>NW_027094088.1:80574938-81278329 GCF_029207755.1 Chamaea fasciata | reverse complement strand
TGATTGTTTATAACCCACAAAACTGTTTAAAAGCACTTTTTCTCCCTTTCCAAAATGAAGTTTTCAAACCAAAGTTTTATTTCCTTCACTATACTTAACAGATTTACTTGGACACTTTGAATAGATCAGGCTGTGTGGACTCTCCTGTGTATGAACTGCTGGGTGGTGTGATATTGATTAAAAAGCCAACGGCACACTTCCCAGTGCTTCACTGGTAACATTCAGGGTCAAATTCTGTAGTTGTAGAGGTTTTTATATTGAAAGATACGTGTTACTGGAAGTAGGAAATCTAGCTCAGGATTAAGTGCTTTTAAGGGATTGTGCAAGTTACTGTGTTTTTTTCACCCTGAATTGAGCCAAGAATGTTAATTTAAATGTTGAACTGATTAGTATCAATCTACCATTTTAACTGTGCAAGTGAAAATTTGCAAATGCACATTTTTATACTTTTGAATTATTTAGAAGGCAAGTATTTACCATGCACAATGATACCTAACTAGTCATCTTAACTGTCTCTGAATGCTTGCTATCTTAGTGGAAAGAAATGTTGAGGATAGTAATTCAGAAGTTGATTCTTTAGGACACTATGCTACAATCAAGTGAAGGGGTGTATGTAGTTCTGGGCACTTGGTGTTGCTTTACTGCTCTTCAGGAAGTATTCTGCAGACCCCCTCATGGAGGTCAGCATAAATGCTTGTGAGGCTGCAAACATGTCTGCTGCTCATTGGAAAGAGCAAATGAAAAACAGAGGTCCACAATAGGAACCAGGGGTAATACAGATTGGGCAAACTCTGTGCCTGTTTTCCATTGAGGCTCTTGATGGAAGCCTTTGTTTCCAACATGTATTAAAGCATTATCCTTAATGCACAAGTGGCATTTTTGTCAGATATCATCAGTGAATAATTTTCAGTGGTACATCTTTCATGTCCTATACTTAATAGGCAGCATGTCCTAGCAGACCTATGAGTCTACCAGCTTGTTCCATTCCTTTAAGTTTACTTCATCTATTTGGACTGTGAATAAAAGGAAAATCAAGATCAGCAAAGCCTGATGTGAGTTTTTTTTATGCATTAACTACACTCACCAGGCATTGAACTGTACAATTGTAGCACAGGTATCCTGGGATCAGATTTATGTTTCTTGGCTATCTGCTCTTGATCTTTTGCCATTTTACATGTTGCTCCTTGGATTTCTTATTGAATGGATCTTGTACCTATAAAATGTGATTAAAGTTGTACTGCTTGCATGATGACAGTTAATTTTGTCACTGTTTCCATAAGAAACTTGTGTCTTTTTGTCTTGTAGTTTCAGGTTGCTAGAGCGTGCTGTAGACAGTTGCTTGGCTTCCAGAAGCAGAACTCTGGAGCCATACTCGGAGGCACACATTTTAAAGTAACAAGAATATATATATATAACCATTTTAGAAACTAATTTTTCCTATTTTTGCTCTTCTGTGTTTTAAGAAAGCTTTGAATGGAAGCCATGTTTTTTGTTCCCATGCATCTTGTTTTTTTCAGGGAAGTACCTCAGTGCCAAGGTGTTTGTGTATATATAGTTGTTTTCTCCTTTCTCCCTCCCAGCATAAAAATAGTTCTCAGTCATTTTGTCTATGTATTGACAAGTGATACTTGAGAATCTGATTGAACCATGATATAAGTTTGAGATTATGCAATTAATTCATTTTTTCCATTCGATTCATATGTGAGGTATTTATTCACTTGCCTAAGCAATGTTGTGTTTAAACTGCAGTCGTATTACTTGGATCAGCAGTGAAGTGTGCTCTGAGTTAGAACTGTGCTTTGGTTTGTGTCTTGTAGCTTTAGACTTGCAAAAGTTTACAGAGAATGCTGATCAAACTTTACGGATGAGAAAAAAGAGGAAGAGGTAATTTAATACCACTTGGTTGCTGAATAATGCTTGTGCTATAAATGTGTGTAATGATTTCTCCGTCCGGCTAAAAACCCCCATATTGCCAGTTTTAATAAGTTCCTTCATCTGCACATGACAAAACTGTAAAATCACTCTTTTGGCATGTGGTCAAACATTACCAGTAAGTACTAATCTCTACTATATTATCACATCTGGCACTTGTGGTGAATTTACTGACATGCTACCTAGACTTCGAAATTTACAACAATGCTGTGTTTGGAAGGTTACAGATTTCTTAAGGAAGAAAGACTTAAATGGCTTTGCTGTGAAAGGCTAGTCAGTTTTGAGTTCAAAGAGCAAGTAGCATCTATTTTTCATTTGCCATTAAACTGGTAGGTTACTTTAGTATTAAAGAGAAAAGTTGATTTATTAAAACTTTTTCAAAGTTTCAGAAAGATTTCTCTTAAAAATTTTTATTTTTAAATTAAATTTAGAAGATGTGTGTTTTCTCTCTGCTTCTTCTTACAGGGAAAATGCTGTTGAGGATAAAAAAATAAATTTGGGTTATTAAACTCGGCAGTGGGAGCTAGTTTTTCATGTGTTAGTATGGAAATATTTGCAATATGATGGGAACAATTGTTGCACTTTAACAAGCCCATGGAAACAATTAATTTCTGATTACCAGCTGTGGTGTTTTGCTGACATTAGAGAACTATCTTGATACTGTAATTTTTTTTGGCTAAGAGCTCAACGATGTTTTAAATAATAGATTGACTAGGGGAAGATGTGATTTTTAGATCTTAAAACACTGCCAGCAGTTTGTGTTAATATAGTTTTATTTTCCAGTGAAAGAAAAGAAACCTTTCAGAGTAATCTGTCTACATAATCAGTCACTTGTAAATTGTCCTTTCTACTGGGCAATCAAAATGTATTTGAAGTAGTTAATGCACATATTACTGGGTATGTGTGTGTCCAGATTTAAACGATCATCTTGATTATCTAGACATTTAAGTATCATCAGGATTGATCTATGTTGAAGTTAAACCTGAAAGTTCTTGGCTGTTATATCTAATTGTGTAGGTGCAATACTGAAATGTTGCAAAATATAGAGATATTTGAGGGGAATGACTTGGGGTAATTGAAAAGCTTATATATGGATCCTTTCTTGTTTCAGAACTAACTTAGTAACACACTGGAATTTGCTTAATAGAAAAGATGAATTTAGCTATATATTTTTTTTCTCTGTGACTTCAGTTATTCTCAAATATTTAGTAAAATTGTCTCTTGTTTTGTTCAAGTCATCAGTGTTAATTTTCTGACTTGTTCCACACTTGAATAAAATACCTTTTTTTTTTCTCCAGTATTGGGAAAAGGTCACAATAAAGGTGTGTAGAAGACTCACATCCCCTCTCTGTCCTTTATTAATTTAGTATTTATTTCATTATCACCTAAAGTAATATCAGAACCAACACGATTGAGCAGCTGATGATTCAGCAAAGTGCAGAGGAGATTGCTGATGTGGATGAAGTTTTGAGCCTTCACCATCTGTATTCTAAAGAAATAAAGTATTTCTTGGTAATACAGAAATGCTGATCTTTAAATAAATAAGAAACTGAGCAATCTAAAATTACGTAATTTAGAGGCTCAGTGGTTTCATAAGTAAACATCATTAGAAATGTGGAAGTATAAAGGAAAAAAGTTGTGATTGGCATTACTCAAGTGCCTTACAGATCCTTTAAGATACTTGTGAAATTACTCTATTTCTTTATGCTGTGGTCTTGCCTTTTATAAATGTTGTGTTAATCTTTCATTTTTCCAGTGTTGCTTGAGATAAATACATTAATTATTTAGGGCTTCCAGTAACTTTTAAAATTTTAGGTCTTTTATATAATTTTCTTCAAGGCACTACAATACAGACCCTTAGTCCCCTTTTCCAATTTTCTGAATTTTACATGCTAACTGTTAAACTTTTGCTTAACCAATTCCCCTTTGAGGAAAACAAGTGACAACAAAGACTAAGCAACAGTCTTTCTCTAAAATGATTACATTCCACTCAAGAAAATTTTTCCTGAGAAATCTAGGAACCATGGCAAACTTGCTTCTGAAAAGCTTTTTTGCAAACAGAGCTCTAAAGAATATCAGAGAACACAAAATGTGGTGTTGGGCAGTAAGCTGCTGAGCTTCTGTGAGAAGTGGTGTGCTTTTCTGTAAAAAGCACACCACTTCTTGCAGAAGCTTGTAAAAAGCAAGTGCTTTTCTGTAAGCAAATGTTGCTCAGAATAAAAAAAAAAATGGAGAAAACTAGTAAACAACCATGTGCTGTTTGCTACCTACAGTGCTGGGTAATTGGTCTTCCTACTGGCCCTTCTCCTAGCAAACCAAGGCTTTTAGAGATCCTTAACAGAACTACAGCTCTGCTAATTACTGCTTTCCAAAAATGAATCGATATTCTGGTCGAATATAGATTTGCTCTGTTGACAAGCTTGGTTTTGCATCTTTCATTGTCATGCTCTGAAATGTACAAAGCTCCTTGGTATTTCCTTA
This sequence comes from Chamaea fasciata, assembly GCF_029207755.1. Classification (NCBI taxonomy): domain Eukaryota; kingdom Metazoa; phylum Chordata; class Aves; order Passeriformes; family Sylviidae; genus Chamaea; species Chamaea fasciata. The sequence continues at coordinate 81,273,916 of NW_027094088.1, read as the reverse complement.
GGTCTGTGTTTAATGCCTTCCCTCTCTGGTCCCTGCATATATAGAGGATGTAAATGAGGAGATCTCTACAGGCATTTCAGTAATTACAGTGATGCAGCAGTATGACCTTCCAAGACAGGGAGATCTCATTTATGCCTTGTATGGTTCTTACAGCAACTTCATGGTTTTTCTGCCTGTATCCCATCTGCCATTAAACGTAAAAACTGCCTTAGCGATTTGGGAGAAAAATATTCATGTGACACATAGTTTTAGACTATGACATTTCAAACTGTTTAGAGGAAAGACTGTCTCAGATATGCAGAGAGTATGAAATAAGCAGATAGGAAGGAACAAAGACTATTATTCAGCAATATTCAGAACTCTGCAGTGAATGAATTACAGGCTTTGACTATTTTTTCTGTCACGTACAAAGATGACTGCTGTCTTTTAGTTGATAAGCATATAAAGGGTTTAATGTCCTTTCAGCTGCTGATCTGAGTGAAAAATGCAAATGCCTGTGTATCATGTTGAACAGAAGAAGCCAAATAGTTAATTCTTTGAGGAGTATACACCAAATAGATAAGGAATATATGCAAACTTATTGCTGATAATTTTCTCACGCTGCTGACTCATTGTAATGCTATGGTCATCAGTGATCAATGAAAAAAAATTATATCAGGCTGTTTTTCCCAGATTACTTTCACAGTTTTTTCAGGTCACCAGGACAGGCTATTTAGAAATAAAATGTATTTCTTGGTCTATAGATGTAATTTCTTCTGTGTACATTTTAAAATTACTATAGTTAGTGATTCTTGGGCTAATATGTTAAAAGGTTCAGTGTAGGGATTAAATGAAGCTCTATTGTGTGTCAACAAATATCTGTCTCAAATATGGGGCTTGATTTGATATTTGTTGCTAAAGAGACTTCCATTGAGATCAGTGGCAAATGAATATATTTTGTGACAGTTTCTGTGTATACTAATGCTTCATTGTCCTGTGCTAACCCATCAAATGTCATTGGCTTACTGTCACTCTCAGTAACCAAAAGACCATTAAACTTTATGGAAATTAATAATCGGGGAATGACTTTGGTTAAGTAGAAGTTGCACTAAATGGCATATGATTCATCTTGGTAATGGTTTTGAGCATTGGAAGAAGTTCTTATTTTAGTGTAATCATATCTTTTTATTAGTTTTAGTTTGGATATGGAAGAAGTTTGGAACATGCTGGAAGATTATAATAGTGGCATTTGGCAGAAAATAAAATCATAGTTTCTAAAATTCAAGTCTATCTTTTCCCTTCCCATGCAATGCTCTGAAGGCACAGAAATGAATTTATTTCTTTACTTTGGTAACAACATTATGATAAAGAATGAAAAATATTTACTGCATGAGGGGTGAAGCCTTTCTTTGTATGAATTTATGTCCCGTACTTCCTGCATTCCACCATTCCATGTCCTCCGTTTACCTACATTAAGATGCTCAGCTCCTTTCTAAGATGGATGGCTAGACAAAAAGCGGCAGGGACAATTTATTGGTGTTTACTGGCTGCTGCTGAAAGAGCTGTGAGAGGGGTAGTGTTAAATGCAGCTAGTCTTCCATGAGGTTACGAAGTTAGCAGGAGTACTGATCACCCTCATAGAGATTGATTTTTACCAAGCTTTCAGGAACTTAATTTTTTTAAGACATGCGTTTGGCTGCAAAATGTCTATTAGGACACTGACGAATGGACAGAAAAATGAGATCAGGTTGCAGAACCCTCATTTCCTTGGCTGACAGGCTGAAAAATAATATATATCTTGAAAATGACTATTCCTTCTTCTGCAAGTTGAAGTAGGTCAGATAGGGAGAAAGTGTAACTGATAGAAAAAGAAATGGAGATTGTAGAAGAAATGACGTGAGGATTACTGAGATGGTTTGAATGAAGAGAGCACAAAAGATAGAAAAGAGAATAGGACAAAATATGATGCTGAAAGAATGAAAGGAAAAGGTGAATTGGTTGTTACTTTGGAAAAATAAATGGGAAGTAATACAGAAAAATACAAGGTATAAAGTAATTTTTAAAGCATAGGTTTGCAAGATACTTGGCACAAAATTCTGTAACAATCTGTTATTCAAATAGTTACCACATCTATAACTTCACCTGCTAAGGCTTGTTTTTGAAAGGGGCAGAGATGGCTCAGCTCTCATTTTCAGACATCTGCTTGATCATCCTGGTCTACTTCATAGTTTTATTTAATTATGTAGTGATTATTTTGCTCAGATATTTACCTTATATTGCCTCATGCTTTCACATATAGTCCTTGTTAGTTATTCAGATACTAAGTCAAATAAAGCCTAAGTGGGTTCAATACCTGCAGTGAAATGAATTCAGCTGTCTGTGATAAACTTTATGAATTTGTGCTATCAGAACTGAAAGTAATTTAGGAAACAGGAATGAAGTAGATGCTCGACAACATAGATGCTGAAGCTCCTGCTTCTTTGGGAGGTTTGGTGAAACAAAGTCCCACTGCTGTCCTGGTCATGCTACAATTCCCAGTATGAACCAGAGTGAAAAACAAATGAGGGGTATGCCACGAGTGGTATTATCAGCACTTTTCTCAGTTCCTTTCTCCATACCTTTCAGAATCCAGATATTTTCTTTCCAGAATTTGGCATCTCTCTTGCCATGGCCTTTTCTTTTTTCTTGCTGTTCTTCATCGACATTCCTGCACTTTTCATTTTCTAGAATTAATGTTTTTCTTCTGTCTGTTCTGCCTTCAAGTTCTTCTATTCTCACAGTCTTCCTCTTCATCTGCAAAGTTAAGAATTTGTAGATTTATTTTGATCTTTTACATTTATTTCACATTTATTTTAATCTTTCTCTTTGGATCAAAGCAGGTTTTTTTCTGTGACACTCTAACTATTGTTTGTCCTCTATGGTTATTTGAACTATGTTAAAAGCTACTGAGCCGTTCAGTAGGGGAAACTGAAAGTATTGTTGTCTTCAGCAATAAAATTTCTGTCTGTTTTACTTATTTTATTGGTGACATGATGCTGTTTTTCTCTTTTCTTTTAAGAGCAGTTGTTGACTTTTTTCAAGTTCTCCAAACCTATAGTTAGCTTCATCAAAATTATTCTGAGGAGACCTGTTATGTGGGTCATATCTGGCAGGATAGTGTTTTGCTTCTGGATGAATACTGCCAAGATTCGTTCCAGACAGTGTTTTTGTGTGTGTATTGGCGTGTGAGTATTGCAGTGAATTAGCTGGCCCATTCTTAGATTCTTCAGAGTAGCTGGAGAAGTTCTCTATCTGGTGCTCTTCACAGAAAGTATAGTACAACATTTGGATTAACAGAGGATTTATTGATCTTACAAATCACTGGATTGTCCATAGGAGGCCTTTAGGAACTGCCCAGGAACCCATCTGCTTTTCAAGAATAAAAGAATAGCTGAGGCACTGTTCATTCTCTTGTTTTATAACTTGGCTTCACTGTGTGACTTTTTGATGTGACTCTACTTGAGAATCAGAGCGCCTGGGAGAGTGAGGGTACTGAACAGAGAGAAAGGTGGTGGTTGTGAGGAAGGGAGATAAATAAAGCCAGCTAGATTTCAAGGGTTTAGGTACCTTCATAGTCCTGGGGTAGATCCCTCTAAGATTTTTGAGACTTTCATCTTATCGAATGTGGGTGTTCTCCCTGCCTTTTTGGCTGTAGAAGACTACAGTCTTTCCTTAAAGGTTATCTTGGAAAAACCTCAAAAACACTAAGACTTAAAAGCTTGGATTTTATTTTCTAAAAAAAAAAGTATTATAGGGAGAGGAATATGTACTATTACAGCCTGATTATTCCAGGAATTTGAGGGACAGATGAAATTTTCAAAACCAGAGAATATTAATAAACAATATGCTTGTAATTTCTGAAAGGCAAGAGGAGGGCTAGCTAACCTCAAATTTTAATTTATTAATAGACTTAAAACATTTAGGGCTTAAAATAAGTGCTGGATTCGAACATGAATATAGAAAAACTGAAGGAGCAAGTTAATTTATGAAGACACTAATTTGTATGTTTAACAATTAATTAAAACTCAGAAAAGGACTTATCTCCATGGAATGTCAGCTGAATGTGGTGATGCCACATAGACTTGAAGGGTGTCTTATAATGTGTCCATGAAGATTTTTGGGATGAAAAGGATCTCTTTTGTGTAAAGGATTTCTTTGGTGCAGTATTGTTCATCTCTATTTCCCGAGACTTCCTAATTTTGCTCTCATAAACAGAGAAGTAAAAGGTATAGAGGGTGAAGGAAGGATAGGTCTATCCATGGTGTTATATTCACACTGGGGAAGGTTGGAAGCTGCTGCAAAAGTTCCTGTTTTCTGAAACCTTTGCTATTAAACTTTATGTTTTGGGCTATCCAGAAAGAAGGAGTATTTGAATAGCTGTATTTAATTGTGGTCAGGTAGGCAAATATAATTCAAAGGATTGAGAAGTCGTGAGTTACCAGTCCAGTTGATTCATGAATATTTTCCTAAAGTGTAGTTGCCATTATACTTTAAATGTCTATTTAAGGAATCTGCTCATACTTATTGCTAGAACACAGTGACTGGGAGATCTTAGAGGCATTTGGTTAAAGGAAGTTTTTTTGATATTCATGCTATGTATTTCAGTAGTGTTAGCAGATTGTATATGGAGTCTTCACAAGTAAACATACTCTTGCACCAAATGTATATTAAAATTATTAATTGTCACTATTAAGTGCCAGAAAGTAAATGAGATGTGAAGAGATGGAGGAAAATAATGCAATAAAATCAATGTAGTGTATATGAAGTGATAGGAATGAGGCAGATGGGTTTTATTTTCAAATGTACTTTTGAATTCTGAATCAATTTTCTTCCCTAACCAATTCAGTCTAGTATGTATGTAGCGATTTGTCTTAAGGATATCAAACAGCCATGCTATGGAATTCCAGAAGTACTTTTTCTTTGCCCATCTCTTAATTAAGTTGATGAGTGTGTTCTTAAATGCTTTTTAAGTTAAGCAGGAGTATCCATCTGCACGAAACGTACATTTTCTCCATTGTCCCCACAATCCATCACCATTATTATCACCTGTTGTTTTCTCAGCAATTATCTGTTTCAGGGAACATAGAATGATGTCATGAAATTATTACAAGAAGGTTTGAAGCGGTGTTGTATTGTAAGAGTAAGTTTACTGAAAGGCATTGGAGAGTTAGTCACTACTTGATGGAATATTAGTTCTTTTAGTCTACTGTAACCCTCTTCTATTAAAAATTATATCAAGCAGCCCAAACTGTATTGAGATGCACCCTGCTGTGTCATACCCCATTTCTCTTTTCACGGTCTCAGCTATTTAAATTACAAGTTCTTTGCAGAGGAATTCTCTGCTACTCTTTTTATCCTACTCTGCACACTGGGGTTCTGTCTTTCGTTCTTGGCTTTGCAGGAAGCTTATAAATTTCTGTGCTGATCATCTCAGTCATACACTGACAATGTTGTGTAGGATATAAAGGCCATAACTATTTTATTAGCATCTCTTGTTTGCTTCTTAGGATGTTCTACCTAGCCCTGTAGCAATCCCATTTGGTTTTGACTGCAATTTTTAAAATTTTCCATGTTGCTTTGCATTATTCCTGTGCTAGTTTTCGTTTTTCTTTATCTCTGCACCACCGTCTTTACACTACAGCATTGTTCTTGGTGCTATGCAGGAAGAATCCACATTAGTATTGCAGGGGTTTTTTTGGCATTTATCATGTAAAGTGATACATACTGGAATATTAAAATCTTGGTATGTCAAGTCAGTAAATTTTATGGTTGTGTTAACATTTCTCTGCAAGATGTTTCATATGTGCATCCCTGCTGTGGTCGCATTAGTTTTTTATGAACTATTTCTGCTATACATACAACTGGGGAAAAGATCCATCCTGATGTGGATTTCAGTATGCAACATCAGCATAACAACAGAGGCTCTGCCTCTGGGCACCTGCAAGGAGCCTGGCTCTGTTTTGTTTGCACCCTCCCTTTGGGTATGTAGATACATCGATGAAGTCTCCTCATCCCAGTCCCTTAATTATCTTTGTGGCCCTCTCTTGGACTCTCCAGTATGCCCATGTCTCACTGGAGCGCAGAACCGGGTGCAGTGTTCCCAGTGTGGCCTTTACCAGTGCTGAGCAGAGGGGCAGCATCACCTCCCTTGCCTGGGCTGCCAGCACTCCTCCAAATGCAGCCCTGGATACCATTTGCTTTCTTGGCTGCAGGGGCATGTTTCTGGCTCATGGTCAATGTGATGTCCATCAGGACATCCATCTCCCTTTCTTTCCAGGCTGCTTTCCAGCTGTGCAGCCCCCAATGTGCATGGGTGCCTGGAGTTGTTCCTCCGTAAGGGAAGGACTTGGTGCTTCCCTTTTTTGAACTACATGAGGTTCCTGTCAGCCTGTCCGTGTCTCTCCAGATGGCAGCTCAATTCCTTTGGCCCATCAGCTGCCCTTCCCAATTTGGTGTCATCTGCAGCTCTACTAAGGGTATACAGTCTACCCCGTTATTCAGATGCAACTGCAGATTTGCCCAAGAAGAAAACAGTGATAATATTTTCTAAATAATGATGTAGAAGGCAGGTCTGAAAATGTGTATTGAGATTGCTGGAGTGCTCCCAGCTGAGCACCTGCTCACGTGTGCGTCTTCTACTTCAGTGCACACTTGGTTGCCTTTTTGTGACAAAATTTAAGAAAATGGTATTTATTTCAAGAAAGAATTATCAGTAGATGCTTTTAAGCTGTTTTTGATAAAAGTACTGTTCTTTACTCAAACTGAAAGTTTTGCATGATTTCTGAATTGTATTAATGAGATGAGGAAAAGTAAGCATGGCCTTGCTAAGGCTAAATCTTTGAGTGTCTGGATCTGTGGACAAGGGATGAGAAATGAATGACACCTTGACTGTTGTAATGGATCATAGTTTTAGATCTCTGTTGATTTTCTCTAATACCTGGTCTTCTACTGTGTTTCCGAAACAATTGGAAAGGAGGTTAGACTAAAAAATTCTGGAGTTTTCTGTGATGGGTTTTTTTGTTTGGTTTTTTTGGGGAGAGGGTGTTGTGGGTTTTGTTTGTTTTCATCTTTTACTCCAGAGAAAGCAGGTAAAGGTATAGGTACAGTGTCAGAGGGGGTTTGTGTAGCAGGACAGCCTCTCTTACCACTCTTGATATGTGAAGATCACACATCGTGTTCAACAATAGTGGACTCCTGTTCTCTGTTCTTTCCCTTGTCACAGTTTCCTATTAGTGTTGTCTTCTTCTGTGTTTTGCTTCTCATTGTTAGAAACCAGAATCAAAGTGTCTTTATCTTTGTGCTCTTTGCAGTCTGGGAACTGTAAAGGATCTGCTCGTCATGATTCTTGGCATGCAAATTAGTTATCACTGATCCTTTTGCTTTGGGGAAACTCATTCTGTGTTTCCAAAGCTGGCAGTAGGTCTGGGCCTGTCCCGGCAACTTTGGCTGTGCCATCTGCAGTCAATGAATTCCAGATTTGTCGGTCAGAAAGCACAGACCTTGGTTGCATCAGCTGAAAAAGCAGACAGGAGTGGATTAGAAGCTCAGTTTTGGTTAAGTAGTAACAGTTAAGTAGTAACAGGAAGACTAAGACTTGTGGTTAAGTAGTAACAGTTACTACTTTTGGTTAAGTAGTAACAGGAAGACTAAGACTTGTGCTCTGCTGATGTGGGTCAGGTCAAACTGAACAGTTGTTCAGCTGTTTTGTCTCAAGCTAGAAAGGTGATGGACTTGTTTTCTATTCCCTGCTGTTAATCAGCATACTTGTCTATTATAGAATTGCCTATGTTTTTTCATTTTATTTGGGAAGTGTTGGTTAAAGATTTTTGCCCAGTGGCCTTCCTAAGTGATGTAATAAAAATCACTTCTTTTTCTTTCCAAGTAGATTTATCTTTGATCTTCATAGATTGTTGCCAGTGTTAGGCTAGAATTCTCTGCTATACAATTGTAATACTGTGATAGTGTTTGTTATATTTAACAGAGGGAGGGTAAGGCAGGCTGCCTAGTTACCAGTAGTTGAGAAGTCTCATTCATGCTTTGGGCTGTTGAGCTGATGAAATAATGGTTTTTCATGTCATCTTGGAATTGTCTTAGTTTTATTAAAAAATGACTCAATGAGTTTCAGTCAACTTTGGAAGTGTAGCGTAGACACTGTGATAGAATACATCTCTCATTTTCTTTCTCTGGAAATCTAATTCTGTTGAAACCCACACCAAATGATGTTATTTTGTTTCATTTTTTCTTCAATGTTAAGAACTATTTTTTTTTGAGCTTTAAAGAGGGCATACTTTTCCTAGCTTTTCCTGCTTCTAGGAGGAGGCACTCTTGGGCAACTGTATGGCTATAATTTGCAAACTAGAACATGATTGCTGGGAAGCTGCAGGGTTTTCATGTGTCCAGGCTATTAGGACATAAAGTGTTCCCCTTTCCTTCTATTCCTTCTCTTAGCACCCTAGGAGAAAAAAAATGGTGCTTAAGGATCTGTTTGGTTTTCCAGAGATCCCAAAAATCCGGTGGGATTTGTCCTCTGGGATGTCTGGAAATTGGGGTCCGATAACTGCATTTGCTAAGAGTGTCAGTGTATCACATGCACAAAAAATTCCTTGTAGTTGGTATGTGTCATCCTGTGAATCTGCATGTGCTAAGTGAATGTAATCCTCAGTGATTTATCTGGCAGATTATGTTACATATTTCTCTGTGGGAAGTGCTGAATAGAAATCTGGGATCTTACTTCTATCCCTATGCCTGTGGTGTTCAGCACCAAGAATGCTGCTATGCAATTTGTTATTGAAACATTAAAGGGAAGGTAGAACTAATGGGTTGGGGAAAGTAGCCTCCCTCAGGTTTTATGTTTTCCAAGCACAAATTCATTAAAGCTGGTGTAGAAATGAAAAAGGAAAATGTTTTTCAAGATATTTATTGAAACTTTACCAAGTAATTTTTTAAAAGCTTCCATATTCTGATTTGATTTTAGTAAAAGCACATATGAATTAATGTTCATTTTTATACAGTTTTATAATACGTGCTCAGTACAAAATGGGATATAATAAAAAATATAATGTCAGTACTTTTGCCAGCTTTTTAAAATTTATTGTGGAAAGCTAGTTTTTAGATTATGCAGGAAATTTTTATAGTCTCTAAAGAACACAATCAAAACGATGCAAAAATTTAAAGGGGAACGTGGACATTAAAAAAAATTCCTTTTCTGTAAGAGATGGAAAATGTTTTATTTCTCAGAACAGAATTTTCTTCCTAAAGAAAACAGCCAGCTTGTTATTGTGACAAAATTACAGCTATTTATAAGAAAAATTTGATAATTTCTCTGAAGGCAGGGTCTGTGTTAGTGAAGCAGCTGGTTACATGGAGAGTTGTGGTGCTGCTATATGTGGAGAGCAGTAGTGTTAAATGTGGTTTAGCATCAAACTCATTTTGGTTGGCTGCTTTCTTCTAAGTAAGGGCAGAATATGTTACTGGTAGTGTCAGCACTTGGATTTCAAAGTACTTGGAAGTGCCAGGATTGTGTTGTTTTCTTCTGTCATCGGTGCCTGTAGGAGAGGAGAAAACATCCAACATGATGAATTTAGAGTTGAACAGAAAAGTGATTATAGAAACTCTTGGATAGAGAGTGTGGTCAAGGAGGTTGAAAACAATTTGCTGAACTGCTTCACTATAAGAGCACTGGGCTGCATCTCAGAAAACCTTCAGAGTACACTGTGAAACCATTTGTTTTGCAAAGGCATTAGGCTTTTTTAACATTTTTTTATCAGAGTAATTGTGCCATTAGTCTTTTGCTCTGATGCACCATCAGTCATCATTCTTATGAATAACACCAATGTAAAACAGTCATGACAATGAAATAGAGATGGAAAAGTATAATCACTGTTGATTTCTTAGTTTGTTTTGGGGATAATTTTATAGTTTGAAGCCCTGGAATCTCCTCTCTAATGACTGGATGTAGCAGAGGTGACACAGGTGTGCCATAACCTGAGTCTCTGCTGCCTTCCAGGAGAGGGCACTGCTCTGTGCAAATCTTGATGTGCCTTCCATCTCTAAATCAATCTATGAAGTGGTGTTTGCTGCTCTGTGCTAACTGTACAGGATAAATCAGATTATCCCCTTCAACTGACTTTCCCAGTAGCCTTCTTGGTGTTGAGGGGATGTCAGGGATGGGCTGGGTAAAAACGGTTCTGGGCAGGGTAGGACCTCTCCCTTCTGGAAGCCCAGGGTTGTATCATCTGAACTTGGTTGTGACAGCATAGAGTGACCATGATACAAAGAGAACCATGCTGTCTAAGTGTCTGGATGTTGCCTCTGGCTTCCCTTTATGGTCTGTTACTGAAGATGGCAAAAAAAAAAAAAAATCAATTTTCATTTGAGACATGATATACTCACAGAATCTCTTGATACCCTCTGCAGTATACGTGGACTTCACAGATCAGCAAGCAACAACTTCTAGTTGTAAGGAGGAAAGATTTTTATCAGTGCTAATCTCTTAAACCATACCACATTTTTGAAGATGTATTTTCAAAAGTACTCTTCATGAGCTGCAGAATGTGCATGCATTTCAAAATTTTAATTCTTTACTTAGGTAAGAAAAAGTGTAAAGACTGCGGTTTTGGAAGACAGAATGGGGATGTTGAGGAAGTGGAGGAGAATCAATCCCTTAGAGAAATAAATACAAGTGTTTGATTGTGAGGGGATAAAATACATTGTTCTTTGAAAGGCCACCCTTTTCTCTACCTAATCCAGAGTAATAAAACCACTCCATCTGTCCACAGTCAGAAAAAGTTCTAAAACGGTAGGATTTTATGCTGGCCAGTTTGCTACACTGTGCAGATTTAGCCACTGTTTTCTCCAGTTTTATGCAATGGTGTTTCCTATGAAGTCTGTAGGTTGAGGACCCCATTATCTGATGGTACTGAGATTCATTTATTTGTACTCTAAATGCTCTTCTGGAAATGGGCTTCGGTTATGCTGGAGGTTGAATGATCACCTTGTCAAAGTTAACAGGGACTAATGTTTTGCCATAGATTTAAAAAATGAAATTAATGTCTTATAGGAGAGCAATGATACCTGCAAATAATCATTAACCATGTCTGTTGTGCCCTGTAGATAGTAGAACAGCTAGTTTTGAAATTTGCACTTTTAACTGAATAACTATTTTGCTTCCAGGAAATAAGGTTACATTTTCATTTGAAGATACAGAAATTAAGTGTTAGCTATTCTATGACAGTATGAATGTATTTGCCAGGCTTTGTTCAAAGCTATGTGGACTGAAATATTTTTTCATGATAATAGATATTTAAAAATTGTGTCTAGAAGAATCCCATCTGTTGTCTGCTGTTATTACTGTATTGTACTGTCATATGTAAGATAGAAAAAACAATGTCATAATTGAAATTAGGAGGGCATACAAAGACTGCAATATGTTTGCTAACTGAAAGTATCTCTTGACCAGGAATTTATACCTGATACCTTATGGATCAGTTTTTCCACAAAACACCTGTACTAAATTAACTGGGGAGAATAATCTGTAAGCTCAGAAGACACTACCAAGAAAGAAGCAGCTGTTCAAAAATAATTAAATATATGATCAACAGTTCAGTGTTGTTTGAGAACATTTAATAGGTGCTCAAAAATAAATTATCATGGTTTGAAAAGTAAGACATTACTAGTGAGCTGTCTTGTCACTGAGTGACATAGAAGGCAGTGTTAGTGAATGGAAATAGTAGTCTCAAGGTCCTGCAAAGTTGGATTTTGAACCTGTTTTTTTAATATTTCTGTCAAATAAATGGAAAACATTATAACTGTTACTGGTAAAAAGTTAGAAGTAATAAACAGCTAAGAAACAGATAAAATAGACAGTTACTGATAAAGAGAAGATAAGCTCATTAACTGAGCTAAGTTCAGGCACATAAGGTGTTTTCAGCATCTTCAGGTATGATTTTGTGTCTTGAAACAATAAAAGCACACTATATTTTCATCTTTATTCCAGAAAGCCGTTGTCCTTTAACCTTCTTTCCCACAAGTAGGGAGTTGCAGTTATCATTAAAAGCTGGACTTGTCCTGTTATGCTTTGGCCAACAAAGCGTACATACAGCATACATACAAATTTCTCATACCTCCAAGAGCTGCAGTACTGCAGCTGCGTTATCTCTGCATTTGATGGTGTTCTGAAAAAATGCTGGTTCCAGATGAGTGCTTCAAGAAGAACACAGAAAACTGGAGATGATTCAGGGTAGAGTTGTAAGAATGATGAAGGAATTGGATATGTGCTGTTTGCTGAAAGATTTAGAGATCAGTCTGCTTAATTTAGCAAAATCATGGTTAAAAGACCATTTGATCACAGTCTTAATGTGTTCATTTGGGAGCAGAAATGTGATAATACATAGTGCCTCCTTCTAGCATTAAACAGAATAAGACACAAAACAGCAGCTTTGAAGTTAAGTCAGCCAAATTAGTTCGGAAATAAGATGCAAAATTGTAACTGGGAAGGGAGTTAGAAACTGGAACAACTTACCAATACGTATGAAGCATTTACAAACACTAGAAATACTTTAGGTTGCATGTGTTCCTGAAAAACTCACTGTAAGCTTGGTTGGGTAGTAAAAGCACCAAACCTCTTCATGATTTTGTACCAGGAGTGATACGTATAGTATATAGTAGGGCTGAGATATTTGTATGCAGTGCTTGGTGATCACAGCTGCTTGTTCACTCTTAACAAGCTCCCACAGATATCGACTTCCTTGAAGCCCTTGGGAATCATATGTAGAAACAAGGATTTCTGACACAGTAGAAGCAGGTGGCCAAAAAGCGATTATTTTCCCTTCCCCTTTTCTTTATTTACATGGATTTGAGAACAGATGAAATAAAAGTTATTAGTTATTTAGTACAAAAGACCATATTGGATTCAAGAAACTGGAGATGTGAAAATAATTGGAGCCTGAGACATAGTGAAGGAACACATTAAAGGTCCTTTTCTTATTCTTCCCTAAACATTACATTATCTCTTTGGGGAGATAATTTACTGGACTGACAGATTATTGGTCTGACTCCATGTGAATTTTCCTGTATGCTAACAGTGTTTGATTATATTTTATTATCTTTTGAGAAACAAAATGTAACTTTAATGATAGCTTGTAATGTATCAAAATGGGGACCTCAGAACAAGTATAGGTAGAAGAATCTTTCTTGAAAATAAAGAGGATTAAAAAAACCATGAATAACCAAACTGAACTTTAACATTGATTAGTTGTATTATTTTACTATAGCAACTTGTACTATAGCGACTGATGTATCAACTTAAAACTGGAGTGTACATTTTGTTCGTGGAACTGATCGTGTTCTGATGTACTGAACAGATTTATAGTGCAGTTAATACCTGTGTTCCTTTAGATACGAGTTTCCAGTTCTGGAAAAATACCCCAGGAAATCAGCCTATGTAACTGGATTACTTTGCAACTGCTGAAATTACTTCTTCTGTCTTGTTTAGCTCTGAATGTTTTCAGACTGCTTCATAGTACAGTATATGGAACATGTTTGTAGCCTGCAAGTTGCCAGTACAGCTGTGCATGAACTGCTTAGAGCCACTGATTGAGTCAGAAAAGCAAAAGAATTTGTAAAATACTTGGATCAGAGAGAAAGCTGTATAATTAAGGCATTGCCTTTATGTGTCCTATTATGTAGATAACGTGGAGCTGACTGGAGAGTGTGCTGGTGTAGACATTAACTCGAAGATCACAGTATTCAGATGGTCTGATCTCATAGCAAGCACTATCTTGGGCTCTTCCACTTGATGAGTAATATTGGACCAGCAGTACACTATGTACTTATCTTAAATGTCAGACTGTAACTGTTCTTGAAAGATTAACATACACAATAATGTGATTTTTTTCTGATGTATATACCTAGAAGCTTATGAAACCTTTTAATGAGCATTTTTATTGTAGTAATTTTAAAATGCATGTCATGGAAGCAGGGACTTTGCTGCCATATTTCTTACTAAAGGTATCTGATACTGTTTGATTCAGGCAATTTAGCGTAGTTGCAATAAATATCAATATGCTTATGTGTGGTGAAGCTTTATATTTCCCATCAGATTAAAAACATTTTGCTTTCATTGTTATGTTTCTCAATGAACACAGTTTAGGTTTTTTGATCAAAGATGCTTAGGTCATCTGTATACATTATGCTATGTATTTAGCTACGAAGTAGATTACATAAAAACTGCACAAACATCAAAATGTAAAATTAGAAAATGATACTTCTAATTGCCATGTAAAATTTAAATATGCAGCACTAATCTGCACTTTTTCTTGCTAAAATTTTTATTTAGCAATTTTACTTTCTGAATAGCAATGGTTCATGACTTTACATAGGATCTGTTTGTACAGATATATCAGTGAAGGATTTCTTTGTGTATGCGTATTTTAGTATTTTGAGGACACAAAGTTTTACTGGCTACTTGTTAAATCCTTATTCTGTTTCAGAAATGTTACAGTTTGCATTGACAGGGTAAATTCATATGAAACTAGTTCAAATTTATTCTTGATACTTCAAATTGAGTGGAAAATGTGAATACTTTTATAGTAAATATAAAACCATCCTATTAATGACTCAATTTAGTATTTAAGGATAATATTTCTTTCACTGGAAATGCAAGAGGAGAAAAGTAGCTGTGTTCCAACACTGCTAACAAAGTCACATATTTGATATGTTCCACAAGTAGTACAAGTAAGAAATCACAAGAGCTGTAATTTGATGACATTTTGGGCATTTGTTTTTCCTTTTCAGTCGGTGGCAAAGACTGGGCGATTGCTGATTAGCCATGAGGCTCCCTTGACAGGAGGATTTGCATCTGAAATCAGTTCCACAGTTCAGGTACCCAGGTTATTTGTTTTTAAGTGTTCTGCATGAATGATTATGTTTCCCTGTAGAAGAAATACTTAACGCTACCTTAAAACTTGAGGTTTTATATATTTTTTTAAGTTACTCTTTTTTGCAGTTTTGTGGATACTTGCCTTGCTTAATCTGAACAGCTGAGAAATCATGTACCTATTAGGCACTGTGCGTAGTGTCTGCTAAGCTAGAAATTTAACTTCTACTGCAAAGCATGGAGAACATGCACTGGGAGATGCAGGGGAAAAATCTTCATGTATGGTCTGGTTTTAATGTTCTTTTTTATTTTTCTCATATGCTTATCCCTTGAGTTCCTTAAAAATGCATTGTAAGAATGTTGAAATCAGACACAGAAAAAGCATTCAGGTCCAGTACACTGTAACATAGTGTGACACACAGTGTTCAGAGACCTCATTAGAAAAGTCTGCAGAAGTTGTTCACGTGTGTTTGTGGTGATGCTCACGTGCGTGTCGAGCTCGTATGCACAGAACAGCTTGGAGGGGCTGAGATGTACATCAGTATCAGTTACATCTGGAGCATTTTGGAAGGCCTTTTTAGCTTTCTGATGTGTTTTATACTTGTACCTCTGGGAAATTTTCCCCTTCACTTGTTTTCTTTCCTGTGCACATCAGTGGTACTGGTTTGTAGAAACATCTAAATTAAGTGTGTCCATCACTATCTGATGATTCTTTTGATTATTCTAGGATAGTTAAATTATAAGACTAGAGTGAAATGGGATTGTAAAAGTCACAAAATATAAGCCATGTAGGCAGTAATTAAAGCTTGGCAATTAGCCTTTTTATGGGAAGGAATTAGTTCTGGGAGTGTAATTCTGAATTAAATATGCAGAAGGAATCAGAATACTATGTTTCTTTATCTTTGTGGTACAGTTTCTTTTAAATAATAGTTGTACTGATTTTAAGGTATTTATATTAAGGTAAATTAATTTTTTCTACCAAAAGGTTTTCTCCGTTAAGAACCAAATATTTGGTTTCGTGGAGACCTCATATCAGCCCTCCAGTACCTGAAGGGAGCTTACAAGGAAGCTGGAGAAGGGCACTTCATCAGGAACTGTAGTGATAAGAAACAGAGCATGGATTCAAACTGAACAAAGGGAAATTCACATTAAATTTATGGGAGAAGTTCTTTACTGTGAAGGTGGTGAGGCACTGGATGGGTTTCCCAGAGAAGCTGTGGATGCCCCATCCCTGGAAGTGTTCAAGGCCTAGTTGAATGGAGAAGCTCTGAGCAACCTTGTTGAAGGTGTCCCTGCCCATCTAGATGAAGGAACTAGATGAAGGTCCCTTCCAACCCAAACCATCCTATGGTTCCATGATTTTTTATCCTTCTAAATAATCATTATTTCACCTCCTTTCTTTAGTAGATAGTCTCTGATTAAACTATGACTATTAAAGTCATAAGGTACTGCCAGCTGTGAGTGTAGGGAATTAATTTTCTTTATAAATTCTCACAAAAATGTGAAATAGGGTCAACAAAAGAGCCTTTCTTCTAGCATCTTGTATTATCAACATTTGAGGAGAAAACTACTATAAGGTGAGCAGCAAAGCCAAAATCTACCGTGTAACAAAGGAATGCATATATGTTGAATAAAAAAATGAGCTAAAACAATTGTATCAGTAAATGTCATTGGAAAAACATGGGATGCCCAATACAGTGCTAAAATTACAACATGAGTTTTTAATCCTCAGACCGCCACTGAGAAAGCTACTTACCTGATTGATCCTTCTAGAGGTGTTGTTTTCATATCAGAGATTTATCTGACAAATACCACTTGTTTAGAAAAAAAAAATTGAAAATGCTTTAGTAAAGGGCTATTTATCTCTGTCAGTATTGAAAGAATTTTTTTTTATTATAGTTGCTCATAACTTTATATTGTCTTTCTTAGGAAACTAGGCTTTGAATTTTAAGAAATATTGATCTATTGCATATGCTCCCTCAGAATAAATTAGAATATAACTCTGTAGCACTGCATTTATCCACGACAAGTTTCTGTCCTATAAACTGCCTGACTTTGTGGTAAAACCATATAGTCATTACTCTGTATATCCATTCTTGAAGATTCTATCATCCATACTAAAATTTTGATATGAATACTTTAAAGATAATACTGCAAAAGATGTTAAAATAAAAAGTTACACCTTTTTAAAGAACAGTATTGCTTTAGGCATAATAAAGACCTTGCTTTTCCTATTCAGTTAAAAATATTGATCTCTTAATGGTCAAGTTAAGTCCATATATCTAATATCACTGTGCTGTAAAAATGAAAACAAAAAGTGAAATTCTTTTTGTCTGGATACAGTGCATACTGAGAACGCCAAAAATTTGGGATTGCAGTTGGCTTTAGTTTCTTCTTACACATGGAAGTAATAAGACTTCAATAAAATATGTTCAGTTGGATTAGGTGGTTAGTTTCCATATTGTTACTCCATCCTTGCTGTGAGGTCTCATCAGAGAAATAAGGTGAATAGAACTACACAGGCTATTTTAAAAGTTAGTGATCACATAGGCTTCATGGTGATACACAATTCAAGGAAAAGAGTACAAATGGAAATGATGGCTTTTACTCACGAACCAAAGGAAAAAATACATTGAATGCTTTCAGTTTTGCATATGAGAGATTAAAATCAGTGTTTGGAGAGCACGTTAAATCAGATTTGTTGTGTGTCAAGTACAGAGTATTTTAAAGAGGCACATTATTGCACTCAGTGTTCATTTACTCTGCTCAGACATAAAACTAAAAACAAGAAGAGGTGGTGTACTTAAAACACTACATGGTATGACTTTGCCCTTTGCTCCAATGTTTCATATGTGCTCTCAATGACTATTTTGAAGTGAGCAAAAGATACCAGGACAAATTCAATACAGGTGCAGTTAAAAGTCCAAATATTTTATATTCTGTATAAAAGAATGCAAAACTGTCATGTTCAGCAGCGAAAGTGTTAAACTTACATACAGCACAGTCTGAGAAGCCTTGGGAGAGAAGCCCACTGAGATATCACTTCCAAAATAGTGAAGAATTGCATGTGGAAATCATCAGTACATTAATCATTTTTAATACACAGAAACATAAATCCAGTAACGGTGTCCTGTTTAAAAATAATTAAAAAAAAAAAAAAGGAGGCAAAAAAAAAAAGAAAAGAGAGAACCAGGCAGCATGGAGACAGCTAGCATGAAGAGTAAGGGACTCTTTGGGTTACTTCACAGGATTGCTGCCTGCCAGCACTGGGGACTTGTTATGGGATGCAGGAGGAAGCATTTTGGAATCATACAAGTCTTGTGGGGTGTTTAGAGGAGGAACTGAAACTGGAGCGATGTGGGGTCCAGGGTGGTTTGGGGAGACACAGATACAGGAAAACTGAGAAAGGGATAAAAAGGAAGATTGTATTACAGCTTCAATAGTATGGTGGTTACTATTTTCTGATGGGGCTGAAATAAATGTAGGGAAGTAGCATATATCCTCTGGCATTGATCCTGCTAATAGAGGAAATGTACATCTGAGGAAGATCTTGGTGGTTTTCTACCCATTGTCTTGCAAGTAATGGCTAAGATCTTTAAAAAAAGAAAATTACTCTAATAATTTTTAATATTTTCATTTAAGGAATTTAAATTTTCATTTAGGAATTTTGATTTTTGTGTACATTGATGCCATTATAGCAGGATACACGGTGAAAATATATACTGTTATTAAAATAAGAGAAATGCATATGAGTAAAGAAATTTGTTAGCTGATCTGGTAAAAGTCATTGCTGTTTATAAAATAACAAGTCAGCACATTGTTTTTTGTAGACAGTTGCACAGATGCGTCATTCTTGCAGGAACAGAGCAATTCTGATTTAATTGCGGTTCCTGTCTTTGTAGCACAGTTTCTTTTCTTACTGCCTGGTAAGTACTTTGTCCTTGAGCGTCTGTCTGCACAGGGGATGTTGGATCAGCTACCAAAGAAATGTACAGGTGAACACAGCTCAGTCCTCAGGAGCCCTTCCAGAGGACTCAGCACGTGTCTCAAAATTACACAGAAGTATCAGTCTTCCAGAGGACTGGTATCAATCAGAGGATAGGACTCAGAAAACTCAGTGAAGTAACCTGTTTCTGGGAATGGAGTTCCATGATCTTATTTTTCAAATCTTGCATTTTGTATCTACAAATTGGATATAATAGTATTTGACTGTTTGATCAGTGGTGCTTTAGATTTCTTCCTCCTGCAGCAAAATAAGGCCTAATCTCCAGTAAGTGGTGTAATTTCCTGGTAGAGTGTGGCATTTGGGGAAACTATTATGTGAGCTGGTTTTGTGAGAAGCATTTCAGGAAAATGAAAAGACATAAGAGTTCCACAGCAATTTTTTATAGTAAGTATAAAGCAGGTCACCGTGGGAAAAAATGTGCCCAGAAAAGTGAAACAACAAGAAAAAGAAATTTAACTATTTCAGCAGTATGAACATTTAAAATAAAATGACCTGGTATTGACTGATACTGAACAGGAACTGTGTTGAGTATAACTATTATTTTACAGAGGCCTAATGAAAAAATTTCACCTTTCCAACAAAATGCTTTCAGAATGTTTGTCCCAAATACTTCTTCATACCGTTGCATTATCTGTCTTTAGAATTTGGGATGTATTCCAAACAGTTCATTTATTTCAGTTTTCCCATGAGTTGGAGCTAAGGTGGGATTTCCCAAGGAAGCTGTAACAGTCCTCTGTGGCTCTCTGTGGTGCGTTGGGGAAGTGAATGCAGTGCAGTACTTTAAAATATCCATGAGACCAGCTTTGAGTTTCAGATCATGCACCTGTGTTCATACTTAGCACAAAAGGAACTAATGAATAACTTTGTCTATGGGATTGATTTGGAGTTCTGGTGAATAGCACCAGATTTTGTGCTGGTACCACTTAAAATCCTGTTTTAATGAACAGGCTGTAAACTGGTATTAAAATCTGACTTTATTGAAAGCAGTGATTCTGGTGTAATTGTTATTCATTTATAGGTAAATGTTTTCATGCTCACAAGGTGTGTTGAAGCAAATTGCCTTTTGAAGTGACCTTTGAGACATAAGGGAATGTGTATGTGTTAAGAAGCTGGAGGAGCTTGAGGTACAAATTGTTAGAACTACATAATTATGGAAATGAAGGAAATTTTAATTATTCTCTATTCAGCTGGAGAAATAATAAAAAACCTCGAATATATTTCCCCAAGTTGATTAAATAATTGAGGCCAGCCTAGACAGCTTTTTATAGGACAGACTTTTTTTCACTGAGTACAATTTCATGGAATGGCTAAAGAAAGAGTCTCTGGACTAAATGTAGCATAGATATCCATGGAAAAGGCTCACTAAAACATGCAGGTACAGCAGTATGGTTGTTCAGCTGATGTAAGAAAATTATTACATCTGAATTGATGCTTTTTAAGTTTCTTTGGCACAATTACAATAGGCAGTAAAATTGAAAGAGATGAAATATTGACACAATGTGGTCCTTCATTTGTTACCCTGTTTAACTTTCACTATCACTTTTGGCACATCTAGCAGCAATCACAAACTACAGTATAAAAGTCTGGTTTTATAGATGGCACCGTCAGTTTCTGTCAGTAGGAGTGTGATCTAGAAAATACTGGTATAGAATATAAAGAAAAGCTAGAATAAATAGAGGCAAAGAAATTCAAGGTGGTCATAAATTGTTTAACAATACAAAAAAACCCAGGGATTTGAAGGGAAAGAAAATCAAAGTATACAGAAATAAGCCGTAATGATGAAAGCCAGTAGGATTTTTTCTTAAATGAGGGATTGGGAACAGTAAGGGAAATATCAGCATAAAGTTGCCATTCAGTGACTGGAGACAAAGATATATGAAAATGTTGCCTGTGTTTATTAAATGTGACTCCAAAGAGTTCAGCAAACTCCCAATTTATGATGCAGGATGAGCTGGAAGCAATTTTTGCTGTGCAAGTCTGAAGTCTTGCATAGCATTGAATGTCAGTATATTTTGTTACGCAATGTAAAAAATAAAGGTGAATAGACAAAATGTTGCAAACTCAGGGTTTCTCAAAGGAAATGAAGCTTTGTTATTCATCTATTAAAAAAGGAAAAAAGGTTTATGCATTACAAAAAATGTTTTAAAAGTAAGATTCAACAGTGATTATGTAAATTTCAGTAAAATCAATATTTTAAAAATCCTCTTTTAGATTAGGAATTTGGTGTATGAATTTGATGTGAATCATTTATATTAATTTTCAAGCTAGGAATTTATTCTTTATCTTAAAAAAAGATTTTCAAAGAGCTTGGATATAGCAGCAAACATTTAGGATTTTTTTTGTTTGTTTTCTTTTGTAAATAAGAAAGAACAAATTCTGAGCCTTGTACTCCACTCTGTGTTTTGTCCTAAAGCATTGCCCTCACTGCTATAGTGCCTGCACAGTTCTGGACTTGTGAGCCCAACTGTGTTGGGATTTGGTGGTTGTGTTTGTCTGGCAGAGATGGCATTTTTCTGAATCTGTATCACATTTAAAAGAAAACCAAAATCTAACAAGCAATGCCTGTTCACAGGGTGGTGCCTGGGACTTTCTTCATACTAAATCTTTGAGGCCAAAATTGGTTTGGATGTTACACAAAAGTCTTTTATTATATTTTGTCTCACTGCATGGAAGTATCTTAATTTTCATTTGTCTCATGTTCTGTTACCCATGCCCATACAGATGTCTTGATCAATAAGTAAGAAATGCAGTACTGGATGTGAGAAGTTCAGCACAGGATTAAATGCATTTCTAAGATGTTTCGTTTGATGTTATCATGTCGTAAAGTCCAATTTACCCATGAGACTTTATGCATACTTACTTAATTTTAGTGAACATAAGGAAGAACAAATTCTTCTACAATGAAAAGAGCAAATGATTGTAATAGTGGCATATGTTATCAGTTCAGCTACAAGGGAGTGTTGTGTTCTCTCTAGGCTGGAACAAATTAAATACTGAGCAGAGAAAAGTGATTCAATGAATTCAGTATAGCCAAATATTGAACAGGACACGGTATTCTGTACTGTGCAAACCTCCCAAATAGTTTCTTAAAACAAGCAAAACCCCCCAAATCCTAAAACAACATTCAACATTCAAAAATGAAGTGCTCAAAAATGGTGGTGGATTTTCATAGAATATACTTTCTAAAGGTGTAAACACTGAGTGTTTACATGTCAAATTAGTCCAGTTTCTAGGCATAACAAATATCAAAATGTCTTATTCATCTGCGACTCATCTTGAAGTCTCTTCAGGTACTGTGAAACACTTCATGAAGCGGTCCACACAAGAGTGGGCGTGTGGGCTAAGAGAGGTCCCAGCCATGAGGTTGTTCGTGCACACTTGCTCCTCTTGGCCTTGGGCTCAGTGTCATTCCCTGTGTGAGAGAGGACATGAACCAATGCCTTACCTTCAGGTGGTGTTTCAGTCAGCCACTTGTGAAACATCCTTCTGAAAGCAAATTATTAAACCATGTTTGAATCCCACTGGCACTGATTTGGACGCAGATTCCTACACTATGTGAGTGTGCCCCATCTACTCGGCTTTGGGTCTGTTCTGTCTAGAAAATACAGGTTGTAGTAAGCTTTTCCCATATGTTGTGGGGCTAAAACTGTTGGTTTTTTTGGTTTTTTTTTTTTCCTTCAAGAGGCTGAACCAAAAATGAGACAGGAGCTTGGCAGTTTCCATATGTACTGAAAGGAGAGAACAGTAAGCATTGCCTCACTAAAAGTCTTCTGTAAGTGAGAGAACAGGTCCAGCAGTAAGGTTTTGAGGGACTGCACATGCCAGCTTTACTTCTTCAGGACCAGAGTTCACAGTTTGAAAGCATGGGTTGGAGGAGAAGTGTGTGCCAGTGAACACCTCACCATGGATGGAAAAGGGAAAGCTCAAGCCAGTGATCAGCTTGCCACTGCTTGCTTCTCCAGGCTGACATTTATGGTAGGCAAAGCCCTGCAAGATAGGCACTTTTAACAAAAGTATTCAACTGAGAAAAAACCATTTTTATAACTTAGGGTTAACTTGAATACTTTCTGTGGAGTTACTTATTTTCAAGTAGTGTATTGAGCAAAGGCTCAAGTAATGGATTCAGCAAAGGCTGAAGCAAGATAACCCTTTCCTGTCCCACTTTCAGCTGCATTGTGTGTTAGGCAGAGGGAAGCATTTCTTCTAGCTGCGTCAAACCCTGTTTGTCTTCTCCTGTCAGAAATGGTTTTCCTTGCATTGGTGGAGTGCAGAAGTGTGCAGCCAAGTACGTTTTTTTTTTTAAATGCAAATTCCTGAAGAGGCACAAGTTTATCACTGGGCACTGTGAAGTGGTAAAGTGGCAGAATATGCTGAAAGGCATTGTGGTTTAGTGAAATCAAAAGTTTAACTACTGAATAAGTTCAGTGTTTGGTTCACCTTAATCACTTGAGTGTAGAGTATAAAGTGTGCTCTTAGTGTATCCAATGAGGACATTTTTTCCGTGTTCTGATATTTAATTTGGCGTGCAAATGTCCATGTGCCTGAGGCTGAGCTCCAGCATCATTGCCCTGCTGATACACCCGTGTTCATTCATTGTGATTTATAACTTTGAACAATGTATTTAGTCTTCCATATGCTAATTCTGAAAAAGACCAAAAACATGGGCACTGAGGCAGAATTAAAATTTTCTCTTTGCTGTGCACTGCCCCCCATTTGCTTTTTCATCTTTCTAGCTACCAGGAATTCTTCTAATGGAAGGAACTTTTTAGTGTTTTTACTTACTCTAAGGAAGAGTTTACATTTACAGTTTTAATACAAACTGTTTTGATTAGAATCATGTTGTGATTCTAACATTTACATTTCTGATAGCTCATGGAGCTGATAGAAATGAAATGGTTTTAATCCACATTGTGAGGAGGGCAAAAAAACCTTCTCTGAACTGCACATCCTATGTTTTCTTCTCTGCGATCCAGTGATATTTTTCTTTTTTTTTTCCCCTCATGTTGTAGTTCAGTAACGTCAGCAGTTCTAACTGATACGTAAAGACAGCTAATGATGATTTAGGAGAACATCAAAACTATGAACTTCCCTCTAGAATTTTGGGTCCCTGTTAAGCCTATTACTCAGCAGGCCTTTACACCCCGTCAAATCACTGACTTGTTGGTTAATGAAAATTAATATAAATAAAAGTTTTTGAAATTCTGACTCTAGTCTGGTAACAGATGATCTGTGACAGGGCTCTAGAATAAGGCAACTCTGCAAAGCAACTACTAATTCAAGGATATTCAACTTCTCTTCTGCCGGAAAATGGAACAATACTGTGTGTAACTTGCTTTATTTTGTTTGGCATTATCTTTAATTCGCAGTAAACTATGAGTTGCATTAGAACTACTAGTAAGTGTTTTGAACAGCAGTTTATGTTAGGGAGCCCAGGAGTCCCCTGTAACAGTGTAATAATGATCTTTCTTTCAGTTTCCAGTGCTTTGGGGGTATAAAAAACTTCTTAGGTGGTTAAAGTCACTCACCCTTTGGCATCATTTCTCTAAATGCCTCAGTGGGATGCTGGAATCCTTCACTAGCCACAGGTATAGCAACTTAAAATGTACAAAGGCACCCTGGCAAGCCAGGGTAAAGAAAAATGTGGAGTTTTTAAATTGCACTGTATGTCAGATTTACTTCTTTTGGTCCATACAATCAGTACCTTGTCTTATTTACTGAAAAAATTATTTTAGTGGGCTGGTTTGGGGTTGTGAAGTGCTGATTCATGCAAGTATATTCTGTTTTTTTCCTGGCCTTTGATATTTTGATATGGCTATTAGAAATGGTCTGGCTAGACTATCAATTTAGAGCAACAGACATAGTTCAGAGCAGCATGATTAGAGAGGAGTGGCCTGTGGCATATAAAAATCTATGCAGAATAGGGAAAAATAATAGAGCAAAAGAGAAAAATCCATCCTTCTATGTTAGTGGCGCTGTGAAGTTTTAAAAATAAAAATAAATATGTAAGGAACTTTGCCTTTTAAATTTTCTTGCAGGTTTAATTTAATAAATACATAAAAGGCCTATAAAACAGTGTGTATTTATTGATGTTTTATGTATGCTCACAAGATTGAATTATTTCAGTTATGTGGTGAGTGTATTTGTGGGAGGGGATGTAAAAAAAGCCTCTTGAGCTCTTTTGAGCTTCTGTGCTCTTCCAGAGTACTGTGAATTTTATGCTGTTGCTGTTGGCTACATTAAGATTTTTAATATAGAAGAGAAAACGGAGGGTGCACTTTTACCACCTCAGAAAACTAGTCTAGGACCTTCTGCTGCTTCCTTGAGAAGGGAGCTGCCTAATGTCCCTGGGGTAGACACAGCTTCTCAGTGCCCAGATGTCAAACCTGGCTTAAAGCCTCAAATCTGGATCTACAGCAGTAGGATAAGTTATGACAGTGCTGAGTTTCCATGTTATAGGTAGGCACAGAGGAAGAAATTTTCAGATAGTCTTATTTGGCCAATAGTAATTTTGAATGCAAATGGGCACATGTTCGTTGCAATCATGTAGGGATCTAGCAATTATAGTAATGCAATTAAAAAGCTGCAGAAGTGGTTAAAGCCAGTTAAAAATGCCTGAATAGCAGATGTAAGCCTGAAACTAGTTTTCAAGGAAAAAAAAAAAAAGGTTGCAGTCAGTTACATGAGAAAAATAACCATACTGGGAGAGAACCTTGTGTGTCTGTGTCTTCCTGTGGTCTTACCTGTGATCTGTGCTAGAGAAAGCTCTATTCTGTAGTACAGCACCAGCAAAAGAGAATGAGCTAAGGTACTCCTAGTTGTGCATATAATTCATATGCTGTTCATCAGCAGTGCCTGTGATGCTTTTTGTAGTTGTGCTGTTTGCTACCTCAGTGGATTTTGAAAGGCAGCTTTATTGGCAGAGCTATAGCAGTATTGGCATCTGTCGGCTTCTTGTTGGAAGTCTTTGTTACTCTTACCACACTTAACAGTGATCATAGGGAGCAGGAGACAAAGTTCTAGGCACACAGCCTTCTAGTGACGTTTACCTCACAAGGAGAGAAGGTTGGTGAGGATTTAATGCTCGTTGTGACTGAGGAAGGAAGGAAGGAAGGGCTGCTTCCTCTGTATCAAACACTGAAGTGATAGTTTTATAAAACAACATTCTAAACTGAAAAAGTTTCTCTACAAAAAGCCAAATCCATCTCTTATTAATCTACATACAGAAGTTCCTGAAGTTTTTGGAAATGCTGATCTGTGTAGCTGTAGCTGGAGTTGTTCCTGAGATACATTTGCTTGGAAATACTATTTTGTTCCCCATCATCACTGAAAAAGTGCCTCTTGTTAATGTTCCAGCAAGTGGCATGCTCATCAGTCAGCTGTGTTTTGCTGAAGCACTAAGCGTGCAAAAATGACTAACGGTAACTTAGATGTCTGAGGAGTGCAAATGTTTGAAGTGAGCACAGAAGTGTTTCACTTTTTCCATATATATAGTGAAAACATACCATTTCTCTTGTACATTTGAAAGAAACTGCTGTCCTACATTTGGAATAAGGCAGACTAGGAAGCAATACAGGTAAAATGCGACCTTCCAGTCAAAGCAACATTAAACAAATACCTAAGTCTTCACCCACAAGGTGCTAGGCAACACAAGCTGCACAGATTTCAGTCATTATCTGGATACCATATCCTCTCAATCCCCGTGTGTCTCTGGCATTATCAACTTGGCTCTGAGTTGCCCACAGTGAAAATGTAGACCCTGGTAATGAAGTCTGTGGAATTAAGATTTCATTCTGAATACCTCTTTTTCAGTATTCTACTTTCTTTACGTGTCAGGAGGCATGGAAAGAGGAAGGTTTGCCCTAAGAGTCACCTGTTTTTTTCTTTAAGTGATTGCACATGTGTACAGTTGGAAAGCTCTAGTTCTTTAAAGTGAGGACTATAGTGCTTTGCTTTTCTTGTACCTTCTTCTGTTCAGCCAACAAGGTTAGTTCTGCTGCACATTGATGAATAATCTTGCAATAAGTCAATAGCTGAAAAGTACCAAGAAAGAATATGCCATGACTGTATTCTAATATTACAGTATTAGGAATGATGTTGATAGATGTATAAAAAACGTATGTCACTGTGTGTTCTAGAGAGGAAATGTTTCATGCTTTTGCTTTAATTTTGTTGATTTCATCAACATTATATCAGAATCCCTTATGGCTTTGTACTTTATATTGCATGAATATCCAGTACTTGTATTTTGGGAGACCTAAATGAAGCTGCGTAGCAGCCAACTGTAAGAGTAAACTTGTAACTTGGACACACTTATTTTGAGCTCTATTTGTCAAAATGAAGTGCATTTTTTGAGAGAACACAATGTTCCTCAACACAATGATTTAGTTCAAAATTGCACCCATGCCACATAAAATGGTAAAAGCAGCAGTAAAGAAGGAATCTTCATTATCCGGTGTGTCTTGCCTTGCTGGAAGTTTTAAAAGGCAATGCAATCCATTAATGGGCCTCACACAACCATCTGAAAAATATGCCACAATTATGATGGGTCTGTCACGGAGAATTAGAAAAGGAAATTCTATTATTTTAACCTTTGTTTTTAAAAGCCATTTGCAAGACTCCACAGTCTTCTGTTTTCAGTCCTTCTCATGTAAGTTTACTTTTTAAAGGTGTCTGTTTTTTTCCTTTATAACGTACCTGTAGTTAGACTAAGAAGTCTGTATTTGGTTACCTAAATATATGCCCTGACTTGAAAAGCAAAATAAAAAAATCCACATCTGTCTTGAAGACTACTGAAACATTCCTGCTTGCTTCTTTTTCTTAGAACTTCTCATTCAAGAAAAAATGAGTGATTGAAAAAAGGTTAATCTAATCTACTCTAAGGTAATATAATCTCCTGTTTCTTCCTTTTAAAGTTGATAGTCCATAAATCAGCTGTGGAAGAAATGAGAGAAAAATGTCATAATCACAGTGGTACTTTTTCAAAAGAAAGAACTGAAAGGAAAAGGAAATGTCTATATCTAAGTCTTCTGTTCAAAGTTAATTGAACCACTGAGATCAACAAGTCATTAGTTAAGTTTGGCACAGGTAGCATTTCAGAACTTCTTTATAAAGAAGCTTTTCTACCTTTTGAGAGAGATCTGATTTTTACACAGCAATTTTTCACTCATAATTGTGTGATTGAAAAGATGTTGGGTTTTCTGTCCATATCTGCCCATTTATTTACTGGTTTCAGAACTTCTTTAAATTTAGAGTGCTTTAGAAATAAGAAAGTATGAAGTTGTGTGGTTTAAAAGGTTCTCTTAAAATGGATTGTAGATTTGGGAGTATCTTACTTCCTGAGGCAGCAGCACTTTCCTGTTTAACAGTGATGTGTTTCATGGTTTGCAAATTTAAATGATGAAATTTGTCTCCCTATGAACAGAGATTGACACTTGACTTGCACAGGTATTATGCCAATAGATACAGAAATCTCTTATGCTAATATAATGAGAATTTATTTTGAAATAAGGAGAAAAATAGTACTTGGTATAAAAATTGTTCTTCCCTGCCCTTTCCTCTGATTTATTTCCTTACCTGTGGGTGGAACTTGCCCCACAGAAAGCATTATTTATAGGTGGGATGGCTTGCAAAAAAGGATGGCTGAGAATTATTGCAAACTATGTTTGAGAAATCTTTCCATATTGAATTCAGAGTTTCCATGTCAGAGATGTGAACCTTTTAATCACTTAACTTTTAGAAAGTTGTGTGACTTCTGTGATGATGTGAGTACATAATTTGAGCCTCCTGTGGTTAAAAACATGGCTTTCTCAGGAATTGATTCAATTAAAATGATGTAATTTAATGTAATAATGTAATAGTCTCTACCATGCATATAACATTTGTTGGATGGAGGAATATCCTCTGTGGTAAAATAATAGGATTTTTTCTGTTACATTGATCATATATTTTGTATTTAATGTGTGCAAAGAGTAATAGAAAGTAAGCAAAAATAGTTGAGCAATAATTGACGCCATGGTGAGGCTATTACTCATTATTGCTTCTCGTGAACATCACAGCTAAATACACTCTAAATGACATAATAAAATTAGCTGCTATGAATTTCAAAGAAAATTCTGCATATCAGTTTTAAATACAGAATTATTGTGATACATACTAGAGTTGTACTGTGAGAACTGTTGAAGTGCTTGCATCCTAGTGACTTCATATAGCAGAAGTGAATTTCAGGTCTGAGTTGTGGTTGTACACAATACTACTCGAATTAAAGATGAAAGAAAAATCTGCTACTGAAACTTGCATTCCAGTGTTGGTAACTTAAACTATGACCAGAAGAAAATGTATTTCTAAGCATACAAACATGCATTGCCAAAGAAAATATCTTCCCTAGTCTGTCTATAACGGGTAGTTAAATAAAATTGCTGAAAATCTAAAATAAAACAGTTTTACAGTGTTAAATAAAATAGAATTTTGGTTTGTTATTGAAGTTGTATAGGCTACACATTTTTATAATTATGTGGGCAATTTTTCTTTAATCAGTCCTTTAAATATTTATTATGGTAGGTATATATTACATTATTAAAACCAGGTCCTCCTCACTGACATTTTAAAATATTTTCTGGGGAAAAAAAAAACAACCTGGCTGTTTGTGTATGTTCCAGTGCTTTACTGTGGGATGTAGTTCTGCATAAGTTAGCCCTGCTCTGAGTCATGAGCTGGGAGTGCTGCTAAAAATATGATGAAGATCACTTACACCTGTGGAAGTAAATCAGATTTATTTGACTTGAAAAGCCCTGTGCAATGTTTAAAATTCATTGCAAGTGTGAGATCTTGGTCCTTTATTTGGGTGCTAATCGTGCCAGCTGCAGTCAGCAGCCCAGTGCTCACTGCCTTGTGAGTTACCTGGCACTTTAGATTATGAGAGGTATGAGGGCCAATGATCAGCCCTTGTGTAACATGTATCTTAGTTCAGTCCTGCCTTGCTATAGTTAAGGTTAGTCGCGCTGAGAGGCGTAAAAATAGAGCCAGTGATTGCAGTGTTTCAAAACAAGGCTGAAATAAATTATGAGATATGTAATATATAATGTATGTAATATATAGGTTACTTCTATGCTTGACTGACTGTGACAACGTTGATATCACAGCCAGGATTGCAGTGAAAGTAAACATTTAAAATGCTGATTGAAACCATCGGGAAGAAAGAGCTATAAAAGTGTGGGATAACATTAGGAAAGGCTGTGCTTCATGATTTACTGTATACACAAGTCTGACAAGCCATTCAGTTGTGACTGAGTTAAACATGTACACATTTCCTTTACTTTCCTCTTTGTCACAAGCAGAGGGAGGAAAGTCTCTTCAATTCAGCCATAGGGAAAGATATGAAGCATGTTCTCCCTGGGAGGAAAAACAGCCTGAGTAGTATCAAAACATGCCAAAGTTGTCATAACTAAGTCCCCTCTGATACTGGCTAGAATGGAGTCTCATTGGATATCACAAGTGTGTTAACTTGAATAGAGCAAACAGCGTCATTTTCAACAAAACCTTAAGGTGGTATTTTCTCCCTCTCCCCCTTGATATCTGTTGAGGGCTGGAGGGAAACCCCCTATTTCTCTTAAAAGAATTATCATTTACACCCACTTTAGCTGCTGGAGCCGTAACAATTTTCTTGGAAATAGCTGCACTGTGCAACAGCTTTATTTCTTGTAACTGACAGTTTCTGCAAAGGCATAGAGACAAATTTGTGACTGTATTTCAGACAGCTTCACTGTTTAGGAGTCCTACATTTTCATCATACCTTTCTCCTGTCAGTTGCAAAATGCTCTAATCTGTGTTTGCTTTTAATTTTGTCATCATTTACTAGCAGTAGTTAAATTTAAATGTGAAGCAGTTGAAGAAGATGGCTGAGATAAGGGTTTCAAATTACTATTAAGTTCGGCTTGGCAGCTGAAGTGATTGATTAAAAGTAATCATCTTGCAACATGCCTTTGTATCGCTCCTGAAGGAAGTGGCAGCGCTTGTGCTTCCTGAAACCTTAGGGTACACAAAGCAGAAGGAAAAATAGAGAAGTATGGCTGCAGATTTTACTGGCAATTTTCAAGTTTGAAAACAGTGAAATATTGTTTTCATGCTTCCAAAGTCGAAGAATAACTCTTAGGTTTTTTAAACGGTAAAAATTTTCTCTTTTTTTGCGGGGGAAGGTTTTGTTCCTAAGTTCCTGACTGGACTAAGTTATGTGAATGATGATGAACTGCTGGTATACATCAATCATGAAAAATCAAATCATGAAAAATCAAACCAGTCGTCACATTAAGCTTCCTGTATAGGTGATTTTGTTTTCCTCTCCATTTTGACAAAACTTTTTTTTTTTGGATTAGCAAGAAATAATAGGAAAAACTAATTTTGGAGGAGAGATGTGCCAGCTTGCTGCTTTTATACTCTTCTCTTACTATTGTGCTTGCAAAACCCACAGGTTTACAGTAGCCATTCTGCTAAAGAGTCATCTGTGTTTTGTCCTAAAGATGAATATGAATTGAATTATTGCTCCATAGTTTCCTTGGGACTGAAAAGGATGTGTTTGTGCTACTGTGCTTCTGGACTGTTTTCCCTGCTTTCTCCTTTGTACTTGGCAATGTGAGCTGCAGCTCTCTAGAAGATCATTAAAATCATTAACAGATCTTGGGGATATTTTCACAGCCCTGGCCACTCTTCCTTCCATATTTGTGTGCCTTGGTGATGGCATGGGAGAGAAATAATGGCTTTTGATTAACAGAGAAATGCATAATGTTGTGCTCTGTGTTTATGGATTTTAAATAATTATGTGTTGAAAGTCAAGAGTGTTATGTCAAAAAAGGCATGATACCTCTGTCATGCAATGCTGGGGACTGTGCCTGCCATAGCAAAGAGTGTTAATTAGAGAAAGCAGAGCAATGAAGGCTTAGAATTTTCTCAGTTCTCACAGTAAATCCATATCTGTTATTTTAGAAAGTTTTCAAATCATGAAAGCTTTTTGCCAAAGGTTGTCCAGTGTCTAATAACCCCACAGTCCTGATGTCAGTGCCTACGCAAGCAGACTTTCTGGTTTACTTTGCACTTCCCCATATACAATGCAAACAGATAGCTAATGACTGGGTAAATACAATGGGAATGTACTTTGTGCACTGTGTGTTCTGAGCTTGAGTGTTTTGGTCTTTATTTTGTTTGCCTATTTTTATATTCTTTCACAAGCACATTTTGTAATGATGGAATATTACAGAGTTTCTAGTACAGTACAGAGGAATAACACAAGGCATGTATTGTGCTCACTCTCTTTAAATCTGAAATCTTTGCTGATGTCAATTATTTTTGGCTTTTATTCTTTCGAACTAATATAGTATGAACAGGGGTTATGTGTTACGATTCATTAGCACAAGAGTGTTCATTTAAAGCAAAAAAAAAAAAAGAAAAAGAAAACCAAACCAAAAAAAACCACAAAAAACCAACCCCGACAAAAATGTATCTGTCAGACTTTAGCCTATCTGTTTTCCTTTCCTAACTTTTAAAATTATTTTTTAGATGAAAATCCATGAAAAGTCCAAATACATGAAAGAAAAGACGGTGAGAACTGAGGAGGAAGTCATTAGCTGAGAACTACTCCCAGCTGTAGTATTAACCTATGAGGCTTACATTTGTATCTTGTAAGGAATATGATTTTCAAAACCATGAAACAAAGACATTGAAAGCAAAGTCTTGAAAACCAGTCTGATCTTGGACTTGCTAATACAGCCCAGAACACCTTTACCTGCCCTTGCTGGAAGTGCCCGATGCCACCTGTTGTGCCTGACAGGATTTCCAACATTTTTTTCCACCGAGCTGCTTTCCAGCCAGCTGCCTCTAGCTTGCAGTGGTGCTCAGAGTGCTTGGGTACTGGGTGTAGGACTTGTTGTGCTCCATGAGGTGCTTGTCATTCCGTTTTTCTGTGTGATTAGGTGCCTCTGAATAGCTGCTCCATGTCCCAGCTTATCAATCGTTTCCTCCCATGTTTGTTCCCCCTGTATTTTTTGCCATGTGTGCTCCATCCCCTCTTGAAGATTGGTAATAAAGCTGTTGGTGGACACTGATCTCTGAGGAACATATCTACTAATCATCTGCTTATTGGATTTTGTTCTGCTGATCACCACGCTTTGAACCTGACTGATCCAGAGAGTTTTCCACCATTGCTCATTTTTGCAACTTGTGTTTCACCAGCTTGACTAAAGGAAGGCTATTGATAGCCTTGCTGAAATCCTGGTAGAACAGTATTGACTCTTCTCCCCTTGTCCATTATCTTTGACAGCTCATGTTAGAGGGCAGTCAGGTTGATCAGGCAAGATTTTCCCTTGTTTAATTCATGTTGATCATTCCCAGACAACTTTTGCTCTTGGACATGGCAGTGAGGCCCCATGGTGGTCTTGGACGTGGAATCGAGAATAATTTGCTCTTTCTAGAAACTTGTTATTAGGCTTACAGCTGTAGATTCACATTCTGTAGATCCTCCTTGCCCTGCCTAAAAACGTGAATTAATTATATTCCTCTGCACATCATATCCCTGTTCTGTCTGATTCTTCCAATCATACAGGATTTGAGGAAGAATTTCTTCAATAAGAAAGCCTTTATAAATCTTTCTGTGGTTCCAGGGAGTCCCTCTAAGCAAAAACCCAACCCTGTGTCAACCACCTGATTTAGCTGAAAGGTCATGCTGGGTTTTGTTTATACAGTACCCAGTGGCCTGAACAGAATGGATTGGCAGAAGTGCATGGGGCTAGTCTATTCTTACATAACTAATTTTCCTAATTAATTTAGAATATTATGGTGGAAAGAAAACTAATGATAGCGTTTCTGAAAAAAAATCATAGCAACTCAATGTCTGGCAGTTATTGTGTCAATATGAAAAGCTGCAGTGACCATATGAGACCAGAATGCTTTTGCTATGTATTAACATCTTTCACTACCTAAATTACCTCTCATCTGGTCTGTCAAGCCCAGTCATCATCAAACAGGTCAATTTGGGTTTTCTTTGAACATTCTCTTGACATACTTTAAGGTTTGAGATATTTGGAAAAGATAAGCTGAATTAATATTATTTTTGAGGGAAGGAACGTATTTATTTTGGAAGTCTGTTAGGTTTCATATCCTGCAGAGATGCATGGTTTTCAGCATCAGATTTCTCTGAAGGTTTTTTTTTTTTTTTTTTTTTTTTTTGCACTGCATTCCTTTGCAACAGCTGGAATTGGGCTCAAAAAGTAGACAAATGGAACAGTGCTCAGAAGGAAATTTGGAAAATTTTCTCTCCTAGATTCCTGGTTTGTATATTGCTGGCTGACTTAGATAAAAGGGGACTTTAGTTTGTAAAGTTTGGGAACCCATGATGTGTTTGTGTGGGAAAAACTAGCAAGAAAAGCAGCAGAGCATGGGAGCATGGGTGTCTGTCTCTTACCTATGATAGCTTGAACATATTTCTCCTGATCCTTGATGCTAGATAAGCCTTGACTGCTGTTGACAAATGTCTTTTACTTTATCTCTTTCTTCTTGGTATCACATAGTTTCTGTAAAGTTTTAGTGCATGAATCCATTTTATCTATGGGATTATTGGAAGCTCTCTGTGTGAGACAGAATGGTTCTGTATGGGACAGCAGACTGGATGTTCTGGAGAACACTTCAGATCTCCACAGTATCAAGTTATATGACTCTGTTGAATAATTAAAGATTAGGTTTTATTTTTTTCCTTACTCTCTGTTTTTAGCATACCTTTCTTATTTTAATTTTTGCCTTTTTTCATATTCAGCACTGTTCAGTTATTTTTGCAGCTCTTTCAAATATTCCTGGAAGGAAAGCAATCATATGGTCTCATTTACAAGAAAATATTTTAAAATGATCTAAGGAAAACCTGTAATGGTAAATTGATTTGTTTTTAACTCAAGCCATAAACATAATTAGAGAACCATTTTGAAGTTGCAAGTACACCTGTTACTGTCTTAAGATGCATTGCAGAGTAAGCAAGGGCACTCTGTAAGGGATTTTGCAGAATGCAGCACAAAGTCTTTCCAGAAGCTGCAGAGGTGCAGTGGCTTAGAATGCAGGGGACATCCCCCAAACTTTGGCAGTATTGGCAAGTAGTTAATTGATCTTGCTGAGACTTCTGCTCTAGGTGGGTGGTCATCAACAAATATTATGTAGTTGTATTGAATTACTGCTCAACTGAGCTCCACTGCTCCTGTAGTTTACCTCCACTTGCCATCAGTGCAATCAATAAAAATGTCAGCAACTGAAAATAAGTTCTTTAAACTTTGAGTTATTTTATAAAGCTTGCTAGTTTCATTACAAATGATAACAACATATGATCTTTGTAACTCAGAGATGTATTGATTGGTATCTGATTTTTTTGCAGTACTTAAAAATTTTTTAATAACCGTCAAAGAAAATGTTGAATTTATTACATTTGTGACTACTATATATTCTTATGCTGCATATATCTATGCTTGACTGGGAATGTTCTTCAAAGGCAAATGTTCTGCTTCTGTAACTGAATATTACACAATAGTTTACATTGTATTGTGGATAGAGAATTTCTTAATGCAAACTACTTTGTCAGACATAGTTTTAATTAAGGTCAGATTTTAGTATTTTTTTTTTTAGTAGCAGATGAAACAGGATTTTGCACAGAAGACCCTTCTCTAAAACCAGTTGACATATGCAGAGGGTGTTTAATCTCTGCTGTATTTTGGTGCTAGGTTAGGATGTGTGACATAAAGAGTAAGCAATAGTGTTACCCACAATGCAGCTGAGAAATGTGAGGATTAACAGGTTTTTAAAATTACTTAAATAATAATTCTCTCTTAAATAATAATTCTAATATAAAAAAGTGAAATAGGTCTGTCAAAAATCTGGGGTTTTTTAGTGTAGTGCTATAGACAGTGACGCTTTACCAAGTGAAACGAAGCAGAAATGCCTTCAAAATTTTAAGTATTAGTAAGAAATATACTAACGACATTAGTTTTATCCGTGTGATGTGTTTGCTCAATGCCCAAGTTTTCAAATATCCTAAAAGAGTGACAGAAATTTGGATTTTTGTCCAAAGCAATTGCTCTAATTCTCTCACCAATAGTACTGGAAAGAAATAATAGCGGAGTTCAGAATTGAGTCCAAAAGGAGGACTGAGTTCAGGGGATTTCAGGAGTGTTTGCAAAGTTCAGAATTCATAAAAAGGAGGGGATATGCAATCAAGATTGTAGTAATGACTGATGACATTAATTCTAGAGGACAAGCATATGAAGCAGAACAAAATAAGTGTGATTGAAGCTCTTACATAAAACTGACATTACCCTTGACTTACTGTCTTTAGTAGTGTTACAGACTGAGAGGATTGGATACATAAAAACATTCACAAATTGTATTTTAAAATGTGAGAGGACTATATCAGGGAAATGCATTCTGTTATTGAAAGATGTTCTTCCATGTCACTCAGGTTTTGCCACAAATATTTTGTTACAGAGATTTGTTGCATATGGCTGTAATTATGTTGACACTTTTCTGGACTTTCAATTTTTCTTCATTGCAAGCACAATTTCTAGAGAATGAGAATGAGATTAAGAATAAAACATCGTTAGTTGGAACTTTAAAGGCTCTTCTTAGGTTTTTGCTCAGGTTCATAAGATCCACATTGCTATGTGGGTGCCAGATTTTACAAGTGAGCACATTCTACTAATCAGAAGACTTAAGAATGATCTCCTGCATTTGAACTTTTGAAAATCCTGATCTTTGCAATAATTTGCTCTGAAATGCCATTGCTGTTTTGATTTTATCATGTGCTGTAACCTCTAACTACTCAGTTGGTTGGAAAAGCTGATTCAGACTTAGCCGAGCAAAGTGTTTGATCCGATTGGAACCGCTGATGGTTTTGTTTCTGTAGCTGGGAAATGGTGAGCGACCCGTTACTCATTTTTCTCCTGCAAGTCTTCACCCTGGAGTATTAAGGAGAGAAAACTCTTTCTCAACTCAGAAATGCTTTATAGCAAGAAAGTTGAAAATTAGGATTTTCAGCTGCAGAACTTGGGTATCTATGCTTTTACCTGACGGAGGCCAGAGTTGTTAATCTCAGATAAATGCACTTATTTCATCTAGGCACTGAGCGATGCCATAAAATGCTGAAGTCCTGGAGCCAGAGAAAAGATCTAATCTTTGATATAAGACAAATATATCAGATATGCCAAATATATCAGATAAGCAGATAACCTTGCTGATAGGCAAGTGTGTTACAGCGTTAAAAGCTGTTGAGCATTTCCCCACCACAGAGTATTTTTATACTTTGCTTTTAACCCTGTAGTGCTTTTTGGCATGTGGGAGATTTTAGTGCCGGTTCTTTGCAGTTCTTTGGCTGGATAGTTTTTTAGGTATTCCTCCGTGGCTCTCTTGCTTTAGATATGCTCTGTCGTGTCATCTACCAGCATGATTTATTACAGTATGAAAAATAAAGGTTCACCTCACTATGCAGGCAACTGTCAGGATGACCAGGGCTCACAGTAATTGTGTACTCTCTGTATGCAGTTTTGTATGTTCTTTATGGCTCAGATGCATTTAATTTAGTGGTGATAACTCTCTGTATAAAGGGAACTTAATTTTTGATTTAATTATTGCTTGACGGGACAATTGCCTGGGCCGGGGTAGGTGCAGGGACTGGGGAGTTTTGGTGCCATAAGCTCCCTCTGCAGTCCCAATGCAAAAGTCTTGGTCACACAGAGTGCCCGGGGTCTGCCGTGCCTCCCTTCTCAAACTATGAGGAGGTTTTGGAAAACTGGCTTAAACCAGATGCTGGCTCTAAAACAGCCAGTTGAGGTTAGAAACTGCCCACTCTTTTGGACCAATTTCAGACATTTTGTTGACAAAACAGTTTAAAATTAAATATTTTACTGTCTGAATGCATCTTGAAGTTCTTTCAGGTAATACTCAGCTGTGGTTGCTGCCTTTTTCCTCTGGGTAGTACAGTAACACAGATTTATTCAGCGGCTTCTGAGTAACAAACCCTGCTTTTAGGTGTCTTAAACCTGCCAAACCTGTGTATTCAGGGTTTGCTTTGTGACCTGGGGGGCTGAGTTGTACTGCCCAAGGTTGGGGAGTGATCATTATGCCATCCCTGCCTGCTCAGTGGAGGGGAGGGCTCTGTGCCCCCTGGAGATGTCCCCTAACTCTAGGGGCTCCACCCTGAGGAGCTTTGCCACTCACTGCAGTGGTGCACTTATGTCTTGAAATGTGTCCTGAGGGAAGTGGAAGTTTTGGATCTGGAAGTTGCCTGGAGAATTTGCAGGTGTTTGGCACTTGAATTCAGAAATGAAAGTGGAAGAGGGCCCACAAAACTGATTTTATTGAGTGGAACAGATGACTTTTCTCAGGGCCCACATCCAGAGCAGCGGTTGAAGCAGACTGGTCACTGTCTTCCAATGAATCGCATTACAATAAGTATAAAGCAAAATCAGTTTTAGCTCTTACAGTTTTTGACCAGATACTGCAGAAATGTGAATATCTGATGGCATGGATGCCTATCTTCCTATACAGCCAAAATACCCGGTGACCTGAAGTCCTTGCCTGAGGGCACAAAAACCGAACTGAGGAGTTGTTTGAAAAATGAAATGTTTCTTGCTTTGAGTCCGCAGTTTAGTGGGCTGTAACGTGTTTGATCAAGAAAACAAGTAAAAGTAAGAGAGTTTAGTGCCTTAGCATTAGCTTAGTTTTGTACTGTTTCTTTCACAAAAAAATCAGACCAAAACCTTTGTGTTATTTATTGCTGTCACCTCTGACTGAAATCTGAGTTTTAAGTAAACATGGAAAAGCATTTCACAACTCACGGGGCTGGAATTGCTAATGTCCATGCAATTTTTTTTTTTTTTTGACAATTCTGAGCCAGTCATTTTGTTTACATTGTAGAAAGAATTCAGAATGGTGACTAGTGGAAGTAATAATGAAAGAATTTAGCGTGCTTATCTATGCAAATATTAGTAACAATTATGAAATATATTCCAGAGAAAATATATGGGTTTGTTTTTACTTCAGTAACACAGTATATTTCCTTGCATACTTTGATACTAATAAATCATAGATTACCTCTAATTCTCTTTATGCATATCCCATCTCTTATGCAAATATATTTTGCAATGATTATTGCAATTTATCACAAATTTAAATAAATATTTTAAAAGCTTAATTTTCTATAAACACAGCATAAGATGATTGCAATCTGAGTTAATTGCTTCCATGTACTCTGGCTTGTAGTAGCACTACAGCTTTAAAATCTGAAGGCCATTCTCATGCTTATTTCATAGCATGAAATTTAACAGTGAATTATGGAACATACATTCAGAACTTAAATAAGGGTTTGTTATTTTAAATAATTTCTTTCTGTACTAAATTGATATGTTTATCATTTATTACTTTTTAAAAAGTTATTAAATTTAATTCTAAAGATCAGAAAAATGTTGATCATATTAGTAATTGTCCTTCAGAAAAAAACCATAACTTTTGATTTAAAAAAGCCACTGACTGCTACACTGTAAGCCTTAAAAATTAGTTTTCCAAATCTTAAAAATATGATAATAATTATTTTATGGTCTATGAAACTCTGTATATTTAAGTTTTTACATTTTAACTCTTTTGTATAACTTATGCAAAGGAAAAATTATTCTTTCTACAGCTGTTCATAGGTTTTATAATCAAAGCCAGGTTTAAGTAATACAATAGAAATGTAAAGGGGCTACATTTGTATTTTTGCTGAATAATGTAATTAATTCACTGCAAAATACAGTAGAGTATAATATAATTATAAAAATGCACAAACTTTAAATTAAGTGCAGTCAGTTAAAAACAATTTACTGTGTGTGAATAGTCTGTTAGCTGAAGCTGAAACATAAGTTTAGTTTTATGTGCCTTATAATCTGATCTCAGTGTACAAAATCTTCGGAGCAGTATAAACATATGTGTAAATGAATTGTTTTAACATTCAATTTTTATGATATAATTGCTCTGAATCATGAAACCTCAAACCTAAGATGTTCCATCAGGGAGGCAGAAATACTGGTAACAGTGATATCCAAAAAGCATACAAGAAATAGTCGATGAGGCCAAAGACAACTCACGTGGTGTTCCTGCAAAAACTTGAAGGGGGGAAAAAAAAAGGCAGAAAACCCCACTCCTTAAATCCTACATTATAATGTGAAAGCTCCATGCTTTTGTTGGACAGCTGAGATGGATGAATTGTATTTTAGGATTGGCCGCTGCTCTAAATACAGTCAGACTTATACTGTTCAGTATTGCCACAGAAAAAAAGTTATCTACCGGCCCAAGTGTCGGCAATTAAATCCTGGAAGGCCCCTTGGGTGGCTAGCATTGACTGGTGTTATTCCAGAGAAACAAGCATTGCAATTCATTTATGAAATATTCAAGTAGAAATACTATGTATCTGTCCCTTTGCCTAACATAGTTTCAATATTTTTCTTAAAGATGAACTGTAAAAGATGTTTAGACTCTTATATTTGAATGTGTCTGTAAGTCATGGTTAGATCCAAGACATTAATGGTAGGAAAAGAAGACAAATGAAAGTTACTGAGGACCTGGAAGCAGAATAACCAATTCCACTGGGGCTGCTAATATTTAGTTCCTGCCAATCTATTATTTCAATCAAGCAGGAAGCTAATTACATGCAACACTTCCATTCTTTAGCAAGAAAACAGATAAAGTGCCTCTATTTTAAGACTGACCATGGTCTTTTGTGGCAAAATACTGTTTTGTCAGAAAATGCCAATGTCAATTTTTTTGTCAGTTTTAGCAGGCGGTTTTTCAGGGAATACTAGTTCTGTCTTTCCAGGTGGAATTTCTGACAAACATGGTGATCTTGGTTGAAAGTTGGAGCTTCTTCCTTGGACTGTTTTCTGTTTTGTGTTCATGTCCATTGGATAAAATGTTCATATGAGGAGCGTAGGGGATCAGGAGCTGCCATCCCTGAGATGAGCACCCTGGCCATGGGCAGAAGTGCCCTTCTTGGGCTTCCTTCTTTGCTGCTCAGTGGCACTGTGACTTTTGGGGTGCCGCTGAGAGAATGCCCCTCATTCCAATTTTACACCTCTCCGTGGTTATTTATTATTCATGAGAATGCCTACAAAATTAGACTTTGTTGTTTGTTTGTTTTTTTTTTTATTTGCTTGTTGTAGAATAGCTTCAGATACCGCACTTGGGATTAGGTTCCAAACATCAGATTCTTGCTGGCCTGGCCACCACCTTACTTTAAGGATGCTGTTTGGCTGAGAATAGGAAATACTGACTATAAAAACCTAACATTGAATATTGTGTATTGTAGGTGTCACAATACACATTCTGCATATTGTAGGTGTCAGTTTCAAGTCTGCATATGTCTGAGTCAACCACAATGTATATTGATATTGATGGAATTAATGTGATTATATGCTGGTAAATATATTGATGGACTTATTCTCTATTCAGTCCTAAAGGGCTGAAGTGAAAGGAGACAAAATATCTCCAAAATCTGAGTTGTAACACCATATATTGCTATGTGTTGAGTTAGAAAATTGTTCCCATTTATTCAGAATGCCTCAGGTAAGCAGTTTATCTCCAGAATGTATTGAGAATGGTTCAGATGTGCAAGCAACCTGGTCAGTAATACAGAGGAAGCAATCCACTGTTACTCAAAAATCAAATTACATCATCAATGTTGCCTTACCAAGATAATTTTTGCAGCTTTTCATTAAGAAGAATCCTACTTGGTTAGACCAAAATTGAGAATTCTACTTTCCTCTGAAGCAAAATCCTCTAATAATTGTGTATTTAATCGCTGTCTATATTCAGAATACTAGAGAAAAGGATTTCTTATGTATTTCTAAGCTTGATGGGATTCTGTGAGTAAATGTGGATGTTAACATCTTTGCACAAGCTGTAACAAAACTTATACTCTTCTTTAAGGATAGAAATTCTGATTTAACTTTTGTGTAGGAAGATCTGAA
The DNA here is from genome assembly GCF_029207755.1 of Chamaea fasciata. Classification (NCBI taxonomy): domain Eukaryota; kingdom Metazoa; phylum Chordata; class Aves; order Passeriformes; family Sylviidae; genus Chamaea; species Chamaea fasciata. The sequence continues at coordinate 81,232,008 of NW_027094088.1, read as the reverse complement.
CTTATCCCATTTTTATATGGGGTTTTGAGCTACTGGAGGAAACGTGCTTCTAGTTACTATATGTAGCATTATGTATGGATTTAGAAGTTCCAAGAAGCCAATGGGTCTGCCCTAATTATAGGAGCAACTTCAGAAGACACCTAACAAATGGCATTTTTTTTTCCTTTTATATGTTTGATTACCTGTAATCTTCATTCACCTGTAAAACTGGATGCTATACCAACTTTGAATTCCAGGTAGTTGCAAAATTTGAAATTTCTGAAGGCCTTTTACCATCTGTGTACTGACAATATATGTTGTCCTGTATTTTATGTCCATAAAGATTTTAACCACCTTTGGCAGTGGATCAGGACTAAAAAGAGAGGGAAATATGGATCGATTTTTCAAGTATCATTGTCTCTTTCACTGTTATTGATGGACAGTCTTGCTGGTACTACAGATTTTGTAGTGGTCTAACTTCTGCAATAATTCCATTTAATTGTGAACGTTTGTCCCATCTCTGCAACTACCTATGTAAAGATAGCCACTGCACTGAGGTGGCATGGAGTTGAATTTTTATTCATAATTACTCAGTTGGGATTGATCTAAAAGTTGCATCTCTAATCTACGCACCACAGGCATCCTTTATAGTCAATAAGGATTAACATCTTAAAAGGATGGTGCATTTCATTTTAGAGTAAACATCCCTATAGAGAGATTAGAAACTTTTTAGCAGTACTTGAGAGCTAGAGATCCTGTTGATTGTCTCCTAAAATTATCTCACTTTCAAGAACATAAGTAGCTTTACTTGTTTTTTAACAGTAACAAGTCAACGAATTACACAGAACTGCCTGTTCTTACCCCCAAATGATTCTTTAGCTGGGGGAAAATCAGAAAGAAAGAAGTCTTGAAAACTGCTATAATCATTTCAGCTGAAGTTGTTTATTAACCATTACAAGCCAAGCTTTTCTTTTTCTATATAATTTGTGGTGATCACTAAAATAAATAGAAATGCCTTGAAAAATTATATACTGTTCAGAGAAAGATGCTTAAACCTCTATTTTTGTAGCATTCAAAGTAATATTGATTTTACAATGGATAGGAAACTATGAAGCCAACAAACCCCATAATTTCTGGAGTATCCCTGAATTCATAGCAGAAACAAACCAGGAAAATAATGTTAAATGTGAACTTCTATTTCATGAATTTTTTTAAAGTCAACCACAAAAGAAGACATTTGAGAACATATTTCTTGTCTTGATCAAGAAAAACTACAATGTCAAACACTTAAACTGGAATTTTTTGCTATCTAAACCCGTATCAGCGAGTGCCTGCATGTTTCATTCTTACAGTTGTTAGTAGGATTCGTTGACTGTATTTCTGCCATCTGACAAGTGAAAAATGTCACCAAACACAGTGAGAAAAGCCCCATAATAACTTCCGTACCAGCTGGATTTTTTGGAATACTGTTCTTCTGTCTTCATAGCTATAAATACCCTCCTAAAAGCATGAAGTACTAATTTTCTTCTGTTATTGTGCTCTGATAAAAATGTTGTCAGCTTTGTGTTTTTGAAACTTAATTTGTCAGTGAATTTGCTGGGCTTTATACAGTGAGTGTAGATTGTGCCAGATTAACCTGCCAGATTAGACCCTGACCTTATAAAATCTTGTCAGTGCAAGAACAGCAAGGTATATGATGTGGGGATTGTAGAATGGTGGGTTCTCAAAAATATTAACAAGTTGTAAAGTGTAGCTTTTTTTACGACTTGGTTAGATTTTAACACTCCTGTAGTTTCTTAGTTACAAACCCCAGAATTTATAAGTCACAAAGTCAGTCTAATTATTGATGTAGTAAAAATTAGAATCCTGTAAATAAACCTGGCTGATATTGAGGGTCTCAGAAACAGAGTTTCTAGATGGCTAGGAACTACTAACTTTTTTTTAGCATAAGCTTATAAATAATTAGTTGGGTGAAAGAGGAAGAGCTGTTGTATCAGTTACCTTCAGCTCAGTTGTGTATCCTGCAGCTGGATAAAAAGACAAGTGTATTTGGAGATGCCCTTATGATAGAAATAGTAAGGACTTATTTTGGTGTAGAAGACAGTGGTGGGGTGAACTAGTTATTTTTTAAAAAAGTATTGAAACCAGATGATGTGAGGAGCTATTAGGGTCATCAGAAGCTGTGGAGAGCTTGCTATATGAAAATAGCTAAACAGTGCCTGCCTTCTTGCCACTATCCAAAGGAAGACTGATGGAATGCAAGTGCTGTTTATAAATTCACTGGAAAAATAAACAAAGGTAACCAGCAGAAAAGTGTTTGCTAAAGTAATACTGGGGGGAAAGTATATATGAATGAATATGAAATGAATAGCTTGAAATTAGAAAAAGGGTTTCAAGATGACCTGTCATACAGAAAGAGTGCAGATAAAAAAAAGCCAATAACCATGTTACAGCATTATCACCACAAGAGAGTGCAATATAGTCAAATATGATCAATTTATGATAGAAACTGTGGCCTTCTGTTATGGCAGAGACAGGACTTCAGTTCTGGGACCTTGTTAAGTTTTGTATCCTTACATTTTGTCAGAATTTTGGGGAAAAAGCCCTGGCTTCAGCTGTGCGTGGCCTGATGGTCTCATTTGTTGAGAGGAAATCAGACATATGGGCTGGTGGGCACAGAAATTTTCATGACTGGCTAACTGTTGTTTAAGAATGCGCTTTGATTTTGTGGTTGCCCAGCTGGGAGAGCACATCAGTGTAAGTGCACCTAATCCCTGACTTCTGACATCAGTAGTGGCTTTAGGTGACAGGAAACCTGCCTCAAGCAGTGGTGAGTCTGGTCACTAGCAAAGGAAATAAAAGCTCAGACTTTGACAGAATTCTACATTTTGAATTCTGCCTTTGTGCTTTTTGTGGTATGTCATGTATCCACAGTCTCTGTGATTGCAGGAGGATAGAGTTCATGCTACTGTACAATCACAGTACTGGATACTGGATGAAACCAGAAGCCCAACGTACACTAATGCTCAAACAATCTTGCTTTAGTATAATACTGGTGGGGTTTTTTTTGTTTTGTTTTTTTTTTTTTTTTCAGGGCAGATGTAAAGTAGGATTGCTGTTTAATAAACATCTTAATAAAATCAGACCTTGTAAATAACAAATAATGTCCATTTGTACTATAGTTCTGTTTTATATTTATGATATTCTGATTTTGTGTATTATGCTTTTAAATGCTGTTTTTTAGAGATATCTAGTCCAGTAGAGTCCTGATGGATTGAGTTCTGAAAAAAACTTAGTTAATGAATAAACTGAGAATTTCTCTCAAGTATTTATGTGAGGGGAAACTTTTTTTTACTGTTTAGAAGACATATAGGAGAAAAAGAAAATCTCGGTTTGAATTCTATTACAATTTTTCTTGTGCAATACTACCAATAGCTTATTTTTACATTTCTTTCATGGCAATTTTATGTTGAGTGCTAACTGAAACAGAAAAGAAGAAAATTATGAGAGGTACTTTGCAGTAACTAAGGCAGCTGTGTAGGTATTTTACTTTGTTTCGTCATTAAGACATTTCACTGTACAATTGATAACATTGGAAGACATAGGTTAGGTTATATAAAAGATTTATAGCTTCAACTTAAAAGCAGTATATTCATTAGTGGAGTGAAAATAAAATGTGTAATTGCGTAAATGGTTTAGTATAAAAGTAAAGTTCACATAGCCATTTCAAGTATGAAATTTATTTAAATGATCAGTTCTGAAACATAGACCAAGTTAAATACTTGGGCTTAATCCAATAAAAACTTTTGTGAGACTCCTAGAATATACATTTGAGATCTACTGTTATGTTTCTCTCTTGTGTAAAAATAATTAATTCTGTTATTCGTGTTTCTATGTGTACTATTGCTGAATATGTCTCAGGTCCCACACATTTGTTTTTATACATGCATTTCATTGACTCTTCAAAATCAGGGCAATAATTTTGAACTGTTGGTTCTGGCATAAAAGAAACTCAGAATTTCATAGCCTCTGAAATATGTTATTCTTTGTCTTAATTTTTGGACCAGTTCTTAAATTAAGAGACGTAATGCTAACTGTTTATGGTCTTATTAAACATTTTAAAATAAAAGTGTTTCATTTGCAGCCCATTTCTTGGTCTGTTATAACAGAGTTGCATTGACTATTTATAGCTGCAAAAATTAATGAAGTATTAATTTCTCATCTTTTTAGAGGTCTTGTTTTTGCTTGTTTTGTTGGCAATTTTTCATTTCAGTGGAATATCAGTGTAGCCTGTTTGAACAGTAATTTAGGAAATGAAGTGTAGAATGATCAAAACTATAAAAAAATTGCATATCTCTAGGAAAGAAGAAAAGCTAATTACTGTAAGAAATTTGGTAAAATAATTATTTCATGCTTTTTAGGTTAGTCTGTACCCAAAAGCTCAGTCTCCAATGTAATTAATTTAATGTTTCTAAGTACTTTTTTGCATAAACCTTTATGTTAAAACCCCATACATTTTTCTCCAACTTGTTACACTTTTTCTGTAGAATAAAATGATATCTCTATTCCCACCAGTCAGATTTCTTACCTGTTAATTTTGCTTTTATGTGAGAGAATATTTATTATTCACTTGACGCTATTCACTAGAATTATTCTACCTGAGGACTTGAACCATCAAGCGACTTCCGATAAATTAAATTTATAAGTAAAACAATGGCTTAGTTTAAATAATACACCATGAAATTTGTTATATCTTTGTGTCAAGTGATCTAATAATCCCCTCCACTCTGAGCCTGTTTTGCAAAGGTGATCATGTAAAAAATTCTGGAAAAGTACTAGGTAAGCCCTCACCTTTTCATGGGAGGACAGGATAGTTCCTTTCTACTTGTTTTGCCCTGGCTGCCTGGCCAAGCTGTGGGTTTGCCCTGGGGAAGGATTTGGTGACAGTCACAGTGACAGCACCATTCTCACTGTGCTGTCCCAAAATGCAAATGCTTTGATATAAAAAGGGAAATGTGCTGGTTTAAATTGTTTAGTAACAGCAGCTGAAATTGCATTTCCTTTGAAGTTCATTAGTGTGTGTTGAGCGAATACTTCTTTGAGAATTTTACGTGCCAGATACGTAGACTGACAAGGCTGTCTTTGCAAGAATCTCTCAGCTGCCCTAACAGCTGTAAAAATAAAAATACCACTGACTGACTATTAAAACTCATAGCAGCAAATCCTTCCAGTCATTTTTGGCAGCTTGCTGAGCTTAACCAGAAGATGTTTTTACAAAATACTTAAATAAGTAATTAGAATGGTAGGTGATAAATGATGATTGAAAAGTATAAAGTCTGATTATATTGGTAGCATATTTCTAGCTTCGTTATTAAAAGGTAGGAAGTAATTAGAAGGAGGTTAATCTTTACTGAAAAGCTTAACAGATGTTTGTTGTGCAGAACAACTGCTCATTCATGCAGAAAAATGACCTGTGATCTGCAAACATTTTCACGTAAGAATAATTTTATGCAGGCACTTTAGCTCTGTTGATTTCCCTTGGATTATTCAGCCATGTGATTGTACATGTAGCAGTTTGCAGGATCGTTTACTGAACAGATCAGTTAGTAATGCCAAGTAGCTAAATAAAGCAAGAACGTTAGATACTCATGGGCCTGGGAAATCATTTAATTCTGGGGCTTCGGGGATGCTTTTAGAAAATATGTGGGACCTGGTGCAAATATTTGTAATTGCCACTTAAGAAAGTGCACAGGAAACTTGGAATATCCTATACACTAACATAATTTGTAGTGACTTTGCTGTAAGGTGGTTTGCTGCTATACAGAGGAACAACTTCTATTTGAATAATTTTGTCATATTCTGCATATCTGACATAATTGCCTAGGAAAAGTAGTGTTTCTAGTATTTGTAGCAAAAAGGTGGGAAGTGACCATCTAGTGGACTTCAATTAATTATCAAAAACCTGACTTGCCAAAAGACATTCTTATGGTTTACTTAAAGTAGCATATTCCATAAACTGGAATTCATTCCACATCATCTTGACTGTATCTGTCTTGTGACATTTATTTTGTGGAGAGGAATTGTGCTGGCTGCTGCACCTCATACCCCAAACAATGCAAATTATACATTTACTAGGAAGAACTTAATTCCTGTCTGTGTGTTCTTCTGAATTGAATATATTTCAGTTCTAGTCCTAGATTCTACCAGAGTCAATTTAAATGGTGTAATATTTTCATACAAAGGCTTTGACCTTTTTGCATAAAACATCAGATAGGTTGAGAAGAAATAAAAATTATTTTTTAATAATTTTCCTTCTTGTTAAAAAGATAATTATTTGACATAAGTAAAGTTTTGGGTTTGTTTGGTTTGTGGGTATTCTTTTGTTTGGTATTGTAAATACCTTGGGAATACAGTGCTGCTTTCTTTGTGTAGTTCTGCCACCAAGACAACTCAGCCACTGACCAAGGCTCTAATTCCAACTGCTTCAAGTTAATGCTCTTGCTGTAAATGTTTGTTGGAGTGGTTCTCCAACAAGTTAACTTGATAAGGGAAATTTAACAGACCGTACTGGTTATGTACTGGGTTATTAAAGATTGTTCTATTCATTTTTGAAGCTGACTGAAATAAAATTAGAAGGAAATCCTCAAGCCTGTGTATGAATTGTTCATTTTATGATATAATACTTTATCTTTTATAGAATAAGTTTGACTTATTCTATAAATACTTTTTAATGTGATTTATTACTGTAAAGACAATATTTGCAGGTAATTGCTTTTTAATGGTAACAAGGGAATGAATTACACAGAACAGATTTTCCCCCCTAAATTTTTCTTTGTTTTACAGTTACTGAAGTTTTTTGTAATTAAAGATGCAATCACAAAAGAAATAATTTTAGCAGCCAACTATTTTTCTGTATTTGAGAATATATTAATTACATAAATTTAAAGAATTGGTAACAAATAAAATGGATCATTATTACTCTGTGCTAAGTTATATATATATATATATAGTCCTAAAGTGATATGAAAAGAAGAAAAATATTTGATAGAAGTTAAAGGTTTACAACATACATCTGCAGAGTTCTCTGAGGAAAAATTTTATCACTGTTGTAACTGTCAGGAGAAGATTTATAAAAATACTTTAAGACAAAAATGGCTAAGATGTTGGGAAAAAAAGTTCCTCGAAAGAAAGAACATATAGACCTCTCTCTCTACACATATCTCAACTTGAAAATATCTTGTGGGTGCATTGCATAGTACTTATGTAGGTCATAGAAATGACTGTTTATCAGAATATGACACATATATGTTGTCAAAGCAAATTATGTTTAAAATGTGTAGCATTTGGTGCTTGCAGCTTTAAAGGATGGTACTGTACTACAATTGAGAAACATGAAAACTGCTGATGCTTGACTTTTCTGTTACAGAAAGTAGATTTTTTAGAGAGACATTTTTAAGCAGAAACCAAGGAAAAAGACGTTTAATCTTTATTTAGTGTCAACTTTATTGCATGAAATCCACATTTTATAAAATGGGGCTTGCTTGACAATGTCTGTGGAAAGCTTCTTCTGAAAATCTAAGGTATGAGTTAAAAACTAGATTTTATTGTGAATGAGATTGTCATGTTCATTATTTTCCTATAGAAGGTTTCATCTTATTTTTACAATAGTAGGCAATTTACAGTTGAAAATTCATATGTGGAAGTAGGAGATAATAAAGATGTAACAATCACCAACAAAGTGATCTGAAATAAATTTTCTTAACTGTTTAAGCCCCACACTCTCTTTTATGGCAACAGCATAAATAAATCTGAATAAAAATCCAGAACACAAAGTGAAACTCTGATGCAATAAGTTACCTCTCTGAAAAGTTTTTCAATTAAATAGGTGGGTTTAAAAATTTATAATCTGTAGATGAGATGGCAAAATTCAGAGTTCTAAATGTTGGAACTGACCACAATTTAATTAAAGCTTTGCAACCTGTCACATCAATTCCTGAGTCTAAATTTTGTTGTTATTGTCAGCCAAAAAATGAATACTATTGCATGAAGAACGTTCCCATGCTTTGCCTTGTGTAATGGACTTTATGTTTAGTCTTCTTACTATAATAGCTATAATACCAAAATAAATATCAAGAGTTACATTCAAGTCTTCGTATTCATATTAGCCTTTAATATAAACTTTTTGTTTACCATCCTTCAGAAAGTTAATTCCTGTACTGAAAGAGGAGTTGTAAAATCAGTGGTCTCTTGTAGTAGCCATCTGACATTCTTAGTAGCTGTTAATTTTTGGGGTAGTGTTGCAAAATAAGAATAGTATGGGAGAGACCCTGGGGACATAAAATGTTGCAGAAATATTTTATTTTTAAAGGAAAGCTTTCTTGTTTAGGAAGTATTCTACACACAAATAGAAATGAAAAATAATTTTAAAAATTCTATTTACAGACTTTAATTCATACCAGCTAGAGGGGAAAAATGAAATAGATCCCCCCAAAAAATGGAAATAAAGAAAGTAAGACTATAATAGGGGGAAAGAGTGAGTTTAAATTTGTCTGATTTGCTAGCTATGCTTTAAATAGACTCATTTACCAGTACTTACTTACCAAAGTGTTTGCATTTGAAGGTCTGTTTACTATGAGTGTGGAATTGTAGAGATTCTCTTCAGAGGAAGGACAGGCTGGAGCAAAAAAACTCTTTTAACTATCTTCTTCTTGACCAGATGCCTGAAAGCACTTCCTCCAAGCAGCAGATGAGATTGCTTTATTTTTCCATACATTGCAGACGGATGAGTAATGTTTTCTTTCACTAATGCCCAATAATGGACTTGTTTTTTTATTTGATCCTTTTTGTACAACTGTATATCTCTGTAAATGTCTGCAGTTCTCACTCAAAGATTTTTAAGAGTTTTTAACTCAGAACCCTGATTTAGCAATGAATACCTGATTAAGTAAAGTAAAATGTTTTTAGCTTTTGAATAAAGCTAAAATAAACTGGGATAAAATTTTCTGTATTAGCATACTAGGATACTGTAATCTGGGGAAATAGATTGAGTGTACCACATACTGGAGGATCCATTTCACATACAGTTATGCAACATCCAGCAAGTTGTTGGTTTTAGCTCCTATTCTAAAAATCAAGGCATGTGATTGTTTTAAAGTGTGGTGTGTGTGATGCATTTGACTGATTGCTGTGAATTTCAAGAACAGATTTTTACTGGAAACTGTGCTCTTAAGTTGTTTTGAAAAGTCCTAATAAGTATGTATTAAGCGTCAAATGTTGAAATAGAATTGTGTGACCAATTATATGCCTTTATATCCTAATATAATAATGGATTTTCCAGAAAACTTTGAGTGAAAATCAGGCAAGTGAAGGAAAATTGGCAAAGGTCATATTGAATAACTGAGGCCAGAATTTGGCCTCTGCAGTTAGGAAGCAGAGCAAGAAGAGCAGCAATTTAGTGTTTTGTTGGATTTTTTTACATTAAGAAAAATTTAGATATATTGATCTAATAACTTCAGCTGTTGCTTTCATAAACACTTATTTTTCTAACAAAATATTTTTTTTACTTTAATTGAATTTTGGAAGTTACAGATATCCTGTTAATAGAGTATGACTTTTTCATGCAAGTTTTCAAAACTAAACATTTTACACTGAATCAGAAATCCCATGCCTACTACTTTACTTCCAAAACCATTTAACTTTAAAGTTTTTTTTCTAATGTCTTTCCTAGAAATATATGAGTCTGTTTAAACAGTCCTCTAGATAGTGGTCTGTGTTGGGTACTTGAAAACTGCACTGCAGGAGTGGGAGGCTGTGGGTCTAGAATATACTTGCATGTTTTGGTGTAACACAATTGACAGGTGGATTAGGCAGTCAGTTTTGGGATGGTCCAAAAACTATTGCCTTGTCTTATTGGTCAGTTACCACAGGGGAATCAAGTTCTTTTTAGTATCAAAATTCCCCTTCCCAGCAGGTCAGAGCAGAACATCATGATCTACCTTGTGGACAGATAAAGGATTTACTACACTCTTCTTCCCAGGATTTTGTACTAATGTGAATCTTTTCCTTTACAAAGAAAAGAGTGCCTGGAAATGGAGCTCAAAAATATTTATATTGTTTGCATATATATTTTACCTCAGACCTACTCAGATTGTGAAGTCCTCTAGGTGAATTAATGCACTATTAAGGGTAATTGATACTGTGTGCAATCACACAACTTCTTGGACTTTTGACTTTGGTTCGTTGTCCAGAAAATCCCACTTCACAATGCTGGAGTGAAAGGTTGTGATCTCAGTGTGTTACCACTACCTTCTATACTGCCAAATCTTGTGATGTATAGAAAGCACATAAGTAGAGTTAGGCTGCCATGGAGTGCAAGGCAGCATGCATTCAAAAGAGTTCATCAGTCTGAGAAAATACTTAGCACCCGTTTGTAGAAAGGCATAGAGAGATTTTTAACTGTTTTCCTTGTGGGCCTGACGGAAAAGGACCGGTAGATAGTACTTCATCTTCCATTTCGCTGAGCCAAGTACAGGGGAGGTTGGCCAGCATTTCTCAGTTGCTGCACTCTGTAAGGGAGAGACCAGGAGGAGGCATGTTCTATTACTTAATTTGTCTGCTTTGGAAAGCAAATACCTGTACTAAAGATATGGGGAGAAAGGGAACTGATAATTAGCATCAACATCAGTTTGGTTTGGCTAAGTTATTTGTACATCTACTTCTCGCAGATTTTTGTGGTCCGTGCCATCATTCTGGTACTTGAGAGGAAGATGGAAACCCCACTATTTTATTTTGTTATTAAAGCTGATAATGTTGCCTGTTTACAGTTACTTTCAAATTAATGTGGTGTTTGTAATATTTTGTGCCATTCTAGGTCAAGTAATGAAACTCTTACAGTCATTACCAAATCTGATCTCTAAGTAGAACACAAATTGGGGAGGGGATTTGAGTAGAGCATGGTTCTGACTCAAGGGTGGGAGATACGCAAATCCACTTAATTTTCATAACTGCCTAATGCTTAGGCAGAGCCTTAATAATGTAAGAGTTCACAGAAGTTTGAATATGATGTTCCTTTATCCAACAAATAATATGCACTCTTAGATGAGATAATTTTTCTATATGTTTAAAAGTGGCACAAGAAAGAGACTCTTACTCCTTTGTTCCTAAAATATTTGTTTCTTGGCAGCAGTTGTCTGGATGTATAGCAGATGTACTAAATATAACCTGCCTATGATTAAATGCAGCACACATGTAGCGAATGAAAATAACATTAATACAAGTTGTTTTTATAATAAGGGCCTTTGTGCAAGAGGCAGCACTATTCTGCTTATGACTACTTATTCAGTGATATAAATAGAACTTTTGAGTTTCCAGGACTGTCAGTCTGGCAAAGTTCATTTGACCTCAATTTGTGATGCTAAGACTCCTGAAAATAATGTCTTCACTAACATTTCTTCTGTATTTCTGTTAACAGGAGGAATGCTTTTTGAATTTAGAAGCTCCTATTGCAAGAGTATGTGGCTATGACACTCCCTTCCCTCACATCTTTGAGCCTTTCTACATCCCCGACAAATGGAAATGCTATGATGCTCTTAGAAAAATGATTAACTACTGAGCAGCAGTACAGGTGAGAAATAACATCTTGTACTGACAGCTTACCTGCAAGGGTTCTGACAGGATAGCTGCAAGGTTTGGGGCTACAGTACTACTCATTTATTTAGTTTATTTACTAGTAGTTTATTTAGTTATTTTTGAAAAAAATTGCTTCGTACAGCTTTGGGCCTTCAGTCTTAAAGGTGTCTCAGTATTTTGGAGTACTGGTATTGAAGTCAGTGTTTAAAATTACCTTGCTTAATCAATCTGAAAATTAAGTGTCTTGAATCCTGATAAGTGAAAAGAGTATAAAGTGAAAGAAATACTTATGCAGAGAATATATTTTCATCTCTATTAGAATACTCAAGAGTTACTTCACAGGCAAATCACAGTGTAAAATTTTATAATTTTTCACTCCTCAGGGTGGCCTGTAGTCCTACAAGGTACAAATAACACCCAATTTACCCTGAATATTTGCTCTGTATTGTAAACATACACAAACCATTGGAAATACATGAAGCATCTGTAGTGTCTTACAGTTCCGTTGAATATTCAATATTTATTATAAAAATAATTTTTCTTTATGGTCTTCAATGTAATTTGATCATACTTTAAGATTTCTGTTTGCAGAGCACAAAGACTGTAAAGTAATACACATTTCTGTGTTTGTTACTCACAGTCTGTAACATCTTTTGTTTCATTATAATATTATACTAAGTTAAATTTGACTAAGGGGTGACTGACCGGGATTTAGAATTGTGCTGTGGGAGAACTTCTGCTGTTTAATGACCAATGTTTAAACAGTTTAGAAAATGTGTTAACACAATGTATTCTGAGCTTCCTTTAACTGAGCAAAGTAACCTGGTTTTTGAGATACAGTCTTGATGGATCTTGTACATGGGAAATGAAAAGAAGAAAGCAACAGAATCTGTAATGGGTAGGCAGGGGATTTTTAGCTGTTGACCCCAAAGACAGGGGGGCCAAGGTGGGCCCTATATTAGGGGCACCATCTTCTGTCCATTTTACCTCTACATTAAACTGTGAATTAAATTTAGAGCCATGGATAGAAGGTTACCAATACCATAAAGCTAACTTCCTTTATATAAATAGTTACTTTCAGGAGACTTTTTGGCATTCCACTCTGTTTGATTCCCTCAAAAGCTGATAGTGGAGTGTCTGTATGAGAAATGGGATTGCTACCAGTGATGCAATGTCTCCAAAAAATAATGTAGTTCTACTTTTCTCAAAAATCACTTGTTACTGACATACCAGAGCATTTCATAGAATCACAGAATATGATGAATTGGAAGGGAGCCATCAGGATCATTGGGCCCAACTCCTGGCCCTGTGGAAGACACCCCAAGAATCCCATCGTGTGCCTGAGAGTGTTGTCCAAATGCTTCTTGAACTGTCAGGCTTGTTGCTGTGGTTACTTCTCTAAGGTGCCTGTTCCAATGCCCAACCACCCTCTGGGTGAAGAATCTTTTCCTGATAACCTAAACCTTCCCTGACTCAGCTTTATGCTGTTTCCTTGAGTCCTGCCTTATCAAGAGAGTGAAGAGATCAGTGCCTGCCTTTCTCCTTCCCCTCATGAGGAAGTTGTAACTGCAATGAGACCTCCCCTCAGTCTCCTCCAGGCTGAACAGACCAAGTGCCCTCAGCTGCTCCTCATGCAGCTTCCCCTCAAGGCCCTTCACCATCTTTGTTGCTCTCCTTTGGACACTCTCTAATAGTTCAGTGTCTTTTTTTACATTGTGGTGCCTAAAACTGCACACAGGACTTGAGGTGAGGCTGCCCCAGTGTGGAGCAGAGCGGGACAATCCCCTTCCTTGCCCAGCTGGCAATGCTGTTCTTAATGCACCTCATTTCCTTAGAATTAAAACTAAAGCTGTTTTCTGACCTGTCATCTTTTTTGTAGACTATGTAATCAGTGCTCTCTTTTTTATAACAGGTGTCCTTGCCTTTGATTTGGGTTACAGTAAACTCATTAAAGACTTACTTTTTTCTTTTCTTTGGTGCCTCTGTAACAAAGTCAGGGAATCTTATTTACAGATAATGGCCTGGTTATATCTGTTCCTTGAGACAAGTTACTGGGTCATGCTAGGTAGCCTTTAAAGTTTGCCTGTAAGGTAATGTTTCTTATGTTTCTGAGAAATGGAAGGACTGCTTTACATTTGCTTCCTTTTGTACTCATAGTAACATTTGTTACTTGCCATTGGTATGGAGTGATGAGGTTATGTGTTCCAAACCATCTCATGTGTAGTTCTAAGAAATGGTTTTACAGTTTGTGTGGATTTGAGCACAGTCAGTCCTTCTGGACGTTAGAGGAGTTGGGCCCCTTCATGCCCTACTGTTGGAGAGGCAGGGGAGCTAGGAGTTCCCTGTGGTGAAGAGGGTATAGGGTTGGCTTTTGAGTTGCAGAAATGGTCAAGCTGGTGTTGTGGTTTAACCCCATCTGGCAACTCAGCCCCACAAAGCCTTTCTCATTTCCCCCCAGTGGGATAGGGGAGAGAGAACTGGAAGAGTAAGAAAAGCTGGGTGCTGTGGTTAATAATTTCTAAAGTCAGCATTATTATCTTAATGTACATTTAGTTTTGTTCAGCCTGTGTTGACAGCATCTCACACACAGGTAGTTGCTTATCTTGAGTTTGTCAGTACAGATGGATTTCCTGTGCAAAGACGGTGTTTGTTAATGGGTCCTGTATACCTCACCAATGAGACAGGCAAGAGCAAAGTCTCTGTCTTTCAGCAGCTTCTCAGTTATTAAAATTTGTAGCTATGTTAGCTACAAGAGAAATACCTTCCAGGTAGGCTGCTGTGTTCCAGATAACTCTCCGTAGTTGGAAAACAGATAAAGATTTAAAAAGCAGTGAGATTAGGATGGATATATATTTCCTGGGTAAATGGAACAGTGTCTGGCCGTTTGTTTGAGGAGGGAAACAAAAACCTAAAAAAAAGAAGATACACAAGATAGCCATGAAACTGAAGAAAATAGTGACAAATTTTATAAAATATACTCTCGTTCTCAAGTATGTTGAGTGCTGACTGTAGCATAGAAAAAGGCAGGTATTCAAGTGCTTTGTCTGTTATATTTTTCAGCTTTTACTACCACATTTGCATATTTTGTTTTCTTGTCAAATTCTGAATTTTAAAGCTGTTTCTTGCTACATTACAGTTTACCTCTGTGAGAGTATGTGTGTTCATGGGGAGCCATTGTTACTGTTACAGACTTAGTCTCTAAAAATGCAAAGTTATCACACTGAACTTCATTGCAGAACTATTTTATGAGAAGTTTAATCTTGGTGCTTAAAGGTTAGGTGATGTTAGGGGATCTTATGGGATCTTTATAAATTTAAATTTATTTTTCTTTCCAAGCATGCATTTGAAATTGGTTGTGCTGGGAAACAGGAAGGGACCCGGTAGGTACTTCAGTTCGTAATGGTGTCTTCCTTGCACTCCTGGCTGTTCAGCAGGGCTTCATACAGGTTAGGTTGAGCACAGGACAACTGTACTTCCTCTCCCTGTTTGATAAATAATATATGTGAGGCTGTGAAAGATCTTTTTAACCTGATACTAACAAACATTTTTTTTTCAATACATAAATCACAAATGTGGCAGGCTAGACTGCCTGCTTAATAAGTGCTAACAGTAACCCACTAGAAGAAACAACCTCCAGAAGCTTGAGTAGGACACAACATTCTTGGTTTATAATCTTTTCCTGCTGGATGACAAAAATCATGCAAGTGGCCATTGAATTATATCTTAGAACAAGTGAGTAGTCCACATAAAAGATACCACTCTACTAGAGCTATGAGTTAGACTGTTAGTATGGCTGCTGCAAGTCTATACTTGCATTCAGACATTGCTGAGAATTCATGCAGGATCAATAATGAAATTATCTTGTAAAAAATCCCTGTAAACGGGAAAGGTGTTAACTATAGTTCTTTAGGAGACCCTTCTTTGTGATAGTAGAATGATCGTATATTGAGTACAAAAAATACAAAACATTCACTTAACATTCTAGAGTGGGAGGGAAGGTAGTTCATTCTAAAATTTTTTGCATAAACGGCAATAATTAGTGGTGTGTTGACTCTAGGTATAATTTGCAGCATTTCTAATTTCTGTGGGTCTACCCTGGCAGCTTTAAAGATGTAAAATAATATTTAATACAAAATCAGTAAGTAATTGGTAGTAATTTGTTTTAGTTCATATACCTTGAAGTTAAGACATTATGAATTTAAGAAATAAGATTACCCTGGAGTGTGCTGTTTAATGTTCAGATATTAGTTTCAGTCTTCAGATTTATAATTTATTTTGTCATCTTTTTCTGCAGAGAGGAGAAGAACAACAGGGAAATACAGAAGCTGCCTTCAAAACTCTTGACATTTTAAAAAGATCTTCTGGGTTTGGAATTTACATAGCAGACTTTTCTTTTAACTCAGCTATCCTGATTGTTCATCTTGGCTATTCTTCAGCAAGTTCAAATTTTCCTTAATTATGAAATCAGTGATGGGCAGGTGATTGTTACAGTAAGTAGTTTCAGATGTATTTAAAGAAATTCCAGATGTTGAATGAAAATTGCACACTGCCGTGCTTCACTAAGTTACATCTAGACTTCACTGTGTAAATATTAGAAGCAGAATTTTATTCAATAAAACATATTATGCTCATGTTCTCTCTTATTTTTGCTGTTGTTTTGGAAAAACCCAAAGAAGTTACTTTAATATGACTCTGTTTTCAACACAATAAACCGTAGACAGCCAGACCAACTTGTGTGATGGAGACCTGCTTTAACTGGTGACATCAGTGTTTTAGTTGAGTGGCTTAATGCAAAACAGTCCCTAATACTGGTTTCCCTTTCTGCAAATGGAAGTCCGTTTTTCTTGAGAAAGGAGGAGAGCTTTTTTTGCTTTGTTGCTGTGAGTGAGAGGCTTAATTGGTACATCTTTGCTGCAATATCCTTCCTTCTAGAATTGGAGTGTGTCTGCCACTAAGCAGTTGTGCAAAAAGCAATTCCTCTTTTTTTTGCCTGCTTTGCTCTCCATACAAATCAGTCTCATGCTGCATTGCTTCTCACCGATTGGGGGAAGGAGTGGTGGGGGGGTTGAGGAGGTGGATGGCAGTAGCCAGATAATCACATTTCTGTGATTATTCAGGGGGATCTTTCTGAGAGAAAGAAAACTTTTGTACACAAACCTCATCAGGACAATCCTCAAGGTGAGAGCTGAAACACACCAGGGAGGAACCTGAGGAGGATAACTTGACAGCCAGTTTCAGTGGATCTATGGAAAGTGCTAAATTATCTTTTCAGGTCCTACCATTTTGTGTAAGATTGTGTTCATAGTTTGTGCAGTCCTTAAAGAATCCCACAACTGATAATGAAGCTAGTTCCTAATGTATCCAATCAAAATGAGATTGTTGTCAAATCTTGTACGTCTCCTGTAAATGCCATGTATAGCACATGTTTATTGTCTGAAATAAGATAGATGCATTACATACTTTATATTTTTTTGTGCTGGATGGAAGCTATTTTGGTCATATGAAGAAAAGATGTTTTAAAAATTATTTTTGTCTTCATAGAACATCAAGAGATATTTTAGTAACTGTCTCCTAAAAATGTACTGTTACTGTATTTCAAAGCATATAAAATAGATGCAATTATAGTATTGCCTTAGTAAAATGTACTTTGGTAATTAATGGCCTTAATATTTTCACAGAAAAAAAAAAAAGTGATTTCTAATTTAGTGCAAAGCTTAAGTTCGAGTTGCCTGTATTGAAATATGGAATAATGTATTTTTTAATAAACATGTAGAAAATATTTGCTCTTAATGTGGACTGCTGCAATCTAGTTGAGGGGCAGGTTTTTCAGTTACTGGTATGTTGGTTTTAATAGTATAAAAAATTGTTCCTTTCTCCTCTGTTTCGGGTAATAGAATACTTTTCCCTGGTAAAGATGGATTAATGTTCTAAAACAGGTGCTGCTCCCAAAAGCCTGCCTAGATGGCAGTATTCACTCACATAACCTGTGCTCAAGGATGGCGGCTTTTAAGGTGCACGTTACGGAAAAATGAGTTACAGTGCTAAACTGGACGGGAATGTGCATGCTGGTACATACAAATAACTGTTTCTTATTAATTTTCTTAATAATAAAATCCAAAGACAAGTCATATTTTCTGGTTTTTAACCACTTAGGTCTCTTAATTGGACATTCTCAGATTTAACCTGGGCAATGATTGTTTCACTCTTAAGTAATTCCTAAACGAAAAAAAAGCATGTCACTACTCCTTGCTGATAGTCCAGAAAATTAGTAATCTATCTAATCATGCTCATTTAACACTAATTGCTGGAAATACTTACGGTACAAAGTTTATTGCTGGGTCCTGAGATCTTCACTGAAAGGGTTGTCAAGTATTGGAACAGCCTCAGGCAAACAGGGGAGTCACCATCCCTGGAGGTTTTTAAAAGATGTGTAGCTTTGACATTAGGAATATGGTTTAGTGGTGGACTTGGTTGTGCCAGGTTAATGGTTGAACTGGGATGATCTTAGAGGTCTTTTCCAGCCTAGATTATTCTATGATTATATGAAAGACCTACACAGCCTTCATGACAGCCCAGATTTATTAACTGCAGATGAAAGACTTATATCCTCTTCTGTCATCTAGCTCAGTTAAGTCTGTAGTGCCGTAACAACCTCACTGTAATAAACAGTGTACTGATTATATAAAAATTGGACTTAAATCATTGAGGTATTCTTCCTTGTGGAAGTGCATGTGTTTATAAGAGGATTATTCAGTAGGACATTCTCACTGCAGTAGCCAGGAGCCTTGACACAATGACCTTCTGCTCCTACAGTCTGATAATCAATTCTGAGCCCATTAATCTTTCCAGACAGCTTTCTTGCTCCCATAGCTAAAACCTGGTGTTCCTGGTGCACTGGTGTACTGCAGAAGCTCTGTTCTAGCCACATAACTTCAGAGGCAACAACTGAAAGGAATCCATTCAGCAAGCTGGCAGAGATTGTTATCACAGCAGCTCATGGGGTTCAGTGAGCATTATATGTTCATAACAAAATAAGCTGACACAGTCTGTAAGCTCTGCCAGATTTCAGCAGACCCGAAATAAGGATGTAATTCTTTTGTAGCTCTTTTTCAGCTTAGCTGCTCTGCAAGATACACATTGATTAGATATGGGAGAGCTACAGCTGACTTCAGTATGAGCAAGACTTTTAGAACTTGGTTCAGTTGCTTATGCTTTGGCATCAAACAGTATTTGAGACACCCTGGGGTATCCTGCATGGTATCCATGGCTCCAGCTGCTGCTTCCATAGGTCCTGTGTGGTATCTGCCAACCCCATGTGTATCTTGGGTGCCTCAGGGCATCTCAAATAGCATAGATACTGGCGTTCAGGTGTCTAAATGGAGCCCTTTGTTTTCTGAAACTTCAGATAGCTGATGTCTGACTGTTTTTCTGTGAGCTTGCCTAAAATGCCAGCACTGAGATTGGTGCATTCCTTGATTTTCCAAATAAATTGCTCAAATTCTCAGTATGTACATAGGGTGGGATACATTATATTGTGTGTGAAAGTATAGTTTCCTAGGTGATGGACTGATGCTTCACTGGACTGTTAGTTCCTCAAGAAGAATAATTTAGAGCAAAACCCCAGGCTTGGAACTGTTACCTGGCTGGAGTTGGGTTCCATAAGTCACAAGGTTTCTGATGATTATCTGAAGATAACGTGTGGGCAGGACCCGGTTTGATTTCAGCAAAGCCATGAACAATAGGGGTGAGTTAATGGGAGGTGAGTTCCCTTGCTTTCTGTAGGCTCTGTGTGGGATTCAGCTCAGGATTAAGCTACCTAAATGTGTCCAGATCTAGGTGGGTATGGCTGAGCAGAGCAGTTGAGCTGGTACTAAGTTCCTTTAAGGTAATCTTGACTTACTATGCAGGCTGAACTAACTCCACTGACTGGTTGTCTCTGCATGGTGCCACATTAGATGCTATGAGGTGTCCTGCCTGGCCTTCAGCTGCTTGTCTAGAAATGTTCAGGCCTCCCAACACTCCTTGGTCACACCTGCTACTCAAGGTACATCTGTCACCATGCTCGAAGTCATCTGGGGCATCTTTGCTAAATGTGTGGGCGGGGGAATCTAATTCCCTGGTGGCTGTGGCTGCTGTGGGATCACAGCCCAAAGGGAGAAATTAGATTCATAACTTGAGATGAAATCTCATTCCATGCTTTTGGCAGAAGGGATAGAGTGGAGAGGAAGCTCATGAAGTGTTATGTGGATGCTGGGGCCATGCATTAAGTGGTGGAAGAAGCTGGGAGACGATGGTCTGTCCCTCAATCCAGCTGCTACAAGCAGCATTGGCCTAATCCATACTTAAGATCATTCAGTCATCCCCAGCCCCCTAAAAGAAAGAACTAAACCTCCTGATGAGGAGGTACAGTTGGTAATACCACCTGTATATAATAATTTGTCACAATAATTTGATCAGTTGCCTATTTCCATATTTCAAGGGCAACACTGAAGCAGCCCCAGCCTTGGTCTGTTACTTGCTTTGAAATTGCTTTATGGTCTTTGGTGATGTTTTTAAACCCTATTTTTGTCTGCCAAAATAATTCTGCTACTCTAAGAGCAGAAACTAGTGTCTGGTCTTGCTCATGTAGGTCTGTGGCTAACTGTTCTACAACTGACAGTAATGTGCCACCAGTGTCTCATAGGGAGTCCCCGTTGATTCCTGTGTGTAATTAATTACTTTTATATGGTAATTAAATAATTCCTGTTTACTTGCACTCTGCTTGAAGCTGAGCACTTGCTGAAAAGAGAAATTGTCTGAATTGCCTGTGGTTGCTCTCTTGCAGCGTCGGTGAGCTCTGCCCTGCCGGAGCCACTGCTAGTTCCAGGCTTGAGCAGTCTGGCAGTTCTGAGGAAAGTGACCCGGGCTGCAGGCAGGGTTGTGCGGGTTGTGAAGCTGACGCAGCCCCTTCCCCTCTGCTGCCCTGCCAGTTTCAGCTGTGCTGAGGGCCTCGAGGCAGCCCTGCCAAGGGTCCGGCTGCCAAAGGACGCTGGGGGTGCGCGGAGCTGTGCCGGGATCCCAGGTACCTTTGGTTTGGCTGGGGGTGGGGCAGGAGAGGTTGCAGAACCCTGCCCCGGGAGAGCTGTGACAGCGGCGCCGCGTCTGCTTATCAGCCGGGGGTCGGGCTTTGGCTTGTCTGGAGCAGCAGGTCTCAGTGGCAGCTGTACGGGGGAGATACAGAGACCGTGTTTCAGTGATGACCTGGGATCTGACAGGCACTGTGTGACTCCAAGCCTGCCTGCATTTGCAGTGCATTGTGTTCCGCATGCAGCTCAGCTGTCTCACACTCTTTATTTGCTAGTCTAAGGGTTTGCAGGAAGGGGCAAACCTAAGCATGTTTAAAATTTTTGGATGGTTTGTGCAGGAGATGCAGGGATGGCGCCTCCAGCAGGACCCATGGCTGTAACATAGTGCTGTATGCTTTTCTCTACCATCCAGCCTCCTGCAGGGTAGTGTCACAAGTCAATGCAGAAAATGACTGAGATGTGTGTGTCACATAATAAAGTGGTTTTGGGTAATTGTTTATTCTACAAAACCCAGAAAGATCATGTCTACTGTGATGACAATGTTCTTAATGCCGACTGGCTTGGCCTCAGGAATTTTAAAAGATGCCTCTCAAGAGGGCGGTGAGGCAGTGGAGGAGCAAAGTGCAGCCTCTCTGATGGTTTCATGACATCTCTTGTAACCTACTGGTCCCGTGGTTTGTTCGCAAAACAGAATTTAGCTTGGGAAGGAAAATGTGAGCAGGTTGGCATTCAAATGTTAATACATGGAGAACAAAAAGGACTAAGGACAAGCTTCACAAGCTTCGTGTAATCATAACTTAGTCCTCTCAAATGATTTTTTGTCAGTCCCCCCATCCATCTCTTCAGTAAAATTTCACCCCTCCCTTTTTGCAACAACCTAGTTACTCCTTCAACTACAACACTTCCAAATTTTTGGAGTAATTTTTGTCACACTATATTGTAATAAAACCAAACTATTGTTCCTCATTTGGTGTGTTGCAGTGGAGTTAGAGGCCACTGAAGCAAGTGGATGTTGAACAGCCTTGCCAAGCAGGGCTGGTCTGAAGTCCTGGCCTCCTCCTTGGTCCTTCCCTTCCTGGCTTGGCCCCATGCCACAGCCAACCCACGACTTTCCTGAGTGTGGGAGACTTTGCTGCCCCAGGTGGGGAAACAGGGCCGGGGGACATCATGGAGTGAGTACCACAGCAGAGGCGTCTGCTGCTGCTGCCAGGTGATGAAGAGTGAGAGGGAGAAGAAGCGTGAGGTGGGCATTAGCATTTTATTGCAGGGTCATAGCCCTGCCTGTCCTCAACCTGTGACTCCTTTCCACTCCACTGCCAGTCCTAGCCTCAGTCCCTTGGGAGAGGGAGCCAGCCTGAACGTGACAGAGTGTGCATCTCTCCCTACCTGTGGTGCGTGCAGCCAACGTGTCCCATCCCTCAGCATTTGTTCTTGTTCCTTCCCGCCCAGGTGGAGGCAGTTTTGGTGACTTACAGCAATTCATTGCTCAGCTTGTGAAACACCCACTCAGGCAGTGATCTGGGTGTTGTCATATGCACAGCTTGAGCCTTTGGGAGATGACACTATCTAATTAGCTCTCGACGAAGAATGTGTGATTCATCTTGTGTTACAAGCAGTGAAATCACTGAGCATTTTGCTGTCAGCATCGCTAACCGAGCCTTCGGCTTCCACAGCACAGTTTGAGGGAGGCCCCCTGCAAATTTGTCAGGGTTTCTGTCATTGCTGCACCAGCTCACTCCCCTCAGCATCATCTGCCTCTGCTCTTGCAAAGTTCTTTTGTGGCAGCACATCAACTGCCTGCATTCATCCTGATGGTTTGGGAAGGAGGATGTTCAAGTTATTAGTACAGTTAAAATTATCTCGGTGGAGCATAGCTGCAAAAGCAAACTGATGTTTGTGGTGTCTGTGGACACACTGAAATTAGTGAGGCTGCACTTGAATGAATCTGGCTCCATGAGATTGAAATTTAAGGTATCTTTCCCAATGAATTTGATGAGTTTTATTTTTAAGGACAAAAAAATCCTTAGGTTACAGTCATTTCTTTCCACTGTCCTAGTAACATGTCTATATCCATAGATGAAATCTTAAGATTCTTCAACTAAGTATTAAATATGGGGCTATCTTCTAAGCAGGTTCTTTGTATTTATTTGCTTACTTTTCAGCCACGGGAAATAGTTAAATTCAAGTGAGATTTTGTTCTTTTGTTATTTACAAAGCTCTTTAATCCTTTCATCAATTCTGATGCTATACTGAAAAAATCTGCAAGGTAAGTGTTGCTGCAGTCCCATGCAATGAAGTGAATTATGTCTGTGAACACTCCACTGCCAGGGAATATAAAGACCTAGTACTCTGAGTGTCCTGGTTTTGGCTGGGATGGAGTTAATTTTCTTCACACAGTAGCTGGTACAATGCTGTGTTTTGAATTGAGTACAAAAATAACGTTGTTAACATCCTGATGCTTTGGGCTTTGCTTAGTAGTGCTTACCTTAATTCAAGGATTTTCCAGTTTGTCATGCTCTGCCAGTGAGGAGACAAAGGAGAAGCTGATGGGGAGACTCAAACTAGCCAAAGGGATATTCCATACCATAGAATGCCATGCCCAGTATATAAACTGGGGGCAGTTGGCCAGGAGGACTGCTGCTTGGGGATGGACTGGTCAGTCAGCAGCTGGTGACCAAGTGTGTTGTGTCTCTTGTTTCTCTTGGGTTTTGTCTCTTTCTCTCCTTTCCAATACTATTTTTTTTTCAATTATTAAGCTCTTCTTACCTCAACCTACAAGCTTTACTTTTTTATTCTCTATTCTCCCGACTGGGGAGGTGGAGGGGAGTGGCTGTGTGGTTCTTAGTTGCTGGTTGGATTTAAACTGCAATACTGAGAAATAAAGCCATGACTACACCATCCTGTGCCCTGTACACCTGGAGAGCATCACAGCTTGCTGCCTCATCACCAGGCCCCGGCCCTACCAGCCAGTGCAGCCACAGGGCTTGTAGAGGACTGACCACGCCTCAGAACAACCCTGCAGCTCAGAGAGGGTGCTGAGGGCTGTGTAGTGGCAAGAACAGCAGATCAGAAATATTCCCATGTGTCTTTGCATGTGAATAAATGGTTCAGGTCTGGGTCACCATCACCAGTTAAATGTTGTGCTCACTGAGGCTGAACAAAATTTCAGTCTCTCTGTTGACATGCTGTGCATCCTTACTGGCCTGTGGCTGTAAGCTCACTCTCTGCACAATCCTGCATGCCAAGCCCTTCAGGCAGGAATATTCCAGGCTCTTATTTGCACATAAACCCTCTTTTATTTCCAGGGCCGCTGAACTGTGTGGGTGGCAACTCTTTCAGCTTCCCCAGCCGGTTGTTTCCTCTGCCCACACTGGGAATGATTTAGGTGTCCCTCTGCCTTGAGATGGATGCTCCTTACTTTGTAATTTGCGAGCCCCACCACGATGAAAGTGCAGCACAGAGCTCCTGAGGCAGCATCCCAAAACAGGGCTCAGCCACGGAGACTAAGAGCTCAGCTGGGCCAGTCTGGGGCTATTTAAATGCTCCTGATTGGTTTGATCAAAAATCATTTGCAATGAAAATAGTGGGGTTGGTGCCATCCACCTGGTGTACAATTAGGCTTGGTGGAGCAATGACGGCTGTCTGCGCATGCATGTGTTGCACACACACTTTGGTGAAGAGCATACTCAAGTATGAGTATCTTGGAAGAAAAAAAAAATCAACAGAACACTCCTCATGAGTTTTTAGGAGGCTGTATGTAGTGCAGCACTTGAGCTGTGTTCCATTATTTGAAATGAGATGTTCAGAAACATCTCAGTTAAGAAATAAGAAAGTGACAAAATGTGGTGAGGACTATAAATTGTAAACTACAAAGTAAGCTCTCATCTTGCAACAAAAGCTGCTTTATTCAGACAAGGAAGTGCACTTAGGCATAGCTTTAAATAGCATGCATCAGAAAAACTCTCAAATTCTATATAATTTTGCATAATTAAATGTAGGTATTTCATCCTACTACAATTTACTGCCTTGCCCTTGTGCCTACAATGTTGATATTCATCATATAATGGAGCAGTTTATTTCAGTGAGAGCTAACCCACACTTGCAGAGCCCAGATTATAATTATCCCACTGCGAAGTGCCAGTCACGGTTCCTCTGTTGCCTGTCTGAGAGCTGTCAGAGCCAGCACCAGGCAGAGAGGCGTTCACGGGCTGCAGGCAGATCCCTCAGCAAGCTGTGGCTCACCCCATCCCTGTGTTTTCCTTCTGGACTCCTGTCTGCAAGAATCCACTCTTTTCCTTCTTGTTTTGCTCCTCTTAGTCTCAGGGTAAATGCAGCTCTTCCTTTGGCTGCTGAGGTTTAGGGATGTCTGGAGAAAAACATTGTTTCAGGCAACATAAACAGTAGGAAAGTCCTGGGAACCTTTTTTTCTTGTTATCTTCAAACCACTAGGAGCCCAGTGATGATGGCTGTGAGGTGGACATACAGAGCTTGGGACCAGGTCTGTTTTCTCCTAAAAACTGCTAGGGTTTGAGGCAGGACCTCACAGGGCTGGGATGTTAAACATGAATCATAGAATCAGAGAATAGTTTGGGTTGGAAGAGACCTTTAAACATCATTAGTCCAACTCTTCTGCCATGGGCAGGCACACCTTCAACTAGGTCAGGTTGTTTAGGGCCTCATCCAACCTAGCCTTGAATACTTCCAGGACTGGGGCATCCAGCACCTCTATGGGAACCTGTTCCATTGCCTCACCACACAGAGTAGAGAATTTCTTCCCAATATCTAATCTAAATTTGCCCTCTTTCAGTTTAAAGCCATTCCCCCTTGCCCTATCGCTGCATGCCCTTATAAAAAGTTCCTCCCCAGCTTTCTTGTTGCCTGCTTTAGGTCATAGAAGGCTGCCATGAGGTCTTCCCAGAAGCTTATCTCAAGGCTGAGCAACTCCAACTTTCTCAGCCTGTGTTCATACATGTGCTCCAGCCCTTTCATCCTCTTTGTGGCCCTTCTCTGAACTCACTCCAAAGGGCCCATGTGTCTCCTGTGCTGGGGACCACAGAGCTGGATGCAGTGCTCCAGGTGAGGGTTTCACAAGAGCAGAGCAGAGGGGCAGAATGACCTCCCTGAACCTACTGGTCACTCTGCTTTGGATGCAGCCCAGGATACAGCTGACTTTGTGTTGCAAACCCACACAGAAATAAACAAGCCAGTGACAATGACATAAGTGTGCAGGGGCTCCAGCTCTGTCCCATGCCTGGGAAGAGCTTCCAGGCCATGAAAGAATGCAAACCTCCACAAAGGTGGTGGTGGTGTGCTCAGGGATTTGAAAGGCTGTGACCAGAGTGCTGTCAGCTTGCCCAGAGCGTTGCTGTCACACTAGGAATGTCTTTCATGAGCTGTGACACAGATGTGTCTGTGCCTGCAGCATCTCTTGTTTGAGTGGCTAAGAGGTAGGGCCTTGCACTGAGCAGGCAGGCAACCTCATGCCACAGTGCCAGGAGCAGCTCTGCTGTGCCACAGTGCTGGAAACAAAAGGCTATTGTCCAGTCCAAACTGCAGCCCCTGGATTTTGTGCTGTTATGGGTGAAATTCCACTGGAAAATTTTGACACATACAGTGAGCAGGATGAGATCCTCACCTACTCCCTCAGCCAGCAGTCCTCTCAGGGGAAACACAGGAACACCAGGGAACAGCTGAGGACCTTCTCCTTCAGCACTGTCAGCATCATCATCTTAAAAACTACCTTATTACTTGCATCTCTAGTTGAAGTTTATTCCAGTATTGTCAGTAAACATTGTATGCTGCTATACGCCTATATTATATATACTCAGCCTAGTATATGCTATTAGACTGACTATATTTTTGCTTTTTTGGAATTTGCATGTATTATCGAAGTTCAACTTTATTTTTTTTCTTCCCTTATCCTTGCCTAATGTTGTTTTTCCTTGCCTTCATTGTTGAAAGGGAAAAAGGACCAAGAGGCATCTCTAGTGTTTCATGTGGAGAACATCTGAAACTGGGCAGCACTGTACTAAATCAGTTCTCTAAAGTGGATTAAGTGAACAGATATCTGATTAAAAGAAGGAGAAATTCTTAATTTCTGTTGGATATGCCTGAACACAACACCCCCCCGCTTATTTTCCCCATCTTTTTCTTTTCTAAATGTTATTTTTTTCTCTTCCTTTTACTTGTGTGGGAAAAACCAAACCAAAACAAAAAAGCCACTCCAAAAAAAACCCCCTAAGCAATCAACAAAAAACACCTGAGTGAAAAGTGCTGATTTTCTGCCAGCGTTCTATATACCAGAAGTTCACACAGGTAAGTATATTGAAAAAGAGGGATTATGCTTTACTTTGTTTGTTGAGATCTGGTTTTAGCTCCAGAGAATTAAGGCAGGTCTTGTAGCAATGGTAGCTAAAAATACTTCTGGGAAGATGTAAGGTTTCTGAATTGAAACAATTTCTTTAACAGAAAAACCTGTTTAAACGAAGTCCTTGATTTATTTTTTCTCAACCCCACCTCTCAGACTTGCCCACCTTCAGTCTGCAGCACAGGTACAGCTAGAGATGATGAAAAATATGCAAGAAAGTGTGATAGGGGTTAGCTTGCCTGTTTAGCCATTCCCTAAGCACACTGGCCAGGCTTTCAGGGAGGGATTACCACATCCATACATTTCTATTTTTACATCCTGTGGCAAACATGTTATTACCACTGAACTGAGCAAGGCCTGCTGAGAAATGAAACTGTGGGCATCACCTCTCATGCACCAGAGGAAGCCAGTACCACCAGCCCAGCCATGGGGGTTTGCAGCATGTCAGGAAGCAGTAGTGGGGATGGGATGGGATGGGATGGGATGGGATGGGATGGGATGGGATGGGATGGGATGGGATGGGATGGGATGGGATGGGATGGGATGAGATGAGATGAGATGAGATGAGATGAGCATGCTCAACCCAGGGGGTCTTGCGCATTTCTCAGCCCCAAAGGAGCCTCAGGCTACCCCTGCCCTGGCTGCCATTCTTGGAACAGGAAGGGTTACAGGGTGAAAATCAGAGCTGGTCACTTGTTTTCCATGTCCTCAAGGAAAGCTGTAGGCTGGCACCTGGACACAAATATACTGGCACCTTCATGGCTATGCAGAAAGAAATAACCTTTGTTAAGCCCTTTGTAAGTTTTCTATTTTGCAAGTAGTACACAGGTCAGTGGTTTGACTGCACAATTCAGCTACTAGGATTAAAGTCTCGAGTGCACTACTGAGCTTCCAAAATAATAATCAAAATTACCCCCCCCCCCCCCCCCAATTTTTTTCTATTGTATGGACATGCCAAAAGATACAGGAAAGCCATGGATGGACAGCATTTTCATTTTGGCATATCCTGTAAAGTTAATACATTTGCTGAAAAGCCCTTTTTCAAGCAGTATTTATGCCAAGAGTTCCCTTCTGAAGCTCACAAAATATCTGAAAGTATTAAATAAAAAATTTGTGTTCAGTACCTGTATGGCTTCCAGTTATAATAAAGTCAGTCATGTGGCAGATATGATTGGCCTGATCTTTTGTAACATTTTGGGTGTGTTTACATATTTGAAGTTTTCTAATTCAGACCTCTGTGCCAGAAACATGTAGCAACCTTTTCATGCTGAAATCTTTTGAAGTGTTATTTTTCACTGTATTCTCCCACAATCCCACTTTGTGTTTTGGTACAAACTGAGAAAACCAAAAAATGAAAGGTATGACTGGTTTTCCAGGCATGATCTTCACTGCAAGTGTTTGCTAGGGTGAGCTGTCCTGTACAAAATACGTCAGTCTTGCTCTTCAAGCCTCCTTTGAGCAAAATCGTGAGTGTGGAAGTGTGGTCCGAGTTAAGAGCACCACGGTTGATCCCAGAGGGGGATCTTCTGCAGTGGAGAGCCTGTGGCTTGGCCAGGCCAGAGGCACATGTGCTAACTGCAGTAATAACAACTGGGAATGCGTTGGTTACCTGCTTAATTTGTGGAGACTGATGATGAATGGTGTTCCTGGGGAATCAGTGTTGGCATCAGCACTGCTTAACATCTTTGTTGGCAGCATGGACACTGGGAATGCATGCAACCTCAGCAATTTTCCTAACCAGACCAAGCTATGCAGTGATGCCAACTTGCTGGAAGGAAGGGATGTCATCCAAAGGGACCTTGACAGGCCCGAAAGGTGGGCCCATGTCAACCTCGTGTAGTTCAACAAGGTTAGAGGCAAGATCCTGCACGTGTGTAAGGCCAAAAATACAGGCTGGGAAGAGAATGGATTGAGAACAGCTCTTACAAAAAGGATTTGGGGTGTGTGGCTTGACAAGAATCATAGAACTGCTAATGTTGGAAAAGACCTCTAAGATCATTGAGTCCAACCATTAATCCAACACCAACATGTTACCACAAAACCATTTCTCCAGGTGCCACATTCACACATTTTTTAAACACTTTTTTTTTAAAACACTTTTCATGATGGTCATTCCACCACTTCCCTGGGAAACTTTTTCCAATGTCTGGTCACCATTTTGGTAAATACATTTTCCTTTATATCCAACTTAAATCTCCCCTGGCACAACTTGAGGCCATTTCTCCTTGTCCTATTGCTTGTTATTTAGTAGAGCAGACTGACCCCCACCTGGCTACAACCTTCTTTCAGGGAGTTGTAGAGAGTGAAAAGGTCTCCCCTGAGCCTCTTTTTTTTTCCAGACTAAACACCCCCAGCTCCCTCTGCCACCCCTTACAAGGCTTGTGTACCAGACTCCTCCCCAACTCCACTGCCCTCCTCTGGACACGCTCCAGCACCTCAATGTCTTTCTTGTAGTGAGGAGCCCAAAACTAAACACGGGATTTGAAGTGTGGCCTCACCTGTGCTGAGTACAGTTGGTGCCCTAGTCCTGGTGGTTATTGCTGATACAGGCCAGGATGCCATTGGCCTTCTTGGCCACCTGGGCACACTGAAGCTCAGCATGAGTCAACAATGTGCACTTGCAGCTCTAAATGCCAACTTTATCCAGGGCTGCATCAAAAGCAGCGTGGCCATGAGGATGTGGGAGGTGACTCTTCCCCTCTGCTCCTCTCTGCTGAGGCCCCACCTGAAGTGCTGCATCCAGCCCTGGGGTCTCAACAAGAAGGAAATGGACTTGTTGGAAAGAATGCAGAGGGCCATGAAGATGCTTACAGGACTGGAGCACCTCTCCTCATGAAAACAGTCTGAGAGATCTGTGATTATTTAGCCTGGCGAAGAGAAGACTCTGGGGAGGCCTTATAGCAGCCTTCCCATATCTACAGGGGGTCTACATGAGAACTGGAGAGGGACATTTTTCGAGGGCATGTAGTGATTAGACAAGGGGGAATGGCTTTAAACTTAAAAAGGGTGAGTTTAGATTAGATATTGGGAAGAAATTCTTTACTGTTGGGGTGGTGAAGCACTAAAACAGGTTGCCCAGGGAGGTGGTAGATGTCCCATCCCTGTAAGTGTTCAAGGCCGGGTTGGCTTGGGCCCTGAGCAATCTGGTCCAGTTGAAGACCATGGCAGGGAAGTTAGAAATAAATGATTTCAAGGTTCCTTCCAAACCAAACCATTCTATGATTAATTGGAGTTTAGTCTTCAACCAGCAAGAAAAGCTTGCTTCTGTGGGAAGGGACAGTTGCTGCCAGTGGGGGTAAATGGGAAGGCTTCAGAGACGGAAGGTTGTGGATGACCTAAACACGGTGACAGAGACTCAAGAAATTCCATTGGAGAACCTGGGCCAACCATGACCCATAAAGTCTTGGCAATGATCTCCTCACAGTAGCAGTGGTTTGCAGAGAGCCCTAATCATAGCACCTGGGAGATGTTAGAAGAAACAGGAAAAACAAAACTGCAGCTCTATGTCAACAGCAAACATGGTGTAAAACACCAGCCCCAAACCAGCCAGTTGTTAAAAGGTAACATCAGGAATTAGACAAAGATAATAGTGATCACCTCTTCTTTTTTGTTTGGGTGAAAGGGATGCCTCGAACAGCAGCATTGGGGTGGTGCCAGCTTTTGGCAGGAGCCCTGGGTGTGTGGGTGAGTAGACACCTTGCAGCACCTACTCCTGGCACGCATACAGAAGTGCAGCACCTGACACGGCAGG
Source organism: Chamaea fasciata (assembly GCF_029207755.1). Classification (NCBI taxonomy): domain Eukaryota; kingdom Metazoa; phylum Chordata; class Aves; order Passeriformes; family Sylviidae; genus Chamaea; species Chamaea fasciata. The sequence continues at coordinate 81,201,218 of NW_027094088.1, read as the reverse complement.
AAGGCCTGGATAATTCTTGTTTGCTTTCCACTGGAGAAAAAGAGCAGACACAGCTCAACAAGAGACAGTAAAGGCCAGTAGTGCTGAGAAACACAAGAGGAAAGATCAAGGAGAGAAGCTGGCAACACCCCTTCAACAGGTAAAACAGTAAAGCAGTGACATACTGTTCTTCCTGGTGAAAAACAAATACACGTGGTAAGAGTTAAAGTCATTCACATATTCTCATGATGTTGCAGGTGTCCTGGGTTGAAGTATATTCTATCACCATCTTCATGAACTGCTGAAACCAGGTGAGGCAGTGCTCCCTGCCTCCTCCACTCTGGATTATCTTCTGTTAATGGGCCCATCAGCACCTTTGCCACATGACTCACAAATAACCCCCTCCTGGACTATCTCCTGTTAATAGGCCCATCAGGCCTTATCACATGACTCACCATCCCAGTGTGAGATGCTCCACCCAGAGGGAAGAACCAAGCATTCCAGCCTGGATATAAGCTGAGACTCTGAACACCAGAGGGGCGCTTACCCACTGGATTCCCAGAGGACCCGAGCTACCAGACAATTCTACAGGATCACTGCTTCAGGAAGACCACCTCATCTGGACTGCTTCCATCACTCCGCTCAAGTTATATTCTGACTCTGTCAGTGGTCTTTTGTATTATTGCATCTATTTTATTTTACTTTCTTTCCTTTTTTCCTATTAAATTGTATCTCTAACTTGGAGCCTCTCATTTGTTCTGCTTTCAAACCACTACAACAGGGAATAAGAGCTGAGAGGACATACTGGGTTGTGGGTCTGGAAATGTCTGAGAGAGCTGGACCACAGCCAGTAAGCTATGGTAGGAAAGCTCATTAGATCAGGAAGATGCTGAAGTGGAAAGCTGGCAGGGTCCTGTGGCCAACAGGGGTCCAGAAAATGTTTGGGAAAACAAGTCAGGGATGACCAAGAGCATTGTGTCAACAAAACATTAGCAGAGACCTAAATGAGCTGAAGATCAGCTGGGAAGAAGTAGATGAAAGGACCAACGTCTGCGGTTTTGGCGATACCATCTGCTGAGTTTATGAGTCATGGAGACCAAAACCAGATAGAAACAAGAACTGGGCAGGCAGAGTTATGGCCTGCTGGGTCTGGGAACGAACCACTAATTTATTTTGCATGTACTGTATTGCTGATTCCCTCCATGTTTGAGTTAAAAAATAGTGGGTTTTACACCCAGAAAAATGAGTAACACTTGTGAGCTTAATTCATACCACTTGCATCACTGCTTCCGTGAATCTGGTGGCCATCAATTTTAGTGTACATGGGAACCTTGGGCTGTTCCCTTGCTTTCATTTCATCTATTTACTACACTTCTGGTGGGACACTGGAAGTGGTGATGAGCATTGCAAAACCAGGTTGTTTTAGCTGGATCCCACTGCTTTCAGCTCCAGCTACTTTCCTTTCCCATGAAGCCACTGACTACTGCATGCAGAACTTAATGTCCCAGAGCAATAGCTGGAGAGGTGACTGCTGTCACGCACCCACGGCCACATGTGTGCACATGGCTGCATCTGCATCTGTAACCAAATGGGATGCAACAAGTTATGGACTGTGTTTTTTATGATGTGCTCTGTTTGCTTGGAGCCTGGCTGAGGGCAAACGTTTTCTGTCACATTCCTGAAAGTTGGCGAAAAGTTTCTGAGGACCTTTTACAGGGTGTTACTGAAGGCCACCATAACACAGTAATTCAAATATGTGTCACTGAGTACTTCTCTGTCACTAATAGTGTTGTGGTGCGTGTGGATTGGGATGCCAGCATGACTGATGTATCTGGTGTTTTCCATTGCTCTTGATGCTCATTGACTTTCAGGGGAAGGTCCCTGATGTGCTAGTTTTTTCCTCCTCTTTGTGTACATAGTGGCATATCACATCTTGAAATTTCTAATAACAGCAACCATGGCAAGCCTGCAGTCCAGTTGGGAAGACCAGTGGAAAAAGCAGTGCTGGTGATCTGTCTAGTTTTTGCAGCTCTAGTTGACAAATACAGGATTTCAACCAGTAGACAGCACAGAAGGCCTTGCCAAAACTTCTTTTACCTACGGAAAGAGATCGGATCTGTTTTTTCCCTAAATGAAATTTTGATGCAGTCAGTCATGAGATGTTCTTATTTACTTCAGTCCCAGAAATATAAGGCACAAGGTTCCTTTACACAACATTTCAAACAGTTCATCTGAAGAGTGATTATTCAGTAGATGAGGTAGTTTCCTTTTCAATTATCATTCTGGAGCAATGCTAAGAATGTGGGCAAAAAATGCCGTGACGTAAAACTTGGACTGACTTCAAAATAAGTTCTAAATTTGTTTTCTACATAATCACCTCTGTTTAGAGGTAGACATCTTTTTTCCAAAACACTGATGGCTGTTTGGAGACCACAATACATCTCTTCTCAAGTGCAGTAAGCTTCTGGCACTGGCAGAGCATGACACCTTACCAGAGTCTCTCCTGTCACTTCCTTGTGCAAATCCCATCAAAGATACCTGTAGCTCACCAAAGAACTCCATTTTGGTTACGTTTCTATAATTACACAAGAGGCACAGGATATGTACCTCTCTAAGCACCCTTATTTTTTTCCATATCAAAGACACTTGTTCCCTTGTTCAGATCAAAGACACTTCTCAGTGTTAGAAGTTTCTTACATGAAGAACTAAGCTGAACAATTATAGCACTCTCGCTTGATACCTCTATTAAAGGATACCTAGGTATGCTCGTTACTTTTTACTTTATGCTCTGCTGGGTTTATGTTTGTTTTCTTTTAACTCCAGAAGAACAGGAAGGCTGCCACTGGACACTCCAGAAGCTTCGGTATTCTGGTTGCTATATAGATCTTTTCTTAGTTTTGTTTTTAAAGCTTCATAAAGTGCTTGTGTATATATTGCAGAAGGTTGTGACAGGTATTTAAAATTGGACTACGGGCTGCCACAGAAAATTATCTTAATGAAAAAAAAGACTAACTGCCCAGCCAGGTGAATGCAGCAGGGATGAGGAGCTTCAGGGAACTGTTTCTTATTGCATTTGTATTCTTTGGAGTAATTGCCTCTATGCTCTAGAAATAGCTCTGGGTGTCAGGCCACAAGCACTTCAGAAGCACAAGACTGTCCTTTGCTATTTAGTAATTAGTCAGAGGGCTCTGATAACACTGGCTAAGGAAAAAAACAAAAGCAAGCAGCACTGACTCTCCTGGCTGTCTTGTTTCTCTAGTGAAACCTGCCCAAAATATACAGACACCGGCACCTGCAAGTGAAAGCCTCGGATTTGTGGTAGTCAGGTTTGAGCCTTTTCACTATTTTGGACTCCTGCTGATAGGCAAGATAGCCAGAAGAGAGGGGGTGGCTTTCCCTTTCCTTCCCATGGTGACCATGGGCACTTTTCACAAAAGACCCCAGTGGGTAGACCCCAGAGTCAGGTATGAGATAGGGAAGAAGTTAAGTTGCTGATCCCAGAGCTGCTAAATGTACAACAAACAGGGAGGTGTGAGGCAGGCCAGGCTCTTGTGGCTCTTGAGCAGTCACAGCAACTGAGTCCAGCTGCAGGAGTGCTACAGCTGCAGGCAAAATGTGAGATAAAAAGATCTACTCAAGTTTTAGGATGAGACAGAAAACATCTTCCCCATAGAGATGGGAAGCATTAGCACTGCTGTGCAAGGCTTTGTGCATGATTTTGTTTAAAAAACTGGTTCCAGCTCTGATCAGCTGTGTTGTAATAAAAGATAAACTGAAACAGATGTGGTGAAAGGCTCTAAGGGTGATCAAGGCAAGGATGCCTATCTTCCACATGGAGACTGAGAGTGACTTCTTTGGCTTAAAGATATGAAGAAAACAGGACCTTCATGAAAAAAAAAAATCATGTGCTGAAATCACAGTGAGAGAAAACAACTATTTAGGTTAAATGGCAGTGTTAATAGTAGGAAAAAAAGAAATGATAATGAAGAAAATTAGGTCAGAAATGAGAAATTGTCTGGTTACCTAAGAAATGTAGATCTTTCTAACAAAAGTGTCAGGTAGTTGGGATGGCTTCAGAAGGACCTTACTATGTGTATGGAAATGTTTGTGGGATACTGGGGATGAGCCTTCACATCCCTCGGATGCCCTTGAACCTTCCTGGGGCAGTGACATGCCTCCTTCTGCCCACGTATTGCAGCCATGTGGGGCACTGGAAGGGAGGTTGTACATCCCTGAGCCTCCCAATTTACTGTAAAAACACCAGGCTGTGCATGCTGCTGGATCCATGTTACATTTCACAGAATCAGTTAGGTAGGAAAAGACCCCTGAGGTCATCAAGTCCAACCTATGGCCAAACACTATCATGTCAACTAGACCATGGCACTTTTTTCCTTTCCCAGTCTCTCCTCAAATGCCTCCAGGGATGGTCACTCCACCACCTCCCCAGGCAGCCTATTTCAGTATCTTATCACCCTTTATGTAAAGAAATTGTTCCTAATGTCCAACCTAAACCTCCCCTGGCACACATTTCATCTTTCTGGGTAGCAGAATGCCTGAGTCTTTTTGTGTCTCCAGCCCTTGATTTCTGTACTGCCATTTATCACTTGCTGTAAATCAGAGCTGGTACAGCCAGGCTACTTGGCAGAATGCTGGGAAGATTAATGTCTGAAAGGTGGTGAGGTGCTCGGATGCTGCAATGATGAAGGTCATGTGAGTGTGTGAGGCAAGCAGGCTGGGATTTCAAAAGCATGGAGGAAACTCTGCTGAAAGACAGTGACACCTTTATTCTCGTATCCCTGTGGAACTTTTGAAAATACTTTACTCTGATGGCAAAGAAAACACTTTTTTTGCAACTGCTCCTCTGAAATTTTAGTGGGAAGAAGGGAGTAGGGCATGTACTAGCTGGCCTGTGACTGGCATGCACCGAGGAGTTCTGCCCCATTTCTGTAGTCACCTGTTGTTTACTGCAGAGCCTCACTTCTGCTCTTTAGCATCCAACTACTTCTGCTCAGATCTTCATTCACCCATGGTCTTGCAGAGTTACTTGTAGCCCACGCCACTTAGAAATCTGATGCCTGTTAAAAAAACCCCAAACACTAGTTTTTGTCCTCTGCCTTTTGGGACAGTGAGTTAAAGCCTCTTCCCATTCCCAAAAAAAGCAGCTGAAGATAAAATAGTTATCCTCCAGATGTTCTTTCCCTCTGGCTGGTGGTCAGTTCCAGTAGGTCTAAGTTTATCTGTACAAATGTATTTTTTTGTGTAAACAGGAAGGAAAAGTGACAAGGTGTTTGTGTAGCTTGGATATTGTTTGCAGGACTCCTGAGGACTACTAAAGAATCACAGACGGGCAGGAGTGGGATGACAATTACTGCAACCTGGTGATAGTTTTCAGGATGTCACATGTTCTGTCAAACATCTATGAGGAGATTGCACTGATCACAGCTAGCTTTTGGTGGTGGCTAGGATATATCAGAAAAGAAAAGCAAAGGATCAAAGCTAAATAATTTCTGAATTAAAATCACAGGAAATGAGCTGAAACATGTTTTCAGTTAGCTGAAATAGGTAGCACTACACTGCAGCACCTCTTCTCCTACCCACTGCCTTGGGATTTCTGCTGAAGCTTCCCTCTGAGCGCTAGTCAATGATTTTCACCTCACTTTTGATAGAAGAAAGATAGCCAGCTTGTGTGGCTTTGATTCCTGTCTCATTTATCTGTGCGTGTTACATCTGTGGCTTTACTGAGGTTATTCTCAAAGAATAGGCTCTGCAGTGCTCTAAGTGTTACCCAAGCACAGGTCTAAGGAATTAATAGACTTAGAGGACCCGGTCAATATAACAATAACAACAAAAACACCAATTTCCTCCCAGTCAGCGATCTAATCAGTTTTATTGCAGATCATGCTTTATCAGCACTTGCTTTTTGATCAAAACATGTTTGGGCTTAGGGTTTGCCACGTAGTTTGTCTGCTTAATTCAATTACTTCTTTGATCACTTCTGAGAGAAGTACCTGTAGATTAAATTCCCATTTAGCTTCTATTGGACATGAGCAAAAACTCACTTTTCCCCTCATTTCCTGGGATTGCAGCAGCAACATGAAGTGTGTCTTTATTTGCACAGACCCCAACCAGATGTCATTAATCCCTCCTAAGGGCTTTCAAATGCAAGAACTCTTTCCCCACGAACCTCAGTTATCTGCTGGGAAATGCAAGAGCCCCTCTGACTCCCCCTGGAATGGCACACACCCCTTCTAAAGCCTTAACTTGGACCCCACAACTCTGCTGCACTATTTTATTGCCATTGTGTCAGATATAAACCAGACATGCAGTCTGGAGTGACAGAGACCAGTGGACAGTTTTTATTCCTGACAGAGCTTCATAAACAGCAAAACAATGGGCTCCCTAAAGGAGCTGCAGACTCATATTTCAATAAAACTCCATAAAATGAGTGGCTTATGAGTACCCAGAGAGCAAGTCACATGGAGCTGCAACAAATGGGATGGAGAAGATACAGGCTGCTCTCAGGCAGCTTGGGCTTCTCTCCCTCCCAGGGCATTTGACAGCACAAGACCTTTTTGCTTCTATTTGAGGACACTTTGGACTTATATTTGGAGGAGTGAGCTAACCTGCTGTACTTTATTCCCTTCATCAGCTTCTGGAACCCTCTGAACTGGATGGCAAGAATAACAAAGATTTTTTTTTTTCAAGTCCGAATGTCTGTAGTACCTCACTAATCATTTTTAATTAGTTGTGAGACTCAAGACTAACTGTATTATGTATCTTGTTGTCTTGGTTATTGTGTCATTGTCATATTGATGGGAATGATTTTTTGTAACCAATAAGGACATTATTGTAACACATTGATCAATGCGGTAAGACATGCTAAATTAATTAGTAAAAATGCAACAAGATGTAAAACAAGTTTAAAGAGCTAGTTCTTCACAATCTGCCCTTAATCTCATTTCTGGATGCCATTTTACTTTTCCTAAGATGTGTGAAAACAAACAAGGAAAACTAACAGGAAAGAAAGAGCACTGATTTTAGCTATTGGAAGCATTAATCCCACCTTTTAATGCACAGTTGAATGAAACTGTGGCTTTGTAGGGCAGCTGTGTTCTGTTCAACAGCAAGGAATTAATAATTAAGTCTCATTTAATCTCAGCCTGACATGACAGTCCAGAGTGCCCTCACCACGCATCCAGGCCAGCTGAAGAGTTCTGAGTGCACCTCCACATCCTCAAGCTCGATTGCCCAAAATATTCCTGTACCCATTAACATCTCCTTCTTACCTAAGGTTCCTATCTCTGCCTTCTCATATCTCTCCCCAGACATTCTAGTGCTTAGCTAAACCCTTCCCACAGTTCCACTTGTAAGAGATTATTGCTCTGACCCCTTCCCAGGCCCTGAAATAACACCTGAGAAGCTGGTCCATGTGGACATGTCAAAAAGCCAATATGGAAGGCTTTTTTTCTGCAGGGCTTTTTATTTCTTAGTGATTGTTTGTAAGCCTCATTTTAGCTTGACCTCTGGTAAACTCTAGAACTGTAGGCAGGATTTGGCATGGTTGAACATAATAACTTTCTTCTACTTTCAGCTTGCAGCCCTCAACATTTCTATGGTAAGTTGCTTTTGCTTATTTTAGTTCGTGTTTAATATAGAATATACTTAAGAAATGTGCAAGAGCATCAAGCTGTAAAATAGTCCTTAAGTGAGTCATAAGGCCCAAATAGCCCTGCTGGAAAACCAAGAGCATTTCCCAGGCCTTACCCTCTCCATGGCCACCCACATTTCTTGGGCACTTCCAGTTCCTACCGACCCCACACTGGAAATGCAGCTGCTGAAAAATCCTATTCTGTGAGGTGTGCTGAGGTCATAAGCATGGCCTCACAATGTTTCATATGAGCCTTATGATTTAAGGGATATTTCACATTACTAAATCCTTTTGTATGTGGAAGGACTTTTCAATTCACTCCTGTTCTCTAATGAACTGGGGTCACAAGTGCTCATTGTTGAGTCACATCCAGCTGTAACGCACCTGCACCCCAAAGTCCTTCTCAGCAGAGGTGCTCTCAATCCTTTCATCCCCCAGCCTGTGTCGATACTCGGGGTTACCCTGGCCCAGGGGCAACACCTCACACTTGGCCTTGTTGAACCTCATGAGGTTCACATGGGCCCACTGCTCAAGCTTGTCCCTCTGGATGGCATCCAATCCTTCAGGTGTTTCAACCACGCCACTCAGCTTGGTGACATCTACAAATGTGCTGAGGGTACACTTGATACCTTGGTCATTACATCATTAATGAATATATTAAATAACTCTGGTCTCAGTACAGACCCCTGGGGGACATTACCTGTTGCTGATGTCCATCTGGACATTTAGCCACTTATCACAACCCTCTGGATGTGACTATCCAATAAATTTCTTATTTACCACACCATCCACTCATCCAATCCATCTCTCTTGAATTTAGTGAGAAGGAGGTTTGTGGGGAGCTATGTCAAAGGCCTCACAGAAGTCCAGACAGATGAAATACATACCTCTTCCCTTGTCCACTGAGGCAGTCATTCCATCATATGTTGTGGTGTGTTTTTATTGTGTCTTCAATTGCAGTTCATTTTTCAGTAGTCTGTTCTATAAACCGCTCTCCCCCACTCCCCCCATTTTGTACTGTTATAATATATTTTATCCCTAATGGATTGTTCCTCTCCCCCGTATTGTTGGCTTTGCCCTGGTTGTCTTTCTTCCCTAGACCTGCCCTTCCCTCCTCCCACAGAATTGTCAATCCTTCCCAGCCCTTCCCATTCTTCCAGACTGTTCCCTTTCATCCCCTAATCGTCGATGTTAGTTAAGACTGTTCCCTCCCCTTGTGTTCTTTCATTGGTCTATGTATTGTACTCCCCGCCTTATGTTCCTCCCCCATGTAACCCTTATTGGTTGGAAAATGTATCCTCTCCCAAGACCATCTCTGCTTACAAGCCTCTGTGAGCCCTGATCTTGTGTCTCCTGTCCTTGGCTCTCTTAAAAGTAAACATTTTTGGAACCATACAGGAGATCCCTCCCTACTCTCTTGTTCTGGTCCTTGGTGCCACTACGTCCAGAGCTGTGGGGAACAAAGGCAGCCCTCTCCGAACCACCACCCGAGTCCCTCAGTGGTGAGGGGGTGACTGCTCGTGGTATTGGCCAGGGTGAGGGGCTAGCCAGGGGTTTTCCCTTGGCTGCATCAATCATAGAAGGCTACTGAGTTGGTCAGGCAGGGCTTGCCTTTGGTGAAGCTATGCTGGTTGTCACGGACCATATCCTTGTCTTTTGTGAGCCTTAGCACAGCTTCTAGGAGGATCTGTCTGTTCCGTGACCTTCCCAGGCACAGGTGTGAGGCTGACAGGTTGGTAGTTTCCGAGGTCCTCCTTTCTGCCCTTTTGAAATATGGGTGCAATGTTTCCCTTTCTCCAGTCACCAGGGGGTTTATCTGAGTGCCCTGAGTTTTTGAGTATCATGAAGAGTGGCGTGGCAACTACATCAGCTTATTCCCTCGGGGCTCTGGGATGCATCTCATTAGACCCCACAGACTTATGTATGTTCAGGTTCCTCATGTGGTCATGAGCCAACCCACTTCTCCTTCAGTGGGAAGGACTTTGCTCCCTCAGTACCCATCCAGCATTCCACCCACTTGAGAGGAGTGGGAAGAGAGGCTGACAGTGAACATTGAGGCAAAATGTCATTGAGTACCTCAGCCTTCTCCTCACCCATGGCTGCCAGTTTGCCAGCTGCATTTATTGGGGCAGTATACTTTCTTTGACCTTCCTTTTCTGGTTACCAGGTACAACTGGTTAACTGTAGAAGCCCTTCCTATTGTTTGTAGTTTCCCTTGCCAGGCTCAGCTCCAGTTTTGCCTTGATCTTCCTCACCCACTCAATTACCTGCCTCAAGGGGTTATCCGCTGTGCATTCCAGGATTCTTCTGGTATACCTGCAGCTCACCGTGCTACACGTCCAGCAGATGCTGGGGTGGCTGAAGTCCCCCAGCAGGACAAAAGCCTAGTTTCTTGCAGGTCTACCTAAAAGAAAGGCATGTATTTTTTCAAATCACTAAGATCTACATTTTATAATTAACTCCACAGAAATGCAGTATATAACTGGCATTGTCTAAAAATACAGTTTAAAAATTATTTTTATTTTAAAAAGTTGGAAAACATTGTATAACTAAATGAAGATTTTCAAAACATTATTTATTCTGGAAACAACTTTTCCTGACATTTATACTTGTTCATGTATTTTATTATTGGGTTGTGGCAATTTAGAATGTTGTACTTACATGGTAATAAAAGATACTTTATGTTCCATTTAAAGATATCATCAGAAAATCATACTGACACATTTATGATTTTTAGCTCCAGGTTCAAGTTGTTGAAGAAATATCAAGTATACGTTTTGAACATGATTTGGAACCTATTTTCATTTTAATAAGCTGTCCCCTATCTCTCTATCAGACTTCTTGATGATGTTATATAAATTATGTTAAAGACTGTAGTAGCATTATTATCATTGTAACTTAGATTGTTTTCACAAAAAGAGTTGTGAGTCTTTTCTGTTTGTTTAAAAGATAAAGTTACAGTTACTACAGGTAGCAAGAGAAATCTATAACTTCTGCATCAACAGGAAACTCAACAGTAGTGGAGCCTGTGTGCTTGATGGTTTAGGGAAGTTTACTGGGGTTACAGTGTGTGCTGTGCAGAGTCAGAGCATCTCCTGTGATGTCTTAGTGCTGTCATTGCCACAGGGAAATCTGACATCTTTTTCTCACTGATTTTTCTAATCTTACCTCAAATGTCAGTACAAGGGAGGTTTGCTGTGGGAGATTTCTCTGTGGTTATATGCTGCCAGTATGATGGAAATGGAGCATGTTTTGCCCTCTGTCCCCATTCCTTCATCCCCTGTCTCCTGTTCTGAGTCTCAAAGGAGGAGCCAGGATTTGGTGCCTGCCTGTCAGTGGAAGGGATGTTGCAAATGTCCCCTGCAGAGCTGCCTTTCAGGGTGGTGTTTATCCCACTCAAACTCATTGCACATTTACAAACCTGGTCTTCATGAGTTAGGACAAAGACTTACTACCCTACTGAACTTTCTGAAAGTGGTGGACTATTTATTGCATTTAATTTTGCTAATGTGTTGTGTGGGTAATTAACTCACTAATTTTTGTTTCATTTCTGTTTCTAAATAAAAGAAGCTTGTAGGCATCAGTAGGTGCCTTGTGAAATTGCCACTGTTTTGGGAACTGAGGGATAAATCAAAACATCTGGCTGGGCTGGTGTTTTGAGGAGCTGCTGCACGACTGAGTATTTTTCAGGATGAAAAGAAATGATAGATAGAGGACAGGCATAGTATTGTAGGTATGTATCACTGTGGTTCCTATGGGCAGTGTCACCCAGGGCCGAAGGCCTGGCCCCAGGGGAGTCAGTCAGTGCCTTAGTGATAACTGTGAGGATGTCAGGTCAGGACTGAGATATGTGTTTGTGTAGTGTCACAGATGGAATCAGACTGGTAATCTCTGCAGAGTCTCTCAAAGCCATCTTTCCAAATCAAGGAGCCAACACAGATATCAAGCCAAATTTAGTCCAATTTTTTCCCTTTCTCTAAACAGGACAAGAATACCTGAAGAAAGTGCTATAAAATCAGCACTGTCAGCATTGTGTTGAAAGGAGAAATATCCCATTAATTCCTATTTAACAATAATGACTACATTGTTGCAAAATGGAAATGTCATAACCATGTTGGTGTACTTACTAGAATACAGTGTGCAATTTTTCTGTGTCATGAACAAAAAAAGAACACTTTATAGGCAGATACCTCAGCACACACCTTGTTTGCAGCTTTTAGTTAAAGTGGAGCTTTTGGCTATTTAGGAAGGTCTTTATGGAGCCAAATGCCAGGGGTCATGGCTATTTACCCAATTGTCACTCTTTTAGCTGCACACACATAACTCAAAGATACCACTACTGCTTAGTTAAATTCATAATAAATATATGCATATACATTCCTATAAAACTAAGTTTTAATTCTAGGTCTGATGAACCTCAAAAGTGCATTTTATGAACACAGTCTAGACAGTCAACTGATATTAAAAATCTTCATCTGAGGAAATGTTGTCTGCATCTGTGTCCATAGGGCTGCCATGGGCTGCACTTTGTGGTGGTGAAGAGGGGTGAGTTTGAAGCCAAGCTGAGACAAAGGGCTTGTGTAGCATTTTCCCAGTGCCAAAGAGTGCAGAGACATCTGTCCAACATCCCTGCTTGTGGCTCCAAAGTGGAGCCAGTCTCACAAGGCTCAGCACAGAGCTGCTACTGCTCCTCAAAGCAGAGCTGAGCCGTGGTGTGATGGGAAAGGGGGAGCTCAGCAAAACGTGAGGGAATGGCTCTCAGCACAGCTCTCTATCAAGACATTCATTTGTGAAGTGTCTACATAACACCCCATCTCTCTCATTTGAATCCCTGCTATACCTTCAATTGCAGCCTGAAGCATTGTGAGCAGGTACTTAGGGGAAAAAATATTTTTTATCAGGAAAACCTGAGAATGTGCTCATTAGTACAGATGTTTGGATGTGGGTAGTTTAATCCTTCACAGGAAAATTAGACATTCGCATTCTCAGTTTTGTTGGAAGTAAAACACCAGGCACAGAAGGGTCTCAGCAGCTCCTCATTAGTACATCTCTGTCCAGAAACAATTTGCCTTTACCCGGTGAAACCTTCATGCCTTCAGCAAAAGCTGCCTTTCCTAACACCGTGGGGGATTTCAACACTGTTCCTGTGTGTGCATCGTGTGCTGTAGCTGAGGGGTAGTGGCTGTCAGCACAGGCAGTGGGAGAGAACAGAGAGGCATTTAGGTATCTGTGAAATACGTGCAAAGGGCTGTAGTGCTCTGATTAAATTTAACTTCCCTTGCACTGCCATCAACAACCCCACCCTGTACAGTATTGGTTAAATTAGGAAATGAGCCTTCCCTTTGGAAATGGAAAGCAAATCAAAAAAGTTCTGTTTCATGCACACAGTGCCATCACAGCTCCAGTGAGATGTTAATAGATGGCAGAGCAAAGAGCTGGCTGTGCCGCTGCTCAAAAAAGGAAAGAGAGAGAAACCATTTGTGTCAGAGGACACATTTTCTTGGCAACAGAGTTAAAGGTTCATATCTAAAAATACTAAATCATGGCTATCTGTATATAAATAATAAAGTTAATTTATCAGCAGTGTCTGCAAAGTGCTCATACGGTGTCAGAGGATAAACTGAATTTTCCCAAAGCTGGTGCTAAGGATGTTAACACCTCTGAACAGTGAAGGAAATTTTATGCCAGCAGGGCCCAGGAGCCAGGATACCTGGGTGGAGATGTGGGTGTCTGAGGGCAGGTGCCCCCTCCTTGCCTGTGCTCAGTGTGCAGCACAGGCTATCATCCCCAGGCACAGCAAAAGCAGCAAGTGGGCAAAGAGGAAACCCCAAAGCACCCAAAATATCTACTTTGCCCTGTCCTAGGTGCCTGTGCAGGCTACAGGGTGATTTGCTGCACAGCTGCAGGGTGTTTACAGTAAGCTGAGTCACCCTTCAGGCTCCATCTCTAATGGGATTTCAGTCACCTACTTCACAAGAAGACATTTTAAATTAAGGTACCTTAACCTTGAATTGCTTCCTGGCCTAAGTATTCCCTGTAGGAGAAACGCCGGCTTCTTGCAAGTGAGATTTTATTCCCAGTCTCTTTAAAATGCCTTTGAGTTCATGCAGAGGTGAAGTCAAGTAGCAATTAAATAAAGGCCAACAGGGAGAAAAATTGTCATGAACAATGACTTCTAATGACTGCCTGTAACCAAGTAATTTAGCTTGTCTGAGCAGAGCAGTTCCTTTAAAACTTTCCAGTGTGGCTGTCCAAGGCTCATTTTGCAAGAAGAGAGAACAGAAGTAAAGGAGCCTTTACACATTTAGAAAAAAGCCAGTGAGGGTTTCTAAGCTGCTGAAAACGTGAGGTTAGAAGAAGGGAATGGTAGTTTTCAGGCTACAAGGAGAAAACAAAGTACTGGATTTCAACAAGCACTGGGCACCTGCACTGATTTTGACAGGAACAGCACCACAAAATTTGCATCTCTCCCGGGCTGTTTCTTCTATGCCATGTGAATTATGGTGGACAGTCATGCTTTTGGGTAGGCTGCTGGCAGATTATGACAAGTGAGAATTACCAGTGATGCGGTGCAGAGAGGGTTAAGTAACTCCACAGCATCCCTTCTGTTGGAGAACCATGTCCATCAGTCATATGGAACTGGGACAATTTATGGCTTCTGCTAGCTGCACATTAGGTGTCCATTTCCTTTATCACTGCATCTTTAAGATCCTTAAACATACAAATCACAGAAATAGCCACATATAACAATGATGAGTGTTTTTGAAGAGCTTATACTGGAGTTACACATGGGACATAGCCAGAGCAGAAACATGGGAGGAAGGGTGAGCATTGAGATTATGGCAGTAGGTTCCTGCAGTTATCTGTTTTGGGCAGGTGTGAGGAGGGCCCTTCTCTCTTCCCTCCTGACAGCAGTGACTGCTGCTGTGATTAATCCCCTCAATGGAGTCTTCCTCCTCTGCGTTGGCCAACAGCCTACCTCCCCACAGCACCTTGTGCTACCTTCAGAAGCTCTCACCTCTCTGGATCTGTAGTTCTGTACCCTGCAGGTACCTATTTCACCTGAATCACCTGAGTAGTGGAGGTGATGTACTGAGCAGCATGTCTTGCACCTGCCTTTAACTCAGTTTTTATGAGACATCTTCACTATAACTTTCTGATTTAGGTACACCCCAAATTACTTTTTCTTAGCTAAACCTTGCCTTATAACTAATTCTTTTTCCAGCAGGAAGAATCTGCATCCCTAAGAATAGTGAAATTCCAGGACTGCATGTTAGCTCTGCTTACAGCCAGCACAACACAGCTGTCCCAGGGCAATTGGGTGCAACCGTGCACGTCCTTGGCTGCTGGGGACCTCAGCATGCTGGCTCGGCACCACTGCCCTTTGCAGCATGGCTGGAAGCAACAGTGGCATTTATTGTGGCATCATTTCAAATGCCTGTCCAGCAAACTCCAGCCTAAGGCACCCCCCTTTGACAGAGCCCCACTGTGGTGGTCCTTTCCCCCACCATCGCTTCTTTAGTGTGCTGGGCGCAATGGCTCCTCTTCACTGCCTGACCTCACATCCCTCACTGCAGGACAAAACCCAGACAAAAATATCACCTTGTTCGTACATAATAAAAAAGTCATTTTCACCCCAAACCAGGACTGGTCTTTCTCTGGAGCTGGCTGGCTCTCAATGGAAAATGGGCCTGATACTGCTTTAGCAAAATGTGCAGAAGTGAACCCATTTGTTTATACTGAGCTAGGAAAATCCCTTGACTTTGCTGTAGTTACAAATGCTTTTCACACTACTGTTCAGGACTTCTGCTTTTTATGTCTGGCTTAAAAGACTGCTCTCTCCAGCCATCGAGGACTTATTAACCCCATTTATGGGAAATGGTTGTGCACTGACTCAGAGGGAAGAATGACACTTATTGAATCACCAGCACCAGCATCCCATGGGTTTTCCTTGGAGGCCTCTCAACTAAATATTAGCTAGGAAAACACAGGGCCATGGGGACTGCCGCCCCGACTGCAGCCAGTGGCTCACCTCTCATCGTTGTGTCCACACAGACATGCCTGTAGCCCACGGAGCCTGGGCTCTGCCTTGGCAAGGGGTCAGGCACCGCAGATTTGCGTCCAAGGCTCGCGTCTCACTGCACATTCATTCTTTCCAAGCTGTTCTGTCCTCAGCAGCAGCTGGCCTCTTGCTCTCTGACAGCAAATCAGGATGCTTTCAGGCAGTGCCCTCTGCCTCTCCCCCACCCCAGCTCTGGGTCTGGGAGGGGCAGGGGGCTGCAACAGCAGCAAACAGAACTTCCCTGCACCTTGCATCCCAGGCTTTTCCCTTTGGGCGTGATGCTCCTCAAACCTGTCCTTCCAGCACAGGTCTTGGTGCAGCACCTCACCATTCCTCTCCCTCTCCATGCTTTCTCCTGCCTTCTGAGGAGGTAAGTTTTGGCATTGCAGGGTCAGGGAAGAGGAGGAGGACAGCTTGGGAGAGCAAAGTGCTGCATGCAAAGCTGGGCCTCTGGGCACCTGAGGCCGCAGAAGGCATGACTTCTTGCACTGGAGGAGTCATTCGTGCGCTGAATTGGTTCCATGCCTGACTGATCTGTGCAAGTCATGACCAAGAGAGGATCATGGTGTGTCTCTAAGTCCTTGACATCCTCACTTCTTTCTGAATTGACAGGAGTTGGGGTGGTCAGTCTGGCTCAGAGTTCAACTTCTGGCTCAGGTCTGGAGTAAGCAAGACACTTTCTCACGTGGAAACCAGCCCTTTACACCAACAGAATGGGTAAAGCTACCTAGGCAGACTGACTAGATGCAGAAGTGGGTGCCAAAATAGATATTTATTGTGATGAGAAGATAATGTTTTGCTTAATCTGAGACTACAAAATGATATTATGTTGATGATCTAAATAACATTATTTTCTTGAATTTTTAAAGTGAAATGGTTCTTCTTTTTAAGAAAAGCTATTTTTGCTATGGACTTAAACGTGTCTAGAATTTTGTTATTTTCTGCTGTGTAATAAAATGACCTGTATTTGTTCTCGCCTTTAAAAGATGCCATTTTAAAATTTCCAAGAAAGCTGAAAAGTTTGATGCAAAAGATATTTCAAGTAGTCTGGATACATCCATTACAATCTGTTATGTAGACTTTGCATTTGTTGTTGCACCTGAATGTGTTTTAAAGTACAGATAGCAGTATAAAAGGTATTCTGGTAAAACAAAGACAGCACTCTTTCTCTGCCTGTGTGTGAAGGCAAAAGAGAAATGGAGAAAAGTCATCAATCACCACACTAAGCAGGTGTGAAAACTACTCAGATCTTTGCCTAGATCCCATCAAAATATCACTGATCAAAATATCATCAAGAACACAAGTCAGGAGTGCAGAAGGAGACTGTGGGCCTGAAGTGTGTCAGCCAGCAATGAATCAATTCAGCAGCATCTGCCAACCTCAGCAGGAGATTTCAATGTGTGGTCAATAAAAGCTTGATCCAAGCCAAAGTCCCTGATGCAGCTGGCATTCCAATTGTGTCCTGTAAGAGTCTTTGAACCTGGCTTCTGTCATGTACCAAATTTCTGGCTGGGTCAGACACTTCATGGCTGCTCCCTCCCAAATGGAGTTTATCCTGACTGAGCAGTTTCATGTGCAGAAATGATGGTCATTCTTCCTTTGCTTTACAAAGCACTGCATCGTTCTGGCTATACAAAAGGACTTTCCAGTGCCTCTCAAACCTGGACACACTTCAGTGGTGTGTGTGAGGCTCCACAGTACTCTCTCTTATCAGGTCCCTTCCTTAGACATAAACAAATTTGTTAAATTTTAACCTTTTTTTTTTCTGACATTTTCCATGCTGGGCATTGGCCTCAAGATTTTTGATCACTTTTTTTTGGTTTTTATAGGAAGGCACCATAAAAACTTGAATTTTCAACATTTTTATATGATTCCTGGGCAATCATTTCTAGACAGGAAGATAGAGAAAAATATACTGATTTACTGGGGTGAAATCTTGCTCCCTTTCCCCTGACTGAATGCCATGCTTTTGGGATGGTGGAAGTCGTTTAGGCTGAGTGAGAGGTAGAAGAGGAAGGCCGAGAGAGAGACAGAGGCTGGAAAGAGGAAGAGGGCTGAGTTCCAGCTCCAGGCTGCCAAATGGATCAAAGTCTAAGCACCTTGGCAAACCCACGCCTCATGGACCCTATGAGGCTGGGGAACACGCACTTATGTTTTGCTAGAAGGACCAGGTCCAGTTGTAGTGCAGAACTCCTTGCTGTCTGCATTTTACAGCCTTTTCTCCCTCTCCCATCTTTGAATAATATATTCATAGATATTAAGCTCTCTCAAGCCAACAGCACTGTTTTCATTGATTTAACATCGGCAAGGTTTCAAGCCAGTCCCAAAAATTAAACATGTGATGATTTTGTCTCAGTTCAACAGGGGCTAAACCATAGCATTGGGAATATTTGTCTCCCCCTCTCCCTCAGGACTGGAGGATTCAGCATATGTTGTGTAAAGTTTAAATCAGACAAATATTATTAAAATCTTGTGTTGGCTGTTGCTGTAGAATGATAGCAAGTTTTGGGTATGTAAGTCATGGTAAGAGAGGGTTTGTCCTTGGCTTCAGAAACCTTATGTGCTTTTAGTCCTGTTTGCAAAAGTCTGTCACAGGTGACCAAGCAATGGCTGTTTCACAGAGTAAACTTTCATTGAGCTGAGGACCAAAACAGCAGTTTCAGGTCTTGAGCAGGTTAAGGAAAGGCTGTTCACCAAGAAGCCCTGGTTATGTTGATATGTTTTCTCTTTGCTGACTTTTTTGCTTTGTTTTTTCTGTTTTATGTTTCTCCAGAGTACCGAGGTCTGGATGCTGGGCCAGACTCATGAATCCCCTGAGACTGTGCAGCAAATCCCATTGGCTTTGCGGCCTGAATGAGGCATTGCCTGGCTTTTCATTGCACAAAGCTGACAGGCCATCTTATCTCCTGGTCACCTCCACACCTGGCCATCTCTTCAGCATGTTGTCAGGCATCTTGATGTGATTTTCTATCTGTTTAGTATAACATAGCACACTACAATAGGTATAACATGGTTTTTGTTATGAATTGATCTTTCTTGAGGTTCATTTTTTTCCCTTTGTAAAGGTCTTGTCTATCATAGACTTCAAGCCCTTTCCCACATTCTGCATTCATTTTACTTGTAATTTCTTGAAGAAGGAAATAAATTAGTTGAAGTTTCCAGATTTAATAAAGGTGTTTGGGTAATTTGTGATGACTTGGCATACAGATCACACTGAAGTCACATTTGGATATACTTTCAATGAAAGCATCCAAATAAAAAGGACTCAGGCCAGTGGGGAAGGGTTACCTAAGCAGGTAAACACAGCCATGTTGGATCTTACTCCTTTTTCAGGCTGGAGCCCCTGTTGGAGGCAAGGTGCTGCCCCATACAGCCCCTTGGCTTGGCCCAGTAGGACCAAGCTCATGTGTGCTTTAGCTGAACATATCGCAGAACAGGCTCCTGCAGCTGAACCACCTAATGTGCAAAGAAACATTTATTTAGTTTCACCCCGTCCCTTTCTCCTCTCAGCTGATGCCCCTCAGTTCTTGTACTGGAAGAGATTGTGAAAAATTTATCAACTATGGGAAAAATAATCAGCAAATACTGTGAAGATTTAAACATAAAAGAGTTCACATTCTGTTTTACTAAATTTTTAATAAAAATATCAGTTTCAGCAACATTCCCAGAAGCACGAAAACATCGTAGGAATGCTCTGATTTCAAGAAGTTAGTGAGATGACTTCTGTCACAGACACGGATCTTGGTTATTTTGCTTATGGTCAATGCCTGTTGAACCTCAGTGTGGCAGTGGACTGGGGGCCTGCAGGCAGGAAATCCCCTTGGCTGTTGTTTGATCCTTTCCCTTTGCTGCATCACATCTCCTGCTGAAATGCACTGTGTGCAAAGGGGATATTAGACACAGTAATTTGGTATTTATTATGTAAAGTGACCATGATCTCATACTGACTGCATTATTTTGTTCAGTTTAAACTGGTATTTTACATTATATTCTTTACATGTAATGGACATTACATTGTTCTACAGCTCTGCCTATTTTCCTTTCTCTGCACAGGCTGCTCACTCTGGGAAAGTGATTTGGGAAATGTAACTAAAGGTTAAGCAGGTCATTTCAGCATTATGTAACTACATAGATTAGTCCTTCTCTAATTTTTTCAAAAGTAAGTCTACATTACTTTCCTGCCATTCATAAATATTGATGGGTACTATTTGGTTAAATAAATAATTATGACAACCAATTTCACTTTGAAAAGAATCTAAAACTGCCTGGCTACTCTCTCATCAGCTAATAAATGCTAGCCAGCTGTGTTTGTCAGTGTCTTAAGAAATACAAGGATAGGGGCACTTTGGATCTAATGCAGTGCATTTCTATTATTCTGGTTTAATTATTAAGTTCCTATGCAGATGTTTTCATCAGCTGGTAAGGGGAATGCTTATTCTTCTATGTTGCCATTTCCAGTAAGGTCAGTCATCCAGGGGAGATGATTTCAGGGAATTTACGTGCATGGGGCAAAGTTCCTGCATGCTGTAACAGTGAAGAAGGAGGGAGAGAAATAAATTTGTCTCTGATCAGTTATTGATCTTCTAGGGGCTTTCAATGAACTGCATCAGTCCACACAGCTCAAGAGATACATTTGTACATGAGTTTTGGGAACATGGGTGCATTACATTGGGGTATGTCAATATTGATCTCAGTGTGTGTCAGCTGCTGTCTGACATGTGCATATTTTTATCTGCTTTTAACAGAAAATAACTTTACTGGGAAAAAAAAAATGAGGACCAGCCTATGTGAAGTGTCTTGGCATGCATTGTCCTTCATGCCCTTATATTGATAATATTTGAGCTGTCCTGGATAAGTTGAAATTGCCGAAGAATCTTGAAAAATTAAAGAATATATCTAATTAAAAAATACAAGGAAATTAGTGATCTTGACAGGCAGTTGTTCTCACTAAGAAATTCTGAAAAAAACCTATTTTCAATACACTTGTTCTGATTCCAGTAGGAGATTTCCTTGGACTGGAACAGAGTGGAGTTCTAGTGGTCAGTGTGCAGAAGCTCAGCTCTTGGGAGATGTCATTCCTCAACTAGGCTGCTGTCTTCAAGAAATAAAAAAATCACCTGCTATTTCAAGAAGTAAAGTAAATATGTATCTTTGCTGTTTGCACAGTGCAAACTTTCCTTTCGTAGCATCAAAAAATGAAAAAAATAAAGAAAAAATAAAACGCAGACACCATCACCTTCCCATTAAAAAAAAAAAAAAAAAACAGCATAATTTGTGCAAGTTATCTTCCTAGTTTTTCTTAAGTCAAATTTTGAAGATTTCAAAAAATATAGTATTTTTCAACATTTTCTGCCATGGAAAAAACCTCTCTAGGGAACATGTTTTATGTTTCAATGAGTGCAAAATTATATTCTACTTTAGGAATGAATTTTGTAAATAGGGAAGGCTTTACTGTGAGTCATTAGTGAAATTAAATTTCTGTTAGAAGAATGAGTTGAAGAGGTAATAATCAGGATATTGTAATTTAGGATCAGGTTACTTGAAACCTTGTTCTCACCAAAATTTACTCAAATAAGAGGTTCTTTGACTTGCTGGAAAGATGA
Source organism: Chamaea fasciata (assembly GCF_029207755.1). Lineage (NCBI taxonomy): Eukaryota > Metazoa > Chordata > Aves > Passeriformes > Sylviidae > Chamaea > Chamaea fasciata. The sequence continues at coordinate 81,179,926 of NW_027094088.1, read as the reverse complement.
TGCTTTCATGGAATGAAACAGGCCTCAGATTATTTGGTTGGTTTAATTTTTTTGACAAATATGAATGGCATGATAAGGGTTAAAATAAGTGTCCAGAGAGAAAACATGAAGGAGTCATTCCCTTCGGTTATTCGCTGTGTCTGTCCCCAGGGTGGGCTCGAGAAAGAGGTAATAAGAGAAATTGCATGTAAAGTCCTGACCAAACCCTATCAATCCACAGTGAATCATGCTCAGCGAAATACATTTTGGGATAGTTTTGCTGCCAAACAATAACAAGTTTGCATTTGCCCTTTTTTTTTTTTTTTTTTTTTTTTTTTTTTTTTTTTTTTTTTTTTTTTTCTTTCTTTCTTTCTTTCCTTCAGAACCTTAGCCAGATTTGGGCAGCTTTTCTTAGACATACCGTTCCTACCTGGTGTTAGTGCAGTTTTTCTGCCAAATTTCAAGCCTTTGATACAAGCATGGGAAGCAAAGCTACAGCTTTTTAATGAAACAGCAATTTTTCACAGATTAATTCAGGTTTAGGTACTGTTCTCAAGACTTATTATGAGCAACCTTCAGTATTTTTCAAAATTTTTTTAAATTGGATTTAACCACAACGTTTTTATTATCCTCTTAGTGTTAATTGTATATATCTGCATCTGAATGCACATACTTGTATCTGTTCCAATGTAATTTTTCAGTTTTGGAGGAAACTAAACTTGATTACAAGTGTTTTATGCTGTTCCCTGTACATTTTAAAAGGCAGCACACATAGTTCTGCATGTAGTGAGGTGACAGGTATATATTGTTACACACATAAGCTATCTTCAAATGAGTATGAAGGAAAGCATTGTCTTCACTGTCAATACTGTGTTGAGACTGATTGTATTTTAATTTGATGTTTGCCACATGCACGTCTCTTAAAAAGCACTAAATAACAAACCAGGAGTGAAAGAAAAACAAATCCCTGCCTTCTTGCCCTGCCATAATAGAGCTGGGGTTATTTCAGGAACAAGCTGGACTGTTTTTTCCTGGGACTTAAAAATATGCAAGTGACTGTGGTTTCCAGAAAAGAATTAAATGGAATGAGATGCCAGCATTGGAAAAGAGACCCTTTCCAGATGCTGGGTTGTTTTTTACTGGGTTATGCTGGTCCTGACCTCAGGAACATGGTGTTCCACCAACTGTCAGAGCTACTGTGGCTAATCACAAATCCACACCTCCCAGGTTAAAAAAAGCTACAGAAGCTGAGGAAGATTAATTCCTGGGAGAAGTATGTGTGTTAGGAAAGCACAATTTAGTAAAGCAGAGCATTCACATCAGCAATAGCCATTGCTGACATTGTTTTCCTCTGGGAAGTGCTGATAAAGATGTATCAGCAGCACCAGGACCCAAAGCACTGTGTTCTACCTCCGGTGACTGTGAAGGACAAACTCAGAATGACTAACAGCAGCATAGGATAGGCTTTTCAACCCATAATAAGTTTTCTGATAAGCTCTTAACAAAAATAATGGAAGTTCATCCCTTGAGCTTCATTAGCTTTGCCTGAGTGATAAATCCTTTGCTTCAGCAAGTTCTCCTCAATTTTCCCATAATTATATGGGAAAAACCTCAGCTCAGGCTGTCCTTCCTTCTCCCAGTGTGGGTAAAATGCTGCTGACAGGAAAAATGGTGGTGCTCTGCCTGGAGGTTTTGGGTGTTACCTGTGTTGCAGACCTGAGGATAGAGGTCTTGGTGCATGGACTCTGCCATTAACTTGTCCCAGCTGACCTGATGAGTGCTGGCTGCCTTCTTTCATCATGATGTGTGGTGGTGTTAGCAAAAGGGGAACCTGTGTATGGCAGAGTCTGCCAACACAGGGAGCCATGACGTGGGTGATGGCATTGCATTATGCATTTGAGATAGTGCATTTGTTGGCTGAATGCATCAAAAACAGTACAGTAGGTCGTGCACTCCATTTGTTCCACGGAAACCTAAACCCACTCATGAGATTAGCTGTGCTACTTCTCAAGGTAAACCTAAAAGACGCGTTCAGATTATCAGCCTATTGAACCCGGGAAGTCTGTGGGTGACATGCCTTCATCTTACTGTGATGCTCAGGGCAGCCAGTCGTGGATCTGGATCCCATGTTATTTGGGGCTTTACGAATACAGGATAAGGAGCTTCTTAGTATGAGGCTAAGATGGATGCAGATTGAGCATGACTGAGAAGGTATGGCTTAGCTTTGTTAGCGATCATAGTAACATTGCCACTTTTTTTCTTTTTTGTTGGCAAAAGACAGCTTAAGGAAGGATTTGAAGGATGATAATGAAGAAAGTATAAATCTGCACTGTAATTACAAGCATGCAACATGAAACCACAGTACTTCTTCATTCTTGTGGTTTAAGTTGTCCAGTCTCTGGGAAAGACATGGCTTTGTTTTGTCCGGAGCATTCCTAAAATCAGAGACCGTGTTCCAGTGTTCCAGACATTGTGGTTAGCAATCGGTGTTTCAACAGAGGGATTGCTGATGTGAGAGGGCTGCTTTGTGATAAAAACTGCTCCATCTTTTGCTTATGCAGTGGTTGATGACTGGTTCTGTAGTTATCTGGGGTTTCAACCTGGCTCGAAGCCCATTTACTGCAGCAGATTGGGGTTAGACCCTGAGTCTGTTCTCAGGAATAGCACATGAAAAGTGTGAAAAATAAGAAGGAACTAAGATAAAGCAGCCCATTACTCAGGGTAGTTTCCCAATGGATAAACACTGAGTTCAGAAGAATTCAAAGGGAAAAAAAGTCCAAATCTTTCTTTGATGGGGAGGGCAAAAGTCTTGGGGAAGAAAATAGGTTTGCATGGGAAAGACAGGACCTAAAAGCAGAAAAATTGTCAGCATTTTTTTTCTTCTTTTAAGCCTGTCTCTTTAGTTTTGCTGGAAGCTTGGGTTTTCTTAATTTGATTTTTTTTTTTTTTTTTTTTTTTTTTTTTTTTTTTTTTTGGTCAGATGGCGTGCACATGGGTTGGTTTCACTGGAAATAAAATTCCAGAAAAAAATCAAATTATTTAGACTTGCTGGTTTACAGAAGGCAGTAAAAAGTGTCCAAACACCAAATATGCCAATAATGGCAGTAACAGAATGAGATGTGCAACAGAAAACTCCCAATCTTGCTTAAATATCCCACATCACCAAGTTTACCAAGCTGTCACAAAATTAATTGTGTCTTGGTAATTTAGTGGAAGCAATAACAGTGTCCTGCAGGAAACCTCGTGGTGTGCCAGGCACAGTGGTTCAGATTTGAGACTGCCTGGTCCATGTCTGGTGCATTTGCAGACTTCTTGAACATAGCTATTCCATGCGCTCATTTTTTAAGAGTGAGTTTTAAGAATATTTTTAATTTTTGCAAATATTAAGAGCATATTTTTTACAAAATGATGTATTGTGCAACTGTGGGGATTGCCTTGGTCTAGATGCAACATGAGGTTTTATTCTGAGCTGAAGCCACTCCAAAACAGTGAGTACAGCTTTGACCTGCAGAACATAAGTATATGGGAGTTTGATCCTCAAGCTATCTTCTGTCTTGTCTTCGATCGCAAGAAATTTTATAATCTGTATTAACAGTTCTGCCTCTTTATGCTCAAGGTTGGTTTTTACATCCTGACTGATGGAATTTGGAGGTCCCATTGCTGTTCTGTGAATCTGCCTGAGCCTGCCTGGCTGAGACTCCATCTGGGTGGAGTGAGACAGAATTTTATCTTCATGTTCCTTGTTGCTTCCAGACAGGAAAGAGTTCTGGTGTGGTTGTATTGTTGTTGGTTGTTGGTAGGGACCATGAAACACATTTTCTATGATGTGCCATCCAAGCGTGTTACGGTTGAACACTTCATGTCACTGGCTTCAGAATAGAAATGAGATGTTTTCTGGCAGCAAAGCAGTGAGAACCTTAAAGAATAGTGAGACTTCTGAAAAAGAGAGAAATAAACTGAATCTTGTTTTAGTCTGGTATGTTTTAAATTAGGATACAAACCCCAATTATTTTTATTTAAACTTACTGAGGTTTCAAATTTTTTGGTTTGCAGCTTCAACAAATGGAAAATTCTTTATTTTGCAAGGATAGAAACACATTGACAGCTTATCGATATTACTTTCTAGAACCGAATGAATGCCCTGGATATTCTTATTTTTCAGAATCACTTCTGTGAGAAGCTGTACGTCAGGAAATAATACTTTGCAAAGCTGAAGACATAAGCTTGGCTTTCTGCTCTTCTTTTATCTGAAGTGTTTGATTTTGTTTTGTCATTCTCTTCAGCTTCATTTATGTAATTTTCTCTTTCCACGCTTCGCAGATTTGGTTGTTCATATCTTTTCAAGTGTGTAAACAGAGATGGAAGGGCTGCATTCCAGTTTCTAGTTTCATTTCTCAAAATGTGAAATGGTAGCTGAGAATCCCAAAGGATATAACTGAAATCAAACCTCTCAAATAATTGTATGTAATTTCTATCTTATTGTTATAAATTTGTGTGGCTATATTGGTAGATGTGCATTTTGTGGTGTCAGGTCACTGGCATGGTACCCTGAAGAAACTAAAATAAATTAATAAATGGATTTCTGTCAAAATAATAATAAAAATTACCCCCCCCATGTTAAATTAAAGTTATAATAAAGTTCTTTATAAAAATGAAATCATATTCTAATACATGACAGCTCTCCACTTCCTCCCAAACCTGGAATGTAGGTTGCCTTGGTCATGGAAGTTTCCTGTCTTAGAAATCTAGATAGTGATGAGATAGTGATTCCTAAAAAAATTTTATGATGCAATGCAAGTGCAAATAAAATGAGTTATTTATTTTTGAGGATTTGCTGTTTTCAGAAAAAACTGAGTTTAGAAACACACATAAGAAAAATACAACTCTTCTAGTCCCTTAGTTCAAAGTAGACCTTGTGGGTGAAATTCAGACCTTATGTGGGAGTCCTCCTGTTTCCTCAGAAGAATGAGATATATTTTTAGAAGTCTTCTAGGTTAGGAAGGAAAAATACCACCTTTCATTTTCAACAGAGTATTCATATGCACCTAGACAATTGCCTCCTGCTCTATCTCCTCCTTTAGTTTAATTTTACAGCTTCATATATAAACACATTCCCTGCTTCTTTCTCCTGATTGGTGCTGCAAGTAGAATGTAGTAGCACAAAAATTGTTGTTGATAGAAGTCATGAAAAACAATCCTTCTGTACTATATTTGTCCTCAACTCCAGTAGGAAAAGAAGTTATAGATTTTATTATGTAGATGAAGAAATTTCATTTTCTTAAATCCCATTTCTTTACCAGTTTTTTTTTTTTTTTTTTTTTTTTTTTTTTTTTTTTTTTTTTTTTGTGGCTTAATTTGTTTTATGTTCTGTGCTGAGCCAGCCGGCTTCATCTTCTGGTGCAGTTTCATAAAAACTTGAGCCTCCAGAAGGGCTGAAGTTGGATGGTGATCAGTCAGGGTGTGTGTGATTAATATGCTGCTCAAATGCTGGAAGAGATGGAAGACTAGGAGAGAGCCAGAAGTGCAACCAAGAAGTTGATTTCATGCTATTGACAGATAGTTCAGACAGCATCATCTCAGGTTCTTCATCTACTTGAAGTATGCAAAATTCATTTTAAAAGCAACAAAGGTATATGGCAGCATTCAATGGGCTTAGAGGAATGAAGCCAATTAAATGAGAACACAAACAAATGGTTGGACTACTGCAGAAGTGGTGAAAAGCACAGAGAGATCACTGTGGATTTTTTATCCAAAACATATGTTTCTCTCCAGAGTGAAGTGACTGAGTTGAACCATCACTGGAAGTAGTAGGAGAAGTGTTCTGGGGTATAACAAGAAACAGTTCTTCCAAACAAGCAATGTCATCAGGGATTTTCGTGCATCCTGAAAAAATCTGTTTTATGTGAAGGACTAGGATTTTTCTCTTCTCCTTTTTTCCTCTTATCCTCTTTTCTCTCTTATCTTATTTTCTCTTCTTTTTTCTCTACTTCGCCTTGCTCCTGTTTCTCTTTCCTTTGCCCCTCCATTCTTTCCCTTGTTCTTCTTATCATTAGCAGACCAGAAAGTTTTCTGAACATTCGGAATAATCAGTACCTCTTGCACATTGAAGTGGCATATTGTACACATTTGTAATATTTTTGGGGTGTGTGTTTGTGTGTATGTGCATAGAAATAAATGCAAGGATTCTATCAGATTTGCCTAACTCGTGGGAAGCTGATCCTTGGAGTCAAATTCAGGAGTGTCAATGAGGAATCCGGACTTACAGTAAAATATGCAGTTGACATTAGAAGTGCTATGTGTCTGCTTTTTCTTGAACCCTTTTTTCCACTCAGTAGTTTTATCTAAGGGAATTTTGGGCACAATTTACTTCTACCTATGATCCTATGTATGTTTGGCAACTTCTAGCAGGTTGGATGCTACTATGCAGGTAAAGTAGCTCCAGTCTGGCTGCTGTACCTGTGGAAGTCATGATTAACTTCATAATATATGTATGGATCTGCATGGGATGTTTACTCATGGTAGATCCAGTTCTGGTGGGATGTATCAGGCATAGTCGTTACACAAATGCACCACTTGGTGATAAAACAGAAATCTTGTAAAGTGGCATGGTATTTTCCATAATTCTGAAAAACACAAGCCAGAAGGCTGTGAAAATCTTTGCTTTATTCTTTAGAGGCCATGCGTGAAAAACATGGTCTGAGATTTGTCAATAACAGTGGATAATTCTTGAAACAATCCTCAGCTACAGTAGCTAATGCAACCCTTCTAAATATGTGACTACAGCATAGCAACGAGATTCTCATGCAAGAAGGCAAAACACTACTGAAGGGCAGGAGTCCCTTCTGCTGTTTCTATTCAGAAATCTTGCTCATTATGAAATGACATTTTTGTTATGAAACACTGGAATGATGGAGGAAAAAGGCTGAGTTTTGGATGAATGAATAACGTTAGAAACCAACGGCCTGTGGAAGGGAAGTTCAAATTTCAGATTCTGTTACTGCTTGATGCCCGGATTGGATGTCTTCTCTTTTGCAGCTTCACAGAATTTTACATGGAGAAGGGACAACCACGACAGTCATATCAGCTCTTCCATGTCCTAATGCCCTTCCTATCACTGTCTCTCACAGGAGATGTGCTTATCCATGACTGTGAATTGGGTCACTCTTCCTACACAGAGCACTGTATATTTGCATGGGTTAAAGAGTATTTTAATCCAAACTGATTGAACTGTTGTGTCCTTCAAATTCCTTGTTATTTTGCGGATAGCAAAAATATAAATTTAAACAGTAGCTATATTTTTATATTTTCTCTCAATTTTAAAGATACTGAGAATAAAGATGCTGAGACTAGAGAGTAAATTCTTGCTCTTTATGTGAAGTAAATTTCTGTGATCTCTGAGAAGTCAGATTTGATTTTTTTTTAATAGGAAAACCACTTTTTTTTAGCTCTGAGCATTTAGATATCAAGATGATGACTGATGTAATAGGGATGAATGTAATAGATTAGTATTATGAAATATGCCATGTGGACTATGTTTTTTAGTAGTCTTAAAATTTGGAAGTTTGAGACGCATTGGTTTTATTTAGGAATCATTTCCAGATATTGAAGAAAAGTGTTAGTTTTCTCAGAAATGTTCAAGTAAAGTTGACTTTTATATAACTGTGAAAAAATGTGCTGCTATGTTCAGAAATCTTTAAAGAAAGTGCCAATTTATATGGCTTTTCCCCTAATATTCCTAAAATGGTATTTGTTTTCTTAAAGGAATGAGCCAATATGTCTGCTTTGCCCAGAAATATTTACTTGAAAGCATGTTTTGAAAAGTAAATATGATGATTGAAACAATGCATTGAACTAATTGAAGAAGTAACAAGTTCAAAGGCTAATAACAATAATAATAATGATGATGATGGTGATAGTAGCCAAAGTCCAAAGAATGTAGCTGTCATTAAAATGTAGAGCCTATGGAAAAGCTGGAGCTTGTCAAGTGAGAAAAGAATGGTCTGTGCAAACTTTGAGAAAAAGTAATGCCCTAGGATTAATTCATGTGTTATGATATTCATCGTTGCTTGGATGTCCACATGGAATGGGTGAAAATATTCACAATTCATGAAAAAGAAAAGGTTTTTGAGACATGATTTTTTCATTTGAAGATTCATAACTGAACATTTTTCATCACTATCCAGATCTAAACATTTGTCACTTATTCAGGGACTAGAAACAATGCCATATGGTTCGAGTGGCTAATCACAAAGTGCAAATAACAACAAAAAGTGGTCAGAGAGAACATCTGGTGAACATTCTGAATCTGAAGATCATCCTGATTATTCTGTGAATATTTATGAGTAAGAAATGTTAATAATGAACTTGTCCATTAGTCCATAAGCTGTTCACAGTGAAAATAAATAATTACTTTTGCAATCGATTTTATTTCAAGTGAATAATTGAATCTGTTCAAATTTAACATACTTCTGATTATAATAAGGCTTTTGCTTTGCTGGAATATCCATCTCTCTGAATCTGAAATCTGAAGCCAGCCTCCACCAAGGGATTCTAAAGCTGTGTTTAGATTTTGTTGTGTATGTTATTCACAAAGAGTGCATCACCAAAAAAGAAGAGAAAAATTTGCAGCAGTGTGTTTAGAATATGTCTCACAGACTTCAGAACACAGCAGTTTAGGATAATGAAATATGTTTGTATATATGTTAATTTGTGCCATATATTAAGTAGCTGAATTCACAGCAACTTGGTATTTAAGAAAGCCCGACTAAGCATATTTAGAAGACTCCCTTCTTTGGCAATTTTTCCATGACTCCAAACGTAGAAAACTTGAGAAACTAGAGGTAGACTCACTGAGTATCGATAAATGTTCTTCAGCAACTCTCTAGAAGAAAACTGCAGAGAGTTAAGATCTGGGAGCAGGCACATGCTTCATAGAGTTGAAATACAAGACCTTGGTCACTCAGTAGGAATTTTGACAGTGACTTTGGTAGATAAAGTGTCAAAGACTTCAAATCTCTTTTAAAATCATAGAATAGTTTGGATTGGAAAGAATTTGGAAGAGCATCTAATTCCAACCCCCCCTGCCATGGGCAGAGGCACCTTCAACTACACCAGGTTACTCAAAGGACCATCTAAGCTGGCCTTGAACTTTTCCAGGGACAGGACATCCACATATTCTCTGAACCACCTGTTCCAGTGCCTCACGCCCCGCATAGTAAAAAATTTCTTCCTAATATCTCATCTAAACTAACTTTCAGTTTAAAACTGATACACCTTCTCCTATCACTGTATTCCCTGATAAAGAATCCCTTCCCATCTTCCTTGTAGGCCCCCTTTAGGTACTGGAGGGCTGCTATAAGATCTTCCTGGAGCCTTCTCTTCTCTATGCTGAGCAACCCCAGCTCCCTCAGTCTTCATAGTTCCAGATGCCTGATCATTTTCATGTCCCTCCTCTGGACCTGCTCAAGCAGGCCCATGCCTGTTATTCTGGGCGGGCCCCACACCTGAACACATTACTCCCAGGAGGGTCTTCAAAATTATTTCATTCTTAGTCTGAAACTGTTGAGAAAATCTGCCACTGTTTTGCTGGGCTAGAATTTCAGTCTTGCTATTGTGCCATCACCATATCAACAATTCATCTGCTTAGACAAGGCATCTCAGAGAGGGGCTAAGATTTTTGTTTCATCTTGTTTCATTCACATGTCTTGTGTAGATCACTCCTTTCTCTGTGTCTATTTTTTCCCCCATCACCTATCCTTTGTGCTGCTTGTTCATCTCAAACAGTGATACTTTGGAGCAGCATCTGTCTCCCTTGCACATTACTCAAAAGCCCTGGGGCTTGAAAATCACAGATGTATTTAGATCCTATTGCTATATGAATAATAAGAAATGGAATTCTATTCTTTGAAGAAATCCAAGCTGCCTTGCTGCATAGATTCGTCAAATCCTTCCCAGGAAGAAGGTATGTATTTTTAAAGGATGTTTGATTTTTAGCACTGCCCACAGCTGATATTACAAGTCTATACAAAAATGTATGTATTCTGAATTTCTACAAAAATAAATTTGTTTTCTTTAAAAATAATGAGTTTGTGCTAGTTATTTTGGGTGGATTTTCAGACTGAAATAACACTATAACTAGGTGCAGAAAGTCTTGTGGCTCATACCACAGCAAGTTTTAAATCTTATGAAGTCAATGGTGCAGTTTTCACTTAGAAAAATAGATGAAAATAAAGAGCTTCCTAGATATGTTTTCCCAAGCCAGACTAGGGATGTGACAAGCCTAAAGTAGTTTCTGCAGTCAAACACTTCTTTTGTTAGTAGAATAGCATTAAAATCTATTGAAATCACAGCAATTTTCTTCAAATAAGTCTTCTTATATTGCTTTGTCTACATTTTGCTAAACAGCTAAAAAAGGTCCATTTGAAAACTATTTTAGAAAAACTGAGGGGGAAATCTTCAGTAATTACTCCAGTAATTACAGTTCAAAAATGGCAAAACATTTGAGAAATAAAACATTTCTGATGCCAGTATTTCCACACTAGTCATTGGCTCAGATTTTATTCAATGCTTATTATCATTCTGGAAAAAAGTAAGAGTTCATGTGACCATGGTTCTATTGAAGTCAATATACTTTTCTGAGCTGGTGACAACAACTCTTTGTTTGTTTGTTTTTAAAAACAAACCAGGGTTTTATGAAAGAAAATCTGCTTCCAAGAAAATGGAATTCTGTGTTTCGTAGTTTAGAAATCCTTGATTTTCTGCCTCTTCATGCTGCACAGCAAGTCTCAGGGTACAGCAGCATGGTCTCATTGTTCATACTTGATTTTTCCTTCACATAGTGCTCCCCTATTCTATTGTCATCCCTGTCACCATGCCATGATTCCAAACTGCTGCAGGCAGTAATTTGGCTTTTCTCATCTGTTTTGTGAAGCATTTTATTCCTTTCTGGGGACTGTCAAATAAGCAAAAAATATTTACAATCATTTTGGTGGGAAGAGGACCTGGAAGCTATGTGAGCACAATGGTGAAGTTGTTTCTCCATTTCGAGGACCATTTATAGAGGTGTTTTTCATAGCAATGTTCAGGTGGGTTTCAAGAGGAAGGAGAATTCTAGAAAATTTGAATTGAATTTGAATGTCTTCCAGAGGACAAAATCTAACCCTTGATTTTAGCATCCCAGGAAATACCAAATACTTCCTAGTTTTGGTAAAACAATATAATAAGATAGTGGTAAATGCTAAAACCTGTCTTTTTAGTTATCCGGTGCTTAGCCAGCAAGGCAAGAGAAGAAGTTTGATTTATCTTGTATAAGGCTGACAGAAAAGGAGAACATCAAAATAAAGAGGATTAGACTTCATATTGACCAAGAGGACCGCCTGAATCACACAGATGTTCAAGCTTATTTTTAGGACTTAGTATCATGTTGCAGTCTAAGCAGCAACAGGAGCAGAGGAAAGGAAAGTATTAGGACTTCTGGCATCTGCTGCTGTTTTTAGCCCACTTCCGTAGCTAATTGCACAAAATGTGATGGAAACTCCAAAAGGTTCCTGTGATCTTCCTGAAGGTAGCCAGGTGGAGAGCAAGACCCCTTGACATTCCTGTCAAAGTGCATTTATTAGAAACCAGGAACCCACACAAGAACCCAAATTACAAAGTAATTCTATGAAACATTTAGAATTCAGAGGACACCAGGAAATTTGGTCCTGAGACAAGAAAACATGGGCAACTGGGAATTGATGGCATCTGTGATTAGGGAATTACCCAGATTTGTTATATTGGCAACATTTTCCTGCGAAAACAAACCTTTTAGATTTTAATTTCTGCCTCTGTTTTTTATTTTTTCCCTCAAGAACTTAATTTTCAAGCAAGTCCCACTCTTCTGCTGGTCAGAGTAACACCAGGAACTAGACCAAACTGCCATGTTGCTGTTTATAGAGACTGAAGGATTTCTGGTGGTGGGCAAGTCACTTTAGGACCTGAAAAGTTTCAAAACCTCAATTTTCACAGAATCTGGTGTTTGACAACTGTCCCTTGTGTCCCCACTCACAAAATCTATCATTTCAAGTTAAGTAGATGTGGTTTTCTGACCAAGGAAGGTGATGAGAGTGAAAGTAGTGTCAGGTCAGAGCTTATATGAAGCCAGTGCTGCTCAGTGCTCCCATACAGGTTTAAAAATGAGAGAAAAAAGAAAAAAAAAACAAGTAGGATCATTCTAACCCATGCTTGGATGTCTCCAAGACACCCAGAGGTCTTGTCTGGCAAGAGAGACATTGGACAAGTGCTCCTGTAGGACACAGTTTGAGCCAGGAAGGTCTTTCCCCATTATATCCACCAAAAAGGAGCCTCCCCATGGACAGAAACCATTTAATATGCTGGTCTGAATAAAGCAAATCAATGGCTAATAAGATATCTAAGGGCAGAGACATTACCATCCTTAAAATAAGAGGAAAATCTTTTTTGTTCTAATAGCCTACTCAATTTTTAATTTATTTTTGCAAAGTCAGTTTCTGTTTTTGATTTGGCTCAAATGAAATTTCTTTTTTAACCTTTTTGGTTCAGTCCCAGATTACAAAATCTATTATTTGCTGAGCTCTACAGAATGTAGTTTATTAGGAGAGTTTATAAGTAAGTTATAGGCCTGTTGTTCCAGAAAATGCTATGTTTAGAGCCACTGTGTTATTTCACTAGGATAAGGTCAAAACTTCAATATAAAAAAATATAATAGATACAGAAATATAATGCTAAAATTGTCATCTAAAATTTAAAATGAAATAATGGAAAAACTGCGGAAAGGCAAAATTTAGCCATAATAAAACATATTGTGTTGACACCTCAGAAGAAAAGTCAGGACTATTAATTTTTATTGTCTTCCATTGTAAGATGTCAAACTCAACCCAGCTCTCAAATGATTCATACTTGATAAAAAAATAGAGGTTTTGCTGGAAGAGTGAACATTTTTTTGCATACCACTGAAAGATTGTACCTACAAGAGCGTGATGTTGACCTGTGACAATCCTAATGCATTACAAAATATTAAGGCAGGATTCCCTTTTGTTCTCAGCTTCTTAGAAGCGAAGGGGAAATGAATACATATTAATATTTTACAATAACTGAGACCATAGGTGAAGATGGGGGGAAGCTGGTAACAGGAATAGACTACAAAGCAGATGGCCTGGAGCTAAGGGAGCAACTGTGTGATGCTCTCCAGCCTTCCTCTTCCTTGGGACACCAACTGCATCTCGACACCCATCTTTTGGGAAGCTGGACAGATCCTGTATCCATTACCAGCCTCCTGTCTACCACAAAGAGGGCAGGAGAAATCAAGATGGAAAGGGCAGAAGTGCCCTCAAAGACCATGCTCTGTAGTGAAAGCACATGTGAGTTATCCTGTACATCATGGTCAAGGACCAGGTTGTATGTTGTAGAAACACTTGAGAGAAGGCTCTAGTCTTGCATCAGGTTTAACTGAGATAATCCAATGCCTTCAAAATTACTACACTGAGGGGGAATTGTCTGGTGAGTCCCTGAGCAGACAGACAGACAGGCATGCACACAGCACAGGCAAGCTGAATCTTAAACAAATGAAATCCCAGCCTGTTCACTGAGGTATTCAGTGAGCTACAGAAATGTAAAACACATCTACCTTTGGGATCGCAAGTTCCCAAACAGTCTTTTCTTCAGGGAGTATGAGGCACATGGTTGTTATCAATGGAAGAGGAAATAAATTTAAGCTGTTCCTCACAGGGCATCTGGAGGCCTCAACTTCTCTTAGGAGAATATTGAAAAGCCCACCTAACATAAATGAGGAGAAATTGAATCTCTCTTTGTTAAGGTCGTGGGTATGACTTCATTGACCAAGACTGGGAAAGGACGAACTGGATTGCCAAGAATCACAGTTGTTGCAGAAACATAATAAAGTTGTGTGGTAAGGGCAGTCTCTCCTGCCTTCCTATGTCAACTTCAGATGTGTCGTTACTAAGATGATGGGGATAAGTTTCACTAATGGGTTAGGAAATGAATAATGACAAAAAAAGGGAAACATTTTGTAAATTTTATTTGTCACTGATTTGTAAAAAAACAGCCCTGTGACCCTACAGAAACTAATGCACAAAGGGATTTTGTGGTACTGCCCATGTACAGGAAAGCAGTCACTGTGTACAACTGAAACATTGGCAATGGGATATGGAATTCTGGAAATGAGAAAATGTCAAAAAGTGTGGCTCAGTTTTAGTTGCGCTGACTTGTTTACAAGATACCAACATTTCAAAATTACTCCTTTTTATTAGTTGAGATGTAGATATCAGTCTGCCTTCAGGACCAGGCCTTCCCCTTCTTTTGGTTTTGGGAAAGATTGCATTGATAATTTATCGGTGTTCCATTAAAACTGTTTTTGGTCTAGTCTTGCACATGCTCCTAAATCAGCATGATGCTCAGTATGCTGCTACATTAAGTCAATCTCACCACTGAAAAGGGTGTATTTCCAAAAGAGATGGATTTTTTTTCTCCTTCTTTTCTTAATCCAGAACACTAACAATGCTTATAAACGGCTCTGAGAACTATAAAATGGCAAATCCTATGCAGGGACACAACTGTGCTGACAGATCCTACATCATCAGCTGTTTATGTACACTTACATACATGTGCACTTACTTGTGACTATTTTTTTAGATAAGGTTTATTTTTAACTTATAACTAAATACTTCTGATTGTTTTTACGAAGTGTAGCTGGAGCTACATTTCAGAGCAGTGAACCAGTGTGAGCCCATGCTCTGGAGCCTAAAGTGCTGGGGCAACATCTCCCCCCAAATTAAAAAAACTTATTGCTGTTTAGTTGTATGGGACACCAGATGTCTCCGTGGAAGAGAGTTTTCCAGTGAGTAAGCACAATACTGAAACTCCGAGGTTCCCATGGGAGTCAGTGATGCGTAGTCGACTGGAATGAGAACCAACCTTGGAATAGGATGTCTTAGATGGAACATATGACTAAATATGAATACACAAATACCTTTCCCTAAAAATAATAACCATCATCTGGTCTCAGGCCCAATCTTCTTGCTTTTAGTCATTGCCAAGAATTGAGATGTTTTGAGACCACATACTGGCCTTGAAAGAATGCCTTTGACATTTGTTTGATTTGGTTTGTTCAGTGATCCTCTTAGTTATTAAGAAAGGAAGAAAGTTAAGAACTGGAATGTAAAAATCTCTGGGCAGCGAATGGAACAGAGGGGTTTTCTAAAATGTAGGCTGAAACTCAAAGATAAAGTTTGAGTCAATGTTCAACCCTCAGGGATTATGTTATACCATTCCTGTGCCATTTTGCTTCCAACAAGTGTGATTGACACCGTATTTCTGTTTATGTTCTTTAGCTGGGCTTCTGGGATGCTGATCTTAGAGAAACCACTTAAACCACATTTCTCATCCGCTCGGGTTCTAACCAGCTCCTAGGATTAAATGACAGGCTTATTTTTTACTAACTGCTCCTTTGCCTGTCGTGTAATTTGTCCTATATACAGTACAAGTCCTCCAGTATTTGACTAGAATCCTTTTTTCCTTCTCTCTCTCTTAACCTATCTGATGTATTTTCCCACCATTCATGGCTTCTCCCTTGCCTATTTCTCTGTCTCTGTCTGGCCTCTGGTTTGATGGATTTTCTTGCTTATTCAGTGTTTGATCTTGTTAATGCATATTTTCTTAAAGTCCTTTTATTATGTGATGTTTTAAATGATAATATTTTGAATATACTCTATAGTATTTTTTTGTGTTGGCTCTTCTCCTCTTTTGCCTTTTTCATTTGTAGATAACTTACTTTTTCTTGGTTCAGTACCTACAGTTTAGTACATTTTATGTTCCCTAGGCTATTTCATGTTCCTCTCATCCATGCTCTTGATTTTGATCTTTTTATGCAGTCATTCTTTTTTTTTCCCTTACTGATAATTTTTAAACAAAGATTCCTGGTCCTTCTATCACTAACCTTTTCTGACTCTGTTCTCTATAGGCGACTATTATCCTTCTGGTGCATTGTAGTAAATATGATGACCTAGTCTGTTATTTTCAGACTTAAGAGAGATACCGCTCATCATGACTCAAGAAAACCAGCAAAAATTATCTGATTATATCTATTGCAATACAAAGCTGGAATATCAGAAAGATCCTCGTTTTGGTCATGGTTTCCTAGCAGCATTTAGCCTTTTATGGTCTTCTACCTATGTACCAACTGATAGGTTTAGTTTGATATTTCTTCATTTTCTCAATGGTAAA
Source organism: Chamaea fasciata (assembly GCF_029207755.1). NCBI lineage: Eukaryota > Metazoa > Chordata > Aves > Passeriformes > Sylviidae > Chamaea > Chamaea fasciata. Next base: position 81,163,690 of record NW_027094088.1, on the reverse strand, counting down.
GGTACAGAAACCTTAAAGAAAAGGCTTTCCCAGATTTTGTGGTAGGAAGTGAATAAAGAGTGTTTTTATTAAGCATCATCTGGCACATGCTGTCATCTTTCTCCCTGTGCCTTTGCCATGGATGGTGGTGGTGTTTGGCAAACCCAGACAGACAAGACTATTCCTCTGGCTGAAGTGTGAAAACCTTGTGCTGTCGGCAGTGAAAGCCTGTGGTGAAGGTGAAAGCATACTTTTTCTAGCCTAAATTCTACTTCATTTCAGGCAGTCAAAACCAGCAATCTTGCAGGTCAATTGACAGGTAATTGTTATTCTTTCTCAAGAAGGTTGCATTATGATCAACCTGCCTTTGCAGGCGTTGTAGGCAAAAGATTAGGGACTAATTGCAGAGCAAATCCATAGAAAACAAAGGAATGGTTCAAAGTCACATCAGAGCAGGTAAGGAGTAGAAATTTCCCATTTTTCTGGATCTCATAAGCAACTTTTTCCTGCTTGAGATTGGTATTATCCCACTTCTTAGCCTTAAAAAACTCCATTATATTAGGTTCCTTCCCTAGTTTTGGTTTGGACTTTCCATTTTTCACATCCTTAGTTTGAAATATTTTTCAAATATATTCATATTTATTTCCAGGCATCCAGCCTACTTTTATTCTGGCCTTTGCATCTTTTTTTCCTTCTCTATTTTAGTCCAACATAAACGATTCCCTTTCAGCACACACAGTACCCTGCTATTTATTTGAGATTGAAAGAAGGCAAGAAAGTAGTTTTCTCATTCAACTTCTAAGACATCTCCAATTTTGTGGTATGTTTTGGCCAGTACCTAGGTAAAGCCCAGTCATGGTCACCGGCAAAATAAATTAGTGTGTGTGGCAAATAGAATTCGTCTACAGATTCAAACACTTCAGTTTAATCATAATCATATTTTAAGAGTTACATGCTAGCAGATTTTTATGTACTATTTAATTGTACTTGCAAACAAGAGATGCAAAGTTTCATTCAAGTAGTTTTATAATCAACTTTTACCTTGACTACATTTGCTATTCCAGGTATGGGGCCAGCCTGAGTCTTTGGAAATCACCAACACAAAATAATGCCAAAGCAAGAGAGAAAGAGGGCTGTCTTGGTGTTCTTTGCTCACAAGAAGAAAAGGTACATTGTTGTTTGTTAGAAACACATCTCAGTTTTCATGGTGAATCTAAGTTTTAAGCCAGATATTGTATAATTTCTTGTTTGTGTTTAGTTTTGGGCTTGGGTTTTTATTTGTGCTTAAATGTATAAATGGTTTGTATGTCAGTGTAAATCGGCCACTCTTTGCAGTGGGAGTAACCCCACTAAAGCCAGTGAGTTTCTTAGGCTTAAGTCAAGAAAGGTATTAGTTCAGTTTTGATATATCATCCATGACAGTGGGGTCCTGGCCATGACTACGGTTCTGAGGCTCTGTAATAAAACACAAATATAATAGTTAGTAATGCTTTGGCTCCTTGGGTGGAACATCTGTCTGACCTCCCCTGCAACTGAATTCAGCTTCCTTCTTTAAATAATACTGAGATTGGAATTTTGTCCCTATTTGCATGAAAATATGTTTTACCCACATATTTTCTTCAGCGATCTAAAGCCTTTAGTACTAGGAAATGATTCTGTATATTTTCAGGGCTCATTTTATTGTGGTACATGAAAATAAGAGTGCTATAAAAAGTTTCCAGGGTCCAATGACTCTTCAGGCTGGATTTGCAAGGTGGGTGTTTAGGCATCAATTCATCTGCAGGGATTCATACCGTGTAAGATGGGTATGTCAGCTCTGTCTGGATGGTTTCAGGGGGGTTTTGGCATCCAAGCTGTGATCTGAGCCCACATGTGTGGTGGTGTCTGGAGTCGTTTACCGGCTTGCTCACTCACGGGTCTGCATGCAATGTATAATTTTGTATCCTTTAGGTTCGGTGGGTCTGAACCTCAGGCTGAAGCGTAGAGAGGGCGTGGAAGAAGAAAGAATGACTCTCACCTGGGTTGGAGCTAGGTGTTTATTGCTCCCACAGGGCCACCTCCAGAGTGACTCCTAGGGTTCTGGTTTCAGCTTTTGTATGGGGGTGTGGAAAGGGGCAAGGGGGAACCACAACCAATACCAGGTAAGGCGGCGGTGACCAAGACAGAAAGACAATACACAGGACATCTGATACATGATACAGGGCGGAGAAGTCATAGGCTCTGCCAATCACCCCAGCCTCTCACCAGCATCTGGGTGGGGTTGCAGGGAGATGGACAGGACCCACAACTAGGGAAAAACCAAAGGGGTTAGAACCCGGGGGAATCTGGAACAAACCATTCTACATAAAATTACAAATTAATAATTTCACACCACAACACACATGGAGTTATGGCTGAGGAGTAACACAATGGGAAACATGGAAAAAAAAGAAATAATGTTTGTAATCTGTCCATGTCTTGCTACCTTAACCAAGATGCTGGAAAATTGCTCTCCTACTAGTGCAGGGTACTTCATAAGTTAGTGAGTTACTTTTGGGATTTGGCTGGCAGAAGAGGCTGTCTAGACTTGCAGGTGAAAAATTTGCTTGGCAAGTAGGAGACGCAGAGGATTCAAAGTGTGGCGACACTCAAGACAGCACCCCAGTCCCAAAGACAGTTCCCAGCCCTACTGTGGAATACCTGAAGGTGTGGCAATGCTCTCACATCTCCCCTTCTAGAGCACTCCTCTTTATGGAACTGGGCCCGTGTCCATGAGGCAGAACAGGTAGCTGGCAGGTCCACATCCCACAAATTGTGTCATTGGCTGAAGGGAGCAGGAAATTAAATTACTTTAATGAAAGGTTAAACAGCTTCAACTAAAAGAGATAGTAGCACCTTCTTCCAGCTCCTTGAGCTCCTCTGCTCTGGTAGCATGTCCTCTGGCCCTGTAATCAATGTGTTTGTGATGGTTTGAGATGTGGGTTTAGCTGCTAGACCCAGATATTTCAGAGTTCCAATAAAAAAAAATTTACAAAGTAGCCTCCCTTCTCCCCCGTTTTTGTTAGTGAGCTCTGGGCCCTCTGACAGCTATGGCTCAGCATGAGGCTGGCATGAGGAGTATTGGTGTGCAGCACTCTTGCATTGCCTCATCACAAAGCGATGCCAGGACTGAGGCACTTGGAGACACTAGAGGACAAAATTTGAAATGCCCAATATATCCTGGTATGAAAGAAAGAGATAAATAGGTATCTATCAGAACCAGGAAGAGCTGTGCTGGGTGGACAATTTTAGCGTGAGTACATAAGTCAGATCGTAGGTCTGCTTCTGAAGTTCTTCTGGTTCTATGTTGACTCTTTTTCTGTAGGATCTCAAGACTGGCTCACAGATTTCTTACTACTTGGAAATCTGTCCGTGGGTACTTCTCATTAGTTCCTAACTGAAAGATTCCTACTACAGGTATATTTAAGTTTTGGAGATGTTTTATGAATCCTGTCAAATTCCTCCATGCTTCACTTCCATCCTGTCTCTTATTTTGGTAGGTGAAGCAACTTTTATGTCCAGGGAACTCAAGATACATTTTGCCTATTTCTTATGTAAAAATTCCTTCTCTAGACTCCAGTAGAGCTGTTCAAACGTACTGAGAGTGCCTGTAGGATAGCTTTTCTCCATTTTAATGTGTTTAACAGACCAAAGGTTTTAGCTGTTATGTCAGTTTGCTGCACCAATGACTTTAACATTTTTAGCTCCCAATATGAAGAATGTGAATGACTGAGGATGCTTAAGAAAGCTCCCAAACTCCGTTTGGCTTGTGTGCTGAAGACTGAATTTACTATTGCAATAGCTTGTCTGAGGAGTAAGATGAATTTAATTTATCTATATGTGACCCACCCCACCACCCCGCTCTTCCCCATCAGGTTGACAAAAACTGAAAGAGGGTGTGTATATGTACATCAGTTTATGCTGGCATAGGACAGTAACAATTGTCATGTGCCCCTATTTCCCCCTTCTTCCTTTTTCTCCCACAACAACAATATGATGCATGTGAATCTTTTAGAAAGATAGTCTTTTTTTTTCTACTGCTGAGCATAGTACAACTGATTATCCCTCCGGGCATGGGTCTTGGAACAAAGCCACAGTCTAGTCCTCACTAGTACAGCCAAATTCTTTGTCTGTCTGTTTGTTTGAAAAGCATTTGCTAAGTTATGTCATGAAGGATTGCATAGACAATTCATCAACTGAAAGCAGCATAAACATGCTAAATGAACTATTAAAAGAGTGGGGGGAAAGATTATGGTGAGAGAAAGTAGACCACCTAGTGCTGCAGGTGCATTTAGTTTCTTTCTTAAAACGGCCTGAAAACAAAATTCCTCAACTCTTAAGCAGGCAGAGAAGCACAGTTCACAGCTTCATAGGATGATGCAGTTGTGAGGGGACCTCGGTAGGTCTCTACTTCCTGATCATCTGTAGGGTTAGCTACAAAATTCTGAAGGGTGGTGAAAATAGGGTCTAAGACAAAATAATTGAGCTGAGCTTAGACATTCTGATAAAAGGACAAAATCTTAGGGAAAACAAAAAAGAAAAAAATGCAAGGGTATAAATACGGCAAGGGATGAGAAAGTTATTAATGTACTGACACAAAGGAGAGTCATGGCTTGCAAAGATCTTGATTCAAGGTCTGTTACAGTCTGCTGAAAGATTTGCAGCAACATCAGTGAGTTAGGGATCAGGCTTTCAGACTGATAGTTTGTGGAAAGATTAAGGAGTGACTTGAAATGCAGTAAGGCAGTGAGAATGCATTGGCAGGTTTTCAGCAACATTATTATATGATGGGGAAAGTTTGATCTTGGTTTGCATTACATGCATGTGGAAGGGCACAAAGCAGAAGTCTTTCTCCTGTCGAAGAGGGAAGGAGTCAGCCCTAAGCCTCTGTGTTGCCTTCAGCTACACTGTGGATTGCAGTAACTCTTTTCTGGGGAGTCCAGAAATTTGAATTTCAAAAGTTCAGCCCATTCTTCAGGCCCATCTAGCTCCCCCTAGCTGGTAGCCCTGCCCTCGAGCACATTGACTCATCCCCCAGTTTGCTGTTGTGATGACCCACCCCTGAAGGTGAGGGTGACTGAGGTTCTTGTACATCCCTTAGGGTGGATTAAAGTGAAATGACACTGAATGGCCTGTATTTGCATATACTGGTCAAAGTGATGGCCACAGTTTTGTTCTGTTAGGGTTGGGGGAAGCCCTCAAAGTGTAAAGTTCAATGCGTTAATATACACAGAGGCTTGGCTGGGAACACCCAAATTGTGGCGGCTGACAGTAGGGCTGTATAGCCCTTACAATCTGAATCCCAATTTAGACTGACATAGACATGAGAAAACTAACAGCACTTCATGAAAACAGGAGCCTACAACAGCAAAAAACAACTTGTTTCCCAGAAAAAGGATTCTACAGATTAAGACTGTTTTCTTGCAGCTGTTTCAACAATCCCAACCGTCTTGGCACAGAATGAAAACAATATCTCACAAACAACCCTTTCTTGCACGTAGACACCTTGTCCAAGACTGACCAATTACCATGCGCTGACAGCTTGTCACTGACCAATAGGGGATAGATATGAGATGTTTTATAAAATTCTATATAAAGGGATGTATACAACAAACAAAAATGGTTTTTGCTCCTTGAAAGAGCGTGTCTCTCTGAAACGAGGTCAAGAGCAACACCAAATACCTTCCCTCGTAGACCCTTCAAAGATGCAGTGATGTCACTTACTTATCCCTTGAATACTCTGAGGTCTGCTGTCTTATGCTCTACTATTTCTTTCTTTGCTTCTCTCTGGATGTCAGAGTCCATTGTTTTATAGTTGCTGCGGCCAACATTGAAACTGATTACCACATTTCCAACCAGCTCTTCCTTATTGATGGACAGTAGATCCAGCCATGCGTCAGCCTTAGTTGCCTATCATATATCTGAGCCAAGAAGTTGTCCTTTTCCACTAATCCAGTTGACTGTCTGTGTCCCACTGCATCTTCCTTCCAGCAGCTGTCAAGAGGGTGAAAGTCTACCTTGAGGTCCAAGGTTTGTAAACCAGAGATTTCTGTACAATTTAGTTACTACTATGGTGTAAATATACTGCTGAATGATGAGAATCCAGTGCAGGTTATTTCAGCTATAAAATTTTAAATAAATATTAGGGTCATGTGATCATAGCACAATTCAGGTGCAAAAGGACTTCAGGTAGACCACTTCTGTCTCAAATCTAAGGCATCTATGAGATCAGACCAGGTTGTTTGGGCCTTAATCCATACAGGTTCTGAAAACCTCCAAGGCTGGAGACCCCACAATCTCTCTGATCCCGTGGTTGACTGTCCTGACCGTCTTATGCTTAACACCGAATAAGCAAAGAAAAAAGAGTTAATGGAATGGATAAGTTCATCACCATTTTGTGGATGACAATTTATGTGTCCACTAGCAAATGTTCATAAATCTTCTCTTTATAACATAGATATCATGAAAACATAAACTATTCCATGAGATAGCTGTTGAAAGAGAAATACAACTGTCTTCAATAAATCAGTCTTCATTTTAAGAAGTCATCAGAAGAATCTTAGTGTGTAAGCAGCTTCTCTGCAGAGGCTCCCTCAATCTGATATGAAGTAATTATTACCACTGCAATGCTACACTGTGTAATAAGTATTAAAAAAGCTATGGGTTCAGCCTTATTTTGCTTTTATGGTTTGAGGTTACATTGCCACAGGCTGATGGAGGTATGGCATAGTATGTAAAGTAGAGCATTACCACATTTGCAGTGGTATCAAAGGCATATGTCTTACAGTATCACCACAGAAATTTCGTAAACTATCAGGATGATATTGTGTTGCCATCATATTGGTACCAGCTGTACTCTGACATAATTTCATACTGTCCTTTTCCCACCAGTATTTTGAGTCTGGTATTCATACACCAGTTTGGGACATACTTTGGTAATGATGTAAATGTAGGAAGACCATAACAGATGATTCATGCAAAGGCATTTTTCTTTTATTTCTGGACAGCTTTTGGCAAAACTTCCAAACCCAAAAACTAATATAACATAAATATAGAGGATACTTTCCTATTTCTAGAGGCAAATATACTTGCAAAGGGGCTTTATTTTAGCACTTTAAAGACTGCCAGAACACAGTCGTGTCTTACCATCTGGGGTCATAGTCACTTGGAAAGCAAAGCAATATCCATTTGCAGTTGTGACTATTTGTGTTAATTCCTTTCCCACACACATAGATGTTTTTGTTCCTAACAATGGCCATTTCAGCTGCAAGAAAGGTATGCCTTCTGAAAAACAAAGGAGATCCAAAGGGAGACCTCACACTGCAATGACTGAAAGTGCTCAGTGAGAGAAGGGAAAACCCTCTCTGTAATGAGCCTCTCCCTTGAGTTGGGAGAGATTTTGCAAACTTGATGGACAAACTGAACAGCTCCTTCCTCTGACTGAGGAACTCAGCAGCTTTGGTGGGGAATATATAAGTATATATAATACATAGCTTAACACGGTGCCACTAAAACCCCATTAGACATGTAGTTCTGACCTGTTCATGAAGATGTGCTCTAGCACAAAGAGGAGCTCTTTTGAAAGAGGAGCTTTCAAAGGGACTTTAATTCTCTTTGTTTCCTCTGTGTTTCAGGCTGGCCTGAAAAGCTGACCTCTGGTCCTGAGCTCAGCTTTCGGGAAGATGTTGCATGTTAAACCCAAGAGGTGCCATGCCAGATGCTTTTCCTTGGACAATGTGAACCTGACTGAAGCTACACCATTTCCTTTGTGCTTCAAGGAGATCACTGACTACAACATGCACCAAAATAACCAAAGGTGAGAGACCTTCAATCAAGAACTTCAAGCTATCTCAGTGTGACCTCATAACTGCTTTCTTCCAAGGGATGTAAATCAGATATGCAATGGCCAAAGCAGCCAGGACATTCAGGTTCCTTCTATCAAAAATGAATCAGCACACTGACTATCAACTATCAAATGTAATCTTTTTCATAAAGACTTTTGTGAATATTGGCTCATGTATGATACACTCTTATTTAGAATATCACAAATAGGAACTGTGAACTTGTAACTGAGCACAAATCCAGGCCCTGCTCATCAAGCCACCATCTGCTCATTATTTAAGCTACTTCAAAAACAAATGCTTCTTCCATGGTGCCTGTAGTACATGATATGATTAACATAAGTAAAATAAATCAGTTAATAAATTTGCAAATACCATCAGGACATAACTATGTAAAAAATTCATGGGTACACAGTCCATTGCCATAAAAAGATTTATTTAGTTTTCCTCTTTTCCTCCCCTTGTTCATTGGTGGCACCTGGCACATCCCATACAACAGAGGTCCATTTTGTCATCTGTGCAGAAGCACTGAACTACTGAACCACTAATGACCCCCTGCACTTTCAGGGGTGATTGCATTTCGCCTTCATCAGCTTTCAGTAGGAGCATCGCCTCCTGCAAGAACACCAAACATCAGAGGCATCCTCCTCCAGAGGGCTATTTCGCTTTTAGGAAACCTAAGTCATTGCCCGACATCCCTCATTTTTCTTTGACCATTTTTAGAGGGAGTCTGTATTGACTGATTCCTAATTTAGGATCCTTTCGTTAGATTAAATGAACCTGGGGGCTTGACAGGACTTGAGTATGTAACTCTTTGAGGATTTGAGCCTAATCTCTTTGTACAAGGATCAAAGTCAAATCTTGCCTATTTGATTTTCAGTGCCTGACAAAATTTGAATGCTATTTAAAAATAGTAATCTCTGATAATGGCTTGTTTATTAAAATTATAACTTGCTTCAAAGTTTTCTTTTAACAAAGTTAGAGATAAGAGCATAACTGGGTTATAATATCTTTATATTACAATCTTGTCTTTTACTGGATTTTTAAAAGCCAACAAAACTGGAAAGTCTGATGTTACATTTTAATTTGAACTGCATGTATTAATGGAATTAGGTACAGATCAAAGTTTAACATCTTGAATGTATTACCATTTTTGCATTCCTTTTTACTTACCTAAGAGCCTTTTTGGCTAGCCATGTAGGACTGAAGAGTTGAATTAGGAATTACACAAAGACCTGGAGTGTGGTAAATGATTTCCCATTATCAGATAAGAAAACCAAATCCACAGAAAGAGTCCAATTTTTGTAGAGATGTTTGTCTTACAGAAGCGCCTGTTTTGACCTGCTGGTTTGGCAGATAGCAATTAATTTAAAATAATAGATAGATGAAATAGGTTCTCTTTAATCTTTCCCTAATGTCTAAACCAGTTGTTGCTATGGGAAATGTATTTCCCATGCAACTCTCCTGAATAATACATGATATTCCTAATCCTCACCATATGCACACACTGAGAAAAGAGAAAGGTGGCGGTTTAGTGGTGCGGTCTTCCCTTCTGGCCTCTGCTGTATTTGATCTGCACAATCTGTAAACATATTTCTCATTTCCACAGCATTTCACTCTACAGAACATGATGCGTTTTTTAACGAGTCACTGTCTTGCTGTCTCATGCATATTTCAAACTACATTTTAAATTACTGGATGAAAAGAAAAGCAAGTTGAATACCAGCACCAGCACTTGGTTAAGCTGTCACACTATTGTACTATTTCTACTGAAATGCCAGCCAAATTTCCCAGGTGTGGTTTCCACATCTCTCACATAACATCAAAATAAAATCTCTGCATTAAAGTAATGCATATAAATATATTGGTGGTTATTAGGGGAAAAAAAACCCCCCACACATGGTTTAAGTTCATCCAAAAGAAACTATACTAAAGATCTGGTGTGAGAAAGGATTTTGGATGAGCTCTAAGCAACTTTTCATCAGCATGGTTCTCTGAAGAGAAACACTTTCCAGTATTGCTCTTCTTTATAAATGAGCTAACCTCAGACGTTACCAAGCACCCAAACAACTGGGCTGTTTCAGACTTGCAGTACATTAATAAATGACGATGTTTGTGAAAGATATTGCAGATATTTTTCCAGGTCTATGCAAAGCCCAATAAAGAAGAAAAAAAAGAAAAGAAAGAGAAATCCGAAGGAAGTCTCTAAGGTTTTTTTTCTGCGGGGCCAAGGACATACAAGCCTAATGCAGGAAGACTACTCTATGTTGAAAGACTACTGCAGACAATCTGTGCTCTTGGTGCTACGGAAAGGGCAAATATTCTCAGAATGAGCCCGTTGGCTGCCTGAACTGGCACCCCTGAGTTTGTTTATTTAGTTGTTGTGAATGTTTTTGAGTAGTAGCTCAGCAGAAGGTTACTAAATGCAAGTATAATTAGAAAGGTCTGAAAATCCTCCACTGAGTAAGCAGATCCAGAGGAACAGATGGTGCACCCCTTTGATGGGCTCCTGTCAGAGAGGATGCTACAAATCCTCACCGTGCTTTGCTCAAGGTCTCATCATGTGGCTTTGAGGAAGATTTTGAGTGACTCATTACATTTACCGAATGGGATTGTTTGTCTATGTAGACATCAATATGTTGTCACACCCCAGGTAATTACTGCAATAGGGCTTTTGTGGCAGAAATTAAGTATGAACACACCGAGAAAACAAACAGCAGAACACAGGTACGTGAGCATGCACACCTACCCCTCAGCACTGCCTGTAGTTTTCTGTTTTGCTCTAATTTCTTGTGTGTACCGTAGCATACTGCCCTCAGTGACCACACTGAGTGTTTGGGGACAGACAAATCCCAGGAGCAGATATGGCTACAGGTTGAATTCACACATTTCCAATGACTTCTGTGTGCCTCGGAGCTTGCTTGTTGCTCTCACATCCTCATGTGTGCTTTGCTGTATGTTTTGCAGAAACCTTATTTCTCTGGAGGTGCCTTGGTATGTAGTCATGATCTAAGAGGTTCTGGAATTGCTCTGGTCAGCTTGAAGGGAAAGTTTCAGAGCGTCTTTGAAGTGCTTTCAGGGGCCTTCTCTTGTTTGTCTTTCTCTATCAGCCCAGCATGCCAAAATTTTTTGGTAGCTTTGGGTACTTCTTCAATGACTCTGTGTCCCACCTGACAAAAATGCGAGCTTCCCAGGGAAACCTCTAGCCGTGCCATTGCTGTGAAATAGAATATCAGTGTTTGTCAAATACTCATGACAGTGGATACCCAGAACAAGAATTAAGAAGATGTGATAAAACACATCAAGCCGTTGGATTTCAAACAGCGCGGGTTTCAAGAAGAGAGAAGAGGTATCTGTGTCCTTGTACATGTCAGCCATTTTGAATACTGCTCTTCACTCTAATGATGAATTTTGCAGATAATCAAAGAATGAAATTTTCTAGAAGAAGAAGAAGAAGGAGAAGGAGAAGGAGAAGGAGAAGGAGAAGGAGAAGGAGAAGGAGAAGGAGAAGGAGAAGGAGAAGGAGAAGGAGAAGGAGAAGGAGAAGGAGAAGGAGAAGGAGAAGGAGAAGGAGAAGGAGAAGGAGAAGGAGAAGGAGAAGGAAAAGGAGAAGGAGAAGGAGAAGGAGAAGGAGAAGCAGGAGAAGGAGAAGGAGGAGAAGGAGAAGAAGGAGAAGAAGGAGAAGAAGGAGAAGAAGGAGAAGAAGGAGAAGAAGGAGAAGAAGAAGAAGAAGAAGAAGAAGAAGAAGAAGAAGAAGAAGAAGAAGAAGAAGAAGAAGAAGAAGAAGAGAGATTTTACCGTCAATGATAATTGCATGTGTGAACAACAGGTATTTTGGTATTTACAATTTACTTTAAGATCTTTGCCCTGCACTTGTTCAGGACATTACCTTTGAAGTCATTTAAAGAAGAAAGGTTCTAGACTGAGGAATGCCCAAGGATTCTTAATATAAATTATTTGGGGGTGCTCACTGGCCAGAAAACAACCCACTCAGTATGCAAGAGATGTAAGGAGAAGAGAAGCCATGCAAGACAGCAGTCATCTGTAATCTTGTAAGACAGCAAACACGTAACGGTGACAATTTGTCAATAAACCCAAAGGCAAACACTAGGTAAAGGAAAAAAACACCCTGAGGCTATTGCAATAACAGAGAAAACAGAGGGCTGGAGCATATGTAGCTTAAAGAAATGCAGTTTGTCTAAAACAGGAAGATAGAAAACAAATGCCTAAACCAAGGCATGTGCTTTTTTAATTCTGTTCCTCCCTTTGATAGAAATATCAGGCTAAATCAAGACCTGATGTAGGTGCAGCAAAATCGGTAGAACTACACTGAAGATAAGTTGCTGTCATAAATCATCAAAATGAGTTACAATTTTGTGTGTTTGTGCCAGAAATTAATCGAGCCTATTATAAAAACGAATTTTTTTTTTTGACACTCAACACTAAATTTAATTTCTGTTTTCTATACAACAAAATAAACTTGAGGTTTGGTGTGTAACAAGATGCTCGTGTCCTGGGAAGCATTCCTCTGACCATTACTACATCTGATCCATGGATGGGAAGGGTACAGCATCCCCTGTCTGGCATCCACTTTCCCTTCAGGTGTGCCTGGCTCCACACTACCCTCCTGTGTGCACTGGAGGGAAGGGCTCGTGCATGGAGGCAGAGAGGTGTGAGACCAGGGAATAATCCATCCTGTGCTTGGCCTCATACCCTGCTCTTGCTGAGTACAAATGCATGCACACCCAGCAATTGGTGCAGCTCTAGGATGCTCAAAGAACATTTTTACTCCTCAGCATAATAGCACTGTAGATTGTTACTCGACTTCCAGGTGCAACACCCCACTTCTCTCACTGTACCACCCCAAATAATCATATTAATAATTGAGTTTTCAGGTTTGCAAGCTCCACTGTGACTGCTGTGACTCCAAAGGGGTTGTCTGCCTCAAAGAAGGGAGTGAATGAGTTTTCTTTTACAATAGTAAAGGTGCAAGGAGCTGTTGAGCACTCAGCCAGTGATGGCTAGGCATCTGATTTCCATTTAAAAATCTGAAAAATGTCTTTCTTTACCTGGCTGCCTGTCCCTTGGGTTGCACAGTACTGACACAGTGCTAGCACAATCTACTTTATAAATAGCTTTTAGAAATGAGCATTTATCTTGCACTATAATAAAATGATTTAACCTTTGTTTTTTATCAAAAACCTGTAGAAGAGGGAAACTGAGATTATTTAGGTTTCTGATTTTTTGTATGCATATATGAGATTCCAGGTTGAACTAATTAATTCTGTTTCTATTAAAAACTCTGTGCTAGTCTGAAAGGCTGCATTTACATTAAAGCTAGAGTGAAGATTTTATTTTCTAGCATGAATCTCACCATTAATCAGAGCTGGATGTAATTTACACCACCTTCAAAGAGCCTGTAAAAAGATAATGAAAAAATGTTAATCAAATTACAAAATCCACAGAGAAAAATTCGACTCAGAAATAAATTATTTCAGCATGTCTGTCTTCTGTGGCATTGCCAATGTAAATCTATGCAGTAGGCCACCACAGTGGAGTCCATAGGGGCTAGGTTTGAGGTTTTGCTTTATGCGTGGTGTTTTTAAAAGCCTGGCTATCTACTTGCAGCATGTTCTGGGGTGACTGAAAAATGTGTTTTTAACACAGCATATGCAAAATAATCCAGATTTCTTTGCTGTGCGAAGTGAAATAATCCACAGAACTTCACTAATTTACCCTACTTTGCAGATCTTCAAGATTTCATTATGATCTTTGCTCATGCCCACTATTCACTTGCTTGACAGTCAGTCTTCATAGTGATTAAGACAATGAAAGTATAACTTTATAGGTCAGGATCTGTAACGACAGATAAATTTTACAGGATATTAATTATTTTAGGATTATATTGACATATCTTTTAAAAACTCTGCATATGCTTTAAATTATATGGACAAAAAAATTAGAATAATAATAAAAAAAACCCTACCAAAAAACCCCAAAACCCAACTCATGAGTCTCTTTTCTCTAGTTACATGAGTTTCAACCCACATTTCTGTAACCTTCAACAGTGAGCAATCTGGTCTGCTTCAGGTTCTCATTTTTATGGCAGATTTCCTGTAGGAATCTAAACACAGAAATGCAAACTAATTGAGAGACCCATCACTAAAAAAAAAAAAAAAATTAAAAAAATCGCTATTATATAATTGACCAAAGCTCACAAAAGACCACCCTGCTTATTTAATAGTACTGCAACATTTGGAATATTACATTGTATGTACTCTGATGTCTTTACCCCACTGAGTTTTGGAAATGAAAATTATGACAAAGAGGTGACTGTAATTGCACATTGGGTACATTTTACTTCCCTGGGAGTAGGGAGATTTGGATGCATACAGGCTGTAATCTCAGCTTTTTGTCTTCTACTTTCTTCCTAGTTAGAAAGCATGCAGTGTTGCCATTACAGTCCATGTATTTAATAACTGGAAGCATCAAACCATCCAATATTAGCTGCAAAATCAGCACTGGATTATTTTTTTAAATTCCATCAGAAGAAAACTGTGCATGCTATGAAGATGAAAGAAAAATTCCCTGTTATGTGTATCATATATAGCAATGATATTAGAAAAAAAGGCAAAAAATAATATTATATTAGACCAAAAAAAGATGGTCTTGTATTGAAAATTGTTTTAATAGCATGTTTAAAATGACTGAAATAAGTTTTAAGAAAACTATGTGACACTTTAAATGCAATTTGAGGTATTTTTGTCTCAATAAAAATAGCAAACATCCGATGCTGGAAAATATCAGAGGCTAACCTGGTAAATGACATGGTTTGTACCTGTTTTGATGTTAATTTTGCAAATTCCTTTTTGGGTAAAGATGGTCCTGCAGAATACAGGATTTGCAACACACACTTCCTAGTAGAGAAACTAAAATGTAAGCAATTATGTCTGGGAGCAAATGTTTTGAAGAGTCTCAAGATCATTTACATGCTTTTGAGTTCTCACTTTCTTTCCTGTACAATACAGCACCAGCAATCTTTATTTTCTGCAGCTCCCAGTAATGCCCAGGAAATGACTGCCATGGTCTGTAGGGTGGAGCCAGAGCAGCAGCTGAGCACAAGGGCAGCTTCTGCTGCCACATGAAGTTCTGTGGAGCACCAATCCTACAAATTGCTTTCAACCTTCCTGCAGGATGATGATCCCCGGAGAGGCAGATGGCCTGTAACAAAACATGGTGTTTGCCGTTCAGAGCTGAAAATCCCATCTGGAGGAGGGCAGAAAAGGAACACCAGACTTTCCTATGCTGCAATATGAGGTTGTTTGGGGTTTTTTTCTGCTCTTTCATACACATTTTTCTTATCTGAATTCAAGCCTGATGCCATCTACCTTCCCTTTCTCAGTGCATATGTGGGTTTTCACACGCACTGATCACTTCAAGGACAAATTTTTAAACAGGAGGCAATGGGTCCAAATGGTTTATCCATTTTGGCAAAGCTGATTTATCATCAGGATCAAAACAAGTCTCTGCTTCAAGATATTTTCCTTGGTGTTTCTCCAGATTCCCAGGATCTTGTTTCTCCTCTCCTTGTTTCTGGGGAGGCAGATCCTTTCCTGTTTCTGTTTCCTGGTTGCAGTTGTGCTGGGTATGATCTGAAGCCCAGGATCTTGATGGAGCTGCTCTGCCACTGCAGTTTTCTTTGTCCTGTCTGGTATTTTCATTTGCTTTCCCCTGAGTTTCTAAACATTTTATTTTATTTTATTTTATTTTATTTTATTTTATTTTATTTTATTTTATTTTATTTTATTTTATTTTATTTTATTTTATTTTATTTTATTTTATTTTATTTTATTTTATTTTATTTTATTTATTTTCTTCTGATATTATCATTAGCATCCTGCCTGTGCTGTGCTAGATTTCTGAGAGAAAACATTGTGTTCTGCAGAGAGGTCCTGCCATCTCCTCATGCTTACACTGGCATAAAATCTAGGAAATTCTGTCATTTATTTGCTGGGTGTAGGTACTTTTGGGGAAACAAGCGCAGCAGTTATCATGGCTAACCTCTTTAAATATCTTCTAGTATGGTAAATGGATGGACCTTTCCCATGTACCGCTTCTTCAAAACTTACCGCTTTTTCATCTGTAGAAATAATTTTCCATGATTTTTGGAAACCTGTGTTGTGATGATGAGTAAAACTTCTTAGCCAGGACTCATTGTGACAGGCAATGAGTTCAGACTGGTTTCCAATTTATATGGAGGTCTATCTTAGGTGGAATTAGAAATTCACTGTGAAGGAGAATAGACACCAGCAACTTTTAGTACAACCATCTCCCAGTAAGCTATAGTCCCCACAGAGCTTACTGTGTACCCTTTGAACACTTTCTTTCAAGAAAGATTACACAGAAAGATCCCGGGATTTATCCCTCTGAAGGGGCAGGACTGTTTCCTCCCACAGCATTCAGACTACCTGCCAGAACTTCTGTGCACCTTTTCATTTTACTCACCCAATGAAATGCCAAGGCGGAGTTTTTGGGCGTGAATGTGGGGGTATATATGTGCTGCAGACAGCATCCTTGCCTGAAACTGCTTGGCACTGGTAATGTTCTCTTCACAGAATGTTGAGATGATCTTGAAAATGTTCTGTTTAGTTCAAAATGCAATTCAATAAACTCTATGAGTTCAGGTTAAAATACCTCAGTGAAACTGTTTTCTCCCCCTCATGGTGTGTATCAAGGTTGGAGGGAGAGAACTGTCAGCCAGTACGGTTTGCATAAATACAGCAGATGATGTTGAAAATGAAAGGATGGGTGAGCTACCACTAGAGGCAATAAGAAAAGCCTATGACTTTATAATTCCTTTGAAACATGTTGATAAATATTATCAAACTATTCTCTCTTCCTGCACCACCATGTTATATTTGACAATGAAGTTGAGGAACACAGTGTTTTACTTACCTCTGAGTGGTGATTTTGTGGCAACCATACAAATCTGAATCTTGCACAGTACCCCTGATTAGCTGAGTGTCACTGTATATTGACAAATGTCCATATAATATTTTTCTCTACCTATACAGGTTACTGTAAGAGGAATTAGTGCAGCAAAGGTGCTTAACTCTCCCAGAAACTGTGTCACTGTTAAAAAAGAGTGCTATTTATCATCCTACTCATGTCTCTTAGAGCTTGGTTAATTTCCTCTGAGTATGTAGAGATCTTCTAATTTAAATTTCTCAGTCAAGTCCAGCAGATTAATAGGGCATAATAACCTGCAATTTGGAGGAAGTAACTCAGTCATGGATAACACTTTCTGTGCTGCTACTCAGGGAGCAAAAATGAAGTTCCTCCACTAAAGAGACTGGAGAAAGAAATATAGTTCCTCCAGACTTCAGGCATCGTAGAAGCCAAAATTGGACTGCCTCTGAAAGAATACTGTGTGGTGGGACACAAGTGAACATGTCCCTACTGAACCCAGTAGGGACACAAATATTAAGAAACATTTTCTTTCATTCACAGAGGGAGAGATGGAGAAACATTGCTTTATTCACTCCATACGGCACAGTTACAGTGAAAACAGGTTAATCATCAGTCAGTTCCTCTTTCTAGTGCATCTCATGCATCCTGTGGCTTGCTTATAACCAGCTGAAAAACATGTAACTTCCTTTACAGTATTTGGTCACCAAACATTCAAAACTCCCTTCTGAATCAAGAAAGAGGAATTTCAGTTACTGTATATAGGTCTCATGATGTAGGAATAAACACCAGACTTCTGTGGTCATAATGTTGGTTTCTTTCTATAATTTACTGTCTCCTTTTTGTAGAGCAGTATTTAACTGACAAAGGAATACAACTGCTAGATTCTTATCTTTTGACTTCATCCTGATCATTGCAGAAGCATGAACACAATTTGTACCCCTGAAGAGAAAAAAACATTAAGCATCAGCAGTGTGTCAAAAGCAAGTGCAGTGCTCTTTAAAAGAGGATAGAAATCTACAAAAACTGTTGCTTTGATAAAAGTGTTAGAAAAATTTAAAGAAAGGCATCTAATTTACTGGTATACTAAATACAAAGAATTAAGTATGCAGCTAAAATGGATATTCCCTTCTACTCATATATCTATCTGGAAGGGCTTTCATTAAACACAAAAACATTCACCCTATAATGACACTAGGTAGTATTTTCTTCTGCTACTAAATTTATTTTGTCATGTTCCATGGTATGAAAAAATTAAATACCATACATGTCTTAAATGTCTCGAACAATTAAATTTATCTATGTTTATTCTTGCTGTCTGCTCGTCTGTCAGACACTATCAGGTCAATGCTCCTGAGAAATGGCATGGAGTGGGGGTACTATGAACCAGCCAAACCTTACAGAAATAGAGCTTAAGCATCCCTTGAAGCTGTTACGGATTTTCAAGAGGGAAAACCAACTTCTGAAACTAAGACAGTCTGTGAAGTTTTGCTGAGACTGCAAGGACACAAGCAGGTCAGAAAAAGCTTTTGATGCCTGGGATAAAATCTCATGCAAGTTTTCTCAGGCCTGGAAGGATACAACTGTGCTAACCCTAGGAGTACAATGCCAGAGGCAGACTTCCAAACGTGGTGTCAGTACACGTCGCTAGCACTGAAATTTCTCTACCATCACACACAGGGATAATCCATCCTGGAACTATCTTCCTGTTAATCCCCTGTTAGCCTGTCTTTTCAGCAGAAACTAGAAAATGTGGCCCAGACACTGCAACTCATTCTCTGAGATAGACTGACCATCATAAACTACCAAGGTAACAACTGTGTTCATACATAGAAGTACAGAGCTTGCTTTGTTTTGTTTTAGTTAAATCTAGCTCTATGTGTGTCCTGGCCAGTGCTTCAGTAGTGTCCCTGTGCCTCTGCAGAGACTGTTGGCAAGACCTGTGGTATTCAGGTCTGCCATGTCCAGGTAGAAATCTTGCTGATACTCAAAAAAATGCTTTCTTTGAAAGCTGGAGTACATAAACAGCATGCTACAATCAGATTAAATGAAAAATAACAATGGTGCAAATATATTGACTGAGTTGAGATCCCTCAACTTTTCATCTGAGCCAACTTGAGCAAGACACCCAGTGAAGGGAAAGCCTTCTCCTCTGTCAGCACAACAAAACCTTCCTAACCTGAGGGATGAAACCCCCCAAACTTCAGAGTTTGGAAGATCACATTATCCCTTCCTAAGGGACTTTGGCTACTTGGCTTCTATTCTGCTCAGCAAACATTGTAACAGTCTGGTGGCCCAGCAAATGTGTTTTAGCTTGCCTTTATTGCAGCCCCCAATGTGTCTTCAAAGGCCCCATGGTGATTCTCAGGGGCCGTGTGTGCACAGGGGCACTTGCTACATCTGCTTAGGCAACCTGGGCTTGGTCTAGCTCTGTAAGCACCATGAGCAGCTTCCTCTGGTGTGCCCCACTGCATCCTCTGAGATGTGGTGCTATGGACAATGCCAGTAGGAGTTTTTGGGACAGGACATCAGGAAATGCTGCAGGGTTGCCTCTGCCTCGTAGCACAGGCATGGCTTGGAAGCAGTATCCCTTGAAAGCTGAGCAGACACTGCACATTGCCATGTTGGACCAGAAGGTGCTTTATCAGCATCGAGATGTTTGGGATGAGATGATCACTCAAAAAAAGGCAACAGCTCCAGCAGGAAATGTGCTGGATGGTCTTTCTGGTCCTGGCCCAAGGCCTAAAGCTGGGCCTGAGGCTGCTGTGCATGGGGCTGAGCCCACACCATACAACTTCAGTGACTGTGCACAACCTCTACAAGAAACTATTTTTATTCCTACAACCAAGAGTGTCCCACTAAAAGGTCAGTATACACCAGGCAAGGATCAGTGCCAGCAAAGCCAGGGGGGATCCAGATAAAACAAGAGAGGTTTTGAACAAGATATTGTAGTTTATTGCTGTGTAACGACCCGTGGTCGCATACATACAGACAGCACGGGTGTCAGCTAGCTTCACACACAAGTCATTGCCAGCTCTGGAAATACAGACTGCTGCCTGCTGAGCTGCTCTGCTCACTCAGGTGTCAGCCACGTCCCAGGGCAAAGGTAAAAATGAGCACAGGACAACAAGGAGTACAGCTGGACAGTCACAGAATCATGGAATTATAAAATGGATTGTGTTGGAAGGGGCCTTAAAGATCATCTGGTTCCAACTGCCCTGTCATGGACATGGATACCTTTTGCTAAACCAGGTGGCTCAACGCCCCATCCAGTCTGGCCTTGAAAACTTCCAAGGATGGCGCATCCACAACTTCTCTGGGCAACCTGTTCCAGTGCCTCACCACCCTCACAACAAAGAATTTCTGCCTAATATAATCTAAATATCTGCTTTGTCAAGAAATGAAAAATAGTGTGTGCGTGTGTTAGCAACAGAGGCAGGGCAAGAAACGGAGAGTTGGAAGCAACCGGATAACCTGGTTGTAAAAGAAAACAATCAGAGCAACATGCAAGTTGGAGGGAGGCCAGTAACTGTAAATAGTGATTACCTTCTCCTTTTTGATTCCTGCTATGTTCAAGAAAACTGGAGTCTGTGCAATTTTGAATGTCACAGTATCCTGAAGAAGTTGCTAGCATCAATTTATTAATGAAAATAAGATTTTCAGAACATCCTCACTGAGAGCTTTCCAAATCCCTTGACAACCACAGAGACCTACGTCTGGCTGTCAATATTTTTTTATATTAGGGGAGAAAAGAAAAGTGCCAAGGAGGAGAGTATCAGTGGGTGGGTACTTGGAAAAATATGATTCTAATATTAGCTTGAAAAATCAGCGAATTTGCAGAGTAAGTTGTTAGACTAGGAAGATGAGGTTGCTTGGAAGAGGATGCTAGTTGTAACAATGACCCGATGAAATGATATATTAAAGTAAATTTTTTCCTTTTTTAAGGCTTCTCTCAACTTCCTTAATTTTTAGTAATGTACTTGGATAATTTAAACCAGAAAAAAGTAGAGAGTAGCATCATACTGAAGACTCAAAGTACCTCTTGGTTTACAAAAACAGAAAAAAGGTAAGACTTTCCATTGGATCTATTTCTCCATAATTTGTTTGTTTTGCTGTGCATATCTATGTGTTGCCTATAAATTACGTAGATAAGGAAATCTACTGTCAGAAAGCTTATACAGTAAGTATATTTCAGATTATCACCAGTGAGGAGCTAGAAGCAGGCAATATTCCTGGGTTTAAAGAGATATTCGAAGGCAAAGAAAGCATTTGAATAAAAGGAAGGGTGTTTTTAATGAACTACAAAGGAGGCAAAGAGGATGAGTTGCCAGTGGGAGAAAGCACTTCCTAAAGAAAGGACTGAAAAAACACTGAACTCAAGACAAAAGAGCAGGGGGATGCCAGGGTTAGATCCTCAGTGACAGAACAGAGGGGAAGACAGAACACCGTGGATTCAAGAAAAAAGGAAATTTGAAGGGCTGTGTAATGCTGAAGGTCCAGTGCCCTATATTTTGACTGCAGTGAGTGCTGGTAGATAAGGGGATAGAAGAATGTATTTAGGGAATAAAAGGAAAGGATGACTAAGGAGTGGATATGAATCCCAGGAAAGGATGTTTCAAGCTCAAGTCTTGATGTTATCAGCTCCAGTGTTTAGCTGGCTGTTCCTATCTATCTATCTATCTATCTATCTATCTATCTATCTATCTATCTATCTATCTATCTATCTATTTAATCTCTCTGTCTGTCTGTCTGTCTGTCTGTCTAGCTATCTAGCTATCTAGCTATCTAATGAAGTTTTCATTTGCCACAGATTTTTCCACAGGTGTTGGCTTTTGGGTATTAGTGTCAGCTTTTGAGGAATATAAGAAGTTTAACTTATGCAGAACTCTTGCTCAAGGCCTGCATGTCATTCAAATTCTGCTTTAATCCCATTCTGAAAATTTCAATGCTTCACAAGACCTAAATTCCTCCAGCTTGGGGGCCTGCTATTTGTTTTTGGTTTCTGACTGGGTGACACCTCAAGGCATAAAGTGTGTTTAAACTAGTTCCCTGACCCATATCATATTTATATAGGTATATTTGTGGGATTCCTTGTTTCTGCTTCCAAATTTGAATTCCCCCTGGTGCTCAGTAATTGTGCACAGACCGGGTGGTACTCTCATTAACCTTTATCAGTGTGAATTTATGATAATTGCCTGCCCTCTCTTTGCATACTTTATTTTCTCACGGTCCAGTGCAGTTCTGGTGGCTGAGCGCAGTGCAGTGAGGTCTGGCAGCCAGCTTGGGAGGAGAGGGTTGGGCTGAGCATTTGCTGAGAGACTGATCACAGTCACTTTTGTTTTAATCCTCCTGCTGCCCTGTGCTTGATGCTCTAAGTCTATTCTTAAAAATGAAGGCTGTGTTCAACTAGTGACTCTCCAAAGTGTGTGTTATTAAAATTTCACATGCAGACAGCGATTTGCGTGTTAGATATTTTCTGGTGACAGTCAATTTAGCATCCAAATGTTGTGAAAGGTGTTGCATATCTTTAGCCATTAGCTGATGGATGAACATACCCAGGTCATGAGAACGGGATAAATGCAAAGTTTATAAATTGCTCTTATGATCTGTTTAATCTCACCTGAAAACCCATAACTGCACCCCATGCACAGTTATTCTACTTCTGGTTATGGCTTTCTGCTCCAAGTTAATAGTCTCTTGTTTTGAAACCCTAATTTTCTCTCTGCCTCTCCAGATTCTTTAATTCTCTTGCAAATTGTAAGGTTTCACAGTTTGAAGATTAATGAATTGGGTTACATCGCAGCCTTACCTCTTGCACTGGAATTACATTACAAGTCAGCAGGATATATCTGCCACTCCTCTGCAAACACCTTATGAATAATCAGTCCTGCTGTGAGTGAATCTAGGGTAACTGGAGAGAGATGTCTCCTCTTCAATGAATTTGTGAAAAAACGGGTCCTTTAATGTAAGGTTTGTACTCCGTCTCAGGGTACAGCCACTGAAGAGCAGGAGAGATTTTTAAAGTAATTTACTGGATATGTTCATATCAAAGTCCTAAAAAAGGGGTTTATTCCAGTAGGAAAACCTTCACTTCAGTGAAGCGGGCTGCAACACACTTGCCAAAACACTCATCCATTGCTAACAGGAATGAGCACGGAGTTAAATTAAAGAAACAGATGTGGCTGGGTAAGGCAGCTTTCCTTTTATTTGTAAAAAAATAAGAGCATGTTCATCAGTTTTGTAATTTTCTGATAGTGCTTTTTTTGGTTCAGTGGCAAACAGCAGTCAGACAAGCACTCCTCATACAGTATTTGTACTCCAATCCAGTGCAAGGTTCAGTTCCTTAGAACACATTTGCATATCTGAACATCCAAGCTCCAGATTTTGTCTATTACTGGCATATTTGAGCGTCAACAGAAGCCCTTCTGTCTTGCTTGGATGATGCAAAGGAGCTTCCAGCAGCTCCAGAAAATATAAATCTGAGTAGTAGCACAGTGAGGGGGTGCTGACACAACACGGATAAGATTTAAAAAGGTGAAGGATTCAGACTTACCTGTTCCTGCCGTGTCTGTTCCCCTTTTCCTGAAATCACTGTGCAGCTGGGATTTTTGAAATAACAATAATAAAAAATTTGGATTGCTGAAATTGGAGATACATCAAAGGAAACCCGTTTCACACATATTTTTTATACAGTGACTGTCTTACGAAGATGTACAGCCCCCATTTTTTTTGGGTTTAATTCAGAATTGGTCAGACTGGCTTCTCCTTATGGAATCAGATAGCTTGCCCATTGAATTCCTCTAAACCCTCCAAAACAAAGATACAGTAAATCACCTTTTCTTTTTTCCTGTAAGTATAAATCCAGCTGTTTCCTGCAGTACTTCTAAAGGCTCAGTTTCCACAAAAAAAAAAAAAAAAAAAAAAAAAAAAAAAAAAAAAAAAAGAGCAGATTTTTTGATACAAGTGTTGAATTAGGACATTCTAGTATTATTCTTTCCCATTCTGCACTAATAAAAATGTCAACATGCCTCCCCCAACAATCCTTAAGGTGCATTCCCCCCTTAATTTTTGGACTATGGAATTTAAGGAAAACTTTTGCAGTTTGTTTTGGTTTTGCATAAAGTGAAACTAACACTACCTAAAATATATTGTTCCAGACACAATGTCAACTTTGTATTAGCTTGCCTTTTCATAGATCCTATCAGAAAGTCTAAATGCAAATGGGTGAATATTTCCTGGACATCACATGGAATGCATGATAGTTATGATATGGCTCTGCAACACTTTATTTTTTGTATTGTGAAATTTTGAGGAATTATCATCCTAAATGGAGATCTCTTCATCCTTATGGGAGTTGATGGGACTTCTGAAATGAATAAGGATTTTTTTTGATGAGTCACTAGTTCAGATCAACATTTTGTAGGTTATATGAAAGAGAATGAAAGATAGAAAAAGAAAATCCCCTCACCTCCAGGTGTCATTGGCCATCAGCTAAGAACCAATTTTTTTTCACACTACATCTAAAAGATAAAAGAATCTAAAAGATATGAGATACCCTCCAGGTATTCATTTTAATACCTCAGTAAATTAATTGTAGTCTTTAAGTCTATCCATGGAGCTGCAGCATTCTTGTCTTTACAGATTTTCAATATAATCCAAACCTTTTTACTTCACAACATCAAATTTCTTTCCATGACAGTAGTCCTATTTGGAACAAAGTGGTTGTTTTCAAGGTCTTCATGCATACCTAAAATTGTTAAATATACTTACAATTTTCCAATCCAGCAGGCATGGGAGTGCTACTCCTTGTCCTGCATGTTAAATTTAGTTAGATGTTCTGAAAAGAGGAGCAGATTGTTCACCACTGGCAGGTAAAATCAGGAAATAAAAATATTGACTCAAGACCTTTGCAGGACAATTAAATAGCTAATGAAAGGGCTGAAGTTCCTGTAACCACAGTGTGCAGGAATGAAGGAAGATGTGCCTCAGTTTGGCATTTTTCTGGTTCCTACTTCTGACACTGAAATGCTTTGGCTGTGGAGATTATGAAGGAATTCTAGTGAAGCATAGCTAGTATGGGCAAATGCATTCTGAAGCATCTCTCAACAAACCCAGGCACTTTATTCCCTATTTTTATTCTTCCAGACAGGATGTTAACATTGCTTTACCTTTCCTTTGGACAAACAGTTGCAGCAAAACTGTGGCAGAGGTGAATGCCAAACAATGCAGGCAAAGCACAGCTGCTTTCCTGTCTGATGACCAACTTTTCCAAGGCGACACAGAAAGAAGTCTAGATAGCTAGAGCAGGAGTAGTCTCTCCCAGTATGTCCTAACTGTTTTGCCAACTCAGACAGAATAAGCCAGTTTGGTGGTGAAATCCTGGTGGGTCCCGTGTCCTGGGATTGGGAGAAGCAAATTCGCAAAGTCCCTTCTGGGCTGTTTTGGGGGCAGCACAGGCAGAGACTGTGCCTACTTGTGCCTGCTATCAGCTGGGAATTACAATGGAAGAGGGACCTCTGTCCCACCTGTGGAAACTTTAAGCAGCTTGGCTTGCTCTGACTGCAGGTGTATGGTTACTCTCTTTCCAAGTCATTCATCAGTCGTAGCAGCTCTGGATTTTCTGGTGGATACACTGATCTTCAAAAGTCCAGAGGCAATAATCATTTACAACCATGGCATGGCATGGGTTTTCATTCAGCTGAAAAGTGGTCCATTTGTTGAATTCTGCTGGCTCAGTTCAGACAGAATCCAGAATCCCAGTAAACAGAGGTGTTTTTAGGTTTGAAAGACGGAGGCTGAATTTGAAGCCTTGGTGTATGTGGGGTGAAGACAAAGGGAAATACGCATGAAGAAGGGTGAAAATGCGTTCAAAATGTCACTACATTTCTTCACCAGAGAAAAAACCTCCAATGATTATTTATTCTTTTTGTCACATTGATGAGATATTCAGATACTACAGGATACACATAAAGCTGAAGAGTATTAGGAGGAACAAGGAAACTTCAGGGCAACTAAATTAATATCCAAAGATTCTGGGTTTCTGCTTTTACTGGGGTGCCACACATGTGGAAATGAGTTTCTGGGCTCTAGGGTCCTGTACCATGCACTGATTTCCCAAACTAATTCATCCCCATAGTAGAATACCTGTATTTTGGGAGAACTAAAGAAGATCAAATCAGATGAAGGTCATCTAATATTCAGACTGCAATAACTCTATCAAGACAGGGATGGCACTACCTGCCTGAAGAACAGGAGACACAGAACAGCAAATAGACGTGTCTCTGAGAAAGCTGAGTGCTGGGTGCTGGGTGGGAGAAGAAGTGATTTGGTTAATCCCATGAGTGGAACTGCCAAAGCTTGCCTTGTTCAGCAAAGGCTAACAGGAGATATGTCTGTCCTGTGTAAATACATTAGGAGGATAAACATTAGGAAGGGGAAAAGAGCTGGTTAAGCTAAAGGACAATATTGGCTCAGGAGGAAAGGGTTATAAACTAATCATGAATAAATTGAAAGTGGAAGACAGAGGCAATTTTCTCACCATCATGGTGATGTTCTGGAGCAGCCTGCTGGTAGAAAAAGTAAACATTAACTATTTCTTACAAAATAGAGCCCATGGAAGGGAATAAATGACGTGACAGCCTGTAGTAGCAAACTCTGGGATTGATGTGTTCCTAAGTGACAAGGTGCAATCACTGGAAAAAGCCTATCATCTCAGATGAGAACTGCCTTGCCCACTGCCATTTGATGTGAATGTTAATGTCAGGCTTACAGGGCTGTCTCCCAGACTAAAGCCCTCACTCCCTCCCGCTGCCTTCACTGCGTGTTGCCGGCTCTGCCTTGCAGCACAGTTCAGGGCTGCTCCAGCAGAAGCTGACCTAGACAGACTGAACCCTTGAGGCTATAGAGACTTATTTCTGACAGAAACTGAATTCTTAATTATTTTTGGGTCAGGATACCAAGATGAGGAATATTTCTGACCTGATGTCAACCACTGCACTCTGGGTAGTTACATGCTTGCCCCAGTTGTGCTAGTACCCCTTGTCACAAAAGGCACAGAATTTTTGAGATCTGGCAGAAGGTTGAGCCTAATGTGACATAACTCATGGGGTTTTTCAGCTCTCTGTGCTGTAGGGGAGCCTTAGTGGGCCAGTGGGGCTTGTCCAGTCAAGCGGCAATGCCTTACATGTTGCACTGGATCACAGCAGGGCTTCCCTCACTATTCTTGCTTGATCCTTCTTTTCAGATTTGGAAGGAATTAGCCAGTTGTTTGCTACCAATACAGGATGAACAACTTGTTCTGCAATGCCTGTGTGAGGGAGGATTTATTTGATAGGAAAATCCTACTGATGATTTCATACTGGCCATATTTGGAGCAGGGATTTGTTGCAACTGTTAGCTCTAAGAAATGCAGTTTCCAGAGGGCTTCTTCTGGATGGTGAATTCAAATAGTAAATGATTAACATGAGTATTGAGAACCAGCAGAATAGGTGTGGAAATGAGAGTAGCTCCTTTTGCATAGAAAAGAGCTTGCTAAATATGCCTAAGATCCGATACAACCTCTCTTAACAGCCAGAACATCTCAAGTGGTTGTTCTAATCCCCACTTTCAGTCATTGCAGGGAGCTGGAAAACTACTTCTGGTTCTGGCCTATTTATCTGGTCCTAATATTAATCTTCATGTTGTCTGTGTAAAGAAACATGCTGGTGACTTCTCTGTGTCTGGAAATACAAAGTCTGATCACATTTTTAAATTGTCCTCATTACTCTGCAACTGCTAGCTGCAGATATTTTTGTTGGAATTTTTTAAATAATCAGCATGGCAAAGACAAGGAGTGGAAAAGGCTAGAAGTAACAGACCAGTGTTTATTTATACTGACATCTGAGATTGTCTTAAAATGTTTTTGGATATTATGTCAAAAAATACAGGAACTGAGAGTCTTTGGATCTTGTATTAGCTTTTCTCTGGGTGTGAGTTTTATGTTATCTGGCAGGAAAAAATTCGTTGAAAATTACTTCACTGATGACCCACATATAAGTGTGATTTTGTGTTGCTATCCATTTTCTGCTGGAAAGAAAAGAACTGATTTTCTTTAGAGTTGGACTATACTTTCTCTGAGAACACTGGAGAGCAGAAAAACATTATGCTTTATCCATAATGACATGTAATAACTTCTGTGAGGGGGAGAATGAATAGCTTGACTACGAATAATAGAAGAAAATATGAAAGATGCCTTTAAAAATGTTTAAACCTACTCTAGTATTAAGTAGAGGCTTTAAAGTAGCTTCATATTTTTATTCTAGAAGAGAATCTTCATGAATCATTTATAGCAAGGATGAATTTCTATTCAGTATGCTGCTCCTTCACGTATTACCTTCATACTTCATCAGAGTCAGAAATGACTCAATTCATTCATATAGTTAAGGAAAGCCACAGAACTGCTCTTCTGTGTTGCAAATAAAAGAGAAAAAAACTTTCAATGTTAAAGAAATAGTTTGCAATGAAAAGCAGGTCTACTGAGCTGGATGAGAGTGTTAAAATAAAGTAGCTTTATCACATCCATGTCCTGAACAAAGCATTTCTGCAGAATTTTCTTTAAAGCAGAAATTTCCTTTCAGCATAGGAACATGTATGTGATATACTTAACCTCATGAGATCACTTACAAAACAGTCTGGATCTCATGCTGTTTTCAATATCCTACACTTTTTTTGATCATTTTTTTGCTCATTCATCTGTCCCTGAGAGTTTGACAGTGTAAGAGTCTGAACATTGAAACTTGTTCCTGTTTAAATTGGAACTGAACTCACATAAAGAAACTTGCCATGTGACAAATAAGGGAAAGAACTGGTTTGGTAGAGCTGCCAAAAAGTAGGCCAGATGCAAAGTATCGGGAAGTGTCTGATTTAGCGCCCAGAACTAGGTTTTAGCCATGAGTGCCTCAGGCCATCCACTTGCCAGTTGTGCTAGACCCTCTCCCTTATGGGGCTGAAGGACAGAAGCAGGCAGAGAGCCCAGCTCATCTTTTTCTTGTATGCTGTCTGATTTCAGTTTCAGTCACCTACGTCTTTATGGCCTCTGTTTTTAAATTCTTCTTTCAGATCTAGTTGAGCTCCATCAGGTTTTGGATAGTGTCCCTAACTTATTAAACTTAAGAGACAAGGTCCTAGACAGCGTTTGCTGAAATAAAACCAATACTAAGTTTAAATGATGAGTAAGAAAATAAGGTTTTTAGAATTAGGCAAGTGAAAAAGCACCTGCATCCATTGCCGTGCCTTTGAAC
The DNA here is from genome assembly GCF_029207755.1 of Chamaea fasciata. Taxonomy (NCBI): domain Eukaryota; kingdom Metazoa; phylum Chordata; class Aves; order Passeriformes; family Sylviidae; genus Chamaea; species Chamaea fasciata. The sequence goes on along the minus strand of NW_027094088.1, from coordinate 81,134,607 downwards.
AAGCTGTTTTCAATCATGTATTGCCTTCAGCTTTGCCTGAGTCTTGTAAGATTTCTTCCTTGGGCTTATAGCTCTGTAATCAGAAGGGACTTGCCTCTTGTTCATGAACAGTTACCACCATGTCATATTACTTTGTCACATGCTATTGCAAAAAAAAAAAAAAAAAAAAGAAACAGTTTCTGTGGTAGAGATTAGTTCAGTTCTCTGCAATTTTGAATCTGAAAGCAAGCTGCTTTGGCAAATAACAATAGGGTCATTCTCCTGCACTCTCTACTACCCAGCACAGTGGTATTTAACAACAACAAAATAAATAAATTGCCATAAGAAAGACTTTGTCATCCTTGATTTCAGAATTCATGTTTTGGAGCTTCTGTTTTCTGTGATCTTACCTTCATGAAGAAAAAATGTCCATCCCTAAATGAAAACATGGTCTGGCCCAAGAAATGCCAAACACAGCAAAAGAAATATTTTCCTTTCCTCTGGCTTTTCCTTCTGTAACAGCCCCCCATTCAAAGGAGTGATTAGCAATTGGTTATATTTCTGTGTTATTCAGCTATGAAAGGGATCTCAGTATTTTTAAATAGATGAAAATTTTCCATTGAAATAACCTTTATGGTCTCTTATCAACTTTTATTTGTTTTAGCTGTTTTTATTCAGGCAGCTCCTGATAATAATAGAACAAAAGGAGCAGAGAAAATCTAAGTAGACATGAAAAGTTCCTAGATCCAAGATGTAGTAAATCTAACAAATACTTATTTGACGCAAGTATGTTTAGTATTTGCAAAAGACATAAAATGACCTCTTCTGATATGAACGCTGATGTATGTTCACCTTGCTACTCCAGCACCTCACCCTACCTTAATTATAGAATTAAATTTGCTCTAGTAAAAGAACTATTGAATTTTTATTTGTTTAGCAAAATTGCTTCACCTAAAGATTTTTGTTAGTCCTCAAGCTAAACAACCTGTTATCAGCTATAAAATATGTGCAACCAACCCCTGAATTGGTGCCACATACATTTAATGATACTGTCTTCTAAAGCTTTTGTTCCCACAAGAGTAAGAACAATTTTGCATGTGAAAGTTGTAATAAATTAGACTATGTCTAGTGAGCATCCATTCAAATAACTCAATGCAGACATATTAAGAAACATTTTTGCAGAATACTTAGTGGGGTAGTTAATAACAAATTATATAAATCAGCTTCTGACAAGCATTTTGAGTTATATAAAATTAAGTGAAGGTAGCAAAGAAAACATTATTGACTTAATAATTTCTCAGAACATATGATAAAAATACACTGCAGTTTTAAATTGAAAGAGAATTTTCTAGAGGACACATTGCATTTTTCCTGCTGGAGGGACACAAAAAATAACTGAATAAGCTGCTTTTTAGAAAGATGAGCAGTGTAAAAATATCTGGAAACAAAGACATATAGGTTGTTTGCATTTTGTTTCAAAGTAAAATCTTGTTATGAGGGTCGATTTTATTACAGATGTAGCTGGAAATGGGTCATGGCCTCCTGTAGATGGCAGAACTTTGGCATAATGTCTACCAGCACGCTGAATGGAAACAGCTTTTCCAGTGTGACTAACTCTCCCTGTTTTAAGATTAACTGGATGATCCTGTGGAGATGTATTTCTTCTCTGATGGACAGTAAAACTGTAGGGCACAGTCTTTTCTTAGTCATTCCTATAACTCTGTGTGCAGCCATATTCTGGTTAGCTCCAAAAAAGTGGGGAACTCACTCGATATAAAAGTGAGGTGGTGATCAGACTGCCTATCCCCTGCCTGCATTAACCCAGAGCTATGAGACTGTAGCAGCACCAGAACGGTCTGTGCAAGAGCAGCAGGAAGCCCTGCACCCTGTGTACATGGTCTACAAGCCCTGTATGTTCTGCCTGCAGCATCCTGAGCAGTTTGGGAGGGAGCCCTGGACAGCTTGGGCTGTGCTAAGCAGCCTCTGGGGCTTGCTGTGGGGCATCTCTTCACCTGGGCCCACTGAAGCCAGAAACATCCATATGACCCCTCCCCCCAAAAGAGGTTTAAGCTGAAATATTGATTTTTCTATTCCTGTCAGTTGGTAGCATTTTCCTTTGTTTTCTAAGCATGCTCTCTGGCAATTGTAAGGTATGCTATTGCTTGCAGTTATGTTTGGAGACAAGAGCATGTTCCTCCTTTTCCAATGCAGTGTCAGTATATGTTAATTAAGCATTATAATCATTTGCCCTCCTGCCCTGTTCCAGTAGCCTTTCTCTAACCAACATGTGGCTTCTCTTCATGGCTCTTCAGTCACCACACTGCTGTTCGAACGTGCTGAAAAAAATCATATTTTATACTGAAATGGGGTTCAGTTAGAAAGTTAGATCATAGCTAGATCCAAAGCATCAGCAAACCCCATTTCTCTACTCATGTCTATTCCTGTGAACTGGGTTCAAATTCTCAAATTTATTCAACTTTAAATTAAGTGCGGTCAAATATAGGAGCACTGTGTGTTGGAAATGCTTGTTTGCCAGATTCTCTAATAAGAGGATGCAGTAAGAACAAAATTGAAAGTTTGATTAAAAATTTAAAAAGAAACATAAAAACACAAGGGTACCTCCAAAAATTATGAGTGAAGGGCTTAGTGTCCTCTTTCTGACAATTCCACTCATGTGTGAAACACTGAAATAAAGAAAAAAAAGTATGTAGTGATTCTTCTGCATTAGTCCCTCTTACTCAGTTATGATATTTCCTAAAAGAACTAACTAAAGTTAATTTTTTTCCCTCATTGTGCTTAGTAATAACATCCTAAATCATTAGATACTTTAAAGAAGAAGGATGCCAGGCAAACAGGGTAGTCTTGTCCCCTTGAATATGCCATTTTTTAACCTTATGGGAGTTTTTAAAAAAATTCTTTCATTTTAGGTGAGTGACAACAGGTTTTGTGAAAAGAAAAACAAAAACAAAAAACCAAAAACCAACAACCAAAAAACCCAACCCAAACCAAAAAACCAAAAAGCCTTCACTCCATCATGTATGCTTTGCTGCGCTTACTGGAAGTCATTTAGCATAAGTTATAATATATCAGCGACTTCAAACAATGGCATGAAATCTTTATTCTGAGGATTTAACTGAAAGCATCTCTGCAACAACTTGAGCAGGACTTGGCCATAGATCAGATAGCACCAGTAGAGGGTGAGACTAAAGACTTTAAAGTAGAAAATATCTTATTTACTTCAGGTGTCTGAATTACAATTTAAATAAAAATATATAAACAAGGAGAAATATTTTATCTGAAAATATTTTTCTCCTAGTTCACGAAAATGGACACCTTCACATAGTACTTGGCGTCAAAACATTCTTGGGCAAAAGCAGATGAAAGTCATCCCCTATTAGAGGATGGTTTGGGGTTTGTGCAGCCTGGTTATGGAATGACTGCTGCTTTATTTTAACAGGGAAAAAAGTCTGTAACATCTTGGAGGCAGGATGATGCATTTGCCTGATACTTCTGGTTGATGGAGTGACAGAACCGGCCATCAGTTTTGTTTTATGTCTTCTGATTTTTAGCCCAGCAGTCTCCCACAGTAGTTGTTGATTACTTGTGACATTTTACACTCACTTCACACCAGCTTAACACAGGTATAAATGTGAAGTCATTTGCTGTACTGAGGAAATCAACCCCTTAACCTATCCTAAAAACCATCGTTTCTCTAATAGAAGCAATTGCAAGAAATACACCTGCCCTGAAACCTCATAAAATTTTTTTGTCAGGATCAAAAAATCAAGTGTTTGACAGCTTTGTATTTGCTGAAAATGTGGAGCATAAATGCAGTCTAACGGTTTTCCAGGCTTGGGCCAAAGATTGAAATATGAAAGTAGGAAGCTAGGTGAGAAGGAAAGAGGCTGTTTGAACTTTTCCTGTTTTTTTGGTTTTTTTTGTAGACCTGAAAGTCTCCAATTTTTATTTAATTTGTAAATTTATAACGTTTTTATATTGCTGTAGAACTGCTACATTGATTCTCAGAAGAAAAGAAAGTCTAGAGGAAAAAGTGAAGAATTTCAGGCTTTGTTCTGACATGCATCTCAAATCATGTGAATGCAGATACTTTTGAATAAATGTAAATACATAAATATATGAATATATTCTAATAATTAAGTATGCTGTCTTTATATAATGAGAGATCTGCATGCAAGGAGCATATAACACCAATAAACATCATGATGACAAATTTAGGTCCATTTTGAACTGTGAAAAACAGTCAAGGATTGAGTTTATAACTTATGTTGAATTCCCAATTTTAAATTTAATACTCTTCCTACTACCAGAATTACAAAGTCCACTTGAGGAAATGTAATAAAAACATAAGCTTCTTATTACCTTCATTGCTTACGATAAATAACCTCTAATGAGAAATTTGACTGACAATTTTTTCAATAATACATGAAGCAGAATAACATACCAATTGTTTATTCCTGTGCTTTTTTGGCTTTGCATTATTAACAGTGATAAAATAGTTGTTATCTGTAGAGGTAAAATGGGCTGAGTGAAAGCAAACGGAAATTTGAAACTATTTTTCTTTTAATGCACATATGTTCAGATAGGGACAAAATCAGAAGAGCCAATGCTCTTAAAGTAGTGTGACTGGTATAGATCAAACTGAAATTAGAGCCAAGAGATCAACATTTCAAGGTAAAGTCCAGTGGCACACCCAAAGAAGATCAGATGAGCTGGTGAAGGTTCAGGAGCATGAGTCCTGTGAAGAGCAGCTGAGGGAGCTGGGAATGTTTAGTCTGGAGAAAAGGAGGCTCACAGTGTGTCTTTATGTAGAACAGGAAAAGGATATAATCTGTATAAAACAGGTAACTTGATGCTTGCCTTTGATGCCTTTAGAGAAAAGTGATTATAGAATCAAATAAAAAAAAAGAAAGGGTCACAGCATGGATAATTAGTCTCTGTAATTTTTTTGAGATAAAGTTTTTTTATGAGGTTATTACCAGTTAGACTGAAACAGTAGTGTATAAAACAGATTTAAAAGAAAAGTTCAATTTTTTTGACTCAATTAACTTAGGCGATCTTCTTGCTTGAAAATAATTTGTATTCTTTTAGCCCATTCCAGATATGAGCTAAAGCTTGGCTTAAAATTGAAGACATATCCCTTCATGGAGATGGAAAATGTGAAGAAGTTGCAGCGTGTTGACTTAAACTTCCATATTCAGTCACAGTCAAGAACATGCACTTAACTGGAGACTCCTGTAAGAGGTTTCATTTAACCACAATTATATTCCTATTCTATTATATTCCAGAGGCTTAGCAGCACATAAATTTAATGGAAAGCTGCTCAAAAAGAAATTGCAAAGGGCACATTTGTTTCCTTACAGGTTTTTGTCTCATGAGCTCCTGTGTACAAAATGCATTTTACCAATGCCAAAGCCTGCAAAGGCAGATGGCTCGAAGAGAAGGTCAGAGCAGCACTGGAGAATGGCAGAGGGAGGGAAGCAGTGGAGCTACTCTAATAGCAACAGCAAAGAGATCCCTGCTCTGCAGCACACAGTGGAGCTGCCCTTTTCATACCATCCCTGTTCTTTTCTTGGGTAAACGACTGCAGGGCAGCTTGTCCAGAACTGCCTCTAGTGTCTTCTGCCAAACAATCTGCTGCAGCCACGGGTCTGACCAGTGGGTGTTAGTCTTGGCAGGTGCTAAAAAATGTCTTATTCCTCCGGGGTATGTCTGGAGACTGATTTAGCAAGTGCTACAGCACACAGTGATATTTGGAAAACATAATATTCTTCAGTGTTGCTTGACTGTATCCCAAGGCTACATGGGTTTGATATAAGACACTTGGACTAACCTCGTTCTGTGGCAGACTATATTCCCAGAAGGCAGCTCAGAACACACCTGCTAGCAGTAAATGTCCCAAACATTACAGGAGATGGCATTCCAGTGGCATTCTTACTGTTCTGGGAATCTCTGTGGGATATGATGGGAAGAAAGAAATCCTGTCCGTTTGCATAAAGCTGAAGAGAGGGAAGAAAACAGCTTGTGTTTACCATGAAAGCTGTGTTTCAGTGCAATGTCTTTGCAGCTTGCTGTTATCATGCGTTGAGACTGGGTGGTGAAGGTGGTACTCCAATGCAGGAGTGAAAGTGTACACAGGGGTAGAGGGAGGGCAGGAGGTAAAATCACGTCAAATGAGCCTTGCTTCTGTGGATGTGTGGTGAATGTGTGTTCCTGGGACATCTGATGCTGGTTTCACTGTGGTGATGTCATATTAACCCATTCAAGAGTTATGTGATAGGCTAAAGATATAAATGTAGCTGTTTAAAGGTATGCCTCAGGACCTTATTTTCGTGGTGTTATCATCATGGTGTCTTTTGGGGAGCAGGATGCTGGCTCTGGGATAGCTTCCCTACAGATATTGACTACAATGATAATTTCTGTTATATCTCATGGAGTTACTTTCAGCTCTGCAGTTTTATGGCATTTTTTTTTCTCAGCATTTGAATTTGTTGCAAAGTAAGGAAAAGCCCAGATGCCCAGCCTTCATAGCCCAGATTAATTTTTCTTTGAAACTCTGTTTCAGAGGCTTTGCTCTCAAACAGCAGCACAGTGTAGCGGTTTAGTGTGTGAGAGTCTGCTCAGGTAGTTTTGGAGGACTGTCCTGACTAGAAGAAGCGAAATTCAGCAGTCTGCAGCAGTGCTGCTTGTAGGCTACTCAGCCTGGACAAAACGAAGCCCTTTCCATTATTCTAGCTTCCCTGAGGACAGCAGATTGGGATTCTCTGCAGCTCATGGCACAGGAATGAACAAACGTGTGTGGGGTTCCAAGATCTGAGGGACCAGAGCTCCATAGTGAAACAGGAACAGAGTTAAAATAGAGCTTTGGCATAAATATCCTACGCTTCTGGTCTTCTGGTATCCAACCTACTCAAGGTTGAGGTAGTACAGAGGCAGTAAAGAGGATACAGTGGATAGACTTATGTATTAAAGCTCCTAAGAAGCTGCCTGTTTCTTCTAAAATGCCTTATGGAATAATATGATCATAATTTACCAACAGATATACAGGGAAGTATTTTCTGATAATAACAGAATATCGATTTCCACAGACGGCAGCTTAACATGATCCACAGACTACAGACTGAAGGTAAATTTGGAAGTCGAGGTGAACAAATTCTGAAAAAAATGTGCCTTGAAATACGGTGTATTGTCTGTTTTTAAATCAAGTTATCTGTCTCTTTCTAGATGGAGAAATCTCTCTCTCTCTCTTTTTATAAGACATGATTTAGTGGAAGGGGAAAACAGTAGGGCATTTTCAGAAATAGGTGAGTTAGTTCTTTGTTAGATGGGAGCTGAGATTAGATGATAATTGCATTGTTTCTTCTGGTCCTTAACAGTGAAAGAAAGCATTTTTGAACTTGATGGAATAATCAGGACCCTTTTGCTTTCACAGGCACCAGTAAATGCTGTTTTCTGTTGAATGCTTTTTTAATAGAAAATGAAAACAGAAAAACAACATTCTGTTATTTTTATGGATCAAACACAAATGATGAGGTGAATTAAAAGTGGAAAGATCTTTATGTATGTGAATGAGGAGATTATTAAGAAACCTAAAACAAAAAGAAAAGGTATGAAGAAAGACATGCAAACTGGACTTAGATAGCTTCAGGATACTTTTAAATAACTCAAAAGAATTTTAAATAAAATATACAATTGGTAGAGAAGCACCATCACTTTCAAGGTTGACAACAGAGAAACAGAGATTGGCATAAGAGAAGAAAATCATGGCAAGAATCATCTGGCATCTCATTTTGCAGGGAAGAATGATGATTATTGGCATAATTCTGTTTGTGCTTGTGGTTGTTTTTTATTTTTTTTATTTTTGTTTTTGTTTTTGGGTTTGTTTTTGTTTGTTTGTTTGTTTTCCCCTGGAATGAGGGATTCAACACTGTGGGGAAAACAGCAAAAAAAAAAATCCCTTATGAATGTTTTAAGTCTGTAAATTTGATGTGGTGTTCTGTCAAAGGAAATATTGCTGAGATCTTAGGGAACTGCTAACAGAGAGCAGATGTTTTCATAGATATTTTCACAAGTTCACTCAGTTTAGGCAACATTCCGGGACTGGTCACAAGAACTGGATAACCTTCAAAAAGTGTAGGAGTATACGAAATATGATAGAGGCTAGCTGATATATACAAAAAGTGTAGGAAGCATTTTAAGGACCTTGAGTGGAAAAACATTTGTAAAAGCAGTGTTTGAAGGTGGACTATCTACTTCATTTTCAAAAAGAGGAAACTTCTTCAGTAAGTTGACAGAACACTTTGAAGCCCAAGGTGCTAATATACAAAAAGGGCAACATGACTTCTATCTAAGGTTTCCATTAGAAAGGCCAGCCTTTAACCCATTTGAGGTTATCTTATAACACATGAAGCTGGGGAAAAGATAAAACAGTAAACCAGGCTGGAAATTTGACAAAACTAGAAGACAGCTTCACACTGACTGATATACTAAAGATAAATACACTTCACACTTCAAGATATATTAAAAAAGAGAAAAAAAGAAAAAAGGAAGAAAAGAGCCTACAACAATCCATCCACTCTGAAAATGACCAGAGTAAGCGGAGTTAGAACCCAATAATAACAAGAGAAACACCACTTATTGTGATAAATCTATCTAAGAAGAAGATCCAGTGGTGGAAAGTTTCTGTTTTTGGCAGTGTTTCACTAGGAATATGGGACACTTACGTGCTAGATATTGTAGCCCTGCAAATAAGTATCTCCTGAGATGGATTTAAGATCCATATGGAAACAGCTGAGGCTGTTGAAGTGGTGTGAAAAGCCCCAGACTGGGACTGTGAGATTGTGCCTGGAAGTTAAAAGTTGTTATGAATATAAGCCCTAATTATTACCTGTCCAGAAGTCTAGCTGCTGTTCATTATTGGGAAAGATATTTGGCCAGGAATGAAAAATGTGCTTGAAATATACATTCCCTAAGATTGCATATATTTTGGAAACATAAAACAGCCAGAGTGCTTCACTGGCTCACCCTTCTCTGTCATTTTTCTTCCCAGGCATGCTCCAGTCAAATTTTTTTCTTGCGTATGTCTAATAGCTTGTGCGATGAAACTCAAGACTCATTTTTCTCTTTTAAGCCCTAGTCGTCTCTGAGGCACTCAAGAGAAAGTCTGTAAGGAACAGTTGCACGCACTCTTGAATCTGGATGTTTTATCATTTGTTTTTTTGACAAAACCATGAGAAAACCTCCCCCAGACGGATGCCTGTATTTCATCTCTACTACCCATCTGGCAACCAGACATACCTGAAATGGTTTGGAAAGGTAAAAAAAAAAAAATCAGGCTTAAAAAGATCTGAGCTCCTTAAAAAGATCTGAGCTCCTTAAAAATTTGGCTCAATATGCAGCACAAAGTGTCTGTCTGCCGTATACCAAGTTCTCACACTGTTTTCCTTCAAATTTCAGACATATAAGGAATTGGTTGCACAGTTTACTAGAAAATGTGGTATGGATAAATACATTCGTAATTTGATTTGTCTGGCTGTATATAGTAAGCACTGTAATAATATAACATTATCCTATATTATATAGCATGCTTTCAACTGCACCCAGGGAGATCCACCCTGGGTGGAGAGCATGGAGCTTGGCTGAGCATGGTGGTTTTAAAAAATGAAGTGACACATGCTTGGGACCTTAAGTTTATCAGTAACCCAAAGTCACAAAACTAAAATGTCTCTTAACCTCTCAGTGAATGAAGTTGTCCTGCGTGCATTTCTGTACCAAAATGTATTTCTACTGAAATATGATTGACTGTGGGAGATTCTTGTGCCCTGTTTAGGTTTAGAAGTTAATTAGATGCCATCGTTGTAAAGCTTTCTCTTGTATGTTATTTTGGCTAAGCTTTCTTTTGCAAAGTATTTTTTATAAGCCCAGTGGCAGTGGAAAGATATTGTTATTTTTATCCAGAAATAAAAAATAGCTTTGCTACTGTACTAACTCTTCTCCCTCCTCACTGGGAGCAATCCAAAAACAATGCATCACAGGATGAACTATGTGTTATGCACTTGTACCTACTTTTACTGAAGCTCAAAGCAACACAGTATCTTCTAGTTGGTAAAACAACAGAACTTAGATGATAAATCCATAAGTGAGCAAGAACAAAGAGGTTTTGGTTTTGCCTTTGGGATCACCCATTAGCAGATTTGCTGTACTTTTGAAATTTTCATGCCGTGTTTTCAAGGCAGTTGTGAAGTGAAGCAAACTAAACTAGCAGAGGTGGAGCATCCAAATCTCCAGTTCACGTAAAGCCAACACTGATCTAAATTTGCCACAGTGTCAATATGCCATGACAGACGTAAATAGCATGTGCCTATAAAACAGAGGAAAGAAGCTTTCTTGGACTTATTTTCAGGTATAAAAAACAAATGTTCTGCCCTTTGTATTTGTTTTTCCCTTATGAAAATGACAGGCAGGTCTTGGCATACTAACAAAATCTAGCAAACTTAGTCTTTGTAAACTTGTTTTTTGTTTGGTTTTGGCTTAGTTGGGGTGTTTTTGTTGGTTTGTTTGGGTCTTTTTCCTTGTTTGGCAGGGATATGCTAACTGGAGAAGAATTAGAGATGAACGGTGCAAGGGAACTGTAAGTGGTAACAGACAGCCCTCATGGTAGACCCTGGCTAGAAGTATGGAAATGGATTAAAGAAATTTGGGTGGCCCCTGTGCTCACTATGAGTTCATAGTGGCAAGAAAGCTATGCTTGCTTTCACCATACTTTGGTTTTTCCTTCTTGCAATCATAATTATGCAATCAACAACTGCAAACCTGTATTGGGCGTTGGAGGGACAAATTCTGCTCCTTGCTTTTAGAAATTCAGAGTCAAGTAGTAGTTTGCGGTACAGCTTTTTTCCATGGGAAAGCAAAGAAGAAACTCTTCCTTTTCCAGTCCAAACTGGTATTCTGTTGTTTAAGATTTTTTGGCTGAGATGATAACACCTTTTGCTTATCAGAATTCCTCCCTGAGAAGTGAAGCTGTGGCCTGGCTATGAATACACACTATACCACTAAAATTTTAGAAGTCTTAGATATCCTCATGCTTTAATATTAATGGTGTATTTTTTCAATGGGATTTTATATTGGACTTCAAAACTGTAAGCAGATGAGAATTCCTGTGGCAAAAAGTGCTGAATGTTAAGGAATTCCCTACTCCAATTTTCTGGCAAAAATAGAAAATCACATCCAACCCCCAAATTTGATATGCATAGTTTTTCCTCAAAATAATAACCAAATTACATATTTGTTGGTAGTGGAAATAAAATGAAAATAACAGAACTGCTATATTCCTCTGGTAAGGGATAAATTTGCAATTAAAATTCTAATTATTTCTTTCAGCTTACTTTCCTCTCTTTTAATTTGACCACTCTGCGATGAAGAACTACAGCCAAACGGAGTGTAGGCTTGTGTAATGAGGAAATAAGATCTGATCACATTACTCAGGAAATTCTTGAGTACTGTAGGACTCCAGTATAAACTGAGTAGGGTTTAGTAAATGGAAAGATGATTTAGTAGTAGTAATTAAAAAGTCACACAGGTAAGCAGAGTTCATGGAGTCCTGCCAGAAGTTGCTTTGGGAACACACACTTTTAAATCATTAATATAACTAGCCCATTCCACTGTTTTCCCAAGTTCTCCTGTTCTCTAAAAAGTTGTATGTTTTTGTCTACTCAAATTTTATAGCTTTGTATTATACTTGTCATTTTACCTTCTTCCCCTTACACTTTTCCTTTCATTTCCTTTCCTTCTCTTTTAATCTACTGCAGGTGACAAATGCAAATGACAAGAAGCATAAACTGTTAGCAGAGTCCTGGTATAAATGGCAGACATCCTACCGACTCCAGTGGGTGTTATCTTTGCTCATGCCAGGATTAAATTTAGTTTACAAGTTAAGAAACTGGGGCAGCAGGGGAAGAATTCTGGCATTACTATGAACCTCCTTGTCATGCTTTTATTTTGCTCACTTCTGACATTACATTTCATTTTTTTTCCCTGTGTGTTGTAAATCAAGAGAGCTATCCCAGACCCCCTGCATTTGGAGAGTGGAACTTCTTCAGATATGAAACAATTTGTCTTTTTCCAAAGCTCAGTCAACAACACTCATCTAAATTGATACAAAGCAAATAAAACCCTTCTTCCAGGGTATCAGGTTTTCTCTTTGTAAATCCCAGCTGGTTTGAAGAGAGCTCTATCAGAATAGGAACAAATAGGGTAACATGTTTTAGGAAGCTGAGATGGACTAAAATACCTCTTTCCTCCATATTTCTTAGTTTCCAGTGTCATAATGTGCAAATGAAACCAACTATGCCCACAACCCTTTCCTTTATGTCCTCAAACTCTCCTTTATTCTTGTTTTGTGAAGGTTAGGGGACAGAGGAAGATGTGGTATGCTGGCTGTTGAGGAGGCTGCTTCAAAACCCCAAAGTAGTCTTGCAGGGAAAATTCTTTGAAGAATGCTCCTCCCCGCAGTGGAAATGGCTGTTTTTAAAATTTTAAGAATCACAGAACTGCCTAAACCGGAAAGTTGTAGTGCTACTGGGATTTGCAAATGAGGAAGCTCACTGGCATGAGCGAGATAAGGAAGAATAACCTCTAGCAAACCAGCTGGGTGGGTGTTTTGTTTTTTTTTTTTTTTTTTTGGTCAGATGATGCTGCCTTTCCAGATAAGCTTTGTTTCTTGTTGAAAACTGAAAATAAATGGACAAACTGATACTCTACTGTACACTTCTGGGTGGTAAAACTACTAGTGATGCAGTGATGGGGCCAGAATATTTCCCTAATTAAAAAACAACACTGCCTTTCTCAATGATGGAATTAATTCAGACTTTGCTCTTTACTCTAGTGAGAAATGGTAACATTTGGGTTTTAGAAAGTGGCTTAAGAAAAGGTAGACATTTAGAAATGGAAATGAGATGAGCAGCTCAAGCCCAAATCTATTATCCAGCCCAGTCTTCGGCTAGAGGGGTGAGGGCAGAAGCCAGGAGCACACATTAGGTCCCCCAAAGTCCTCTTTTTCCAGCTGCTCCAATCCTCTGCGTGAGTTGGTCACTGGCAGTTAGGAAGGGGGAATACAGGAATACCTGTTCCCACCTGGGGTTATCAGAGCAGCTGTAGCTCCTTAGCAAGGCAGGGGTAAAGCTGGGCCCTTGCCTGTCTACCCACCAGCAAACGATGGCAAACGGCAGCTGCAGTTTTCTGCGTGGGCTTTCACTTCTCCTGGGCCTGCAAACCTCCCTGGGGCAGTGAATACACCAAAGGAAAATAGCATAAAGGTTGGTTTTGTTTTTCAATAAACTAGGCCTTCAGTGGACCCTAAAACTGGGACTTTTCTGTTCAGAAATTGCCAGAAAAAGAAAATCTTAGTTTTTGCCTATATTTTTGTGTGGCCTGTCATAATCTATCTTTCAACACATTTTTAACTTCTCTTACTGAATTATGATCTGCACAACATCTGATTTACTTTATTTTTGCTACTTGAGATCACTTTTAATTTAGTATGAACTTGGTTGATAGTGAAATATGCATTTCAAATTTCTGCAGATATTTCCTACTTTATCAGGAAGGGAGAGTTTTGCAGGAAATCACTGTTAAGTTAGAGTAGAGACACCATCCCAGATACACCCACCTTTCATGAGATACTCCTCTACTGTGATTTTTAAAATGGAATTATCTTGCTCCTCCCATTTCTCTTTTCTCTGCCTATAATCCTGGTTAGCTTAGCTTTCTCTTTATTTTAAATAGAGACATAATTACAGACTCAGATTTATCCTGTTGCTGTTTGTATTACTGAAAAGCATGCTGTAAGCAAAAGTGGTGCTCTTTCCATACCATATAGTGGTCTAACTGCCTGGGACAAGTTCCAGAGCTATACTTTCCTGTTTTGTGGGGAGAAATCTAAATGAGGCATAAGGAAACTTGGCAGCAGAATGTATCAGTTTGTAACAGGAATCAAGTTTGCCCAATGTGCTTAGTTTCCTGACAGCTGACTGAAAGCAAACCTAACTCCCCCTCCTTCCAAACTTTGGAGAACAGTGCCTCAGGATACAGCTGGTGTGCTTGTGTGATGTCTTGTTCACATGAGCTGCTCTTCCCTTTGTGAAATGCTCTAGCAGGTGTTTTGTTGTGGATAGATATTGCTGTTGCAATGGCATGCTAATACCTGCAGCTGTTGTGCTTCTCTGCCCTACACTGACATGGTGCATTTCCCTAAACAAACATGTTAACTGCAGATTCACTCGAGGAAGGAAAAAAAAATTGATTAAGAGACATCTTAAGCAAAATTGCTTCAGTTGGTGGTGTTGGGGGTGTGATATAAAGGCCAGAATGTGTACTTTTAAAATGTATGTGACTACCTGAATTTTATGGGTGCTTTGCTTGTGGCAATACGAGCAAAAAAGTCCCTTCAATAGGAGCAGAATGTACTGGTGTCAGTCAGTGGAACTTCTTGCTTGGTCTTTGAGACAGTGGTGCTGAAATTGAAGGCTGACTGAGAAATAGAACTGGTCACAATTTCCCGAAAAATGACTGATGCTTCAGATTTTTAGGTGGAAAAATATTAATTACTTTATTTGTTGTGTTTTCTTCCAAGCAAGTTTGTTCTATAGATTTTAATTCTTGAATCTCCACAGCAGCTGGGGAACTATTTACACTGGACACTACAATGCTGTTGAGTTTGCTCAGCCAGCTCTATTAAATAAATGAAGGCATGGAGGACTGTCAGTTTTTGTGGTTTACTTCAAGTCCCACTGGACTTGAAGAAAATATATTCCAGCTATTTCAGTTATAATATAGTTGCAATATTATTGCAAATAACAGCTTTGTAGAGGACTGCTGATTGTTAGTGAGGTAACATGGGAGACTGTAGCCACAGATGCCAAGGTATCACGGATAAGGATGTGCTGTTCTCACAGGCTTTTCAGGAAGGACAATAAGACAGGGTATTTCATAAAATATTTAATCATCCCTCAGCCATACTGGTAGCCTGTTTGGCTTTTCTTTCAAAGCTCTCGTTTAGCTTTTTCCATCTGAGAATGATCCTAAATGCTTATCCTAGCAGCAAATGAGTAAAGGAAAAATATTTGCTACACAGTACTTCAGAATGTGACCAGGTAAAACAAAGTCTCCAATATTTCTGAAAGTTTTTATAAAACAGAAAAGAACCCAGCACTCTTAGTCTTCAGGACATGTAGACAGGATTCCATTTGACTGCACGTCTACTCTCCTCACTGTTTATGTCTTGTTTTATTTCTGGTAGGAACCAGAATGCATTGAAGAAAGAGGGTCCACTCAGCTCTTGCACTGACGTCAGTATCTAGTATGGGATGTAGATTTGTGGGTGTTTTACAACTAGATGATTTAGATGTACCTCGTGAGCCACCCTGAATTGTGTGACTAAGAAGACATTTAGAGACTGGGCTTCTATAGAGCTATGAACCTAAGAAGCACCACTTCCAGGTTTTCTACTTCTGCTTTGATGTTAGCTTAGAAAGAACACAATTTATGAGTGTTAATAGACTTGCAAGTTCATTTCACTGAGTGTTTTAAGGGCAAGGATTATGGAAGAGACAACCTTTTTAAACCTGCCATGTGAACTAAAACGTTTTTGTTCAAAGACTAATAAAAATTTGAGTTTAGGCCATTGTCTGACAATATCTTAGAACTAATATAAGAATAACAGATTAAGGGAAGCAGAGAAATATTGCGCTGGCAGAATATTTAATAAATAAGAAGATTAGATGGAATTCATTTGGAGTAATTTCCATAAAAGAAAGAAAACCCCACGAGATAAGAAGCTTCTTGGAACACCCCAGGCTCTCACATAACATACTCTCATAAGGCTAAAGAATATTTTTTTTTTTGCCTTGTGAGAAATTGATTAAGTTGCAGATTTAGGATTGCCTTGTTTTACTAACAGGTCAGGAGCCACTGGAGGGCAGAAGGTATTGAAAATCAGGAGTGAAGTTGAATCTGTCAGGAAGGAAGGAGCAGGGGGAAGGTGTTTCAAGATTTAATTTTAATTTTTCTCATTAGCAATCAACTCAAAGAAAAAAATTAAACTAATTGCCCAAGATGAGTCTGTTTCTGATGTGGCTGTAACCACTGGGTGATCACTCCCTGTCCTTATCTTGACCCACAAGCTGCTCATCGTATTTCTCTGTTCCTTGCGCAGGTGAGGAGGGTGTGATAGAGCAGCTTTGATGGGCATCTCGAGACCAGTGATGTTCAATCCACCTGTTTCTGATGTTTTGCAGGAGCTCTCAATAAAAAGTGTATGTATTTATTAAATTTTTCTCATTTAAATATTTTCTTTATGCACCTCTTTTATCACCATACCTGAAAATCACTGTTCTTTGCCAGCAGACAGAGTGACAACCACTATTTCTTTTAATACTAACAAACATCTGAATTTACCAAATGTGTTTTTCTCTTCTTTCATCAGGTTGTCTTGTCAAAGCCTGCATGTGGTCTGTGGCCTATGGCTATGACTGTTTCTGAGCTATTTGCAAAGTAGTAAAGGACTAATATTTATGTGGGAACTGTGTGATTCTCTTAAAAAAAATCATATAAATAACTTACCTATGAAGATCAGTTGATAGATCTGTCTATTCTATGTCTCATTTTGTCCCAGTTCTCACCATGGTGTTTGAACTTCCCAGTACTAAGATAAAACTGGTCTATTTAAAGAAGCTAGTAGCACAGACTCTTTGGGAAAAAAATCTGGACTTTTTCTATATATTATTTCTACCTATCCACCCTAGATTAAATTAAATAATCTCTTCAATGAAAACATTACCGCTGTGTTTTACAAGTTATCGACCTATAAATTTCATGTTATGTTGCAATAGAGAAATTGTTTTCATAATATCAGTAAGAATAATTATTTTTCATATTAGAAACTAATACAACCTTACGCTTTTTTGCATGTTAAATGATGTATACTCCTTGTTCAAATGTGATGTATTTTATTCCCAGCAATGCACTTTTGACAAATTTGTACCAAATCTTTTCTGGTGGAGGGAAAAGACGGTGTTTCTTGACTACTCAGGCCATTTTTAATGAAATGAAAACATCTTATGTTAAGCTAAAAGCATTTGTTTTACTAATTAATATGAATACTCTTTCCTGAAACTATTGGCTGCTCTTTTTGAGAAAGTAGTCTACTAAGTCATATTGGATTACACACTTATATCCATTTTTAATTACATTTGGAGGAAACATGATAACAGCAAGAGGAAAAATCACATTTCTTGATTATGTGAGTTAGTCAGTCCTTGGCCACCTCCTCTAGAATAGCTAACTTTTATTTGGTTTTGTTTGGAAAGAGTCAGGGCCACGTGATATAATAAAGAAAGAACATAATTATTCTATTTAATCCTGCCTAAATTTGTCATGTTTGGTATTAAGAAATACACAAATTAATGTTCAAAAAGAAAGCAGTAAGTAAGTGAATAGAAGAAATTTGTGAATAACATGTGAGGACAAAAAAAGGGACAGAGACATGAATGATGGTTGGTTATATAAAATTTTTCATTCACCTTTTTAGTGACTCCAATTATTTTCCTGGTGAATTAAAAGATTTTTTTTTTCCACTTCAACACTCTTCTCCCAGTATGCTGAAGCCTCTATATCCTTTCCAAATAAGTGAATTAAATAAGTAATTGGGGCTGGTACAGGTAATCCCAAAGAAGAGGCAGAATCAGCTCTAAAGGAAGCCTTGGGCTTCACGTCTAAATTGGTAGATTAAGTGTCTCATACCTTATTTTGGGAGTTGTTCCTATAATCTAAGTGTCGATCCCAATTTCTCAGAACAACTATCACAATCATGGACCAAAATGTAAACCAGAGAGAGTTTGCATGGCTGCGCAAATTTTATCTATTTTTACAAAGAGATTGGGAAATGGAAAAAATGCATTTTTTGCTTTTGACTACTGTAATTTCTAATCTATATCTTAATCCATTTTTTCCATGCTGGAAGTAATTAGTCAGCAACTGTTCTATGACCACATCAGGTCCAGATGCAGACAGTTTCAGATAGATCTATTTTATTTCATAGACCTTTCATTGAGTGTTCCTGTGAAGAAATGTTATTTTGACTGCACCATAATTTTTATAGGTTCTGTTCTAAATCTTTAGATAAGGATGAATTTTTAGATGCTCTTGGAATACCCAGTTCAGCTGGATATGCAGAGGAACGATCCCACTGCTTTGTTCTTTTCTCTCCTGCTGGAGATTTCCCATTAAAGGAATGGCAGATTTCTTTCCTTTCAAAACTACAAACCCAGGAATTACACCAAAGAACTTTTTGGAGTAGCTGTAATAGAAGATCTGTCATACTCAGCAAACTAAAAATAGAAGAGTCTCTCAGACACACAGTGACAAGGACCAACCAAGATTTAATACTGGCATCTCTAGGTGGTGGTGTGGTCTGACTGCCTACAACAGTGTTTTATTTATTGATATATATATATATATATATATATGTGTGTGTGTGTGTGTATATATATATGTATGTATGTATGCATATACAATAAAATGATTTATAGTGTTGTTTGTGTTGGGTTTTTGTTGTTGTTATGCTTGTTTGAATTTTTATTTTGTTCATTGTTTGTCACAGGTCACACTTAGTTAGAAGCAGGCTTCAGCCTACTTAGGCAATGAAAGCAGTGAACCTTTTTATTACCACATCACTGCATATCTGAAATTTGATGGTGATGATGATGATGTCCCTAATGAAAACCAGTAGTTTGATCTACCTTGTCAAAGTGCGCAGAGGAGGTATGGAATGACTATCCTAACAAAGACAGGTACATTTCCATTTCATCACCCATTCAGCCTCCTGTGTACTACCAGGAACTATGCAAAATGGCCTCAGATAATTTTTGCTGTGGTTATGTTTCTCTGTTAGGGACAATCGTCCATGAGAAGCCTGCTTGAGACCACCTTTTCTTTCATTAGGGACTGCCAAAGGGATGCTGGGCAGTAGTGTGTTCCAGCCACTGGTGGCCTAGGCCGGGTTTGAATGTAGAAATTAAGAAGAAAAGACCTATATCCAGAATGTTTATTGCCCTCCCAAATTATGATTTCTCTCATTTTCATCCTTGTTGCAAAACCCCCAATTTTTTTTTTTTTTAATTTCTAGACAAAGGGAAAGTAAGTGGTAGACCCTAATTTGTTAATGACAAATCAGCTATACTTTGACCTGGAAGCAGTGAAGGTGCAAAATCTGGGTAAGACCACACTGTATTTTTGGCTTTGACAACAAACTGTCTGACTTCACAACCAGTTTCTTTCATTGACTTGGAAAGGCAGCAGGTTTTTGGATGCTCTGGGTAGAAGTTTGCTTTATTGCACATTTCACTCTTGAATGGAGATGCTGCATTAGAAAGAGAGTTTGTTGAAGTGCCAGACTAAGTTGTTTGAATATTGCTTGCGGTGGTTTGGCCTAGAAACCTACTGGCTGTCACAATAACTGGACCTCTGTCAGGATGAACATTTGTTTTCTGTCTCATATCTGGAAAGATAATATTTCCCAGTATGTCACAATTTTCAAAGAGCTCATTAGACTATTCTGTACTAGCACTGAAGTTTTCTGTGCAGGTAATTGGATGATTACTTACATCCATGGGACTGTCTAGCAGTGAGACCTTGCATAATTTCTTTAAGATTGTTAAGGGACTTTGAACAAAGCAATTCCTGTTTTGCTCATGCTCTCTCTCATAATTGTAGCCACCAATGTATATTGCTGTTTTATGACCTGTGTTTCTCTTTCATGTAAGTCCTGTGTGCCCTTTAGTGCTGTGCTGCAACAGTGGATGTAATTTCCCAGTTTCTGTCATCCCTATCCCATCCCCTTTCATATTCTGTACCTGATGTTCAAGTTCTTCTGTTTCATTGTCTGGGGTCATTACCTTGTTATATAAATGTACTGTCTGTTCCTGAGAGCAGGGTTACATTTATGTAACTTCTGCCATTTAAAAGTTAGATCTCTGAGTGGAGAGGCGTCTTCTGTGTTTCTTCTGCTCACAATTGAGAGAAATAGGCAAATCCAGAGGTGGATTTGTCCCATCTGCTTCAGGCACTTAATTTGAGATGAATTATCTGCTGAATGCATTTTATCTTTCTGCTGTGACTATAAATGGAGGTAGATGATTATAGTAGAACAGATGCATAAATGTAACACTGTTGATATTAGGTGAGATGAACCTGGGTCCTAGACAAACAGAATGGTCCAAGTTCCCTCAATAGTAGAGAAAAAATTGGCACAGCCAATTGATACTTGTTTCCCAGTATATTTGGATGTCATGAATTGCTGTTTGGAGTGCCTCTAGAAATTAGGGTGGAACCCTAGCCTTACTTAAATTTATTTCTGATAGCTGAAGTAGGAGACATGCTTGTCACTCAAACTGGGACACCGTAGATATACTATTTTCATCAGTAGTAATGTTCTCTTTCTCCTTAAAAAACACACAGAAACACACTGCTACTCTTTCATCAACTGTGACAACTTTGTGAATCTAATTTCCCACAGCCTACGGGCTAAATCTAGCCACAGAAATTATACAAACTTATCCCAGAATCTTTCCCATGTCACTGCAAATAAATACAGTTTTGCTTTACCTCACCCATCTCAATTCTATAGAAATTGTGCATATCCAGGAAATCACATACAAAATCACATTTCTCTTTTCACCATCCACAAAGATGTTAATTTTGTCTTAATTCTCTTGTTTTAATAGCTTATATTATTATAATATTATATTATTTAGTAAGTTGCAAGATTAAAAAAAAAAAAGAAAAAAATGGAGAGAGAGAATGAATTAAGAATAAAAAATGAATGCACAATTATCTGGGATAAAAATGAGCAACCCAAATACAATGAATGAGTTTTAAAGTGGAGTCTGGAACCTGAAAAGATCTGCTCTCTGTTAACCATGATAAATTGGGCACAGTGGGCCACTGGGAAGAGATAAGTGTGATGATTTCCTGAATGGAGCACTGCGATTCTCATCGAGACTTCAGTTTTGTGAGATAACTGTCACAACCAGTTTAGCATGAAAGTTTGACCTACTCAATAATTTAAAAAAAATTGCAAGTTGGTCACTGAGAAATTGAACAGACACCTGCTATTCTCACAATGTGCCTTATTTAAACATTTATTGTCAACAAGAGAAGAAACTATATGTCACTGGGTGTTAATTTAATCTGAGAACTGTTCTGCCCTGAAAATACTGCTAATGTCAATTGACACCGTAGAGGGACAATGTTTTTGAAAACAGGACACATATCATCACTTACGTTATTCAATTTGAAAAATTCATGTTCAAGTTTATTGAATTACAGGACCCCAGTTGCAGGATGTAAATTCACTACTGGTCTTATGCTCTACGTAACAGTTTTATCACATAAAATATTATGGATACACCATGTGCTTTGTTGTTTAATGATCAAAATATGTACACTTCCAGTTTGCAGTTGCAATCCATTATTTACTGAAATCTGCTGGAAGACACCTAGGGAACTGAATGAGAATAGTATCACAGAAACAGGTAGACTTTGTTAATGGATTATTCATGTTTCAATTACCCAATTCAGACTTTGTCAGCTGTCAAATGAATTAATGGCAACCATTTTCCTTGAATCAAAGGGAAGACAAATGAAAATGGTATTGCAGAAGGATAGGTGGCATCTCCTGGCATCCTAGTGCAGTATCCAAACGGTTTTATGAGTCTAGAGAGGTTTTCAAACCTGTATGGAATATTCACACACCTTAGAAGTGTACTTGCTCAATGAGCAGCTGCAAATTTTATATTTTTAAAAGAATATAATAATCTCTCTAGGCCATTCGTCCTATTTGCTGGGTTATTCAAACATAAAAGAGTTCTAGTGATAAGTTCTGACCTCAAATGACTTTATCATAAGTAAAAATAGAGTAGTTTCTCATATTCTTTATGGTGGAACCAGGAGATAAATGAAGACAGAGCCAGGACTTGGCAAACCATCTAAGCCAGGGCATGCTGTAGATGGAGTTAATGGGTATTAATGGAGAACAACACTGCTGCAGAAAGTCTGGCATCAAGCCTAACATTGGTTTAGTAGAAACATCACCATCATGGCAGGCAGAAAACCTGGGTGAACAGAGAGGGAAGGACTTCTGTGGGACCTGAAACAAGAAGAGGAGATACTCAAATTAAATGCAGCAGTGAAATGGGAGTCAAAGGACCTTCATTTATTATCTATGTTCTTCTACTTAAAAATGTCATTCTTTGAAGGAAAGTTGGAATGCTTTGTCCCATTTGCCTGATATGATGAACTAGGATACGTGTCACAATGAAAGCATACTTTGTTCATTAAGTAAGTAAAACTATGAACTCTCTCTTGAATTATTTATTAGTCTAATGAAAAGCATTAAGCATTTAATTCAAGTTTATATAACTATTAAATCTGGATTTCTATGTTATTAACTCTGTATCTCTATATAGGTGATGTAACATTTCATTAGCTCAACTGTGGAATTGAATTTTTTTGAAACAAGGGAACTCAGGGTTCTTTGTATGGCTTGGACTTATCAGTGAGAATATGCATGGGGAAGTGATTATCACTGGAAACAGTGGCAAACCTTGGCTCAAGTGCCAAGTAGAGTCCACTGGGACATTTTGTGCAAGTCTCAGACATATGTTTCAAATCTACCTCCTTTGTCCTAATGAGCCTTGAGGTGCTCCTTACCCAGTGTCTCTGGGCTTGTGTTTCTGCCAGTGAGATGAGCCTCCTGCTGGGTCACTCTGAGGATACACCTGCCTGTGGGGTGGATGTTTGCTGGGTGATAGGGGTGTGCTGCTGGCTGAGCACGTTGACTCCAACACCTTCCAAATAGCACTCTAAGTCCTCTTATGGGTGAAGGGAAGGATTTCTGCTTTGCTTCTATGTTTCTCCATTAAGAAAGTGCTTTGATAACTCAGCTGTTACTATTACCTGCGTCTCACATGGATGCTAATGATCTCCAGAATGAGAATGAGCACCATTGCTGTAAGAGGCTCTGCTGAGATTTCTTGTGTCTGTGTAGGAGCACTAGAATTTTCTTATGTTTTATGGGCTTTTTTCAGTGATTTGGGTCTCACACAATGGCTAATAGTTTCTTTTTCTTCACTTCTTCACCTCTGCTCCCCACAGTGCTGTGGGACTTGCCACCTGAAAGTCATCTGTAGAAGCTAAACAGCTTCCTACATTGAAGTGCCACTCAAAATTCCTTCTCCTTTTTTGTTTTGGTTTGGAGAATAAATGGTAGACCAAAATCCTCTTTGCTAAGCCTAAGTATAACCTTTCTCCATTTTCCTGGTATTACTGGAAAACTGCAAAACTGTCATACCTTTTAAATGATGCATCGCAATGAAGTGCTAAACCAGAGTTGCAATTTACCCTGGCTTGTAAATTTCTGACAGATGCCAAGAAGAGGCAGGGAGACCCATTTGACTAAAATGGAAAATATTCCACAGAAGACAAGTCTACCTCACTTTTTATTTATCATTTCCGTAAGCTTGTCCACATCTTCAGTCAATATCATAAATATCAAGGGCAAACAGTAAATGTCTGTAGCTCGACACATTACACAGAAGACTGGCAGTGGATTCCTGTGCTTTTAAAGGGCTGTCCCAGTCCCAGTCTCAGTCAGGGCTGTAGTTCACTGCAGGTGCTGGAAAAAGGAGGCTGTGCTTCAGACATAGCAGCAAGATTTCAGTCACTTAATTTCAGAGGCTGCCTCTGCTTAGCACAGTGGGACCTCTCATTTGACCTTATCAAACTCCTAGGCAGCAGATTAATACAGTCCACAGTGTACATTCTAAATACTAGATTCTAGAAATCTCTTCAGATTTCTGGTGTCACATTAAGTTTTACCTGTAGGTAATCTTTCAATGACTTTGCAAGATACAAAGTATGAGAATCACTAGCTCTAATTCTGTGCATCCCAGAAGGTTAGAACGGGTCTTGGAACTTAAAATTTGCATTTGAAAAAGTAGAACTGTCTGAAAAAAATTTCTAGGGGAATCTTCTGGTAGGCAATAGGCTCAGCAGGCATTTTGGGGCGGGACCTGTATGTCTGTTTCAGACATCTGTATAACGAGATTATATGCTTCCTGGAAATGTCTGTTCATCCATTAGTGAAAAAAGCATGGAAAAGGATTATCTGTGTGGGTGCTGACTATCAAACTGACTCTGATAGTTTTGCCAATGTGACATTTACAAGGTCATAACAAAAGCATGTGGCAGAGAAAGAAGCTTAATGGAAATCTTTGACTGACACCTTAGAAAATTGACAATTTGTTTGTAGGACAATCTCCATTAATCACTACTTTAAAAAAACTAATCATCAAATTAATAACAAATTTTGGTAGCATTGATGATTTCTACTCCAGGGTTTGCCCTGAGCTGCAAAGCAGGGGGATGCTCCAGGTAAGGATCAGTGTTTTTTGGCAGAGTTGTGTGTTGGCAGCGAATGTTTAAACAGCATTTTTCCATGCTAAACCTGATTCAAATCAATGCCACAAGAACATGTTGTATGATATATTACTAATAAAATGAATAAGAAAGAGATGTGTCAGCCCAGAGGAAAAACAAACAGAAAAAAATCCTCTTTTTTTCCTTTCTTTTTCCTTCATCTGCACCTGTATGAACAATTTCACTTTGAAAGCAATAGGCTTCCAGAAATGAAGTACTGCTGCAGATTCAGAGGGAAGTGTTTGCATGTTAAGATAGGTGGGTAAAGAACACCTCATTTTTTATTATTACCGGTGAAAAAATTTGTGAGTAAATGTTAAATTCCATCATGTCTCTTTTAAAATTTATATTTAAAATAGCCACCTAAAAAGGGATTTAAAGTGAACAGCCTGGAGAGAAAACCTAGTATTATAGGATTTTAACAATTAGTACTGCCATCCTACTATAAAAATTCAGTATTTTTTACTGATTTGGTACATCAGCTGTGTAAGAAGTTATTAGAATAAGATAATGGGGCTCCAGTAGTGTGGGTAGCGTGCAACATAGCAAAAATTTTAGGGCATGAAATTACTCCAGAATTCCTCCTGTCTCATGCTTATGTGGTAAAAATAACCTGCTGGAATAAGACAAGGATGGTAATGGCTTTTAAATATGGCACATCCACTATGTTGAAGACTGGTTAAGTTGCACAAGGAGGGGCACCATGTTGCCTGCCGTGATTAACTGTGGATCTGTTGTAGCTGTTATAAGGTGAGTGTTGTAGCTGCTAAGGCTGGGAAAGAAGCAGAATGGACTTTCAATGAGTAATTTTCTCTCTTTCTAAGCAAATATTTTTTCCATTTTTCAGTAGCTAGAGAATGCTGCTGTTTCTGTTGACTCTGCTCTCTAGTAAGAGAGCAGTCTTCCTTTCCAGACCATTGGTATTTGCTTGAAGCTGAAATCTGTTTGGAGATGTTTTCTATTCTGGAAATGCAGCCTGGGGGAGATGAGCTTACAAATTGCTGTCAGCCAGAAGAAAACTGTGGTCTGACAGTTTCACTGGGGCACAAGCGCATTTCTGCATTATACCAGGAATTTGTGCTGCCAGGACATGTGTACAGAGCTGAACATCATAAACTAAGCTGAGGGGGAAGCAAGACCTGTGGAAAATGTGTTGTAACATATCCTGTGATACTGAAATAAGAAAGGAGAAAAACACAGCTGATGGTCTTCTAAAGCTGTGTTTGTTCACTTTATCGGTGTTTGAACTGGTGAAAAGAACAATGTGTGAATGTCCCGCTTGGTTTCTAGCAACTGGCTAATCCTATGGGAAATTGTCCCTCAGTGGAGGTAAGTCTGGAAAAGACAAGGGCAGAAAGTGAACGAGGAACAAAGATTACTATATCTGCGAAGCTGAGGACTGGCAAAATCACAGCAGTGGTGTAGGTAGAGCTTACCTTGTCAGTCTGGGACAGAGCCAGGCTCACTTAGACTGTCTCTCAACAGACGTTTGACTTTATTTTCTTAAAACTACACAAAAGTAAGGGATTTTTAGCACCTCTGCTACCCAAACCTTGCCATGCAAACCCAATGAAAACATAGACATCCTTTGGAGCCATTACTACCTGCTTTTTACACAAGCATTCAACTTTGGTCCTTATGTTTCTCTCATTCACTTTCATTGTTCACAGACAGAGTTTATGCAAAGGGTCGGGGCACTTTGAATTCCACTCTTGACAAAAATACATTCAGGCCCTCCCAAGTTGCTTTGATGTGCTGATTTTATATGTTAATTGCACAAACAATTTCTGTTTCAGCATGTAACTGATCAGATTGCTCAACAGTGTATTTATAGTGGACTCCTCTAGGATAAAACTTCATCTGCACAACCAATTGCATACTGTGTTACTAACACAGGTTGTTTGAGCTTGACTGAAGCTTGCTCTTGGAGCTTTCAATGAAGTTCTAGCATGTCACCTTACCCAAGCTGGACTGACTTCACTTATCACCCTGCGTCTGTCTCTTCCCTGTAAAAGTACATATAGCACTCATTCACCTTCAGTCTTTGGGATGCTATTTGTTCTCTATGACTGGCAGTTTCATAATCACTTCATATTGTTCTTTAACTACTTCGGGGTAAATGGTATCAGGTCATAATACTAGTTTGTCCAAATATTCTTTGAGGTCTCATGTCCCTATTCTTACTGTGTTTTCATTTCTGTACCAGGTCTGTTATCCTACACATATGGTCAGAAGTTTTCTTCTTTCTTTATGTGTATTTGTAAGGAAAGAATCAAACAGGATGTGGAGTCTTTTGATTTTATCAGTGGCACCTGACTGTTTCTTTACATTTTTTTCAGCATCTGCTTTTTGTTTTCAAATGACCGTGCAATTGTTTTGGAATGAATATTAAATGTGTCAAACAGTGGAGCATTCATGGTGTGAGTTCTTGTATATATACCTTTTTTGCACTTGGCTCATCCTCTGCCTTTGGACCAGAGTGGTTTTTTTCTCCTGCTACCTAGTATAATGTGCTCCTTTTTGCTCCCTGTGGTGACATCATTGTTTTTAAAGCTGAGGAAACAACTTGAGGCTAGGAAAACCATATGACAGCATAATAAAGATCACTGTGTGCCTTGAACAACATACTGACTTTGTTACTGCTCCTGGTATGACAAAATCAATAATGCTAACTGTAATGTAAACCTCTGCTTTTCTTGAGAATGCTTGTAGACTTGCTGGCCTGGTTGTGTATGGTTCCTGGTGTGCACAAAGAGACACTTCAGAGGCCTCCTGAGCTTGCCTTTGACATCTCCCCCTCTGAGCTTGAGGCTTCCTCCTGTGCCCCTCACCACATATTTTATGTGTATTTTCATGTGCTGCATGCTCTGCAGGAACCTGAGCCTTTTTGTCACTCGAATGCCCTAATGGAGTGTTCTGAGTAGGGGAAATTATCATACTTGTAGCATCAGTCCAGTTCATGCAAACAGATTGTGGATGCTGTTCAGGACTCCAGCTGAAGAAAGATGGAGAAAATGTTTGCCTTTAAGATACTTTTCAAGAGATAGAGTCTGTCAGAAACCTGAACTCATTCATTGCTGAGCACTATGACCAGTTCACCTAAGGGGAATTCTCAACAAAGAATGAGCTACACCTTCAGATTTTTTTTTGTGCGTGTGTGGGAGGAAGGGAATGATTTTTTCCTGCTTTTTGTCTCAAACAGAAACAAAAGACCTGGGCAAAAATGATTAGAGGTTTCTGTGTTGAACAGGTAATACAAAAAATAGTGTCTCTTCCAGTGTCTTTAAAAAAATAGAAGAATAAAAAGTAAGATGAAAAGCTAAGAAAAAAAATGAGCCAAGCACAGTATAGAAAAACGGCAGAGCCAAGTGTGCTCTGTATTCAGGTCTATAACAACCATGGTATTCAGAGAGCTCAGTTGTGAAGCAATGACAAGAACCAGTGTATAAAGATTTAATTTTCTCTCAGTCTCGAGATTGTTTCCCTTTCTTAGCTGTTGAGGCACATGAGCTGTGGGAGGTGGGGAACATGGCAGGTACTAGCCATGGTGGGGCTCCTGGTATGTGAGGCAGGGGTGCTCATCCACTGGGTCATGGCCCGCTGTCCAGCCACAAGCTCACTTTGTCACCAGTGAAATCCTTCCTCACCTTCACTTCTGTTTCTCCATTAAACATTCATGAAAAAAACCCAACTTCCTACTGAGTATGCATTAGCCACCAGTGCTGATGTTAATGAGCAAACTGTGAATGCACCTCAGAGCAAATTGAAATGAGTCACAAAATACACTTAGGATGTGCTTCCTGCCAGTATTGGTGCGTCATTGGGAAAATGCTGGTTCCTTAACAACAGGCGTATAAAGAGCAGGAATACAGCTGATTGAAAAAAGGCATTATTTAAAGGAGTTCCATTAAAAGAGATTAACTGATTTATGAGCAAATGAATCATATCTGCACATTAGCTCTTTATTTGTCATGCCAACTTGTTTTCTATTACATTAAAGCAGTTTTAAATTAAAACACAGAATTAAATTAAGGCCTGTTACAGAAAAAAAATGTGTATTTCAAAACAGACATAATTTAATTACAGTCAACCTGTGTAAATAAAAGTAAATAATTAATATATGACAGTAAAAAAGTGTTGTCTTACATACTTTGTTCAATTAAAGACATATTAAGGCCTTCAAGTACAGTGCTTTCTTGTCTTTATTCATTCCTTTCAGCTTTACACCTCTTTGAATATTTAATGTGAAACAGACTGCTGTTAAAAACATATTGACATACATCACTTGGCTGGATGGGAGGAAATTCTTTCTGCATTGCACAGGATGACAGCTGGTACTGATCACAATTTCAGGTGACAAGTCAATCCTCAAAAAAATGGCCTAGAAAGAGTATAGTCTGTGTTCATCTCAGCTTCTCTGGTGTCGCCCAGGCTAGGGAAGGGACACGCGCATTTGCAGTGAGGTGCTGGCCACTGCCTGTGTCAGAGCAGTGCAGCTACAGCTCCATGCCTGGGGACAGGCACCGTGTGGCCTGTAGGAGTCACACAAGGCTCCAGACACCTGCTTAGTACACAGCTTCTGTCTGGGATGGTAGTGAAGTGCTGTTGCTTAGAGCAGGAAAAACCAGCTTGGAGTCATTTTACGAGGCTGGGGTGAATCGGTGGGCAGGAGGGGAGGTATGGGAGGCCTGGAGACACTGTGGAAAGCCAGCACCTGGAGGCTGCAGGTGGGTGCCAGGGAGGTGGTGATGGAGTCCCTTCTGGGAGCACCTTGCTTTTCCTCCTCCACAAATGGGGTGAAAGACCCAACTCTGCTAGGGTGGCTGCAGCTGGGTAAATTCGAATTCTAATATCTAGATATGGAATTATCCAATGCAAAGGAGAAACAGCTGCCTCAGAGGTGAGCTGCAACCCACTGGCGATTAAGGTATGTACATGATATATAAAAAACTGAGAGATGAAGAGGTAAAGACTTAGACAAAAGCACTCAAGACAAAAATGCTTGATCTCCTGAGATTTTACAGTGTTTGTTGTGACTAAACTCATATAATCCACTTCAATTCCTCCTGGAGTCCACGGGAAGACACCAGCTGAGCACAGAGGGGATTGAAATTTGTATACAGAAAGAGCATTACTTATGGTTGGTTGAAAAGCTACTGTGGAAATCTCCACTTTCACCATTCTTTGATATAAACATCTTTGCTTTTGAAGAACTTTCATAAAAATATTTGTATGAATGTTTGTGAAGATAAACTAAGCTCATGAGCAAGCAGCGGTTAATCTGGAAATCAAATCTACTTCATGAGAAAAAGAAATTAGTTCTGGGCAGAAATGGAAGTAATTTATTTATTAAAAGAGGGATTTTAGGCCATCTGTCAGGAAACTCAAACAATCTGCTCAATTCTCAACAGACATAAATCTGTGAAGCTCTGTGGATTTTGAGTGACCAACAGCACATTTCAGGTGAATGTGAAAGAATTAGACAGTTTATTCACAACTGATGGGCTGAAATTTGACCACAGAAATAATGAAAAAAAAGTACTCAAAAGCAGTTGAAAAAAATTCAGTTAGAAAGTGTGATGAAATCTGCTATATTTTTCAACCATGTATTTTATTTATCATTATTATATCTGTCTTGCTGCTATAATCCAGGACATCTGCCCTGGAAGGCTTTTTTTTTTTTTTTTTTTTTTTAATTTATGCTTCTTGAAGATCTATGACCCACAGCAAAGTAGCCCAATTATATGTACAGTCTTCCTAAATATAAACTACCCTCTTACAGGGTGGTGCTATCCAGTTTTCTTAAGAGGTCCTACTGGCAGAAATCATATTCTCTTCATGAAGGGATCTAGAGAAGACCATAATGCTGGGTTTACAGAGCACTTTCTCCTTTTGATCAGCGCTTTTTAACGTTCTTTATTCCTTTTAAGGGGTATAGCAAAGAGGAGAAAATCCAGATTGAAATATCTGAGGATGTCTTGATGACTTGAGGGAAGATGTGTTTGCTGGGAGTTAAGGTGCAGCTTTCAGCTCAGGGCTGAACACTGAGAACTGACAGAATATTGAAACCTACGAATCTTGTGGATGACAGTGAGTAAATCTCTGGGTTGAACTTGCACACCAGACCTTAAACAAGTCCAGTCTTGGCACCACTGTCCATAAGATACCATGTCCTGGCATGTTTGAAGCACAGCTCTGAGTTTCATTGCTAAACTCTATTAATGTTTTGAAAAAAACAAGGTCAGTTTTGTAAGCCAAAAATGGTGCACAGTGAATTTTCTAATGTCTGTCTGAATTATGACAGTCCTATGCATTACCACTATCAGCTCTGGTAATAACAAAATCTAAACTCAGCAAAAATACAGAACTTTTTCTGACATGAGTCAGTGTCTGTCCAAACCCTGAAACTAGCACAGTATGTCTGTAATACATGAATAAAAAAACTTAAAGGGGTCACACTCTATGAGTTCTCAGTGCATTTGTTGCATTTTTGTTAATTAGTCTTACATTTGATGCCCTTTGAAATTTGTACATTCCAGAATCTTATGGTTTGCTTCAAATGGACTATAAAATAACTGCAGAAAGAGGCAAACAAGAAATCACTGGAGGTGGGAGAGAGAAAAAGGACATGACCTAAATTTCTAATGGTTCATAATTACCAAAGTTGGAGTTAAAGTTTATTACATTATAATTTTGTCCAGCTGTCTCTTCAGTCTTTGGTTCTGTCCTTGCAGCCTGTGGTGGTGCTGGTGTCATAGGGAGATGGCTGACAAACCCCATCTCCCGTAATTCTCCTTCCAGCCACCATTTGTTTCTTCTGCCTGGATCCCCTGAGCAGGGTCAGGTCAGGTCGTGGGGAGGAGGGAGAATCTGACGGGATGGCTGAGTTGTCGATGTGCTACTGCTTTCTTTGGGCCTGAATTTGTAGCCACTCCCTCTTGAGAATTCCTCTTCATGGTAGTGGTAATTCCAAACTTGTGCAGCTGCAAAACCAAGCCCTAAATCAATTCTGCATCTCTCCTTGTCAATATTGTGCTACTGCTTATAACAGCATTGTCAGGGAGGTTTATGTATTCATGGCACTAATGTTTAGGTTGTGAAAAGAAGGAAGGAAATTGTTCCAGTGCAGACTGAGTAGGTTCTGGGAGCAGGGGAGCAGAGGGAAGAAATCCCTGCTGAGTTTTTGGCTTTTTCAAGTTTCCAGAAACTCTCAGTACAAGATTTAATGATGACCTGAAATATATGAATCTTCACAGACGACCAACAACTACAAGTACTTTGGAAGGGATTTCTGACTTTTTATTCCTCCATCAAGTCTTTCAAGTAAAACAAAACAGTGCATCGTGGAAATCAAGAACTGAATCCTTCTAAGAAGGAAGCTGAATGGATCAGAGAGAAAAATCTTGCAGAAGCCTTTGACAAGGCAGCTGGTGCTAGAAACCAGTACCTCCTAACACCAGAAAAGATGGAAAAAAGTCAGCTTGAGTAATATATATCAATTCTCAACCTGGATTTGCATTTCTACCCTTTTAAAATGTTCCTGCCGTAGCTCTGTCAGCATGAATCTTCTCATTTGAAAGATGTTTAAGACATTGGGGTGCAAGGGAAAATATTACTGAAATGCCTCTTTTTGCTAGAATTGCATTTTTTTTTCAGTTAACAAGCAAACAGAGCTCAGTCTCCCAGTAGAACTACTAGCACAACCCTCTGGCTCCTGAGGGGCTTAATTACAACATTAGATTACAAAAATACAGCGACTCAGATCCTGCATATATTAAATTCTTCCTCTACTCCAAGGCTTAAAAATATGACTCAGATGTTGGTGACAGGTCTGTGCCTTTTGAATCAAGAGGCTATGCTTGTCTTCGATGAGTAGATAATGCCACATTTCTTTCAGAAAATCCAAGCAAGTGTTGCTCTTTTGCTTTAAGTGTGGCTGGAGAGAGGGGAATGCCAAACCTGGGTTAGCCAGGCAGCAAGATAAGGAACAGAAGCGTCAGAAGCAGAGGTCTCAGCTTTGCACTCAGTGCCTCCCTGCACTTCCAGGTGTGTCTCCTCCTCCTCAGGAGTGGAGGAGGCAGAGGGGTGACTATTTCTCACAAGTCTGCGGGCAACCTGGGAGGGGACAGTGGGTGTGCAGTAAGCTACTGTGACTTCTCAACCAACACACCTGCAATTGAAGTGGTATCTGTGGTTATCTGTTGTTTCCTTGGATCAAAGGATTTGTGTCCCTGTCTCCCAGGAGAGAGATTTCTATTCTCTGAAAACTTGGATCCAAACTAGATGTAAACTCTCTGTCTGCAATTACATTTAATAGATTTCACTGATGTACTTTTCTTTTCTAATGAACTTTAGTTTATCCGAATGTGTCTCCACTGAAAGCAGATCACATTCTATAATGAGCAGGAGAGAAAAAAGGAAAAGAAAAAAATAGTCTAATGAAGTATTAATAAACCTAACATTCAGCCGCAGTTTCTGTTCCAACAGCTCTTAGCATTCAGACATGTACATTTTTAATCAACTGCTGATTCTTATTGAAAAATGTACGAATACAACTTTCAAGAGAGGATTACACAACAAGTTTCAACTTGTTTCATTAATTACTTTTTTTTTTTTTTCCAAAGGAACAGGAGAAAATTGCTGGCAGGAACCTCAGTGAACCATGTCCATGGGCCATTAAGAATGGATTAAATTTACTTTTATAACCTCATTGATTTAAGACTTTTTATTTCATTCTTTTCTGAGGCAAGCTCACTTGAAAATGTTATTCAGAAATTGTTCTTTTCCTGCAGTGAAAGTACTAAGAAGAAAAAACACATTACTGGATTTTATTGTTCTTTAATACTGAAAATGACAAAGGGAAACAAAACTGAGAAAAGCTAAACCCATAGTTTATATACCATCAGGCACAACACCTCTAGTTATGCTTTTGTCTGGTGATGAATAAATTCTACTTCACTTGCTTTGACCATTATTATGGGCATTTATTAAAGAGACTGTGGTCAAAATGAACTATGTGACCAGATTATACTGTCCCACAGCAGGAGTTCTGCTGAGGCATTTAGAGAAAAGAAATGTCGACTTTATTATTCTATCTCATTTCAAAAATGTAGAAAATACTTTCCACTTGCAGTGTTAGTTGCATTAAGATTTCTGTTACCCTACTCAAGGCAAAGGCATGAGCCAGTTTGTCTGTCTCCTTGCAGTGGTTAACAGAATAGCAGTTCTCACATGTTTAAGAAAGTAATGCACATCTAACACCCCATCATGGTTTTCCACACTTTTCCAGTCTTTAATTGGAATGCGTGATATAATTTGGAGGCAAGACACTATAGTTTATGTTTTTGTCCAGCAATTAATTCAATTACTGACTTAAATCCAACCTTTTAACCTAAAATCATACACAGTTCCACTAACTGTTGTCTTGGTGATGTTCCAAAGCATCGAAGCATACAAGCATGAATCTTGTATTACATACATACATTATCTTTTGTATAAAGGGGATTATTTGCGTTACAAAACTGAGCTCATGCTTAAATATGTTGCAGGATGACAGCTAGTTCCAGGGACATTTCTGAGTTGCTCTATTTGTTTATGTTTGTATCTGAAAGCATATTTCAATGCAAATAGAGAAATTTTCCAAATTTCAATGCTGTTAGTGGGGTTCTGCAGCTTAGCACGGGGCATATGGTTGCATCTACTGGAGCAACTGAATTACTGCTGTTATTGATTTAAAGTTAAGGATAAATCCTTTGGAATGTCTTGGTCGCACAGATTTAGAACAATGTTTTCAGTTGGAGGCACAGTGATGTCCAAATATATCTTTTGGGCACGTCATTCAAAATGGTGGCTCTTAAGGTTAGCTCTCCTTATGATTATATATTCCGCTGGTGATCCTTTTTTGGAGTAGGTATAGTTTTAGACCATGTTAGAAAAGTGCTTTTGCAGAGAGTGGTGTGATATAACCCAAAATGTGACAATAATTTGCAGTTTGAAGAATGCATGACATTAACTGGAGTAATAGAACTTAAGATTGCAATAGTAGTACTGTGGGAATAGAAAACCTAGTAAATTTATTTTGTGGAAATGATTATGTAGTGCAATGGATATTTCATTTTTAAGACAGAAGACAAACAACAATTCAATTGTAGTTTTCCATTTTGGTATTTTAATGATCTTGACACAATGATGAAACATTATTAATCAAATACATAATAATATTCATTAGAAAAATTACATTATAAATGCACTGAGGGTGAAAATTACATTCACATGTTCAATATAGGAAAAAGGCAATGTAACAAACTGTACTGTTGAATAAATAATTCTGTGACGAGGAAGGGTTTTGTTTGAAAATGAAAGCTGCAACAGAATTTAACCTGTTTGTTTCCAGCCTTTTCTGAAAGAAGATTTACATATTCTTCTTTGTTGCTATATCCAGAGGCTTTCTGGAATTGCTGAGGCACATAGGACATAAGGCTGTAAGTGCTGCCTGCTCAGATCACACCAAGGATCAATCTAGTCTGCAACACTGGCTTCATCAGGGAAGGAGAATAAAATCTGGGACAAGACTAATAAATAACCACCTCAGAATTTTTTTCCATTTCTTTTGTTCCCCCTTTCTCTTACTATACAACAATTTCAGTGAGCAATCATTGGGCCAGATGTGATCATGAGAAATAATGAATCATGATTCCCTAGTCACCTGTCTTCCTTCCTTTTGTGACTGCATTTAGCACCACAGTCCTCCTCTTTCTCAAATTGTTGCTTTTCCAGTCTGAGTGCTAATCTGGGTTTTACCTCTTTGTACAGGAATTGCTTTATTCCTCAGGTCATTTTTGTCACCATTTTTTAATCTTTCCGTTGTGTTAGACCCCTTTTGAAACGGGACCATTATAACTTCATGCATTGCTCAGAGTTTGGCCAGATATGGATATGTAGAATGAAATACTGGCATCCTCTGCTTTATTCTTCATTCCTCCCCAGTAATCCCACTTTTCTTTATACCTTTCTTATCACTGCTGAGCCAGGACATTCAGAGAGGTGCTGATGGTGTCTCAAAGATACTTTTGCTGACTAGAGCTGTTAAATAAGAGTCCATCAATGTGTATGTAGTCTGAGGCCACTTTGCTCCCTTATCCCTGACTCCATATACACCAGCAGTGAATTTCATCTGCCATGTATCAATCAAATCTGCAACATTGTACATTTTTCAGTGTTTTGAAAAATGCTTCAGGTTTGACTCCCCCAACTAACTGTGACTCACCAGCAGTATTTGCACCTCACTATACCCTCAAGTGTCAGAGATACCTCTACAGATCTGCCTCCACTATGAAATTACTTGTTCCTAATCTATTTTTTTTTTTTTATTTTTGGACCCACTTTACTTCTTATTCAACAGTAGCTGCATATTTTTAATAATTTAATGAAGGTCCTTACAGATAATTCTATGTTAACCAAGGGGTTTTAAAACAGAGTTTTTTCCTTGGCTCCTTCAAAGATGTCCTATTAGGTATTACTTTCTTCTAGAGGTTAAAGACTGAATAGATCTAATTATCTGCTTTAGCTATTCTTTACTGGTTTGTAATTATTTTTTACCAGTTTACTTAACTATCAGGCTGGGCCATAGTTTCCAGGATCATACCTAGAGGTTTTTTAAACAATTGTTGTCACTGTTGCTGCTTTGATTCTTCTAGTGATTTAAACTATAGGTTGCACTCTGTGGTTACTAGTTGACAAGTTCCATGTACAAGGTCTGTTCCTGAGTTTTTGGATAAATGCCATCTGGTATCTCGGTTTGGTACCATTCACTTTAATACTCTGCTCTAAAGTTTCTTTTATTAGTTCATTGGTTCTTTTCCTTTATCTTTCATAGTGCTACCTGCAGAGCCTTGGCCTAATACAATTTCTTGCTTTATATAGTGTGCCCTATTCCATTTAGCCTTCAGAAAATTGGACCCTCACAATATGAAATTTTTCTATTATTTGCAGTGTGAGTTTTTAATACAGGCTCAGTATGACAGATAAAATTACCCCAGACTAATTGACTGTTTTGTGGAATATCCACAAGTTTCTTCTGTGAACAAGGAAGATTTTAGCTGAACTATATTTTTAACAGCTTATGAATACATTTTTGGGTCAAACATTAAAAAGTAACAAGCAGACAATATAGCTTGTGGAAAATTGACAACTTTTGCTTTCCATTTAGTAAATAATTTCCCCACTATTATTCAGTCATATTCTCCTGTACTGATCCATATTTTGGTACTCAATTTCACACATGCATTTTTACTGGCTTTCTCAGTTGAAACTCATATTTTTCAACAGAATGTTGCTTTAACTTGAATATAAAAAAGGTTGGAATTCAGGGAAAAGAATATATTAGACCCAAATGGACTAATTATACACAGCTGTAGGTATTTCAAAGCATTAAAAGTTTTTATAGTTTTGGATTTTTATTGACAAAAAGAGAGACACAAGGGGTAAAAATTCAGAAGTCTTAGCTCTACTTCCCTCAAATTTTGCAGCTGGGGTTTTTGTATCAAAATGTGTTGTGTTCCAGCCTGGAACATGTGGGAAGACCTGTATTCTCTGAATGCCTAATTCTCCAAGAACCGTATTGTCATATCATTGCAAAGTTTTAAAAGAAACAGAAAAAAGAACAAAGTTAATAAATGTAACGCCAACTTCAATAATGAAGTGTTACTTTTGACTTGTGTAGTTATGTGGTTACACATATTTCAGTTTACTCTGCTTCATTGTATTGCCTTGCCTTCTTTTTCTTTTCGGACTATAATAGATCATGCTCCATCATAGTTATATGGTCTGAAATACCACTGGATTAGAAAATAAGCTTGTGTGAATCAATAGAGCTTTATTGACTTTCTCTGATTTATTCAGATTGGGGATCTGACTCAGTGTGTTGAATAAGGTGATAAGGTAGGGTAAGCAGAAATAATACTGTGATTTTCCTCTATGAGACTTAAATTCACAGGACCTAAGAGGGTATTTTCTTGCAGAATGTATTTTTGGAAGGAAAAAAAAGCTTTTTCATTTCTTTACTCACATCTACATGCAGCTCCCCTTCTTGCACAAGCAAGGTGGCCATGATGGGAGAAAACTTTGAAGGCTTCTTTCCACTTCCGAACACTGCAATTCGTGATGTAATAAAATACAATTTCTGTCAGTTCCCCATGCAGGCAAGATACTTAGGGCTGCTTCTTTCTTTTTTTCAGTGATTGAAATGATTGTTTTTTCCCTTTGTAAAAATGTTCTTTTGGCTTTGACCAAGATGTCAGTTCATATAATGTGTTGCTCTTTCAAAAATGTGGTCTTGAAAGTATTTTAATGTATGGTAGGCACCTCAAGAGAGGATAATCATAGGAATTATATTGATCTATTTCCATAAATGAATGTTTCAATATTTATAATTGTTTGTGTAGGAATATCAAAGATCATTAAGCATAAGAAACTGAAATGCTTAACTAATAGTTTACATGCTCCTTAGAAAATATATCATCCTAAATACATTTTACTTGTTTTACCACTGGCTCTGAAGGCTCTGGTCTAAGTTATCTCCCAATTAGTCTTCCAAAAAAATTGAGGAAATATCATTAATAAGATAGTAAACACCATATGTGACATTCAGCTCAAATATAGGTTTTGTTCCTTCTTTTTTAATTTTTACATGTCATTTCTAATTTTATCAAGGTAGTTGCTTTAGGAAGTTTTAATGGTGAAGATCAAAAGTGGAATGTGGGCCTTGAATTTTATATCTTTTCATAATTCTTTGTATGTATCCTGCAGCAGTTTCTGCTAGACTCCCTGTCATCAATAAGAAGCTGTGCACAAATGAACAATTATGCTTTGTCACTTCAGCTTGACAGTGGAGATCAGCTGACCATCAGATTATCTTGCCAAAAGAAAGATGAATTTCTGCCTTTGGGCTGTGTTTAAGAAACTACTTTTTGAATGCTCGTTCTTCATGAAATATGTATTTACAGCTATGTATCACAGTTCAAACAGCTTAAACTGAATGATCTGTTGGTGTAATGGAATTTATTCCTGACCCTAATGGAATAGGGAGATGGTTGCAGAGATAGCATAGAGTGCCTTGTGGTTTTTTTTGCAGTGCTAACAACAACCAAATGTTTGCAATGTTAGTTAAAGGCGCCTGCTCATAATATGTCAAGTGGACAAGCTGCTCATCAGCCACAATGCAACAGGAAAGGCCATTTGTGGACAAAAGGGTTTATGACTGTACCAGTACCTCAGATGAGGCTTTTTGTGATGGTTCTGGTTACATGCTTGTAGTTTCTGTCCTCTGAGTTCTTACTCAGTTGGGATAAGACAGATTAAAATGCACCTTCAATCTTAGTATCAGACTTGAAGTTTTTTCTGATATTTTTTTTCTCTGTCTTTAGTCAATGAGGTGAATCACTCATTGTGGTTACAAGTATGCTTCAAGCCTCTTAGGAGCAGAAACAAAATATGATAGAAATCTAAAAATCTGTCCCATAAAATTAGTACTATTTTGGTTCTGTGAACAACTCCACTGA
Organism: Chamaea fasciata; assembly: GCF_029207755.1. Taxonomy (NCBI): domain Eukaryota; kingdom Metazoa; phylum Chordata; class Aves; order Passeriformes; family Sylviidae; genus Chamaea; species Chamaea fasciata. The sequence continues at coordinate 81,095,521 of NW_027094088.1, read as the reverse complement.
ACATACAACAAAAGTTTAAAAGCAAAATAATGCCCACTTTGGGAGATTCAACACCAGACAGAGACCTGGAGACATTTAAGGCATTATCATCTTCAGCAGGTAGCTTTCTGAAATCATCCAATGGGGAACCCAGGCACTGGTGATGTGGTGAAATATGGATCTAGTATCTCACCGAGGGCTCTGGGGAGGTGCTGGCACTTCCCTGGGGACACAGGGCTGCAGACTACAGGAGTGGGCAGCCACCACCTGCCAGCCCCAAAAGACCAGGGATCCTTTCTCCATTTAGGAACTCGATTCCTGAGGTAGGAGTGGACGGAAACAGATAAAAAGACATGGGGAAAGCTTTGGGAGATTCATCAAGAAGAGCGACATTGACCTTTTTCAGATTTGTGCATCTATGACATTCTCTCACAGCTGCTTTGAACTTAGCACCCTCAGAAAACAGAGAGATTTCAGACACCTCAAACATTAGACAACAACATCACTGCTAACAGGGTGTAGAAGAATTCACTCTTTTTATCTCCAGAAATGATGCCTTTCCCTCAAGCTGAATTATTAAGAAGGTAGTTCAAGAATGATAGGGCTAAAAAGACACAATGCAGCATGAGACATCAAGGCTGGAAAGGTAATTTAGATCCTGGGTTTAGAATTAAAGGCTTTTAATGTATTTTATATTAGGCAGTTTTGAAATAGGGCTAAAAGAGCAATGGGAACAAAGATCAGAAATCCACATACCTTCTCGAAAGAAATGGCTGCAACCACTGATTTAAATAGTCCTTCTCTCTGTTCATCAGACATCTGGTCTTCAGATTGCACCAACTTTTACAGGAACAACATTGATAGTGCTCTGCCTACAAAATTATGACTTAAGGCATGGGGATCTGAATCCTACCAGGCAAAGAAAGGATTTTTCCTGTATGGGTATTCTAATTGCCAAGCTAAAATATGAAGGTGTTTCACATCCACCAATCTCTTTCTCCAGAAGTCCTATTGCAAAACAAGGAAAAGTTCCTCACGGAATTTTAGGGTCTGCCCCCATCAAATGAGGCCCCAGTCATGCAAAAGGAGGCCTTTTCTTTGAACAGTGACTGGCTAAGGAGGTAAGTTCTAGGCTGCTCACACTTTGGCTGATCAGAGCATGGGGATGAGCTAAGAACTCACTCTTAGCGAAGGAGAGATATCAAGTGTATGCATCTAAAGGGCTGGCATAGTTAGTAGGATCACTGCCTGATTAGAAGTTGTGATGACTGTGGTTTGAGATTCAGATCATTGAATACTGCCCACGCTCTGTTTTTGGGCATTTCCTTTATAATGTAATACTTTGTTGTAAATGTCAAATCCAATGACATCCAAATACATATACTGAGAAAGGCATATAGCTAGTGGACAGTATAGAGGAGATGCGAGAAGCCTGTAGTAATGATAAAAGACCAGGTACTATAGCACAGTTTCTAACACATGTAGAAACAATCACTTAAATCTACATGTAGACCTGTTAATAAGCTTGTCATTTATAATTGCAAAGGTGAGATCATTGTTGTATGAAGTGGGATCATTATTGCTTTCATTTGAAGATATGAACACCTGAACAATGGAGAAATGTCCACTCTTTCCAAGAGTCTATATCACCCAGTCTAGGCTACAGAAACTATAAGACAAACCTGGGGTGGAAGGCACAAAGGTGGATGGCATGGTGGCAGATGTATACATAGGAGCATTCAAATCTAGGCATTTGGAAAGCTAGAAATAGAAGGCATGATTTGATAGAAGGAATCTTACCACTTGAGAAGTTTAGCTCTGTTTTACCCAGGGTAAATTTTCTTTTTTTATGATGGATCTAAATATCCTTCAGTGTTTACATCATTGGTCTGAGGCTATTTATAATCATGTCCCCATGACATTACTTGACAGGTTAATCAGGTCTTTAGTCTCAGTGAGACTTTAATAGTTAGAAATCAAAACAAAGCAACTTTATTTTAATGTGTTTTAGCACCAGCAATGGAAACACCAGGCAGAGAAATGTCAGTAGCTTTTAAAGTTAATGAGTCAGTATGAATGACAACAGCTTGAGAGGAGTTGAAAAGACCATTCCTCATCTAGACACCCTACAGGTCTTCATATGTGATTGAGCCATGTGATCCAACACAGAAGATTGATAAAAATTGGATATTTGGGAAGATGGATATTTGGGCACGACCTCTCTCATATTTGACTTTTAGAAAGTGTCAAGTATTATTTCTATCCATCTGTGTTTGATGATACTCATTGAAGGTACTTGTTCAGGTGTTATGAATACTGGAGATTATTTGAAGGTCAGTTTTTCAGTTTCAAATATCAAGCAGTTTGTTTATGATTTTCACTTAGTGATAGGCATTAAAATTTCCATAGGATTTCTTGTTTCTATGCATCAATGGAAATAAATCTCTGTCCTGGTTACTGGGAAAGGGGGTGGATTTTTCAGTACTGTGTGGGTGTGACCAAGTTGTTCGTTCCATACCATGTACATCATTGCTGGGGACAGGGATTTGTCAGGAAACAAGGAGTGCCAGAACTGGAAATTCTCAATTTTCTGAACACCATGTGGTATGGGCACAGGAATGGCTGTTATATTGCCTTCATCTGGAGACCACGTGGGCAGGACCTTCCAGAAGAGTTTGCTTTTGTTCCCTGGTGAATACCCTTTTGCTGATAAAACACTTCTCTTTTGTATACCTTTACTATTAATATTCCTGTCATTATTGTGTGTGTTTCATTCCATTGCTCTGTGCTTATCGGAGATTGTTATTTCAACTCATAGTCTCTCATTTCTTGTTCCTCCCTTACTGGAAGGGACAAGGGAAGGGGAGTGGCTTGTTGGAGTTTAATTTCCCTGCTGGTCTTAAAACCAGCATAGTCCTTTAAGAATATGACTTCAGAATTTGTTCAAAGCACAGGATTATTGTGCTTAATATTGTAAAAATTTACTTTGTACTCTGGTTAGATTTAAAGAAGCAGTTAATGCAAACTAATATATTCATTCATGCATTCATACATTCATTTAAAAAAATACAGATTTTACATTTCTGGACCCTAGTTCTGTAGATCATGACATGTTTTAAATATAATTTTGCATCCAAATGAAGCCCAGACACCTTGAAATCTAGATTTTTTTAAAATCTGCCAAAATCAAGTTTAAAAAATGTTGTGGAGAAAATAAATAAAGACACATTATTAATAAATGTACCATTACTCATAGAGAAAATAAGCAGGCCCATACTGAGTCAGTAACTGTACAGGTAGTCCATTACATATCTCCAGCAGCACACTCCAGCTGTGCAAGTGGAGGGTAAAGAAAAGTACCGAATAATTCCCTCCTAAGCTTCAGTTATTTTTGGTTCTGTGAATTTCCTGAGCTATATGTGGTTTTTGGGGCTTCAATGACCATCAGTGAATGTCTTTTCCATCTGTTTCTTCAGACTGCCCTTAGCTGTCCATAAACTTTGCACCCACAGCATCCTTTGGCAAAGAGTTCTTATGGCCAGGTGTCTGGTGTCAGACATTTTTTTTCCCCTTGAATCTCACTTCTTCTTTTCTTTCCTATCCTGTATTTTTTTTTTCTATTGCTAAACAGAAAAAATAGTCAAGCCCTATCCACCCTGCCTATGTCATCATAATTTTGGAGAATTCTATCCATCCCCCACGTCTCCCAGCTTTCTTTTCCACACTAAATCCAGTTTACTCAGTCATTCATACTCCTAAAAGGTATTTTATTCATTTAGCAGAACTGAAAGCTATAATGACCATAATTATTTGCAAAAAGAGTTCTAGCACGCTTTGCATTAAAAACAGCCTCTGTTTTTAATGGATATGGGGATATGGGAAGATAATTCAGTGAAAAATAGTTCAATGACAATGACAAGCGTGTCCTTGTTAGCTACATTTTCAACTACAATTATCTCAGAATTTGCCTCTGAAACTGGTTTGGGATTGTTCCCAATCTTATCCTCTTTGAAAAAGCAGTATTTTCATCTTGGAAAGAGAGAAGAGGGATGCTGCTTTACTTGGCTTTTTATCAACACTTCCAATATTGTTAAAATATGTTGAGTATCTAGAACAATACTACATCTAAGTAGTAAAAACATATATTTATTTTTTTTTCTTTCAAATACTGTAACCACTGAACAGTGTAAATGAGAACAGAAATAGAAATAATATTCTTTTGGTGACTATAAGATGGAAGCATATTATACTCTTTTTGCTGTTTATCCAATTTTTTCCTAGGGGAGATCCAGTTGCCTGTGGTTTTGTCTGTGATTTCAGAAATAGTAGAAACAACAGCTGGTCTGATGCCAAATAGAAATTACTGTGGCACTGCCAGATTTGCAGAAATCCCCTGCCTAAATCTGAGATGTCACTCCATATTTAAGGTTTCGTCTTATTAAAAATAAACTGTTTTAAACAAGAGTTTATATCAAGCTTCTATTTCAGTTAAATGCAAGAGGGATTCCTTCTAGCTGACATTTAACTCAATGTTTATAGATATTTGTATTGCATGGGGAAGTATAGCTGGATTTTGACCGTATTCCATTCTCAGAAGAAGTGAATGAATAATTTTTAGGATTAACTGTTTTTAAAGAATCTAGCTTTGTTTTATGTGAACAGATTTCTCTCTAAATCATCTGTAATTCAAGTCTATTCTATAATGATCCCTGCCATGTTACTCTACTGATGGACCATAACTTTACAAACTGAAATGATGCCTCTTAAATTACATGGCAGGGCTGATAAGACATAAGGTATTTGTCCTGTTCCCTGATTACACAAATATGCACAGACTTCCAGTCTCAATGCCTTCTAACCTCACATTTAAATGCGGGTTTTGAAATTACTTTAAAATCCATTTTCCATGAACATGAAATGCAATCAGCTGCATATTGTCAAAAATAGATCCAAAAGGAACATGAACATAACTAAAGCTAAATTAAATTGCTCTTAAAAATGGCACTAGAAAACTTCAGGTATTATTTTCTCAGCTTTTAGTTAAAGATGTTAAGGGATTTTATGTAAATACTATTGGAAGGTGATATCCCCTCTTTTTGCAATGTAGACACAGTGCTCATTGTGTCCTAATCCAGCTGCTGAGGTGCTCAGTATTTCTGTGGCAATTTCTTCATGGGAAAACACATATGTTTCACTTTTATATCCTTAACGACTAACAACAGCTCAAAAATATGTTGCATGTAGAACTGTGCCATGCTTTCATTAAAAAATTGTATTTGTGCATTGTTCACTTCACACAGAAGTGAGCAAAACTAGATTCATGCTTCTAGAGATTTGTGAAGATTTATCATCATCCAAGAATGGCTTTTTGTACTTACTGACATATTGCTTTGAAGGTAAAGTTCGCACAGGAGCAATTCCCTACCCCTAACATCTTTTCCCTCTAAATTATAATTTCACCTCTTTCTTCTCAGCTTAGTGTGGTTTTCTAACTCTTTATCTGTGAAAAGCACAAATATCCTGCACTTTGTGGTGAGTCCTTGTGTACTGAGAGTGCTTCCTGGAACTCTCCTGTTTCCTGGCTGTGGGCTGGAGACCACAACCCAGTTTTGGAAAGAAATGTTTCCTCCATTGTGTTCATGAATGGAGACTAGTCTGTTTTATTCTTTTCCACTGATTAGTTCACTCAGGAACTTGTGATATTCCAAATATTAGGTTTAGCAGAAGCCACGCACTGGAGCCAGTAATGTGGAAGAAGTGAGAGACTCACATATTTCAAAATACAGGCAGACCTGGCTGCAGCAATCTGTTAAAGAGATGGTGAGGGGCCAGAGACAACTGTGAGGAGACAGAAATTGCAATTTGTTTGAGAAGGAGTAAAGGGATAGAAAGAAACCCTGCTTGAAAACTGGAAATGAATGTGCTTTCTGTGTCCAAGAAGAGGTCTGTCTTTAAGGCTTCCTTGGCCTGGCATTATGTGCAGGATCTGCAGTTGTGCTAATACCTCTGTGGCTACAAAGCATTTTTTGGTCAGGGGGCATGACAGCGACAGTGAAGGGTGTCTGTGCACAGCGTCATGGAGAAGGGGCACTGAGTACCATGAAGTAAGTATGCACCCCCAGGTGCAGCCATGGCAAACTCAACCTGCCTTGTTGTCTAGGTGTGTCCAGAGGATGTCATGTGTACTGTCTGTGGTAAGTCCTATGACCCTAGGTTGCTGTCCATTGATCTCAGGAAAAAATTCACTGGCTAATCCAGGGCAACTGAATAATGCTGTTTGGGAAAGCCTGCAATTACACCTTGCGTGCTTAATTTAGGGGTGAGGAAGCCCAGTCTGAGAGACAGAAAACCTGTCTTTTCCCTTAGCAGGTTGAATGACTTTATTTTGGGTCCCATTTAAAATCTGTGGTGAACCGTACATCTACTCTTCTCTGATGAAAACTGTTCATTCCCTGAATCTCCCACAGAGCCAGCTTCCTAAATACTTTACATAAACTCTATTGACTGTTTCGTAGCACTAGGGTTCTAGGGTTCTCCCATGCTAATGAGTGTTTCTTATTTTTATACTGCTTCTCTTCTATCATGATTTATTCAAAGGCTCCCTAATAAATACAGCAGGAATCTGTCAAACACTGTCACACATGGCAACATATGTCATACCATAACTCCTGGAATGTGAAAACATGAGAATCCTGACTTAGAAGGCATGTCCATCTGCTAACTTTTAGAGAGGAGGACACAGCTTTTGAGAGGTTCAACAATGCAAATATTCAAAATTACAAACAGAAAAAAGAAAGAACAAGTTCTTACAATGACCACGTTACATTGCTTCTCTCATTGGTTAATGATTTGATTTTTTTTCTGGAACGGTGCTCACTAGATTTTCAAAAGAAGCTGCTGAAAATGTCTTTTTGAGAATTTCACAGTGTGCTCACTGTTGAATGGAGTAATTTTTCCAACCACACAAACTCAAGAAAAGTGTAGAGAAGAATGAAAAAAAATCCCACCACCATTTACTCAGTTTGGGATTTCTTTGGAAAAATATCTACATAATTCCTTTGCAAATGGAAGATTCAGTTCAGGTTAAGACACCTAAGCATAGTTATTTTCAACTAGAGTACCCAAGCTTCCACAGAAGTCAATAACCCTGTTGTATCTCTGGGCTCTCAAGAGACTTGCAGCTGACCAGCTGCCTGAGGCAGGAATTCAGGTACCTCAGCCCTCACATCTAGTGCTGTTTTAGGTGTCTGACAGTATTTAAGGCATATGCAAGAAGCTTAGAAACGTGACTAAAAGGAAATACTTTTCTGAAGCTGCATGTGGAAGTTCAGTGGTATTTCTTGAGATATTATTTTCCTAAGGCACTCAACATGTTTATGCAACAGAACTGACAAATACAGCAAGGATATTTTTTCCCTGCTGTATTTACAAAATATATCAAATTAATTTGTTCCATTAAGAACTAAAGAGCTCAGAATCTGGCTGCAGATTTTTTTTTTTTTTTGTTGAGTATATTTGTTATATTAAGGTCTGCAGAGATGTTGTATAAAGGTACTAAAAAACATTTTTATATTGATGACAATCTTATGATGCTTCTTTATTTTTCCAAAATAAAGAATTTGGATCATCATGGGCTTTTTGGGAGTTTTTTTTTACCTCTTGTGACAGGAATAGACTCCATGTCTTCCATATATAGATTTAGAAATGATGTATTGAAAAATCCATTTACAATCATTATAACCACTATTACATTTAATAGTAGTGCAAAGAGAATTAGCCTTCACACATCTTAATGAAGAGCTACAGTAACAGAAATGTCCAGACACATTCAGTGACAATAAAATCAAGTGTGAAAATGAATTAATACCATTCAATGCAGCTTCCAATAAGCTTTTTAGTTTTTTGTGTGTCAACAATGTTTCCATAAAAATAAATTTTCAGTCTTCAAGCATTTTTTCATGCATAGAAATCACATTAACTGTGTGCAGTATGCATTGACATTTCATATCCACGAGTTTCCACAGTTAATTACCGCACTTAATTTTAGAGATAAGTGAAATGTACTCTTTCCAAGATTTGAAAACCTGAAATGAGGACTAACAATGTGATGCAGACTTGAAAACAAGGGGGTCAGTCCAAAAAATGATCCGTTGGTCAGCTACTTACAAAAGCTCATTTCTGCCCTTCTCTGTTGTAGCAAGTACATCTTCAGCTTTTTCCAAGCTCTCCCACTTCCCAAACAGATGTGTTTTTAGAAGCTCTGGAAGGTCCCCAAATTCAGGCTATTTTGGAATGAGAGAAAGGAGTAAGCTCTAAGCCTTGGAGTGCTCACAGAGAAGGCTCTGCCAGACACAACTTCCTTTGTGCAGAAGAGGATCAATCTCCAGCACCCTGCTGACTTCTTGCTGGGAAATCTGACACAGGAAGAGGATTCCCCCCTGGAGAAAGCCAAGGCTGGCAATTTAAGGCTATGTGTGTTTTAATCAACTTCTTAAAAAAAACTGGACTAAGTAAAACTGTGTTTCTGTGTACCCATGTGGGGTAATTTATACTAGATTTATTTGCAATATAGTATATCACTAACTAGTGACTTGGTAGTGACAACATAGACTAACAAGTCTATGCTTGACACAAGCCTAAAATGTGTTGTATACACTTACGGACCAAATAATTTCCCAATTCCTTGTTTGTTGTGGAAGAGTTTGGTTAAATATATTCCACATTTTTCTTTCTTCTTCTTCTTTGTTATTTTTATTGCTTATTTAAAAAAAAAAAAACAGTAGAAAGAAAAATTTCCTTTGAGGAAAATGATTGCACAAACCCCCCTCCCTCATTTTTGATTATTTCTTGGGAAAGGTTGAGCATTTTTTTATCTCTTTGATTTTATGAGATGGACATAGCAGAGAATGGCCTCAGTGAACACAGTTTTTCCTTATGAGCCCTGGCCCTGAATTATCTTGTCATGGCTACAAATATCTTTACAAAAAGTAGTTTTTCTTTGCTGCTTTGCAGAGAACAGATAAAAGCTTGGTTAAGTTTATGAATGCTCAAGTAAATTGTTACATTTCCTAACTTGCAAAACAAAAGCATAAGACAAAGGTGGCCTGAAACACTCTGAAGTGTTGCCAACTTTCTTTCCCTTTTATAGATCACCAAGTATTTGCAAATAATTTAAGAAAGGAGAATAATACATATAATTTCTATGTAGCTCTAGGTCACATATTCTGTTTTACAACAGACTTTGGGAAATTCTTTTGATTGAATGCCATTAAGGTAATTTGGGCAGGAAAGCGTAGTCTCTGCCAGTGGAACAAATAAGGTATTTTATTAGAAAAACTGAGATCTGTTTAGTGTATTTCTAATTGATATTTCCAGATCTTTCCATATACACTGTGCCTTTTTTTGTTAGAGGTTGTCTGTGGAAAAGAATACTTCACATCCAGAAAGGCTAATGAACTGGGCCATTTCAGGATACCTTATAATCTTTTTTGTCAAACTTTCTTGGCAATATCACCAGAGCATTAAAAATCTGCTAATGCAAAAGGGAAAAGTTGACGTTTGGGATAAGAGCCTTCCAATCCAAACACAAAATTAATTAAAAACATGCAAGATAGTCAAGAACTAGATAGTAAACACTTGGCTTCAGAAGGTAGAAATTATCTATTTTGCTTTTTAATTATCAGTGATACAAAGAAAATAATTATGGCACAACTTTTATTTTTCATCTTTTTCTTCTTTCCTCCCTCCCCATTCTGCCCAGTTTATGATATATTTTTAGGATAGCTAGACCAAGAGCTCTACTGACTGGAAACCCTAAAAGGAGTTTAAATGTAAAGGAATATTTTTAGTTTCTTTAGACTTTGCTTGTTTTTGTTGCAAGGCTCTAAACCCTGCAAAAATACTCTAGCACTGTAAAAAGCAGAAGGCCAGAATAGATACTTTGTACATGAAAATCCATTAGGATTTTGAATTAGCACAGGGTGCATTGTGGCACAGAACTGCCATGTTCCTAAATGCCTGCAGCAACATTAATTTCTGTCTGAATGTAGTTTTGGCTATTTTTAGGAAATGTTGGTCCTCAGTATTTTAAGGCAACAGTCATACTGGTGATCTCATACAGAAATGCCGGTCAGGAGATCATAGCCACTTAAAACAGGTCTCCACAGCTCACATTGTGAAATTGTCTGGAAAGTACTTTCCTATAATTTATATTAAAATCATATCTGAGTGAAACAGAAATGAAGCACAAATACTTGTGTTGGTTTAATTAACTTTTAAAGTGCTTTAAAGTAAACCTGAAATTACATCAGAATAAGGAAAACATTTTTTTTTTTTTTTATCATCCTGATAAAATCATACCATGGTATTTGTCACCTGAACAAATCCATAAAGTACCTTCTTGTAAAACCAGAGGGCTCTCTGCTGTAGTATAGTAAATAATATTCTTAAACTCAAAAGCACCTGAGATGAAGGTTGCTGTGTCCTGTTCATATAAGCCTGGCTTTTAAAAAATTTTTTTCAAATAGGATTAGTTTTTGGCTATTCTTCGTAACATGATTTTTAAGTTCTGTAAGCCAACAGGAGTAAAAAAAAATAAGGCGAATCTAGCTGTTTCAGTAGCTGTACTTCTTCAACCTCAGCCTGAAACATCCCTCATTTGTACAAGATTCAGTTAATTTGTGTGCAGAAAATTTTATACTCTTATCAGAAGTGTGGGAGGAAGTACAAACTCTGCTAAAAAGTGCTTTTTCTGCACTTGAAAAAAACAGGCATTGTTGATGGATGATTTACTGAGGCAAATAAAAATACTACTTTCTAAGGGATCCCAGGATGCAATATTAACTATCACAGCAAAGAGGGCCCAGCTCTTTTCAAAACTGCAGGCTGGATGCTAATTCTGGCAGTCACTCGCCGGTCCTGTGAGAGTGAGTCACACATCGCCTGCAGATAGAGCAGCAGCACGTGGATCTGAGAGCCCCTCGGCCCCCACTGCAGCTCCCTGCACTTGGTGCACCTCAAGAGCAAGGCAGAACCCCACCTTTCCTCATTTCTCTTTAAAAGGTGCATTCCCTTGCTTCTCAACACTGCTAGAACCACCTTAGTAATGAAAAGAAGTTGTGCAAATTGAGGCAAACAGGCATTTTTGTATAAAGAAAGTAGCGTAAATATTTTACACAGGAATCACACACCCACTTAAATCTAGTGAATAAAGTTACACTGTGTACTGTAGAATTATGCTTTAAAGTTATGGCTCATTCCAGGATAGTAGCAGATGTTCATGAAGCTCAGCACAAAAAGAAAAATGGAAAAAATGTCTCCGTACACTGCTAATTTTCTCCCCACACCATTACAGACATGCAAGACACCTCTCTAGCAGTTTGAATGAGTCACTCCATACAATATGAATAAGTTAAGAAAAATACAAGATTACATGAGAATCAAGTATGCAGGCAGAGTCAAGAGTTTAGAGACTTTCTCCTGGGAGCCAAGGTTTTATACTTTAGATAAATTACTCCATCCAATGCTGGGACAGATACAACTGCTCAACTGCTCCAATTTTCTGGACACATGTAAAAGAATATAGAAATATATGTCAATGCACCATGTTCTTGCCTAAAAACACGGCATTAGTAAGATGCTGCTAGACTCAATCTGATAATCAGAACTGTTGAAGGGCATGGGGCACATCAGAGGTTGGGAAAAGGCTACAAAGTAATCAAGAATCTGGAAAAAACCCCTTCTGCTGTGAAGCTTTAATGGTTTAAAGTGGTTCTTTTTGGTTTAATCAAAAAGAATATTGAAAGGCAAAGCAGACAATGTATCTAGTCACTGGCAGGTACAAAACAAGCCTTACATCTAGTCTAGTTTCAGTCTAGTTTGCAAAACTTTTGACCAGTTTACCCTAAGAATTTCCTATTCATAAGGGTAGGAAAACCTTGAAACAACTTTCAGGGGTGATGGTGGAAGAACATGGTTTGGATTACTTAAAACTAAATTTGATCTCTCTAAACATTGGTTTAATACAGTGTATTAAACAGTATCTGAATGACAGTATCTGAATAACTTTGTTGGATTTTGTGGTTTCGTTTTTTGAGAGACAACCTGTAGCCATTTTCCTTTTCTTTTCTCGGGCTCACTGTTCCTGATTCCTATAATCCCTCCTACCTCAGCAGAGGGCTGGGGAATTAGATTTGTCGTCAGTGCATAACAGCTCCCCTCTGCTGCTCCTTGCTTTTCCCTTGCTCAAACGTGGGACTATCACAGGTTCACCATTCTTACCAGAAAACTTCTCCCTGTGTGGGCTCCTCCCCACAGGCCACGGTTCCCACCAGGAGCCTCATCCTGTGGTGGGTCTCCACAGGCTGCAATTTCCTTCAAGTGTGCAACCACCTGCTCCTCCCTGGGGTCTGCCATGGGTTGCTCTTTGGATATCTGGTTTGCTGTGGATTTTCATGGGCTTCAGGGGAACAAGCTTCTTTGTAGAGAATGGTTTCCCTGGGGAAGAGGAAAACCTTGGCTTAATGCCCTGGGAAACCCTGTTCTAAGCAAGAGACTTCCTCACATGCTTCCTCAGTTCAAGTATGCAAATCGTTGCTAGAAGGTTTCTAGCTATTTGTGTTACCATAGGTTGATTTTTGGTGGAGAAATTTTAATATTCCTAATCGTTCTTCCCTATTGGACCCTTTCCTCAGACCCCCCCTTAACTCCTCCCCATGCTGGGATTTATAACTACCCCTGTCTGACCCTGGCCTTGTGCTTTTTGCCACTTGTTACTGCCTTTGTCCAGTTTGTTCCAAATATACCGTATTAAAATTCTGTTTCTGGAAAATTGGATTGAGGCTGCCTCTCTCTATCAAGTCACCATCGGGGCAGAGTCCTGAGGAAATTCAAAGGGGTCCAATTGTCCGGGCTTGGACCCCTGGGAGTTTCACTGCATCACTGTGGTCTTCCCCAAGAGTTGGAGAGCCCTTGTCATCCAGCACCTGGAGCACCCACTCTCTCCTTTTCCATGGACCTTGCTGTCTTCAGGGCTGTTTCTCTCACATCTTTCTTCACCCTTCTCTGCCAAGCAGTATTTTGCCCTTTCCTAAGTAAACTTTCTTCAAGTTACCACCACTGGGGTTGCTGGGCTCAGCTGTGACCTGTGGAGGATCTGCTGGAGCTGACTGGAACAGGCTCTGCCCAGCATGGGGCAGACACAGCCTCTCCTGGATCACTGAACTCAGTACAAGGATAACTAACTGCAATGCAATCACCTGTGACACAGAGGAGGTCACTGTAGGTCTTTTAGTTTCTTCTGGCATCTAACTCCATAAAAAACTATTTTGAAATGGTTTCATGGTCAACAGGGCACAAGTGCTGAAAGAAAGGGATCAGGTAGCATGAAGTTTTCACACCACATCACTAAAAATATGTGACTGCATGCAATTAATTTTATATAAGCTAGGGAGAGATGACAGCTAGATGCCTGTTTTATTTGCTACCAATTTATGTTGCATTCAAAATGAGGCCTTGAAGACAAAAGGCTCTTTTTCACGTTGCCAACATGTGAGATGAGGCTGCTAAGGGTGAAAACGTATCGTGGTGGCTCAAGTGTGCAAATTTGATAGCACTATTACTTTCAAGTCACTGCAATGTACCGGTACAGCTCCACTGTGCAGTGCCCTACCTCCTCCGCAACAGGCATATAATCCAGTGTGGGTTCAATTATAGATGAATTTTTATATCCAATAATAAAACTGTTTACCTTATATCATATATCATTGTAACTCATAAAGGAATCTCCCCAAACCCTCTAAAAGTCACTTGTCATTCTAAAAAAGTCAAAAGAAAAAAATGTTTAGAATGTCTTCAAACTACAATAAACCAAAATAGAGGAATACTTTGAAAAAAATCTCTCACATTAAAAAATGTAAATGTGTGTATATCAAAGCCCTCCCTAACATGAATAGAGCATTACGGATTTATGGCTGCAGATAAGCTCATTCCTAAACTTTAAGTCACGAGCCAAATAACTTCACTGGGCTGAAACAGTCGTCAACTTGTGCAGGTTTGAGTCTATTATGTGTAACTCAAGGGGTCACATGTGGTCCCTGAGGCAGTGAGGAAGGGAATTGAAATCCAACTTAAAACAGCTACAGACCTCCAAAAGACTCCAGCATTTACTGTTCCAAGAACTCCATCTTACTGTCCAGGAGAACAAACCTTTGAACTTTCAATGAGTGAAATGAATAATGACTATGTAGAAGTCATGGTTAAATATTGTGCTGGAGGTCAAAAGTATATAAAATAAGTGCAACAAAACTAAAAAAAAGTTGACAAAATATTAGTGATTGACTTTTTGGTCAACACCTGCAAAGGAAGGCCCTACTCTATGGAGTATCCAAGATAGGGGAGAGAGAGGAGATAAAGAAGATGTCAGGGAGCAGACTCCCCTCTGCACAGAAGCCTTCCTGGTCTGTCTTAGCGCTGGTTGTCGGCTCTGCTTCCTGCCACGTGGTCTTCTGGGCTGGCAGACCCATGCTCACATCTTTGTGACAGTGTAGCTGCAAAGGAGTTTCTTTCAGTATTGTTTTTATTTTCTTTTTTCAATTGATCTGGTTTTTATTTTTCACCTCAGTTTGCATGTTAATATTTTGTCTGAAATAATTTTTCCATACATGCAGATCACTGCAGAAAATATATGCATTTAAGATGATCCTCTTCAAAGGTAGGTACCCCAAGAAGACATCCTAGTCAAAGAATTACTGTTTCTCTCCCTTGATTTTAAAGGGAGTCTAAAGAAAGAGCCCTGTCATGAACACTTGAATCCTGCAGATGTCTAATGGCAGGTCAGTATCTGCATCCTAGACAACATATTGGAGAGTCCAGAGCTGAGAGTAGAGAGAGTTGAACATCTTGGAGTAGGTGATCCTTGAATATTAATCAACTTTCTTGGACCTGTCTTCCCTCCAGGGCTTTATCCCATGGTACTTGACCAAGCATATCCTTGAAGAGGCCAAAGTCTGCTCTGCTGAAGTTCAGGGTAGTGAGCTTGCAGTGTGTCCTCCTCACTGCCCTTGATCTTGAATTCCAACATGCCATGGTTGCTGTCCTAAAGCCTCATATTTGCCACCAGCCCTTCCTCATGGGCAAGAACAATGTCCAGCACAGCGCCTGTCCTCATTGGCTCCTCTATCACTTGGAGAAGAAATTATCCTCAGCATATTCCAGGAACCTCCTGGATTGCTTGTGCCTTCATCTTCTTTGTCTTCCTGGTCAGGTGGCTTGTGTCAGACCCCTGCTACAATGTCACCTATCCTGCCCTCCCTTTAATCCTCACCCCTAAGTTCTCAGTCATCTCCTCATCCATCCCATCATGTACTCTGGCTGGTCTCTGACAGAGAGAGTGCCAATGTCCTCCTCTCCTCTGCTTGTCCTTCCTAAAGAGCCGGTGTCCTTCCATCCCAGCACTCCAGTCACAGGATTCATCCCGCTATGTCTCCACGATGCCACTAACATCATAGCCCTGCTGGCATGGTCATACCTTTGACTCCTCTTGCTTATTTCCTCTTCTCTGTCCTTTTGCATAGAGTCATTTAAGTTGGGCCCCCAATGAGGCTGACATTTTGGCTGGAATGGCTGGAATTCCTTTGGGCTGCTCTGCAGGTGCTTCTGCTGACCTGTGATCCCTCTCCATACTCTGGACATCTATTGCTGACACAGGCATCAGACTGGTAGGAGTGGGATGGACTGAGGTTTCCCTGCCCTGGCAAGTTTAATTTAAAGCTGTCTTCACCAGGTTGGCAATCCTATGGCCTATGTGTGTGCCACAGAGACTTCACTCTTGATTCCAAGGCCATCCAGAGTCCCTTTCCACTGGGACAGATCCACATAAGGGTGCATGTGCACCAAGTGAACAGAGCAGATGTCTGTTTCAGCAGAAGTTGTGAGTTTTGAGGATCTTGGAAAGTTAGGGTCCAAGTCCTATCCTTGAAAAAGGCACTGAAAAATAGGAATTATATTTTTGTTATCTCAGTGCTATTTTTTACTTTCTGAGAAGCTTTATTAAACTAAGAAGCTCTTTTTAAAAGTATATTATAAATCATTGAACAGTTCATTGTCAGCCTGAGTCTGAACAGCTAGCAAAATATTAATTACAAAAGTGTCTAAAATAAAGAGAACAAGTTGATTAAAGGCATCAAAAGGAAAAGTCAAATATTGATCTTTTTTTATTTTGCTTTGTTTATTAATTGCTTCTTCTCCTAAGTAAGTAGGGACAAAAGACAAATTTTCTTCTTTTTTTGTCTCTCTCTCTCTCTCTTTTTTTTTTTTTTTTTTTTTTTTTTTTTTTTTTTTTTAGGTACAGGCCTGGATTTCAGACTATTTCACAGGGGTATATGAGCTGGGAAGCAACTGGAACAGATAAAATATTGCTTGAAAAATGAGGCAGGAGCTTAAAAAATTAGCATTTAGCAAATGCCAGGCCAGGTTCTCACTTGGTGCTGCTGGAGGTTGGTGTCTTTGACGTCAATGGAATGGTTCTCATTTTCAACAGGTGCACTCCCAGCCCACTAGCCCAGTGTTTGCACCATATACACCATAAGGGAAACAAAGGAATACTAAGAGTGCTTTATCTATTTGCCTAAAGTAAAAAAGCTGTTTTCTTACGGGTGAGTGCTATAAACTTGCCGGTGGAGTGCATGTGCTCAAATAAAAGGCTACATTGTTTTCCGAACTCAGTAAAGTCTGTTGGATTTTCAGAGCTGGTTTGCTGTTTACCACAAACACAGAGGGCTTTGTACTCACTCTGACCTTTGGATAAGAATTCATCCTTTGAAGTGTTCATGATTTTTCTAGATTTGACTAAAATACATTTTTTCTTTGTGGTCTGGCCAAAATTCTTCCTTCAAGAATTGCTTGATGGTCACAATATGGACTCTTCACTTCAAGAAAGACATTGAGATACTGAGGCATGTCCAGGAAAAGGCAACAAATCTAGTGAAGGGTCTAGAGATTAAATCCTGTGAAAAGCTGAGGGACACAGGGTTTAGCCTGGAGAAAGGGCAGCTCAGGGGAGAATTTATTGCTCTCTAGAACTACCAGTAAGGAGGTGGAGGTGGACCTCTTCTCCCAGGCAACCATTGGCAGGACAAGAGGAAATAGTGTCAAGCTGCACCAGAGAAGGTTCAGGTTGGACATCAGGAAGCATTTCTTCACTGAAAGGATGGTTAACCATTGGAATGGGCTGTGTAGGGAGATGGTGTAGTCATCATCCCTAGAGCTGTTCAAGAAGCAACGGGATGTGACACTAAGTGCTGCGGTGTAGTTGACATGGTGCTGTTCAGTCAAAAGTTGGACTTGATGATCTTGCAGGTTTCTTTCAACCTTAATGATTCTGTTGTTCTACATCTCCTTGGGAAATTTTATGCTTTTAAATGAATGAGGAAAACTTACATGTCTAGATGTTTGCTTCTGAAGACATCCCCAAGGCCATCCTACTGCATCCTACTCTAATTGTGGCAGTATGAGGCTCAAAGTGGCTGAGGTGATTTCCTTTTTCTCTCAAGTAAACCTGTATTGGAAAAGATTAAATACAATGAAATGGCTCAAGTGATCCAGGAGTATTTCAGATGACAAATCCATGGAAGTAAAATTACTCCCCTGTGTCTTTCTGTAATGTATAATCTTGACTTCTGTGTCTCTCTTCAACCGCCTCTGCCTCATAAAATAGTTACTGAAACATTCCTGTTCTGCCACTGTCAAAGCCCACTGTGCTGTCACTTATGAAACTCCTCTCTTATCCTTCAACTCTTGCTATGCGACACTAAATTGGGAGGAACTTTCCACTGCCTTGAGGGCAGAGAGGTCCTGCTGAGAGACCTCAAAAAATTAGAGAAATGGATGATCACCAACCATATAAAGCGACATCATATAAGATGCAGTTTTCTAGAACACTGATCTTCATCAGGATTAGTTTTATAAATAACCCTTTGAATTTGCTGTTTCATTTTTGAAAGCAACACCTAGTTACTGGGGTCATGTGTACCAGGGCCATGAAGTGTTAAATAACAGACATTGTCAGAGCATTACTTCCAACATTATAGCAACAGTTTACATTCTGTGAAATTCCCTTAGTTTTAGGTGAGACAATTCACTATTGCTTCTCAATGCTTGCCTACAGATTTAAGGCCTCTCTCATATCTTAGTGCGATGTGGTACTTTAATCTGCCTTATTCCAGCTGCTTATTTGGTATCTTTTACAGGGATAGAAAGCCATCTTTCACCCAAAATCTTTCCAGTAGTAATACATTCCTTGCTCTACTGATTTCTACTGTTTGGGCCATCGTAGTGCTTAGATAAACAAAACCTTTGTTTTAAAATGTCTCAAATGATTGGTTGCTGTTTCTACAGTCCGGTGAATAACCAGGAAACAGAAAGAAACCATTCTTGTTGATACAAGGAAACCTTTAAGGAGACTTAGAACTGCCTAAATCTCTTGAGGTTAAAGTGAAAGTAGGAATAAGAAAAGTGTGTGGGTGTGTCTCAAATAGTTGTGTTTGTTTTCTAGACTTTTAGACCTTTAAAAATATCCTGGTCTGATAAGATTTCTGTATTCACTAACTCTTCAGTTTGCAACTACTTGCTGCTGAATTTAAAAGCTGCAAGAAATTGCTGCAGACTTTCACTACACTATCTTTGTACATAGATGTACACTTAATCCTGTCTTTGGCTGGGATAAAGACAATTTTCTGTGTTTTGGGTTTAGGATGAGAATAATATTGTAAACACACTGACATTTTAGTTGTGGCTGAGCAGTATTTACACTAAACCAAGGCCTTTTAATCTTCTTATGCTGCCCTGCCAGCAAGGGGTCTAGTAGGCCACAAGAACCTGGGAGGGAGCACAGGCAAGACAACAGACCCAAACTGGTCAAAGGGATAGTACATGTCTTAAAATGTCATGCTGAACAAAAATACTGGGGGGAGTTGACTGGGGGATGGTGGATTGCTGCTCAACAACTGATAGGTCAGTGGGTGATGAGCAACTGCATTGTGTACCACTTGTTTTGCATATTCTTTTATCATTATTACTATTTTACCTTTCTTTTCTGTCCTATTAAACTATCTTTATCTCAACCCATGTGTTTTACCATTTTTTTTTCAAATTTTCTCCCCTATCTCACTGTGGTACAGCAAGGTGTTTATCCTGCTAGGTTAAATCACAACAATCCTTTATGAGGCCCAGTTTGAGGCTTGTAGGGTTGAGATAATGACAGATGACCAGAACATGTTAAAACAAATTTGTTACAAGTATTCATTGTATTAATTTAATAGCCTTTGGTCACAATGTTGATTTATTTACTCTCAGAGTTGGTGCATTTGTTCTCAGGGTTGTGTATACAACACCTTACTTGCTGCATGTTTCTTGTTGTGCTGGGGGTTATGTTAAGGTTATAATTTTGCTGCTCATTTCATGTTGTACTGGTTTATGATAAGATAAAATGGCTAAGATTGTGAGACTAATCTGGGATTTCTACTCAGTATTGATGTCATCTCCATATTTCAAGAACCATCTATCAGAGCTATTAATAATTACAGCTTTTACCATTTCTCCTCAAAGAAGGAGCCTCCAGGCCAGCTTTTGAAAATGTTTGATATCCATGGGATGTTCAACCAGCATGCTCCTATTACTATGCCTCCTGGATGTGTTGCATGTCCTGCTTAAGGTTAAACATCTCTTTAAGAACAGCACCCAGAGATCTGCCCTGAGGATGGATAGCTATGAGTGGCAGCATCTGTGGGACAGAATGGACAAGTACCAAGGACAGTGGGCACCTCTGGTCTTTTGGAACTTTACCCCTGAACAAGTCCAGAGTCCTGAAAAACTACTAAAATATTTGGAAAAGGTGTGTTGTGACCTTGTAAGTTCCAGAGAGACGCAAATCACTGGAACACAATGTGCTGGAGCCTGGTTCATGTCATTCAAGGCAGGTGCATTACCCTCAAAGGGAAGAGAATGTCTTTGGATCTGAGAACGAAACAACAGACACCACAGCTCATCCAACACTGTGCATCCTGCACTTCACCTGATCCCAAGAACCTACCTGTGCTGGTATCAGTCACTCCTGCACACAAGAAGTATTGGAAGTCAGATCATTTATAAAGGGAATAAATTCCTGCCAGGAGGGGGAAGGAGGAAGAACGGGACAAAGGAGATTACTCCAAAGCACAACCATAACAAGAAGAGGAGGAGGAAGAGGCAGATTAATAAATGAGGCAGTAACAACCCAATCCCTATTCCTGAGGGAGTTGCAGGATATGTGAAAAGATTCTAGATGTTATCCAGTGAACACATTGTCACCTGGCTGCTCTGATGACAGAAATGGAACAGTTGGGATCACTTCCTAGGGAAGGGGGTATTGACAAGACAATTGGAAAAGGGACACAAGTCCTCAGCCTCTGGAGAAGATTCTTTTCAGGCATGAAGGAAAGGAATCCCTTCAAGGAAGATGCTATATGTCACCTGGACTACTGGTCCAACATCATGGGAGGTTTTCAGTACCTGAAGGAATTAGCAGTGTTAATGTGATTTATAATGACCTGGACCATGAGAAGTTACCCAAAAAACCAGATGAAGTCAAGTGCATATGACCCATGTAATGAAAGTTTCTAAAGAGCACATCATCAGCATATGCCAACTCCTTCATTTGTGACAATGACCTGGAAAGATGATGAGGGAAAAATGGTGACTGAATTGGCTAGCCAACTCTGTCAATAGAGAGGAAGTCTCTCTTCATCCCTATGGGTCTGCATCTTGGCTGTGGAAAAACTATCATGGGAAGTTCAGTAATTCAAAAGGGATATGTTCTACTCCTCACCTGCACAGAGCAGTAACTCTGGTATTAGAAATAAGAGTTCCTCTGTTCAAGAGGGAGGATATGCACCATGGGGAAAATGCAGTTTGTCTGGGATTCCACAGAGGGGACACTAGGAAATGGGATGGAAAATCTACCTCAGCCCAAGAGGTATGGGTGATTGAACTGAAAGGAAAAAAATTACAAAAAGAGAAACCCTTTTGTGCAAAATTTCCAGGAAAATTGCTGCTTCAGTTTCTAGTGGGCAGTTCCAAAGAGGGTAGAAAGTCTGATCTTAGTTTTGGTATTAATAAAGATACTTTCTATTTGTATTTACAAGAAGGGAATAACAAAAACTGTGTCCAGGACTAGAGGAGCCCTGCCTTCACGCAGGCGGGACAATGTAGTTTATTAGACTGTGTGGATCCTGTTGGCCTGTCACATTACATCCACAGGCTCTAGCAGACACTGGTGCTGTGTCATCAAGGCAAAAAGGGGCAGAATCCATCTGGATTCTGTGACAGGGAGGATTTGGCTTCATCATCATGTAGGTTATTCATGAAAATATGAATGAGTATTTACTCCTGAGGAGCACTGCTTGTGATCAGTCTCACAGTGACAAAACTGGTCTGTGAGATGTCACACCCAATGTGTGGTTCCATGGCTTTTGGCATAAATGTTTTTATCCCCTAAGCTATATTTTTACAATCATTGGAGACACTTAATCTGTGGTTCCAGAAGTAAAACTGAATCATCTTTTAATTTACAGTTACTAAGTAGAATATGTTTGGCCATTCTAAGCTTCGTTGAGCTTGGGGATCTGGTTAAAATTTGGTTAGAAATTATTTTCATCAGCGAAAATGCAAAGTTTTTGATGTAATCAAATCCAGTGTAAGGGAATTATTTAAAAATATCATTTTTCCCATTTAGAGCACATATTTCTTCTGACCTCTTGGGCACATTCAGAAGTTTTTCCAGGGTCTAGGTCTGCTTATTCCAGTAAGTTATTTTCCCACTTAACAGTAAAAGAAAAAAAATATTTTCTTTTATTCAAATCTTAACAAACTAGCAAAGATTTTTTTTTTTTTTTAATAATTTGAATATATAAAATCCTTCTGGAATCTCTCAGAAATTATATACTCTACATGTGATGCTATATATAGTTTTGAATCTACAATGGCTACATAATGGCTACTTACACATTACACATCTCATCCTTGCAACACAAGACTGGTTTCCACATCCTTCAGAAGCACCCAATTATTGTTTTGGGGCAAATCTATTTTTCCCTGTCTACAAGATCTGATGACACACAACTGCTCGCATTTGAGACTATTACTTTTTCCTTTTTCCTCTTTTAAATAAGAAACAGATATTCTGGGAGATTTCATGGCACATTTTCTGTTGGTTTCAACAAATGGAAAATGATTATAAACAATATTGTTCCTTAATGAGCTTCAGTGGGTATAATCAAATCACTGAACTAAACAAATCCATTCCTACACTCTTTGGCTGCCAGTGGCCTAATGCATTCATCAGTTGATCCCTTTTAAGCTACAAGAAACCATTTTCTGCCTTGCTTCAGTCTCTTGCCAGTCCAAGACCACCACAGTAACTTAATTCATACACATCTTTTAATTTTAGGAGCTTTTCTCAACTTCCTGGGGATTGAAATGGAGGAAAGAAAATTATATTTTGCTTGTGTCTTTTCACAAAACTAATAAAATCAAAGCTTCTTACCCCACAATTTCTCATATGTGAGCAGCTGATCCATTCTTTAACACAATGTTGTCCAGACTTATCATTGGACAGATCGTAACATTTGTTCACAATGACAACAATATTGCCTTCTTCTAGACAGGAGTGAACATTGCTTGCAGCAAAGAGATTTTGTGCTGGAGTATATGAGCCTGTTTTCCCAGTATTTCAATTTACAGACGAAAACTCTGTCTTCTTTTCCTAATGCTGAGATATTATGCTTCTAGACTGACAAAAAGATCTTGAATATTTCTAGGTTGATTAATTCCTAATTTTGATTCTTAAGAAATTTTGGTTTTACATTTTTGGATATACTGAAGTCTGTCACATTTCCCTAATTATGCGGCAACCCGCCATAGGAATTAATGATCCATTACATTGCTTTCTTTTTCTGACTTTATATTTCCAGTTCTCATATTTTTATATCTGTGTGGGAGGTTGATGCAATGGCTGATGTGCTTCTAAATGAGAAGTCACCTCTCATCAACTGCATAATTAAAGTACATTTTGATGAATTAAGCTAGGAGCTTTCTGGCGTTGTCAAAATGAAGCATCTCTTGAGAAAAAGAGAAAAAGCACAAGATCTTATCTCTGAAAATATTTGAAAATATTTTCAACTTGTTTCTAAGTTTTTTTCCAAAATGTTGAATCTATTTTACCTGCTCCACTCTCCCCCAGTAAATGTAATCCACAATCAGCAAACTATTCTAGTATCTGAACTAAACTTCTTGTACATCAAGGGACAGACACACTCAGCTGGTCTGAACTCTACTGAAGATGGAGCTAGAGTAAAGGCAATTCCAATTGCATTGCGTCTTATGCAAATGATATTGGAAGCTTAGCATTCCTGGGCTTGTCCTGTATTTGGATAAGAGATCATCTGGAAGTCCCAGATAAAGTAGGCACAAGCCAAGATGTCGTGGCTGAACACTAGACCACAGAAAGTGAATGAGTTAGAAGGCAACATTCTCCCCCTCATCACTGGTGGATGAGTCAGAGAGCTAAACTTACCAGCACTATTTTCATTCCATCAGTGAGAAATGTCTCAGGCTGTAACCTGAAAACATTAAAATTAGTGAGGTTATATGAAACTTTAGCTTCACAGGGACCTTTAACCAGGGTAAACAATCCTATCCTCTATGGTGCCTACGCTTCTGGAAAATTATACAAATGTACCAAAACTAGTTAGTATTTCTGTATTGGGAATGAATATAGGGTGTGGAAAAAGCTATTCTGCTGTTGCTGCTCTTACCTATCAGGCAAGTCCAGTGTGCTAAGACTGGCATGACAGCTTTTTTTAATGAACATCTCATTTATTCAGAAGTGAAGAGCTTATTTTGGCCACCATTTCAGCAGAGAAAGTGAAAAGTTTTCTGTGCTTCCAGAAGAAACCTCCTGCAACCATTCAATGATGTGGGACATAGCCCTGTGCAGTACAGTAACCAGCATGTTCAAAGCAGAAGGTTTATATGAAGTATTGAGTATTGTAAGGAGGGCTCCTGCTTCTTTGTGTGAGGTGGACTGAATTGTGTGATTCACTGAGAGAACATAGCAAGGATGGGGGAAAGGGGAAAGGGAGCATGCAGAAAAACTCACCTAGGGGAAAAGAGAGGCTAAACTGCTAACTTTTCCTTTTAGGCTAAATTCTCAGTTTTCTTTTTGTAATGGAATAACTCTATAACCCCATAATATCTATACCATTGTTGTGGTTTAAGCCTAGACGGAAAACAACATTAGTTGCAACATAGGAAGATTTAAATGCATTGAAAATTTGTGAAACTGAAATTTAATATTTGGTCTGATAATAACAAAGATGAAAGATATTCTTATGGTACACTAGAAGATGTGCAACTTTTAAGACAACTGGTTAAATCACATAAAACCAGAAGAATGAGGTCAAGATGAAAAGCTACAGTAAATATTTTCCTCACTACTTCTCACCATCCAAATTCTGAATATGGAAGCTGTTCCAGCTTTGTGTTGCAGAATTTCTCTTCACTGAGTAGCTCTTTTCACTCTTTCATTCTCTCCTCCTTTTCTGGCAGTGAAACACATTCTTTTCCCCGTAATGAAATTATACACAAACTCACAAACTTAACCATATTGCCATGATCTAGCATCACCCACAATCTGGCAGATGCCACTGACTGAAAACACAGCTCTACTTTAAAGTAAGTCATACAGATGCACTGTTTCTATATTTAAAAACACAGTTTCCATGGCATGGCAGCACTGTCTGTACATACAGGGACTGACACTAAAGCTTCTTTGTGAGGTGACTCTTTCTTCAGCCCTCAGAAGCAACATTAATTAGGAATTAAATGTGTGCAAGGATTCTTATTTAAAGATTCTGAATTTTGTATAATTTTGAAATAAGAGTAATTTGTACTTTAATATCATTGCCACTTAGGTTGCCTGATTCAGAATTAGTGGTTTTAATTTGAAATAGTTATTGACTCTGTTTACTTAGGAAGCAGGGTCAGTATTACTCTTGGAGATCCTCCTACTCACTGAATTCATCTTTTCATTGCCATACTTTTTGTACATATAAGCACAGTACACAGACAGAATCTTCTATCTGATACAGTGGGTTTACTGTAGTCCAGTAACAGCTATTGCAACTCCAGTGAAGTTGTTTGGATTATAATACGTAAGCATAATGTCATGGAGCATGAGCTTGAGACCTTGCAAATATCAAAGCACAACTAGCTTTCCCTAACATGAGTTATAATTTAAAACTCTGCCTTACAAATAAGTTTGAAAATGTGTGTTGCAACCTCACTATTTCAATGTAATTCCTCAAAGTTGTAAAGACAGGGAATACAGACCCACAGGGGCCTAATACTTTGCAAGGGCTGAAAGCTGGATGTCAGGTTTAAGTCTAAAATTTCATTTAAGATATAGTTCAGCTAGCTCTTGCAAAGAAGAAATTTCCACTGTCCCCGTCATTGTCTGAGATACGTAATGTCTATCTTTTCCTTATTTGTAGAAAAGCAGGAGTTATGGAAAATGAAAGGCTACATCAGGGTTGTAAATAAGCTATCTAGTTGTTCAGTTGCTTAATTCAAAGGGTTAAGCATAAAGTAATCTTAGAAGAAAAAGTAAGTAGTCATACTCTAGAAGAGCAAATCACAGTATTTAAATATTAAAGAAACAAAATATGAGAAAAGGAGAGAGCACTTAACGGTCTTTTCAAACACATTTTTTCAGATTTCTCTAGGCAGAGTTTCTTGGAAAGAAATTATTGAAAATTCTTCTTTGAAAATTATTCTTTTAATCTTCTTTGGGATTCTAAAAGCACTGTCAATGAAGATGATTGTTTACAGGTGAGAGAGTATTTTCATTTAAGGGCTGATGACTCTTGCTTGTTTTGAATCACAGCTCATCACAATAACTTATAAATAAGGAAATGTCAAATTAATAACTTATTTTCCTGAAAACAAACACTTCAATCAGGGTTTCACATAAAGATTTATTCAAGGTTTTTTTTTTTTTTTTAAACAGCCAGACTAATCAAGTTCTGGAATCTTAAATCTGAGCCAGATCACCCTTTTTTCTTTTTTGCTTATAAAAATTAGTCTCTCCAACATCCATAAAGGGGATAGCTGGTTTTAGAAGAAAAGTTCCTAAATTACAGTCATTCCAGTGGCTCATCCAAGAATTAAAGCTAATCATTCAACATTTTTTTTTTTTTCTGTTTTGACATCCCACCAATGGCTTTCCAAAAGGTCTGGGACACTATAATCTCTACTGGAAAGTCACTTCCTCATGGAAATATTCTTTAGTTTCCTTTGTTCCCTTCTCTCCTTGATGGGCTGGTTGCTTCTTGTCCCCAGAAATGAATGGGATGGGCTGTAGTGAGTGTTGTAAAGTCAGAGATGTGAGTCAAGAGACAGAAAGAGGTGCTTGTTCAAAGTCATTCATCCAGTTACTTCATTTAAGATGGGAAATTAATTTCTCATTGAAGAAAAATGTTTGCCTTTTAACTTAATTGCTCTTACATTCACACCATAAGGTACATGAATGCTACTGGGAGTACAGAGAACTGGCATGAAACACCACAGTTACTGTGAAAGTCATTCTAGAAATTCCTTCTGTATGGCTGTAAGTTGTTAAAAGAAAAAACATTTTGTGTTCTTGGCTCTATCAAAATATTGGGAAGCCATAAGAACTCAATTTAGATTCTGCTTGATAACTAGAGAGGAGCAGGAGGGAATATTTCAACCATCTCGCCATCAATGACCAATAGTGTATGTCCTGTAGAAAAGATTCTGCACTATCGGGATCATCTAAAGGTTAGCATATTATTTATCATCTTGAATACACAAGGATATATAGTACACTCATAAACTCCAGCTTTTTCAACGTGTTGGCATATTGATTTTTAACCAACACTAGCAGGTCTGAATTATCTCTATTTACTTTTATTTATTATTCTCATCCTGGATAAGGAGACTGAGTATACTCTCAGTAAATTAGTGGATGACACCAGTTTCCATGAGACAGTCAATTTCCTGTAGGTTAAGAAGGCTCTGCTGAGGGATCTGGACAGGCTGGAGAGATGGACTGAGATCAGCGGTATAAGGTTCAACAGGGCCAGCTGCTGGGTCCCACACTTCGACAACAGCAGGCCCATGCAGAGCTACTGTGGCAAGAAGTCGGGAGGGAGAGTTCCTGGAACTCTGCCTGGTGGGAAAGGACCTGGGGACTGCTGGTCAGCAGCTGAATGTGAGCCAGGGTGTGCCCAGGTGACCAAGAAAACCAATGTCATCCAGGCTTGTATCAAGAACGGTGTGGTTAACAGGACTAGGGGAATGATTCTTCCCCTGTACTCAGCACTGATGAGGCCACACCCTGAGTACTGAGTTCAGTTCTGGGTGCCTCACTGCAAGAAGAACATTGAGGTGCTGGAGTGAATCCAGAGAAGGGCAATGGAGCTGGTGAAGGGTCTGGAGCACAAGTCTTATGAGGAGCAGCTGGAGAAAAGGAAGTTCAGGGGTGACTTTACTGCTCTCTACAATTTA
Organism: Chamaea fasciata; assembly: GCF_029207755.1. Taxonomy (NCBI): domain Eukaryota; kingdom Metazoa; phylum Chordata; class Aves; order Passeriformes; family Sylviidae; genus Chamaea; species Chamaea fasciata. Next base: position 81,067,924 of record NW_027094088.1, on the reverse strand, counting down.
CCTGAAAGGGGGTTGTAGCCAGCTGGGGATCTGTCTCTTCTTCCAGATAACCTGTGACAGGATGAGAGAACACAGCCTCAAGCTGCATCTGTGGAGGTTCAGGCTTGATGTCAGGAGAATTGCTTCACAGAAAGGGTTGTTAAACATTGGAATGGGTTGCCTAGGAAGCTGGTGCAGTCATCATACCTGGAGGTGTTAAAGAAACAATTGGACATGGCACTCAGTGTCATGGTCTAGTTGACATGGTGGTGTTTGGTCAAGGGTTGGAATGCAATGATCTCAGATGTCTTTTCCAACCTAGTTGATTCTGTGATTCTCTGGTTTTCCATTTGCTTCTGGATGAAATTCAAGATATGAACACTATCTGAAGTCCCAGACCTTCATTGTTTAGTTTTGGAGGGTTTTTGTTGTGGTGGGGCTTTTTTAGGACTGTGTGCTATTTCCTGAGGGCATCAAACCACATTCACACGCTTCACACAGTGGTGACATCACAAACTGTGATTACAGTAAATTCCCAAACTCTCTACACTTTTATACTATCTTGTTACACACTATTTAGGTCCAATGTAGGAATTCAAAGACTCATTACCTCTCTGATATGTTGTGAATGTTTTAGCATAATTAGGAACAAAAAAAAAGATCAGGAAATGCTATCTGCTCTGAGGAGTGGTGCACCAGCAGAGTCAATACATGACTGAATACATTTGTAATAGTGCTGCAAATATTTTTCTGTTTCTGTTAAATATTTAAAATGCTTATGGTGTCAAAATTATATTTAGAAGACAAGTTACTAGGGTAGTAAATGCAGAGCATATCCTTCAAGGACAAAGGACCATTGTTGCTGGTAGACTGATGCAAGGTAGGATTTTGGCTGTGGACACCACTAGATGTGACTGAGTGTTTTTTAACTAATGTTGTAGAGAAAAGGTGTCATTACTGCTATGATACCTGTTGTATCATAATAGTCCTGGGACTGAAAAATATTCTGTGTTTTTTTTTAATGCATATGCTTGAATATGTATCTGTAAATATATTTGTATATATGTGATGGCACATTGACACCCACTTACCTATCCATCCATCTGTGGATAAAACTCTTGAAACATAAACATACAAGTCAAGAAAAAGGAGGAAGGGAATAAAAAAGGAAGCTGGATTGGTTAATATAGTGTCAGAGTTTAAGAAAGAATAACAAAGTCCTGCCACATTAAAAATGATTTGGGGAACATTTATGGCATTTGCTTTTAAAAACTGAAATGTTAGTAATTGTGAAAACAAACGAAAGGTTATCACTGGTAGTAATAGTGCTTTTATAGAGTCAGAAGTTTTATTTCTCCCACAAAGAAATCCATTTTTCTTTGGGAAAAAAGGAGGATCACACAGGGCTATGTTGTTGAGCACAACCAGTAATGCTTTGTTCAGCCCTGGATGAAGGAAAATTTGTAAGAGATGAAGTTAGTGTCCAAGAATGCAAAGGTGGCACAGAAATTTACTGTGTTTTGAAATGTGCTTTCTGACAGAGGAACCTGGTATACTCTGCAGGTCCATTGCTTGGAAGTGCTGGGTAGAGCTGGGACCCTAATTCTGGGATTTATTTGCTCTCAGGAAATGGGAAAGCAAGATTTCACGAATTGGATGAGAATGGCTGTCAAGGTTACTGATGCTGAGTGGAAGCTATGTAGGAATGTGGGAGGAGACTGTCGGTATGAGATGTGGCATGAGAACAGACGTTATTTCAAGGACTTACTAGAAAATGGCTTGGCAGAGAACATAAAGGCAAGATTAGGAGAAAGGTTTGGTAACATAAAAGGACACGGTCCGATAGCATTATGGAAAACAAAGAGAAGGAAGAGATGCGGTGAAAAGTAGGTCTCTGTAGTGGTTGAGGCCTTGTATTTGGAGCATAGGATGTAGAAAATAAATTGTTGCAAATTATAGGAATTTGAAAGTAGGCACTTACCTTCAGCAAATAATCTTTATCGTTTTGGCCTTACCCCTTCTATTAGGCAAGATTATCTTGGTGGCACTTACTTGATTAGATAGTCTTATCAACAGCTGTAAAAACTAAGCGACGTCTGTTTCTGAGAAACCATTCTTCCCTGATTTACAGGTTTTCCCTAATCTTATGAGTCCTGAGTGGAAAATTTCATCCATGGCAGGTGCACCTGCTCTAGCAGGGATCAAGGCCCACCAGTCAGTGACTTGTGTCTGACCTCAGCCATGTGATGTTTGGTTTCAGCCTTGTAACACTGACTGGCCCTGGCTGAAGTGACCGTATCTGGCCACAGATCAGGCTCAACAAGGTTTGAATGGAGACTCGCCAGAGGGGGTCTGTTGAGTCCATCCTGCTCAGAGCAGAGGATCTTCAGGGATCTGCAGTTGGGGCCTCTCCCCTTGGATGGGATTGCTGCTCACGGTAACTCCTCAAGCCTGAGACCTCTTGCCTGACTAAATGCATGATTGCACATTCTGGGTTATCCTTCTAAAACCTCATGAATTCTTAAATCATTCATGTACTACCAATTCCATTTGACTTCACAAATTGATATTCAAATGCAGATAGAATTTTATTTGCTTTAATTGATTTCTCTGGTTAAACTGTTTTAGAAAGTAAACCTCATTTGAATATAATATTTCTCTCAATTTTATAAGCTTCCCTGACATCAACTTGTAAGTCTGTGCAGAAAGAACTATATATCTGGAAAGTGTGAAAACTTGCAATAGGCAGTGCAGGAAGTATGTTATGCATTCAACAGCCGAAAATCAACAAATATCATTGTCATCATCCAAGCTTGAATCCAAAGAAAATAAGGCAAAGACATTAATCTGATGAAAATAAGGGAAAAGAGACTTCATATTACATATTTGCTTACTAGTTCTTTCAGCCTTAACACTTATTAATCAGTAAGACAAGGTAATCAATAAGAGAGCTGACATAAAAATATTTGTATCCAAACTGCCCTTTTTCCCCTACACTAATAGGTACTGGAGAAAATTCGATAATCATATTTCTTTGTCTAACGACAAAGAGAGAGAGATTTGAGATTTGCATGAGGTTTGCATCAAAACCTGTTTTGGTTTTGCTGCAAATATTCCTGACCTTTAGTTCCTAGCTGTTAGGTAGGAACTACAATTAAAATGTTCCAAAACTAATTGGCCTTTGCCTCAAGTTCAGATGAGCAGGTTTTTTGCCCACATGATTTCACTCAGCAAAACCATTACACAGTTGCGAAAACAATAGTAGCATTAAAACTATAACCTCAAATTAGGTCTACTGGGAACTGATCATGTTTAACAGTCATGTGAAAAATGAAATGCTGATTAAATACAGCAAGCTATTCAGAAAATCTCTCAGAAAACATTAATAGAAAACCTTTCATGTAAGACAAAAGAAGATATCACAAACCATGCTTGAAGCTGCAGGAAAATTAGTATGAATTGTTTCCTTATCATTCTAGACTACTCAAATTTTATCACATTAGTGATCTGAAAAGAGAAGGAATAAGAGACAGATGTATATGAAAAACTGCTATTAAAGCACTCAATAAAATTTGTCATGAAAACCTGCAGGACAAACTAATCACAGTCAGCGAGTAACCAAGATCAAAAAACGAGTCAGTCTTGATAAGGACAAGATCCTGCAAAAGAAGAAATGTTTAATTCTTTCTTTCCTCTCAAGGAGGCTTGCAAATTGAGCTGCTGTGGCTGATAATGTTTTCTGAAAAGAAAATGAAGGTAAAACTATATATACATGAAAAAGATATCCTGACATGCAGTGTTATGTATCTGGCTACATTGATTTGTCTTGTTTTGAAAGAATAGAGCTGCCCAAAGAAATTATGGAATAGTCACTGGTAATTTGCACTCTTAGTACCCAGTTCGGCTGAACTTTGGTTTGACATCAATTGATTGTGAACAATTTACTTTAGACTTATCTGTTTATGGAGTAATCTCATCATGAAGCTCTGACATCTTCTCCCTCAGACATCACAGTGGCTGCTATTCCCTTTGGAAATTGTCTTCCACCATCCTCAGCAGGAGGGTAAGGATGTCTTTGATCCAACATTATCAGTGGTGGGCGTCCCTTGCCTTTGAGGGAAGGGCCACCCCTCCTGGCTGTTCCATGACCTACTTGCCCTGGAAGTCTCAGCCTTCCTCTGGTCATGCATGCTTTTTACTCCACCTCCTTCTGTCCCCTTTGGTAAAATGGGAGAGAAGAAGTGTTTGCAGCTCTCTGGCTGGCTGGCAGGACCAGTGGCCGCTTCCAGTTTACCCTGACGTACAACAGAACAAATAGTCTCTGACTACCATATACACCAAAGTCATTATCATGAAAAATATCATACCCTCACAGGCTTTCATGTGGCAAGTTTGCCATTTCTTGAACCTGTCATTGCCAAATGATCAGAAAGCACCCTCTGACTGGCTGCTTGTTTCCTTTGGGCATGAAGGTGCTGCTATATAAAGACATTTACCTTTAAAATTTTTTCCTCTATTTATAGAAAGGACAGTACAAATATGATTAAATATTGGTTAAAATTTATTTATATATTAATATATCCAAATATAAAGATTAAAAAAATCAAAGAGATATCCACAAGTATATAGATATATGTTTTAGACACTTTATTTAGAGCTAATGAAACTGTTAATTAAGTTTAAATGAAAATATTATCTAATTAACTGAAAATTAAAAGCAAATTTGGGTTCCACCACTTTACAAGGCTACTGAATCAGCCCTAGCTTCTTTAGAGTGGACAGAGTTCACAGAGGTGTGGGACCATGAGCAGTTACGACAGGCATACATTTAGTGTCTTTCTGTCCAGATCAGCTGCTGTTCTCAGGTGCCAGGGAGCTGAAGGGCAAGTTCACCTGTCTGGCTGGCCAGCTCTGATGGCAGGTTTGAGTCTGGAAGGAGAGATGAGATCAAGAGTATGGCCTCAGAACCCAGGGAGAACCCATCCCATTTGGTTGTGGTGTCCCTCTAGGCAATGCAGCACTAATGGGTATCTTTGGCAGCACAAGAGGATCAGCTGTCATGGTCTAGGAATGCAAAGAGGTTGGTGCCTAATATTGCCAGTGATGCCATGCAGGCATTCAGGACAAAGTGACCTCAGCAAGGGAGCCTTTCCTTGTCCAGGCTGAGCAGTTATTATCCTCTTCTCATAACTAAGATGCTTCAGTTCATCATCTCTTTGGCCCTGTGCTAGACTTGATCCAGCAAGTCCTTATTTTTCTTGCACTGGGGTGCACTAAACTGGATGCAGAAGTCCACATGTGGTCTCACTAGGGATTTGAAGACAGGAGGAATAAAGCAGATGGTAATGTTCTTCCTAATGCGGCCCAGGATATCCTTGACTGAAGAGGATTTTAATTATGTTTACAAGTAATATGACCTAGTGATGAAGTGAAATCGGAACGAGCTGCAAATTGATGCAGGACATAGTGAGAATTCACTGTGGTTTTCACTAGTTGGAGAAATGATCTGAAAAATATTAGAATTAAAGGCTACAAGGATGAATGAAAGGATCCATGTTTAGGGGAAAAAGGTGTAGAAAGATCTACAGGAGACCTGAGAAAGAGAAAATACTGCTTATAGGAGATGACAAGCTGAACAAAAGTCAACAATATCACACACTTACAAAAAGAGGCAATTGTTATTCTGTGATATACGAAGAAAATCAAGAGATGTATAAAGAGAAGTTTCAATTACAGACAAAAAAATCCTACTATTCTTCTCAATTTTTAGTGGTCAGAGGAGAAAGTGCCTTTTTTATTCACCATATTCAGAAAACACGAGGACTTAGAGAGACCAAAGGAGAACCTCTAAAAATCAGTGTGAAGAGCTGACTCCTGCCAAGGCTGGCTTGAACTCCTGGGTTGTATCCTGAGTTCACTGACAAGGGAAAACCGAACCTATCACTTTTTCCTGCCTTCCTCTTGCAAGACCTTCATCCCATCCCAGTGAAAAAATCTATCAGTGTTGAGAAGTCTAACATAAAACCAGAAATAATGACCTGTGAACCTGGCTTAAAAGAAACTGGATAGTTTAAGAAATATGATGGAAGAGAGAAATAATGGCAGTCTTCAAATTTGTAAGTCTCTCATGGAGAGAGTGGGATCTGTTCTTCGGATTGCTGTTGGACAGGATGGGGAGATTAAATTGCAGTAGGAAAATTCAACTTGAATATTATGGAAACTTTCCAGACATGTAAGTGTCTGATTGGTGCTGGCTTTTGTGGTCTAGGGAGTTGGGGAGGTTCTTGTCACTAAAGATATTTAAGAGATGTTTTGGTATATGTTTGCGATCACTTAACGTGTTTTAGCAGATCCTAGATGTGTCAGAGGAACATCTTTTCTCTTCAACCTTTTCCTTCCCAAAGTAATTTTCTCTAACTCTCTTGCAGCATAATAAAACAGAAATGCTTCAAGGATTTTCTTTTGGAAAGGGTAGAGTTTGGGATGGGCAAATAGATTTGTGAGATCAAAATAATGCCTCAATATTCAAATGAAATTCAAAATAAAATATGTTTTAGAATTCAAAGTCTTTCTTTTCTTTTCTTTCTTTCTTTCTTTCTTTCTTTCTTTCTTTCTTTCTTTCTTTCTTTCTTTCTTTCTTTCTTTCTTTCGTTTTTGTTTTACTTGAGCACAAATGACATATCTTTGACTCTTGGCTAGCACAAAAGAGGAGAAATATACTCCTAAAGACACAATATCCTATGCCAGTTCCTCTGGATTTTGAGTTTGCAAGGATTATATTATGTCATCAAACTCAGACACATGTTAGGAAGTGACATTAATCATAAATGAAAAGAAATTTTCACAGAGACTTGCTAACTCAATAAAAAGCCTCACTGTAATAAGTATAAGGACATTCATTTTAGCCTAGGAAGCACAGAAAGTACAGTCAACATAGAAAAATTTATTCAAGAATATTTCCTTAGCCAGAGCTTCTGTTTGAAAGGTGGAGTGATCTTTCCTAAACCAGACTGGAATGGCAGGATGAGAATGCCAGGTCTGCTGGGGAAGATGAAGATCAGTCTAAGGCGAGTTGCATGTCTCCTAAGGTTTACTTTGGACTTCCTGTTACCAAAAAAACAAGAGTATAACAGCACGTCTTTTCCTTTCATAAGTAATTCCTGCAGATAAGGGTAAAGGATTTTGTATATTCTCGAAGGCTGGAGATTTTACAACCTATTCTACAGCTTCCTGATGACAATATTAACAACTTATCAACCTAGATGAGTTTCAGGGCTTAGGGGGAAGTCACAAGAGGCAACATAGGTGCCTCCAGTTAAAGTTTTGCAAAGCAAAAAATTGGTTTTCTCTGCATAAAGTGGAACAAATTGTACCACTTGCTCACACTACTTGTATAGTCAGTGGGAGATATAATTTCCTGCAAAGATAAGCTACAGATTTTAACAAGCAGCATTGAATGCCACTGTTGCAATTTGTTTTCCACTAACAAAAGCAGAGCTTGGGAGTTCTAAGCTTCTTGCTCTCTCTTCAGAGGAAAGTTTGAGTAATGTGTTCCCTGGGGAGCCACAATCACTTCTTGCAACTCTCTTGGCTTCTGGGCCCCCGGGCCCCTGTGTGTGGCCTGCTGCGCTGTCACACTACACCAGGCTGAGCATCCCTCTTAAAGGGCTGGCTCCAGCTTGTAGGGAGCGGCTGGGGACTCTGAACTAGAACAATAAGGGCACTTCTAAATGACTGTGACAATCAAGCAACTTTTCAAAGTCCTACTAAAAAGATGAGGGAGTAAAAATGCACCTTACATTTCTTTCCCACAGACAAATGCAAGAAGTGTGCTTTCAAATGAGCAATAACAACAGAAACAAAATACTCAAAGAGTTTGTTATTATTGTAGCAGGATGTGAATTGTTTTAATGAACACTTAAGCAGAGAGAATAGAAAGAAAGGTCTTGATGTGTCTGCTGTTATGGGCTGTTTTTCCAGGTATTTGGTAGCATGGCAGATGACTGTCTAATTCCATGAGAGGTATTATTTATGCTTATACTTGGAACCTGACCCTTCTACTAAAACTGGAATTAGACAACTCATATGACTGAAGCTCACACTGGTTATATTTTACTGATTGGAAGATTATCTAGATACTGCAACTTTGTTGCTTAAGCTTACCATACTTCAACCCATTAAAGACAAGTGCTAAAAATGTAAACTAGTTTCCACATTTTAATGAAATATTTTTATAAATAATGTGAAATAAAAGCCAGAGTGAATGGTATTTTTTCAGTAGTTAATGTTTAATTGTTTATCAGCCACAGAAAGTGCCATCCTTTTTTGCATATCTCAAATCTTGAAAGATTTTATAACTGACCTTCCATTAATCTACTTATGTTGCACTGTCCTACAGAAGCAAATTGTTTTGTCTACATTTGTCTTATTCCAGCAGATGATAATGTAAGATAAGACGGTTATACAAGAATTTTGTTTTTAAAAATTCTGCTAAATAGAGGAAACTCTTTTTGAGGTCAAGAAGGTAGAATAATCTATTTGTACTTTTTCATTTATCTGTCTCTTACAGCCATTTCCACAAGCAATAATGTATGCTAATAGGACATGAAAAATAAATGCAAGATACTTAGGATTGCATAATATTGTTTTCTATGCTAAACTCTAAAGTAAACAATTCTTTAATTTGTTCTGCTCTCTGCAGATGTTCCCACTGATTTAAATATGATGGCTGGAAGCATAGAAGACAGCATGAAGAAAGAAAGTAAACTAGTCTAGTGCTAAGCTATCTAGTTCTTTGTCCAGTCCTGGGGGTGAGGAGGTCCATAGGAAGACCACATGCCTCAGATGTTCTCCAGAGTTTTCGGTCTGGAGTTACAGCAAATAAAGGCAGTTCAGATGCCCCATAGTTTTTGTGTAGCAATGGGCAGGATTTTCTGCTGTATTTTACAGTTTCCTTCAAGACCTTTATTTATCAGAATTGCCTTGAAAACTTTAGAGTGTTAATTGTTTCATTCCATGATCAGAATGAAACAACGCTGTTCCATCTGGCTGTTTCAGCTATTATTGAAATAGTTTGGGACAGCTAAGAAAAGCCTTAGGAATCAAAATTACCAACTTGTGAGCAGAAAAAAATATGCAAAGTACAGGGGAGAAGGAACTGAATCCACAAATAGCTGAGGACAAAAGAGATCACAACCAACTGAGGTGACCTTAAAAACACATATCAGTAGATATGCGAAGGGTTAACTGGAAATTCATGTAGTGATAATGAAATTATATCTGCAACACTTCTCTGATGCGAGGAAAAACTTAAGCTGCTGCCACATCATTTCTCAATTAAAGAGTTGAAGAAATTAATCACTTTGCAGTTCTGTTTTTAAAAGAGAAATACCCTAATAGGAACTTTGCATAAAACTAGGGTTTAGAAGCCCATCATACCATCTGATATATCAACTTAAGGGGACTCTGGAATCAATGATTTCCAGACAGGAAAAGGTTAGTAGACCTACTAATGACCTAACATGGGATAAAATCCCATCTCATCTCATCTCAGCAGGAAATACTTACGGATAAGAGTTATGGCATTCCCATGCAGCCATGACCTGGCTGTGCAAATAGGCAGGGAATTAATCCTGAATGCTTGGTCACAAGGTGGAGGACCTCCCTAATTCGTTAAGTTTCTTCAAGATTCTGGGACCCATCTGCAGCCACTGCTTCAGTCTAACAATTGGTAAATTACTAAAATCAGACAAAGTGGAAAAGAAAACATCAAAACCAGACATTGAAAACCTGGAAATGTACAGAGGCAATCTGAGATATTAAAATTAAGGGTATAGAGCTAGAAGGACAGGGTTTTTACAGCTCAGGAAATCATCTAAAGCATCTTAGCTTTTCTCATTCACCAGTAAATTTTTGGCCCCAGGTAACTAAATGATTACTTTTAGTTTTATAAATGACTTCTATTTTTTTTTTTTTTTTAATTATTAGTAGCTTCCATTTTGGAACAAAACGTCGTTTCAAACCAGCAGAGAATCCAGATTATTTTCATTTAATTAAGACCTTCTTATGCAACTGCAATTTCTCAGAATGAAGAAAGAAGTATGTTTTTATATAATTCTGGTTTGACCAAATACACAGTTAATTTCCTCAAGCATAAATAATACTGTGCTGGAGAATTTTGGTGAAAATTTAACAATTTTGGTGAATATTTAACAACTGAAAATGGTTATGAATAGTCAATATGAACAGTGCCAAGATTCCTTTTTGATTAGACTTGAGAAGTGCTGGCTCCAAAGAAATCTTTTTGATGGGGCACTATTTTTAGATGCAGTTCACTCTTTAAGATTGCTGCTGAACACTCAGTGTTGTAAGATAAACTTGGGAAGTTACCATTTGGTCAGTTCAAACTGGGGTAGTACAGCATTTCTCTTCTCCTCATCTGTGTACTAAGTATAAGGAAATTAACCCACTTTCCCTTTAACTGTTTGTCAGAAGTTTCCTTATCGCAAGAAGTTTTCTTTGTGTTCTACTGTCATGAGTGGGCACCACTTCACAGTGATCATTACATTAAAACCCTTCATCAGTATCGGCCTTATTATCAGATAAAAATAATGCAGAGGTTAAAGTTAAAGAGTGTGGGATTTCCTGCCATTTTCTCACTTTGTTAAGGTGAATTTTCTTCCAGCTGCTCTTGGCAGCCATACTAAGCATATGTTCATAGCTGGTACCTCTGACTTTCTTGACTGGACTGTGTAATTTTCTAATTAATTCTCCATTCTGCTTTTGATTTCCAAGCAGAGTCAATGTTCAGGATGAACTTCTGTATTTCAGTGCTTTTACTGATCTGTTTAGCCATTGTAGATGTTCCTCTACCTGACATACGTAGATTGGTTTCCTTAGGCAGAACGCACTGAGACAAAGAAAAACATTTTCATGGATCCCATGAGGTTGGCAACATTCATATAAATCTTCATATTTAATTGCTACATTGTGCTATGATGATAGAATTAAGACTTTACAAAATATTTTTCCCCTGGTTTTAATTAGCACCTAGATTATTTAAAGGAAAAATATTAGACAAGAAGAGTTCTTTATTGTATACTGTATAATTTTACTGAGAACTGAATTAGTTTAAGGATAATTAGTGACAGCTGAAAACCATGCAAAACATTGTCTACTTGAATCTCATTGTGGATTAAAAAAAAAAGTTTTTGCAGATTTCCTTTTCCTAGAGCCTGTAAGGACTGTAATACGAAAAATTTTTTTCAATAATATTACAGTACTTTGGAGTTTGCTCTCAAAAAATTGTAGATTGATGGCAAATTTGTACAGTTGTCCATCCTTCCAAAAACATCCTGGTTTTGATAGGAATTTGGAAGCTTAAACTTGTTTAATTGCATGAGATGCTAGCTAAGTAATATGAAATTTCTAGATACCTATACGTAAAGCTCCTCAGTCTTTCCATAAATCATCTTGATTTATCTTGGAAACTTAGCAATGCAAATGAGAGTTATACAAGCAGAGGTTAGCTCATCCAGTGAAAGCTAAATGCACAGAAGTTGGTATGAATCTTACACATGCAATTTGTTTAAACTTTTGCAACTTTTTCAATAAACTGAATGTTTAAGATTCATGTTTGAATCTAGACTGATTCATTCAGCCATGTTGTGTGGGAAGAGAATTGTCTGCAACAACACATTGTGGAGGAATAACCTGTTACTGTATTATTCTATTCTATTCAATACTGGTTTGTGGAAATTACCTGGCATATGAAAATGGAAGAAAATGAGAATAGAGGAGAAAGTTCAGCAAAGGAATTTCCACACAAGTTTCCAGCTTTTGGTGTCCAGTCAGAGCAATGCAGACCTGGAGTTGGGCCTTAAGCTCCCCTTGCATTTTATCTAACAGAGTGATCCTCAGAAACCTCCTCTTCAATAAATTTCTAGGCTATGTTGAGGTGAAATGCAGAGGGATAGGATGAGTTTTAGCCACCTTACATGGAGCCACACAGGATGAGAACTGGATGGGGGCTTGACACAGGTCTTCTGACTGAATCCTCAGCTCTGAACCTTCCTTTGGAATGCAATGCCAAAGGAAAGGGATGATTATATTGAATTTCACACAGGTCTGTGGTGTGAAAAGTGAGGTCTAATTCCCTGCTTGAATGACAATTTTAAAGTTGTGTCCGTCATATTAGAAGGGAGCAGACACACTGAACTTTGGGTCTTGCTTGCTAACTTCATTGTTTTTAAAGACTGGAAATTTTGCTTTGTAGTATCTTGAGTTGTGGACCAAATATGAGCTCCTACCAATTCAAAATCCCTTCTCTGTCCCCAATATCTGTGTAACTTGCATGCATTTATTTACAGAAATTTAGGTATTTAAAGGGTTTAGGGATTAGGCAGCTGGTCTGAAACTGTCAATGGCACTGAATTGAAAGACTTGGACAGAAAATAAAATGCCTAAGTCCAGGATAGCTTGTTTGAACTCTTTTCTTACTTAATTTTCAAAATTTCTGTCACAGTTCATTGCAAAAAAAAAGAAGCTTTGTGTAAAAAACCAACCCAACCCAAAGCAAACAAACCTCAAACAAAAAGTCAGGCTTGATTAGCTTTCCACTTCAAGATCATTCTATAAACCTGACGCATTATTTTGTGCTTTTGTTCCCCTCTCTGACTCAAAAATACATGACAGAAACTTAGGAAATAACAAACTCACAGAGATTTGGTTGCTGTCAAGGAACACATAAAACTCAGAGTAAGATAAGCATTGGACAAACAATTGTCATTTCCTAGAGCAACTTTTGTCACAATTAATCAAACAGAGAAAGTGGAAGACTGAAATACAAGATTAAAGAAAATATTTGAACAGTTCTAATACATGTCAAAGTTACTGTTATAGTTAAATAGAAAAGGAAAACAACATCATAGTTTAATCAAAACAAACACATCAGCAAATCTATAGGTTGTAGTGTTATAGGGCTCTTTCTAGTTAGAATCAGAGAATGTGCTGGGTTGGAAGGGACCCACAAAGATCCAACTCCTGGCCCTGCACAGGACTATCCCCAAGAGTCACACCACGTGCCTGAGAGCATTGTCCAAATGCTTCTTGTGCTCTGTCAGGCTGGTGATGTCACCCCTTTCCTGGGAGGCCTATTCAATACCAAACGACCCTCAGGGAAAAGAACCTTTTTCTAATATCAAACCTAAACCCTGACACAACTTCAGGCCATTCCCTCAGGTCTTGTCACTGGTCACCATAGAGAAGATCAGTGCCTGCCCTTCCTTGTCCACTTATGAGGAAGTTGTAACTGCAGTGAGGTCTCCCCTCAGTCTGCTCTTCTCCAGGATGAATAGACCAAGTGCCCTCAGCCACTCCTCATGCAGCTTCCCCCTGAGGCCCTACACCACCTTTGTTGCCCTCTTTTGGATGCTCTATAATTGTTCAATGTCTTTTTTACACTGTGATACCCAAAACTGCCCCCAGCACTGGAGGTGAGGCTGCCCCAGTGCAGAGCAGAGCGGGACATTCCCCTCCCTTGCCCGGTTGGTGATGCTGGGCCTGATGTACCCCAGGACAGGGTTGGCCCTCCTGGCTGCCAGGGCACCGCTGATTCATATCCAACTTGCCATTGACCAGGACCCATGAGTCCCTTTCCCTGGGACTTTCCAGCATCTCATTCCCTGCTCTGTCTTGTATATCCAGGGTTGCCCCACCCCAGATACAGAATCTGGCACTTTCCCCCATTGAACTTCATGTGGTTGGGGGTTGCCCAGACTTCCATTTGTCAAGGTCTCTCTGCAGGGCCTCACTGCCCTGAGGGGAGTCAGCAGTTCCTCCCAGTTTTGTATGGCCTATGAACTTGCTCAGTATCTCTTTCAGTCCTGCCTCCAAGTAATTTATGGAGGTGTTGAAGAACACAGGGCTGAGGAGCCCTGTGGAACAACCCCACAAATGACAGGTCAGCAGTCTGATGTCACCCCATTTACTATAACCCTTTCTGTCCAACTCATGAGCCAGTTGCTCATCCATCCCATGATGTCTTTATCCAGCTGTGTGTTGGACATTTTGTCCAGAAGGTTCCTGTGAGAAACAGTGTCGAAAGCTTTACTGAAATCCAAAAAGATTACATCAACTGGCTTCCCTTGGTCAGCTAAGTGGGTTACCTTGTCATCCAAGTAGTCAGGTTTGATAAGCAGGACCTTCCCCTCATGAAGCAATGCTGGCTGTGACCAATGACTGCGTTGTCTTTCAGGTGCTTTTCAACAGCTCCCAGAGAAATCTTCTCCACAACTTTACCAGGCACTGAAGTAATACTGATATGCCTGTAGTTTCCAGGGTTCTCCTTGTCCTTCTTGAAAACTGGGACAACATTAATCAGTAGCTGGGACTTCTCTGGATTTCCAAGACTGCTCAAAAATCTTCAAGTGAGGGTTTGGGATGACATCAGCTAGTGCTTTAAGGCCCCATAGCTTTGTAGGGATCCATTTGGAGCAGCAGGTCCCACACAGTTTCAGAGTTGACTGGGAGTTGGTCATTCTCACAGTCATGGTCCTCCAGTTCAGGGCACTGAGACCTCCTTGTTGAAGACAGAAGCAAAGAATGTGTTAAACACCTGCGCCTGTTCTGTGTCCCTGTTTGTGAAGTGACACTTCCTCCCACTGTGTTGTTTTCACACTGCCTATTGCCATTAATATAATTGAAAAAAAATTAAAATATTGTCCCCCATGTTTCTGGCAAACTTCAGCTCCAGCTTTGGCCACATAAATTTTCTCCCTTCAGAGGCAAGGAGCATCTCTGTATTCTTCCCATGTCACCCTTGTTTCTTGCACTGGGTATGCACCTTCCTTTTTTTTCCTTTATATCCAAGAGAAGATCCCTGTTCAGCCAAGCCAGCCTTCTGCCTCGCCTGATTGACTTCCAATGATGAGAATTTCCTGTTCCTGTGCCCACAAAGGATGATGTTTGAAAAGTGATCAGCACCGCAAAAATATTTTCCCAGGGGCCTTTGCTCACTGAGAAACCTGAGAAACCTGATGTCTGCTTTCCTCTTGTCCAGAGTTGAGGTTTTGCTCACAGTTTTCCTCTTGTCAACAGAGATTTTGAACTTGATTGCTTTGTAATCACTGTGCCCAGGATGTCCACCATTTTCCACTTTACTCACGAGCTGCTTTCTGTTGACAAGCAGCAGATCAAGTCAAGATTAAGCAGGTCAAGTCAAGGTATTCTTATTTGTGTGCAAAGTCACAAATTGAAGCTGTGTCTAACGCTATATCATCATACTCAGTACAGGACTGATTTAATTTGTGCCAAATCTGAAAGCAGTGTTCTCATTAGACATTTTCTGATATCCAGATTGAGGTACTTTTGTATGGGTTACAGTGTAGTAAAAGTTGAGGGAACTATTTGTCAAACCAGTTTTGAATCCGTTTCCTCCTGGCAGAATATTTTTTATGCAAGACAATGCTGTTATTCCAGTTTCATTTAATGGGGCAAACTTTCTCTTGAACAGATGAAAACACCAAGAAATAAAAAACTTTACTTGTGTAAATGCAGTTGAAATTGATTACAAAAATGTTGTGCTATGACTGGCAAATGCACTATAAAAAGAATCCATCATGAAAAACCAAACATAGGTAAGATCTCAACTGGTGGCACTCTAGTGACAGCAGTGTCTTGGTGTTCTATTGTAGCCAACATTATCCTTGGAGTTTGGAAATGGCTTTGTGAAATTATGGGATTTATTTTTAAAGCAGTTTCCTAGACTTGTATTTGAATATTGAGTAACACAAGTAAACACAAACATTGCCTATTTAATAAAAAAATGGCACTGTATGTGAACTTAAAGATAAATCAATAATGCACTTACATAAGTTAATCAACTTAGATGTAAGTAAAAGTAATATTTTAGCCCAGCTTTTACAGAACTGTCATTACTGTTGGGGTTTTTAAATACATAAGCTGAAGAAAAGGACTGGGCAAAATCATTAGCAGTTCAGAATAGAACTCTGAGAGTTCTATTTTAAGGCTTTTATTCCCTTTCTTTTTTTTTTTTTTTTTTTTTTTTTTTCTTCTTCTTTCTTTCTTCCCACTGGGATTTTCCTAAGAAAAAAAGAGAAGAATCAGAAAACCTGAAATGAATTCTTTGCATTCATTTAGGCAGAGTTGATCAACATTCACATTCACACGTATACATCTGATATTGTGATCACAGACCTTTGATATTTTTATTTAGTTTTCATAAGATGCACCCTAAACCAGACACAAATATAAAACCATTCACAGCTATTATATTTTAGCTTATGTTATTGTCTCATAAAATCTGTAGATAACAAATATTTTGCTCATCCTCTTTTATATGGTTTCAAAATATTTTTGTTTTTCTACTCACCCTAGGTTTGGATTGTAATCCATGTAATCCATGTAAAGACTGCATTTTCTGTCTATGCTGAAGTCAAAAGCCAGAAATTCAAATAAAACCTTCTGTCAAAATCACCAAGTTTCACCTAATCTTGTGAAAAATCCAGAGATTTTGTATGGTGTCCACTCAAAACCACAAATCAGGACAGCTTTCCTCAGTACTCTGTTTCATAATACAAGAATGCTTGTGAAGTTCAAAAAAACTTTCAAAGAACTTGAGCTAAGTTTTGGATTTTAACAAAATTAAAAACCAGATGTTTCATACAATTTGGAGTTTTGCACTGAAAGCTTTGCCCAGCTCTTATTCACAGCTAAATGAGACAACATTCACTCAGACAACAGTATTTTATAAAGACCTTTTTCCCATTTCTCTTAACTTCAAAGGTGGACTTTGAAGGATCTTCATGAGAAAATTGATTTTTCTGAGCCCCTAAAATCAAGAAAAAATGACAGAGGCTGACTAGTCTCATGTAATCCCAGTTTTAAGACACTGTGAATGCATTGTATGTTGAAAGACAAATAGAAGATTGCAGTGGAGATATGTCCTGGTATCCAGTAGTGTGCAGAAGACTTTCTAGCCTCCCACCTAACTCCAGACTGACCACATCCCATTTCATCTTCTACTTTTTTAATCATCTGAGTTGCTCATTTTCTCTCCTTTCAAATGTGTGATTTACTAATACTATTGCCGCATTCAGCTTATGTAACTTTACATGTGGCTGCCTAAATAGACCAAAAAGAAAATTTTGATGTAGCTGGCACATATTCTTTGAACATTGCTAAGGTCTTACTACACCAATCATTCACAGACAACTGTTGGCACTATGAACTCATAACACCTCCCACAATACAAACTGCAGCATGGTGAGTTCCTTAATATATCCTGTGGATTGTGTTGTGTTAAGGGAAGCAGAAAATACCTTGTTGGAGCAGAGCTCACTTTTTCTTGAATGTTTGTATGGTGAAATGGGTTGAGAATTTATGTATCTTATATATGAGTTAAGGTACTCAAGATGGAAAAATGCAAACCCCACTTATTTTATAGTTACTTTAAATTCAGTTTTCACATGATGCCATTTATTTTCGTCCAGTGTCCCCCAGAATTTGCCATGTAGGCTCTGAAAATCTGATTCCTACAGGAACAATACCAAAAAAATAGGGGGAAAAAAAGTTCTTTAGAGGCAACAATGTTTCAGTGATAAGACAAGGGACTTTAGGGTCACATTCTTGATGCTGTGCATGGTAGTTGTAAATACACACCAGAAGAATGTTCACAGAGCTTTTAAAATGTAATAGGCATCTACAAGGGGAAAGGGTGTGGGTAGAAAATGGAAAGTTCTCTGAGAGTTTTAGGGAAAGTGTAACTTAATTCCTTGAAAACTGAGAGTTAGATAAGACTATCTCCAAAATTATTCTGACACCTTGAGATTCTAGATAACTAAAAGAAATTTAAAAAATAACCAAAGAACAACATGAAGCTCAGAGAAACTACAGCAGCATGCTAATCCATACCTTTGAAGTCACCAGAAACAAGCATATACCTAAGACGAAAATACAGGTTTAGTTGGAAACAGAAGACAGAGGTACTTAGAAGTGCTTATCAGATGGCACATAGCTACTTGTTTTTAACTCAGCATATGAAATTTAAATGAATAAATAAGTAATAAGAATTAAAGGGACATCAATCCTGAAACACTACAATCAGTTCCTTTGGCATTTAACATTTGTGGACTTGAATGCCAGACAGCCTTTAGGTAAGTCCTGGTTTGAACATACTGATCCTTTTTCTGCAAAGACAGATAAAAATAAGAAGTTGTCCCATGGAAACAGTCAAGGCAAAAAGATATTTTACAGCATTTCCCAAGTAACTTTAATAGTTATGAAAGGTACACAGAATGCCCATGATCTCATAGTAAAAATATATGGTTTTTACACTGGCAATGGATTTACGTAAAAAACATCTGCCAGCCAAGCTCTGTCTACCAGACATTTATGCCAGCCCTTTTCAGGAGAGAAAGTGTAAAAGGAACCCAAACCCAACCCCAAAAAAATCAAAAAGAAAACAAAATTCTGCAGTTAATACAAGGAGTTGAAGATAGAAGCCTTTCACAGAAAATCTCTATTGAACAAATACATAAGTTCACCTAACTGGCTTTGCTCAAAAAGAGATTTTTTTTCACCTGATCTGAAAGGAAAATAACTACTTGGCAACCTTTTAAAATATGGCTTATGGTTAAATGTCCTCACAGTTAAAGGCAAACAGAAAGAAGCTTTTGGTAACAGCTGCAGCTCTACTTTCCAACAATGTGACCAACTCTTGTAAAGTACTTTGTTTGTCTCTTTCTAAAGCTGACATTTTAAAAATATAATCTTGGAAATTCAGTGATTTCAATTCTGGTCTTAAACTATAGAAAAGATATTTATTTTTTCTTTAGGGCAATGCCCATAGGATGAAGTTGTTTTTCCAAAACAAAGTTGTGGAGGGAGTTGTTTGATTGTTTTGAGGGGTTTGTTTGTTTTCCTTTGGGGTGTTGTTTGTTTGTTTGTTTGTTTGTTTCCAGAAAGCAAGTTTTTCTCTGTAAAGGAAGAAATGGGAAAGACAAGAATTGCTTTCAAAAACATAATTTTCTAAGGCAACTTAAATAAAGTCTTTTCAACTGTACTTTATGTGATATTGTATTGTCTGCTTTTCTGTTCACATGGACTTTCCTCTCTTTTTCTTCATAATAAATTAGCTTCTTTTATGGTTTTGGGTCTTTTTCCTTTAAATGCTTAGGGATGCCTAAGCTTTAAAGGCAAGATACCAACAACTGGGCTTTACAAGCAAGACACCAACATGAAAAAATGAAGAATGTAGTCATTACGAAAATGTTGCTGCTGTTGAAAATTCTATTTAATACAAATTTATTTTTAAAAAATAGAGTATATTTAAGATTTATTATTTAGTGATCATAAGGTTGATGTAAGTTACTCATGTCTCTATGGGTCCTAGTGAGTTTTGATGAACTTTGGCATTGGAGATTCAGTTTTTGTAATTTTAAATCTATTAGCAAATTTGTGTAGGAATTTGTCAAACAATTTTTGAAAGGAGTTGGAGTGCAGGCTCACAGACATTCTGAACAAGAATTTACTGTTTCTTACTCTAACAGTTCAGTAGTTGAAACAGCTATTTAAAATATAAACCAAACTACTAGAGCTTAATGATGGCAATGATAGGGTTGATTTTTTTTTATGGGTAAGAGCTGGGGGAAGGCCAACAAGGCAGATGTTGTGGGGCAAATCTGTTCTAGACCTCCTAACTAGGATTAAGAGGTAGATTCTACAAGCATCTGGGAGAAGTCTCACAGTTGTGATGACACTCAAGATCATCTATTCCATAACCCTCCCCAGCACCAAGGCCACACTGACTGGTCTTGCTTTTAAAGACTAGTCTTGCTACTAAAGACTTCTCCCACAACAGTCAGGGGATTAGGCCCAGCCAGCATGAGTTTATGAAAGGCAGATCCTGCTCAACCAACTTGATCTTCTACTTTGACAAAGTGAAATGTTTAGCGGATGAAAAAAAAGACTGTGGGTGTTGTCTACCTGGACTTCAATAAAGCCTTTGACACCATTTCTCATTGCATTCTGCCAGAGAAACTGTATTCTCATGGTTTGGATGGGTGGTGGCTTAGTGGTGGACTTGGCAGTGCTGGGTTAATGGTGGGGCTTAATGATCTTAAAGATTTTTTACAATAAAATTGATCCTATGATTCCATTTTTTGCCTGAGTAGATCTGAGCTCTCAGTTTGAGTATGGCAGAGAATCAACCCAGACTAAAAGTGTGTACCTGCTGTCTTCACTTTGTGTAATTAAGGAAGTGCTTTCTGGATCAGGGATTGGAAGCCATGTGTCACACCTCCCTGGCGGTGTTCCAACCTTAAGGCTAACAGTGAGATGTGGCTTATGGACTGATGTAGGAGCCCACTAGAAAGTGGATCAATTCCAGGTAGACAACCTCATGTAAGGACATTTACCCATGTAAATCTTGGGTTCATTCTCCTCAAAACAATGCATTTGACTTAAATGTCCCCTCCATTCCTTCATGTAAATCATTGTATTTTCTGTAAAATTCTTAAGTACTGATTGAATAAGTATTCTGAATAAAGATTTGGAAAGCTCAGTACTGAACAGATGGGATACCTGAGCTCAGACACAAGGCAGATTGATACCACTAGCAAATAAGAAACCACAGTCCAGAATTTCAAGGAGTTAAAAGAATTTTACATCAGTAGGTATTAATTTTAGGGGGGGTGGAGGGGAGGGCAAAGTCAAAGCCTTTAAAACAGAAGACTAGAAACAAAGAACTTCAGAGATGTGAGGTTCTTTTCAGCTGTTCAAACTACAAGCCTGCTATACTTCCTCTTTTTAACAAATACCAATATCACAGTTCTCTCACTTAAGAGAGTGAAAAGTGTGTTGCATAACTAATCATTTCACAATCCATTCCTGCTATCAATTGATCCTCATGACCATATCTTGGCACCTTTCACAGATGTGGTGTTTGTGTGAGACCAAGAACTTATTGTTACACCCGCTCTGAGCACAGTGACCAAAAGCACTTGGAGAAAGTTCCACTCTGCTGTGGCTCTGGCCAGGTTATGTGCTGCAGCTAATGTTGCTGACATGGCTGTGCAAGCAGCCTGTATCATCTGCTGTTTTGTTAGAAAAAGAAAATACTGTTTATATTATATACATACATTTCTGTAACTAGACATGGTTTCATTATAATAATAATTCTAATAATTTTAATTGTGTTTTCTTCCCTCCTTTAGCCTGTCTCAATGATTACTTTTGTGAGTAAAAAGGTGTCCTACCAGCTAATGTATTGGCCACAGATTTGAATATTTCTAGGAATTGAATAAGAGTTTGGGTAAGAAGTGGTTAAAATATGATGATTGTACTACAGGACTGCTTCCAACCTTCTAAAACAAATCTGCAATGCAACTAGTTTTAGATTAAGTCAGGAAGATTTCAGGGAAATACAAGGTGACAGTTTGCTGAAGTTGAAAGGTTATACTCTTACTGTTCATTAAATCTTCAGTAATATTAGAAAGGCTTTTAGGAAGCCCTTCTTGTTTACTCTCCTTGCTCCCCCAGCTCCCAGACTGCCAAAGAAACAACGACACAGCACTGCCTGAGAGGGTGGCTTCATGAAGCCTGTTCTGAGTTCAAGTTTTCCCAAGTCCTCTTTTTTCCCATGTGGCCTTTCCCATAAAACTGGGACAAATTTCATTGCTTGTTTCACCAAAAATTTCAGAAATTTGGGACTGTACTGCGAATCAGAATATTTGAAGAGAGCAGAAACCTCTGTTAATTAGATTAATTAGAGCTGTGATAGATATTGTAGGATTAATTCAATTCGTGTTTTCTTTTTATCACACTTTATAAACCCATATAGAGTTAGTTTGTGTGTTACTATATAATGTTTTAAGCCTAAGGGATGCAGGGTTCCGGTAAGACATTCCTCGGCTGAATAGCAGAGAATCACCCATCACTGAAAGAAAGGAAGGCACCACCCATGGGTGATGGAGTTGAGCACCACCACCATTGGCCATCGGCCAAGCGCTCAGCACCCCATAGCCATCATCCCAATCTCATCAAGGAAAGACATCTCAATACCTGGTTCCAGTAAACCCAGACATAAGTTTATGTCTCTCTGGAAAGGAAAAACTATTCACCAAATTCACATCTAAAAAGGAAACCAGACAAATATGAATCGAGGACCAAATTACACAAAGAACCGATGAAGTAATCAGTTGCACAAGCCCAAAAACTGTATAAAAATGGGGCCCTGCACACTCCGAATTTCTGAACCAGAAGGGGATTCCGTGCCATAGGGGCAGGATCTTCAGTTCACCCAGTGCCGATTCCTGGGATCGGAACTGAGCTTTGGTTGTGGTTTTATCAGGGTTTTTCTATTTCTCAAATTCTTATTTTTTTGTTTTTATTAATAAATTTGTTATTAATATTTTTAATTCACTGATTCGGCTTATCATTTATAACAGAGCCATTATAAGTGCACAAGTTACTTGTGTTTCTGACCCCCTGCCAGTCAGTTAGGGATCTATTCCAAGAGTACTCCAATCTCATAACTTCAAATGAAGTTACAGGAAACTCAAGGTGTTTGAATATCAGGTTCAAAGTAGAATAGCCCATATTGAAAATTGCTTTGATTTGCTCAGAATCACATTAACTTTTAGCAGTACTGAAACAGGTATAAGATAGGATGGGGAATATGTATTTATCATACATTTGGAAAAATGTTCTACACGCCTTTTGCATTTAATAAATACTCCAGCAAGCATTTTGGGATGTACTGGAGAATCAGTCAGTAGAAGGTTTAAGTGGTATGATCACCTTTGCACGCAGGTCTTAAGAAGAAATCTGTGACTAAATGACTGACAATATTCCCCAGAAAGACAATTGTTACAAAGCATGAAGAAATTGGCTCACACTAGAATGTGGTAGGTGTTAAAAATAAGTAATTATCCAAGAAGTTGAAACAATTGCTCTCACACAATGAGTCACTTAACTGTGTCTTGTGAGTCCCCAAGGACTCAAAAGCGACCAGAGGGCTTTAATGTATTTGCTAGTAGTCAGCAGCTCAGCTTCTCTGGCAGGGAAGGCCTCAAAAACAGCTGAAGGCATCACATCAGGAAGAGAAAATCTGCCGCTAAGTGCTTGTAATGGCTCGCAGCAGCTCGGTCCCTCCAGGGCTGTAAGTGACTGCTTGCACCTGCGGCCAGAATGTACAGCTGCTCCTACCTCACCCAGCCTGGGGGAGCTGAACTGCTGCTGGATGAGGTCAGGATGAAGACAGATGTGCTTAACCAGAACTGGTTTTGACACAGTCCAAAAATCCTAAAGGTCCTAATTTGGACCTTCAGTAGCTCTGGCTGTGGGTTCCTAAATTCTCTGTCCAGTCTGGAAAACAGTAATTCCCAAAGTAAATAGTTGTGAGTGGGTTTTACAGCTAGATGGAAATGCAGCTTCAGCAGGGTGACCTTGTAGTGGGACTAGTCTGAAAGTGAGATTGCCAAAAATTTGGAGATTGACTCCTTAGCCAGTAGCAGCAGTCCTTGAAGGAACTGAGAGTTCATACACTTGGGGTTTTTTTTTTCTGCTGTCTTTCATTATTTGGGATTAATACTTTCTGTCTTTTTTAAAAAAAATAATATATTATTATTATTTTTTTAAAATTATGTAAGCCCATCTAAATTGCTATTATTTTAAAAATCTTAACTGCCTTCTCAGATAGTCTGGGAAGTCTTCTGCCTGGATGGCCTCCACATAAATGACACTGCCCTGCAGATGCTTGAGGTGAATTTTCTCAGTCATATGTTTATCTGTGCACAAACACTCCCTCCCTGCCCCCAGCCCCTGCCTTCAGTAAGTATTAACTTTAATTTTAGCCTGAGAGAAAAAGGCAGCCAATGCTTCCCCAGAGAGCACGTGTCTGTTTTTCTGCTTTCCAACAGTTTGCAGTGAAGAGTATCTGGATATCTTCATTTCTGTTCTAGCTCTTTTCCCCAGCTGCTTGTGTTTGATGACAACAGTACTTTCAGAAGTAGAGGTGCAATTTCACAGAAAACTGAACAACAGCAGTTTTATAGATACACATAGAAACAGTGGTTTTTTGATTGACTAAAAAAAGAAATGAGACTATTTTCATCATCTGAGGTAAAAACCAAAGTATATGGTCCTGTGAGGATGTAAAATAATTGAAAAACTATCTGTTTCTTAAGTTCTATTTTTGCTAGAAAGATAAGTTGCTTCCATTTAGGTATCTGAAGTAAATGTCAAGGGATTTTTTTGGTTGAATTATTTCTCATTCATTTACTGCCTCAAATTAGCTAATTTAAATAGGATTGGCAAGAATGGAGATATCATTCTGCTTCAATTCTTAAGGTCTTCATGCAGTACTCGCATTAATTTGTTTGTGGTGGACCCTGTTGGAAAGAAATACTGCCAAGAGTTGAAACTAAAGACTGGTACTCTTGAAGAGTTGAACTTGTCGCAAAAAGTATTTGTCCTTCAGACAGAGTGGTTTCTCCTGCCTGAGCAGAAGGGTCCATACAAAAGAGCTATGAAAATGATGGCCAGTGTAGAAAGAGTAGAAAAACAGCTTTCGGTACTGGAAGTCGGAACTTGGAGTTTGAAGGATGAGATTTTGTCTTCCAAAGTCTAGGAGAATGAGGCTGAATATATTCATGGTAAAATACTGTCAGTAAGTCACTGCTTCCATTAGAATTTGCAGGGCCCTCTGAAATCAGCTGGACATTCAGAATAACATGAAATGTTAAGATGAAGCCTTGCATGGAGTCAGCAACCACCAAGGCAGCAAAGAGACACTTAGAGACAAGGAATGGCAGAGGCAGACACTGGGCAAAATGAAGCTGGAGCTGTGAAAGCCCAGCCAGAGAGATGTTGTACCAAGCTCCTGGCATGCTCCAGGAGCTGAGCCAGCTCTGCTAGTGGAGGTCATGCCTGCTTCAGGCCCTGGGACCATCAGTGGCCAATGAACAGGAGTCAGAAAGTTCTCTGCTTCAGCACTCAATGAGACTGGCTTTTGGATAAAGTCCAGTTCTCTTTATAGATAAGGGCAGCTTTGTAATCTACTTTACACAGGCTTTCAATTGTATTCGATAAGTAAAAGATAAACTTTCAGCAATAAGCATGAGTTGAGTTCGTTATCTTACCTTGATTTTGTGCAGGAAAGGAACAGATACTTAGGAGTCATGTCATGTGGTCTTCATGTCTTCTGGAAGCATCAAACTGTTTACTGCCATGCCTCTTTGTCTTTCCTTCTGGTTCAGTGACCTCTGTTATGCTTCATTTTACAAATTAAAGCCTCTGTTGGGTGCATTATTTTAAGAAAACCATTTATTTCAAGGTGTTATTTCTGAACTTTTAAGTTACCAAATAATAACAATCCCAGCACAGTCTCTAGTCACAAATTGAGAAATCATTTTGGTTGACACATCTTGGCTTCAGAGTAAGGCTGTTCAGCTTTTCAAAGGGAGCTGTTTCTGGCACTGACTATTGTTTAAGGAAGTGAAAATTACTCTTAGTGGAGATTGTTGATGTGACTTGGCTGGTTTTCTGTGAATTCAAAGCCGACTTGTTTAACAGATATTTTACTTCTGAATACTGGATTTTGAATGTCAATATGGTAACAAACTAACTAAGGCAGGTGGAGATATTCCATCTCTAGCTGTGCATTGCTGATTATGTAGTGTTTTTGAACAACCATACAGGAAAAAAGGGAGCTATTCATGGCCAGGAACCAAACATAGTCAGTTCAGTACTTCCATGGGCAGTGTGTTGTGGTAACTTACTAGCTAAGAAGTGAGTGGTGGATGGGTATGCATTTCTCACCATGAGGTCATATGACAGTCACTGTAACAAGCCATCATGGAGCCAACTTTGGGCATGGCTGATGAATAGGAAATCACAACTTCCTTTTGATGGTTTTCTGCTTTTCAGGGTTGCTTTGGTCACCTGCAGAGCAGAAAAGTCTGAAAAGGTCCAAGAAATGCCTTTGTATGTTACCTAGTTTACTAATATTCCTGTTCTGAAGCTAAAGAAAGTGTTAAGAAAATGAAACGAATCCAGCCTAAGATATTCAATTTCAATGAACAACTGAAAGGCTAAGTGGACAAGCAAGAAATTGTCCATTTCTTGCTGGGACACATGCTTGATATGGAACAGCAGCTATTATTTGCTTACAAAGTTAATTTTGGATAATTCTTGTACTCCCACCAGTATGTTTGCTGAAGTGCTTGATTAGGGAACAATATGGGAAATTTGTCTAAGGTTTTATCTCAGTGTTGTTAAATGTGCAGTGAAAACCACCGTGAGAAATAATTAATCAGAACATTTGTGTACTGACTAAATGTTCTTTCAAAAGGTACAGGGAAAACTATGTGGTGAGTTTTTGTCATTAGCAATAGCCTTACATCAGAGAGCATGGTCAGACATCCAGTCCACGAAGACTACAGGCCCCTTTTGTGTTAGGCAGAAAGCAGAGTCCTGGATTTAAAAACAGCCTATTCCTTGGTCTGAGTGGAGCAAAACCATCCCATTGCCATGTCCCTGTTCCTGAGCTCATGTGAGAAGAAAATGTCCAGGTCTAACCAGTTGCATCCCATCCCCTGTTTCATAATCTGTCAGAGCAATGCTGGATATGTACAGAGTGCTGAGCCCAGCTCTGCAGGTGGGCTGTAGGAAATGAATCATTCTCAAATGTGGAAAGACTAAATGTCAGTTACAGCCATAAGAAGCTGAAAAGGAAAATGAGTGTGGGCTGCCAAAACCATTGGTATGATGCTATTAAGAAATGAAAAGCAGGAATAAAGGTAAACCTGACATGATGCTCGATGCCCTGTCTGTGGATAAGCTGTTGTATTAGATGGTGGTGTGACAGTTCTGACTCTGTTTGGGCAAAGATAAAGCATTTGCCATGCTTTAACAGGCTGATACAGGAGCAAAATATCCACTTTCATGATATTGACAAGAGAAGAATTAAAGAAGAGCTAACTACCACAAGTCTGTGTGCACTGCTGAGCACACAGTGGAACACTGGTGACATTGGTGAAAAGGCTGACCAGGAGGAGTGAGAAGGCTGGTGGGCTGAACAAGGAGAGTTGAAGGGGTGCACAAATGTCAGCTCCTCTGTTGCACCTGCTCAGCAACCTAGCATAGCCCCATGAGGAGTGAGTCAATCCTTTAAAAAGGCAAACTAGCTTCCCTCCATGCAAGTATTTCTTACTCCAATCTATGCTGAGGCAGTGAGAGCATTTTCTTTTTTTTGGGATTGAAAACATTTTTTTTTCCTATGTAAACACAAGAATATCAAATCATGGGGACAGAAATCTCTTTAGACAACAAAGCTGAGATTCCTGCACTGAGCCCTCTGAATTGTCTGCCTTAGGGGACAATATACAAAAAATGCTTCTGAAAGAAAGAAATGAGATCAAAACATGAACATTATTCTAGTTTAATATTTATATTTTTTGTTAAGCTTTCTCATATTTCACTTTAATTCTTTGCAAGAAAAAGGCCCAGCCTTGTAGAATCCTCTTTGTTGCAGTAATTAAACTCAGTTCAAATATCTTTTCATATTTGTAACTGCTATTTTACTGAGGTACTGCTGGAAGACATTCATCCAGTTTAGATCTTCTTAACTATTTTTGCCTGACACTTTCTACTTCAACCTAGCAATTATCTTTCATTACATTATTGTACTTTTCCACTGTATTTTTTTTAATAGCTACAGTAACTTTTAGCACATGTGTGAGCTGGATACTGTTGTGTAAAGCACTGTATAGAAATTGTGTTACCCACTAGAAACATTTGCATCACTTCAAGTTCCTTTATGTGAACCAAACTAAACTGCTTCCTTTGAGCTTTCCCACCTCGGGCTTCAAGCCTGAGTCTGGTGTTGGTCTTGCCTGCTGGTTTCTCTTTTCTGCTGCCTTCATCAGGAACTCCTGATGAAGCACAGCTAAGACTCAACCACAGTGTTATAAAAGACATCTGAGCAAGCTGCCATGCCAGAAACACACAAGTTGTGACAATATGGAGCTCAGCATGGACTAGTTAACCTTTTAAAGTAACAACAGTTATATTTCTCTGATTGTTGCATATTTCCTCTTTGCCTGATGATGAGGAATTTAGTATGGAACATACTAAGTTTAATTCTTTGGAAACCAATTATAAAATGTAGATTGTTTGTAAGATAGTTTTCAAAGTGAATAGAAGACTAATGACAAATAAAAATAAGGCATGTGAGGTCAGGGTGGTCAAAATAATATCCAGACCACTGCTCCAGCTTTAACAGCAAAAACAAGGATGGTAAAGAGCATGTGGCACAGAAGGAGGCACAATTTCTTAGGGCAGAATTTTTCCACTCTGACCTAAGTGTCTTAAAAGATGCATACCTGAGTCTAAGTATGATTTGTAAGTAAATACTGAACTGAGATAAAGAAACAGGTGCTTTCTGGTGGTAATTCAGCTAATCCTAAACTCAAGGTGGTCTGATGACTTTGCCTCTGGAAAAATTTTCCCCTTGAACATAGGAGATGATTTAGCTATATAATCTTTAGGCAGCAAAAGTGGGAAAGGTGAGGAAAAGAGATGCTGCTATTGAAAAAGGGGTATTTGATAGTGTGTTACATGGAGCTTTTCTAGTCATTATTGTAGGGTCCTACTTTAGCAGAGGTTTATGATTTTGAGAACATTCTGACAACACATGAGAAAGTGTGCTGCAAGTGTGGCCACTCTGCTACCCTTTTTAATTGTGTATTACTGCAGTGAAAATATGCAGCAAATAACACATTGAAATCAGAGTGCTGATTTCAGAGCACCTAGCATTTCAGTTGCTGTCCTTATCTGGAGCTGGATGTACTGTGCCCCATTAAGATCTCTCTCCCTGTAACATAGAAGTTTCCTGCATAGAAAGGGGTGAATTTAACAACTGGCAAAACTGGAAAAAAAAAAAAATCAGTGAGGTCAACAAACTTTATGGAGCTTTAGGAGGACTTCAAGGTATTTACACTCTTGATGCCCTTTGATATAAATGAATACCAATGTGGCATAATGTCTCCGGCTTCACAAAACTGTGTCTTGACTTTCAGTGAAAGTCAAACATCTAGCTGCTTTTTAAAATAGCTCAGGTATCTTTAATTTAGGTGATATTTACATTTTAAACTATAAATTTAAACTACTGTGATCCAGGAAAAGGTTACAGATGTCCCCTCTGGATATGACCACCAGCAAGGACAAGATGGAAAAGGGGCACAGGATGTGAATCTCTGGATTCTGTTGTTTGGAGCACCTGCTTCTCCCTTTCTTCAGCCTGACATATAGCACAGCACATCTGCTCATGATAAAATTAGGTCTGCAGATCCTGGTGGTATAAGTCAGGTCTTCACCTGACTTGGAGAATGGCTGCTACTCCTATGGCATGCTTTAGGACCTTGATCATAGCATTCTGGGTGAGAAAAACAAAAAAAAATCACAGGGCATTTTTTATGTTTCTCTTTATTTAAAGTTTTTCAAATCTTAAAAAGGCATTAACCTAGGAAATTCCACATCTGAAGTGTAATAGTATTTCTTTAAACTCATGATAAAAATATATACTTCAATCTTTATTTAAAAATTCATGACAATAAGCAATAGACAAGGATAGAAATTCCACTGATAACTCTTTGATTACTCCACTGAGAAAATATGCAAATCCCTCTTCTGTTCATTTCTATCTGGTAAGTATTGTGTCTAAAAGAGAAAAGAAAGTAATCTTAGGTAGTTCAAGAAAAGATTTCAGTGATTTTTAGTTATCATATGGAGGATTCATAACTTCTTCCTGAGTCATTCTAATGTAATTGCCTAGACATGATGAATCTTCATCACCACTTGTCATTTGTGCTTTGCACAGGCTGGCTGTAACCACTTTTATTCTTTACAGGTAATTTTTCTTCCCTCAGGAAATATGTACCCTTACAGTTCCAAAATAAAAGATACTGCAGCTGTTATATACAGTTATCCTTTATCACCTGTTACTTCTATGGAAAATGCTAACACTGGCACCTTTTCAACAAGGAAGTAATTTCAATCTTACAAGCCTTGCTTGCTTCAACAGTTATCTTTAATATGTCAATTAGTCTCAGAAATGATGTAAGCATATGTGGTTAGAAAGTTATTTCTTTTATCTTTTTTTTTTTTTGAGGCAAATTCATCATCATTAAATTATGTCCTATTTCAGAACTGAGTTTATTTTCCTGAATACATACTGATAAAAGATATATGATTTTAGATACTCTTTAATACAGGTGGTAGAAATGCTGATCTTGTGGGTAATGTAGGGCACTTGCAGAAACTTTAAATTCTTCCCTCATAGAGTCCCTGCTGCAATATTAAAAATCGATGAGCTGTGCTAATTTACACTGCATGATGATCTTGACAGTGTGTGCACTACTATCTAACCCTGAGTAATAATGTAAAGAACTTCAATTTAGGGTTTCTTTTTTCAAAACATGTAGGACACTTCTACAGTAACTAGAACTGCTGTGTGATTGGCCGGGGCAGAGTGACACTGACCAGTCTGAGTAGCCAGAGCCTGACTGCAGCCATCCCTCGAATGGTACCAGGAACACGGGACAATTTTGTCTGAGCTGCTTACTCTCCACTCAGCAATTCAGGACCTAATTCTGCCAAACCTCACATCACTTCATCCATCTGGTAGAAGAACCTGAAAGAGGAAGCAAGAGCAAGGGGTTATGTGAAAGACAGCCCTACCATTATCAAGACTGAGAACCAACTAGCAGATCTGATGTTAATTTTATTTTGAAAAGTAAAATAATAAATTATAAAAAACCCCAGATTTAGAAAGTAACTAATAATTTAAAATTACAGGTTTTGTAAAATAAAAGAGATTTTTCTGTCACCATTAAACAATAAACATTATTTTTCTTTCATAAAAGGTGTCATTGTGTGCTAATGTGTTTTTTAAAAATATTTCTGATTCATCCTTTCTCAAAGCATATCATGATAATATATCACACTCAGAGAGAGATTAATCTAACTGGCAAACATTTACTGCATCCACTCTTCCTGTGGGCCATCGCTTTTCCTGGGGAGAATAATTTATATCAAACCATTCTGCCTTGGTGACACAGGAGTTTTTAGTTCTCATTCCCAACTTATATTTTTCAAGAGAAATTAATGTGCATTCTATAAAGTCAAAGGCCATAAAATTTATGAACAGAGCTAATCAGTAGAAAAGATCTCATCTCAAAAGGATATTATTTTCCAAAACAATGGGATGGATTTCTCAAAAGGATGTTATGATTATTCTTTTTTACAGAGTTAAAATGGGTCCAAATATTTTTTAATCTATTTTACTTTTTAACTTTTTGGAGTTTCCAGAATAGTTGCATTTGGCAGATCTCTCCACCTGATTCTACTTATTGCTCTACTCTACAATGTATTTGTAGTTTCTAAGAGATTTAATTTTGTTGCAATACATTGAGACCAAATTCTTTGTTGGAAGTGGATGAAGATAACGACAGATAAGGACAGATAAGGACAATGAAGGCAGGAATCTCATGGAGATTTTTCCATTCTTCACCTACAGGTTGTGTAAGGTAAGGCACTTTTACCCCTTAAACAAAGGAGAATAGCACAGTTGCACCTAACTCACCCTTTTAATACTTACTGATGTCAGTGGGATGGACCACAATGTGCTTGAAAAAGAAATTGATTCCAGCAGTTAAGGGAGTTGAAGCACACATGCTACCTCAAACTAGTTCTTTCTACTATCTTTTGGTGGCCAGTATCCACACATTCAAAGGAACGTTGAACAGGAGAGTATAATGAATAATCAGCTTCTAATGTAATTTCTGTCTTGCTTCAGTTCTAGTTGAGAGAGAAGATCTGTGGGAGCATTCAAATGTAAGTCAATGTCAATATAAGTCAGCGTATTTCCAAGATGTAAGCTTTGAAAAGCCGAATGAAATGCCACCTAGGTACTGATGCAGGTGAGATACCAATGTCTCAGAGTGGCCAGTGTTCAAATTCTTGAAACATTTGAAGAGTTCTGAATAAGCTTTTCAAAATGCCTTAACTGCAGGTAAAGTTAAGCTCATTTCAGCCCTAACTCATTTTGCATTTCTAGGAAGGATTTCCCCACCTCTTTTTGTCTGTTTCCTGTAGTGAAACATATAAGTTTTCACCATTACAAATGGAGGCTGGATTTCTGGTGCCTTTTTTCTTCCTGTAATAAAGTACTCTTTTTCGTATAATCATTTCTAGATGACAACTTTGAAGCCTGTGGCCCTGTGAAGGAAATCTAAAACTAACCTGAAAATAAATGCAGGGAATACATGCTAGAAATCAATATGATCCAGGCAAAAAGAGTAGATCAGATAATTTAGCATCTTTTCAACTCTGAGTTTTATTATCCAGTGCTGATTCAGTCGGTCGGCTGTCAGATTCCTCTACCATGTGTATCTTGGAGAGAAAAGAGAATAAAGAAAATGGATGTTTGCTTTGTATCAAGTTTTCACAAGACGACTGTCAGTGTTGAATAAGATTTGATGTTTCCATGTGATAGGCAAACAGCTTCTAAAAAATTGGAGTGAGTTTTGTCTTTAATGTTAGTGACATTCAGAAAGTTTCTAGATCTACTCTTTCATATTATAACAGCAAGAAAATTAAATGTAAAGGGAGGAAGCTTTTGGTTTTCCAAAAAGAGGTTATTTTGATTGTGGTTTTTGTTTGTTTGTTTGTTTTGATTTTGTTTTTAATGGTAACACACTTTTAAGTCAATGTACAGCCCCTTCATCACCCCAGAAATATACTGTCCTTGAAATGTTAATTCAGGAATTTCCTTCATATTTTTGTGAATACTTTGTGAAGCCACATATCAAAATACATTTTTTCACTACTTCAACCTTTGCATCACCATTTCTCTGTTTTGTTCTTTCTTGATAATTTTCCAAAGAAAGTAAAAAGAGAAGTAACATAAAGACACAGCTTTGAAAACCTGTCTTCAAGAAATCATTGTAAATGAGTTCCTGTCCTCCAAGCATTAGGCAGAAAATCTGAGGGAGGTCACACTGGATTGTTATTAGCCCTGTCATCCTCTTTCAATGCTTTCACACACTACCAGAAAAAGCACAGTAATATTTGGTATTCTAGGATTAAATTAGAAACCAATTTTAGGATACAGCAATCAGAAACCAATCCTTAAAAACATATTTTTCAATCTGTTTTGTACTACTCAGCCTTAATTCACTTTGTTTGATTATAGATTTCTTGATTTCTTTTTACAAAAGTCCTAGTTTTTAACTGAGAAAATTGCAATCACCCACTATTTCAATATCAATGTGTTAACAACACACAGTATGCTGGGAGAATTCAAAACACTGCTGGAAACCAGGTGTCAGTTAGTGCTCACCTCTATGTGAGCACAATGTTCCCAATTTTGGGGTAGGATTCAGAATGGTTTGGAAGTTCTCGGAACCTGAAAATCTTACCCAAATGCCATGGAAGCATATACAGGATGGAGGCACCTGTGAGGGGAGATACTACTGGATTTAGTTTTGTGTTAGGTCCTTAATGCCTTTAATAGATCTACTCCAGTGCCCCTGTTGGCTCCAGCCTACAGCTACTACCAAAGCAAAGACTGGAAGAGGTGTTGCTAAATTACTTTGAAGTTAACACTTATTTGTGAGACAATATTAGTCATGAATTATTCCAAATAACAATTTAGTTAATAGTTTCCTTAGGCTATTTTACTGGATCTTTTCCTGTTGCAATTGCATTACATGTGGAGTGATGTAACTTCATCTTTGTTACAGAAAGCATGAACAGAGCTGTCTAACTAAACATTATAGAGATTTAATAGGAACAATATGTCAAAAACATATCTTTCTGCAACATGGTAAACTTTGTAACCTTCATATTTTCATACAAGTTTTCATTTTATTTCTGGTTTCAAGATTTTTTAAAACTACCAGCATATGTTCATTATTCCCTGTAAGTGTATAAAATTCACAAAGCCATATGTTTTTCTCTAGAAATTTGGCAGAACCTTATGCTATCCATACACAGGCAAAAAAAGAAAAGAGGCTAGTGTTACTGGCTGCCCTATAAATTTTTCTCTCTAATGATGCCATTTCTGACAGAGAAAATGTGAAAAATGATCATCTAGAATAGACTGTGCCCACTCTTGTTTTTTTACACAAAGTTGATGTACCTAGGAGAAACACAAAGTGCCCACACCATGGACTTGTGAAAAAGATTAGTATACTGTCAAAAGATGACATTGTAATGAAGTATAAACAGATAAAATAAAAAAATTATCTTCTGAATTCTTAGAGATATTTTTGTGGTGCTTTAAAGTAACAAGATCTTGAGATAGGAGTGTAGGTGGAAGTTGAAAATACGGCCTTGCAAAAAATGAAGCATTCAAATATGCCAAGTAGTGCTGTTCACAAATTGTTCCTGGAGAATATCAGGGATTGTGAAGTGTGACTGCATCTGAGCAAACATAATTCAGTCCAGTACTTCATAACTCCTTGCTAATTTCTTACTTTTCCTTGTTCTTTGAAAATATTCCAAACTATTGATGTAAAGGAGATATTTTTCAAAGTCCCTTTCCCTCTAAAGCTTCAGCTCAGTTAAGTATCTGGTAAAACTCAGTTTTTTGTTTTTCTCTGTGACCAATCAGCTGGAACCCAGCAGTCTGGCTGTCTTAGCAGTCTATGATGACATTACTCCTTATTTTAGTAATTCAGCAAGATAAAGGGAGATGCTTTGACTGAATTTGCATATATATCAAAAAAGTGTTTGTTAAATCAAAATTTTGCTGAACTGGAACTATGGAAGGTATGATTGTTACCCCAGAATCACAGGGGTTGTGCTAATTCTGTAGAAGCAGCGATGTACTTAGGTCTGGGTTCCCCTTGAAACAAAATGGCATAGGGAGATTCACATTCCCTTGTATGGAGAACCTATGTTAGATGTACAGAGTCATGCAGCTTGTATTCTGTTATGCCAGATTGTCGGGGTGTTTGATTGCTTATTTCTGTGGGTTCCCTCAGTATTCTTAATATCCCTGCTGCTGTTTCAGAAAGGTGTCATCAATGTGCATTCAGTACCAGGTAGAAAATCTCAGTGACCCTCTACTCAGCCTCACACTCATCTCTGGGGGTAGTATTTTATGGAGCAGCAAAAGAATTGCCAGGCAACAATCTCTCATGGATGAAAACTGATACTGTCACCATGTCCCTTTCTAGGCAGCACAGACCTTATACTTCCCCTAAAGCACGTGATCCCCAAGTACATGGAGCCTATTTCGGCAGTTTGGAGACAAAATGATGGTATGGATTACTGAGTCTTCACTGACAGTATGGCAGTATGTGATGTGTGCACTCATGTATCTTACTATTAGCAACCAACTCTCATTTTTAAAAGCCTTTGTTAGCTACAAAAGGCAGTGGAGTGAATATTTCCTGAAAACATTTGTTCCTTAGGATCCTGGTCAGACTTGAGTCACCATATTTATTGTCCATGTGCTGTACACCATCCCTGGATTTTCCAGTGTCAGGATCCTATTCTTTCCATATCAACTCTAACATGGAGACAGAGATGAACTTTATGTGAGAGAGATATTGAATGATACAGGTTAAATAGCATTAACGGTCTCTCAGTATTGAGTTTAGCCATTCATGGGTTTGGTTAGTGATTGTGGCTGTAGTTCTCTGTGAATCCCACATCATGCCTTCATGTTTCCTCTCTTTTCGTGGCTCAGGTGCAATCTGCTGAGAGTGTCAGCAAGTGGGGACACAAGACATTTTTGTCTTCAGCATTATATCAAACAAAATGGTGCCCATGACCTATGCTGTTACCAGAAAAGAAGAACTGAAAAAGAAATAAATACTTCAAATAGACACAAAGAACTTCAGGAAAACTGCTTGGTTCCAAAAACTGACCAACAATAGTGCATTGTGATACCACGGGTAATACCACAGAACTGATT
Organism: Chamaea fasciata; assembly: GCF_029207755.1. NCBI lineage: Eukaryota > Metazoa > Chordata > Aves > Passeriformes > Sylviidae > Chamaea > Chamaea fasciata. The sequence goes on along the minus strand of NW_027094088.1, from coordinate 81,031,938 downwards.
TCTAAAAGTGGAGGATTTACAAAACTCATAGTGGATTTCAACTAACTTTGCTAAGATTTAGTCTACATTCAAGAGAACATGTCATCTATGAGTAACTGGGGTAATAACTTTTTCAGTGTCTTTTCTTAGTTTGCTTGTGTATTTTTTATAAACATTTCAGACCACGGACTTTATCCTAGGTCTTGTACAGTTCCATGGAAATTATTGACTCATAAATAACTTAGCTCAGGAACAGCTATGCTGAAACAACTCATCATTTGAATCTTAACATAGTATTATATTTAACCTCATGCTTTACTTGAAGTGAGGCAGTACAGTGTTTAGATGCTTTAATGTTTGAAGGAAGCTTGCTGTTCTCAGTGCCGACAGGAAGGAAAAAATGACTGGTCTTTCACTGTACTCAGGCAGCCAAACTATAATACGAATTTTAAAAAGCTCTTGCAGAGTGCAATGTTTCTGTTGTTCCACATTATAGAAGTTGAGTTTAGGGAAAATAAAGTTAAAAAAAAAAAAAGGCAGCTAAATCTTTGGACATACATTTATTTTCAGAAAGAATATGAGTGTGTGACAGACATTGAATTTTACCGATTTGAATCTGGACATGATTTGCAGTGTTTGGTTATGAGAGCTTCTTATCATGGCACATCATAGCAGGACAAGTAGAAAATACACACCAAAACAAAACCATGAATAAACAATGGAAAACAGACTAGGTTTAAGTTCTCAAGGTTATTTCAGTGGCCAGATTTTCAGAGCACCCATTCATCAGGAGCTGAACTCTAGAAAATTTGAGAATCTGCTTTGGTATCTCAGCCTTGGAGTTGACATCTAAGCTTCTCCTGCTGAGCACAGACAGAATTAGATAAAGCTCGTTGACCAAACCTCTGTTGATGTGACAGATATGATGACACAAACTACCTCACTCATGTACCCTGTCTTGCACCCTTGAATCCTATTTAGCAGGTCAAGTCTTGCACAAAGCTGGACTATGAAAAGCTAGGAGATTTTCTTGGGCTATCAGCCTCTTGCTTTTCAGGACCCTAAACTACATTGGTGTTGACAGCTTATTTCAAAGGTACACCACCAGTCCAGACATAATGTAACTCGTCTCTTGATTTTCTCATGACAGCCATCACAACCAGAGAATATACTCATAATCATGGAGTTCTATTTACTCATTAGACTAAAATAATCATTTTTCCAGTAAGAAAAAATATCTAAACGTAACTGGATTTAATGAAAGATTATTTCCCCCTAGTAGAAACTTACCCTTTGACCATTCTCAGCCAATATTTTCTCTTGGATTTCTTCTGTTGGCCCAAATCTTGCTGAAAAGAGCCAAAAAGGATTTTAGATGAAGAGAAAATATAGTAAGTCTAAATTTATATGTAAACATCACTTATTGATGTTTATTTGATACAGTGAATAAAGTATGCTTGTTGAAAGTAGGAAAGAAAATGAAAATCACCAAACATCAAACCCTCAATGTTCTCTCATTGTTGAGAAAGTTAAAATAGAATTATCATTTCTAACTGAGAGCTGGGAAGGAAAACTATGAGCAAGCATTGCCAAGTTCTTTGATTTACTTTATATTTTCAAGACCAGATCAAAATTTACCAAGTATTTGTTAAAGGCGACATCATTCCAAAGCTGAAAACATGATGTCTGTCCTTTTTCTGTGGCATCAGTTCAACAGTAACAAGCTTCAAATGGGACAGAACAAAGAAGAAAAAAATGTAGACCATTTTACATACCAAGGTATAAGCACAATTAACAAGGATAATTCACAGATTGTCCTGTAGCTGCATGATATGCATGACCGAACTTTGAAGGCCAGTCTTTTATTTTCCCCTGCTACCTCTTCCTCTCCCATTTTAATTCAGCTAGAAAAGTTTGTGAGTAACTCAAAATTTTCTTCATGAAAAAATTGCTTTTTTTTTGTTTTGTGCCAGCTCTAAAATATGAACTCTGAATAGTCAGTTATAACAGCAATGTTATATCATGGCATCTGAGTAATATGAACATAAACATATGCAAACTTCATAAAATTTGGTGTATTTCTATAAGCACAGAGAACTCTGTACATAAAAGATAGAGATATTTTCTTTTTTATCAAAACTCATCCACCTACTTAGCAAGGATGAAACACAAGTTTGTTGCTAATCAAGGACCCAGACATTTCAATGTTATAAATATTTACAATATCCCTGTAAATAACTAATTGCTCATTAGTCATTGAAAAACCATGATTCCCAAAGATCTAGTATCAGGAAGAATTTTTTTTGTTTGTTTGTTTCTACAGATGCCAATTCTTTTTTCAAGAAGCCAGTAATAAGAAAGGAAACAGCTGAAAAGCTTGGGTAGTATCTTGTCACCTACAAATAAAGCCCAAGCTCCTTTCAAAGTACTTCACATGGATGCACAGTGTTTCTTTCTGCCATACTCACTCTAGTCCCCAGCAACGTCTATAAGCAACAACAGTATGAGGAAATTGCAGCTGTGTACTGATGGATGACGCTATCATATAAAACTTTCTTGTTCCATGGGGGAGATTATACTATATAAGGTTTTTGCAACTGGTTATTTTGCACCTAAAAGTCTGATAAGTGTAAAAGTAAAAAAAAATCCTGACAGGGCACAGAAAATCCTGAAACTGAGGTGGCATAAACATGCACAGTATGATGATTAAAAGTAAAAAAGGAAAAAGAAAAAGAAAAAGAAAAAGAAAAAGAAAAAGAAAAAGAAAAAGAAAAAGAAAAAAAGAAAAAGAAAAAACTGGCATTGGGTTTGACTGGAGCTATAAACTTTTGAACAAATATTGTAATAATTTTCCAAGACAACAGTTTCCTCTTGGTAGTTTCTGTTGTACATTATCGATTGGAGCCTACATACTTTCTTTTTCCTAGTTCTTTCTATCAGCTCTGTGGACGTTCAGTCTCTTAGGAGGATAAGATTTCATAATGCATTAGCTGGCATCTGAAACAAGCTGAATAACACAGAAGCAGCCAAGAATTGTAGTGAACCAGAAAGAGAACAGCAGGTGAAATGATTTTTATATTGCTTCCATTTATGATTAATTTTTTTCTTTCTTACTTAATTCTGATCAGATAGACTTATTTTCTTTCATAATAGAAAACTAGGAACAAATGTGGGTTTTATTTTTTTGCTAATAATTCAAGAAATCGTGTATTTGCTGTTCAGTTTTTTTCCTATGATCTCGCTAATATAATAAAAAGAACCTTAGAATTAACAATACCTGCAATTACTGATTGTTTATGCAAAATCAGAATTAATTTCACACAGATGTCTGAAAATATGCATATATTTCAAGCAAATTTAAAAAAAACCCCCTGAATTATTTGTGCCATCTATTTGTTTTGGTTTATATATTGGCCTGTTTCACCATGACCTGCTAAGATGATCCTTATGAGAAACAAATAATTAACTTCAAGCATTTTCCATACTTTTAGAACAGACTTTACTACTTAAGATTTTCCAGAAGGCTCTGTATGAAGCCGTGTGCTATGCAGTGCACACACATACATACACATACACAGAGTCTTGGCAAGACCTAAGCTATGCATTTATCCCAGCAGAGAGATCAGACCTCTTTTGAGGGCCTGAGTTTCACAGATTGCTATTAAGGAGAGGTAAAAGACTGTGAAGCTGGTCCAGAAGCATGAGCTCTCTCTCTCTCCCCTGGGGTACGAGTTCCTCTCACAAACTAAAAATTAAACCTGCCCATCCATTTGGATTCCAGAAGGTTTAGCTGATTTCTGAGGATTCATGCCTCAGCAAACGTCTTTTTGTCAAATAACTTTGACTATTTGGATGCTCACTAGGGAGGATGCTTGACTATGTACATCTTCAGATGTCCTAGTGCTGTGAACACCAGGATGTTGTATTGGGCAGCATTCTGGTTTAGGGCAAATTTGGGAGGAAACTTCCAAAGGAGTCCCTCTAGAGAGCAGATTTAAGTGCACCCTTCCCCAGCTGGTTCAGGAAAAGATTTCTTTTAGGAAAAAAGTGGAAAAAAATGTTTATTTAAGAAGCAAAGTATTCACAAGCAAAAAATAAATTAATATTAAACAATAAAACCTCTCGCTGTTCCAAAGAGATGACAAATTCAGAAAGTCCTTGTTGTGGGGTGTACCTGGGCTCGCTCAGTCTCTTATCAGTCCCTCCAGTGCCAGAAAATTCCATGTCCTGGGCCCCAGTGGGCCACAGAAGTGAACTCCCAGTATTTTTCTGGGTTTTCCTGGTCTGATCATTTCCAAGAAAAAGAAAAGCCACAGTCTGGGGAAATTTTCTGCCTCAGCTAGCTAAAAAAACCTAACTAAAAAGCAAAGGAGAGCTCTCTCCTGCTGTCGGTGCTGCAGACAACACAGTCCAGGAGCAGAATGTGGAGGAGTGAGTGCAGTTTCTGCACTCCACACTTCTTCATTTCCCTCTTTGTTCTCAGAACCAGTTTTAAAGGTGCGGAACTCAATATCCAACATAAACAGAACAGACAACATCCAACATAAACAGAACAGACAACTAGGGATACAAGCATCATAAAGTCACCCTAGGACAGACAGTCTCTGAGACTCTCTTCTTCCTTCCTATTGAACAATAGTGTTGCAAGGGATACTTGAATCCTGGTGTTAAGATGGTCATCAATTCTATCCTCATGGTTTGGGCATGAAGGTGGGAGTATTTATGCTCGAAAAAAATGTAGGTTTTTTTAGATTTGTCATAAGGAACAGACTCCCAATGACTTTGACGCAAGTAGTCTCTTTTGTTTGTATCTTTTTTGCTTCTTCCCCTTCCAGCCTGGTGATTTAAACAAGCATGATAAAACAAAGACCTTGCTTGGACAGAAAGAGGGAGAATTGTGCCCATCCAGAATATCTGACTACACAAGGTTTAAAGAACATTTGGGCCCTGGTTCTCTCTGCTGGGATAGGCAGAGCATTGAGAACCCGTGGTCACAATGTCCTGGGTAGGACCTCTGACAAGAGTGCTTGTTCCCTGACATGAGGGAGTTTGTAATTAACATCACCCTCACTGACTGCAAATGAAAGCCATCATCCTGGAAGATGGAGGTTATAATCTTTCTGTACTGGGGACTTTTAAAATGTTTTGTATTGAAATTCAGACATTCACAGAATTTTAATAGCAACCTGAAATATTTTAAATTATCAAATATTTGGCCAGTGTTAAAGAGTGAAAAAGGCTGGCTGATAGGAGAGGACTTTGGCATCAAAGCAGTGTCTGAATTTCAGACAGTATGGTTGCTTTCCCTAATTACTCCAAGATTATGGTTTAGTTTGTTTTGTCATTTTCATCACAGCACTGTCTTTTACATGCTTTTGTAATCACCATGGGTTTGAGGCAGTGTTGTTTCATGTTTATCAAAGGCCAGAGTAATATGTCTTCTAAAGACCTCTATAAATATTTTTATTCAGTTAAGTTGTAGTTTTAATGCAGTGCAGCATCCACAATCTCCAACAGAAATTTTTGTCAGCATCTTGAAAATGTAAAAAAGATTTCCTGTGGCATTCACAGATACTGTTTTCTCAGCGCTGACTGATCCTTGGAGCAATATTTTGCTGATATTATCAACTGTTAAAGAAATGTAACCTCAGAGGGTGCTTCAGAAGTTTGCTCACAGTAGTCATAGAAGGTAATCTGAACTGATTTGTAAAGCAGTACGAGAAACAGAGGATACAATATCACTGACAACAAGCTGGCCACTTCACCATCTTCTTTCTTCTGTGTCTAGATAAAGTAGTAGTAAAATATTTATTGTAGTAGATTTTTAAATGTATACTTTAGTTCCTGAGTAAAATCTATAAAAGAAAGGCTGGTGGGAGATTGCTAGGGGACATTCAAACATGAATTTGTAAAGTAACATCTATGTTTAGTACCATATTTAAGGCTAAAACAAAAAGATCTTACCCCTATCCAGAACACACCGCACAGACTGTCTTAGTCACTCTGAACTTGCTTTTCTTTCCCACAGGTTGTTGGAGCCACCTATGTCCACAGCAAGAAGCTGTTCTCTAAACTTCCCCATAGTCTTCAGATTTACAAGTCTGAATTTGTGGTTCATATGGGTTTACTGAAGTGGAATGAGCCCTCATAGTGCTTGAACTCCATCCCACCTGCTTCTTTTCAGCACCTTGAAGTTCCCTGGTTCTCAGAGAAGAAAAAGAAAATCTGGCAAGGTAATTTTTGACAGGTGAATAAAAAGAACTCACTGAGGAACTTGATTAGTTTCCCAGTAATTATCAGACTAAAACTACAGTTTAGATTTATCCTCCTGTTTTTAGTCAACTGCTGAATGTTTGGCTCAGGTTTGGCTGTTTTGCCTGAGGATAAAAACATCAGGTAATAAGCATGATGAAGTCCTAAGTACTTTCTGAGGAGTGATGTTAGGAAAGAAAAATGATTACCAAACCACAGGAAATCAGTACAGATGGTCAGGTATTGTCTAAGCTGTTCTACAAATCTGTAAAATCTGACTGATATGGAACTGATAGAAATGTAATCAAAATGCAAGAGGGGAAAAAGAATAAGTTTACATCATTATTGTATTATATTTCTATATAAAGAATATGAGGAATTAATCATACAAAATACAGTTTTATTGAAAAGAGCTAAGGTGTTTTCTTAGTCCCTTATCATTCAACTGTTCCGATGAAATGATTCTTTTAGTTGTTAAAAAAAAATCAGTGCAGATGCAGCTCATTTTCCCTAAACCAACCTGTGTGCAAACAACTTCCTGCACCACAATCTGTCAGATTCAATCAGGTTTTAACATACATCTAAAGCATACTTGAAAGTAAATGGAAACATCCTTAAATTGCTTTTGTTTCAACGTTCACTATTATTTCAGTTCTGATAACTTGGATCCTATTTATTCCCAGATCCTTGGAAGCCTTTGATATTATTCTGTGCTGCAACTCTTCATCCTCAGTGGCCCAGTGCCCAGTACTGTTTTTAAACCTGAATCAAATGTTAAGTTTTTCATTAATGGGGAGAACACTTTAGCAACAGACCACCTGGGCAGGAATCACCTAAATCATCTTGCAGTGAAATCACCAGGACAGACACGAAAGCAGGCAGTGCAGCTTAGGCAGCTGTGCTGGAGCACTGATGCCTGTGGAGCATGCAAAACCTTTCCTCCTTGCTTCCAAATTCTCCTGTTTACTCATTAACTTCAGATCAAAAGAGAGGGACAGACACCACTCTTATCATGTCATTAATTCAGACAAACTAAAAGTGGACTTGAACTTTTTTCATCTGCAAGAGACATTGTGACTGGGGGTGAGTCATCTCATGCTTAACAATCAAAGTAAAGCATAAATTCATTTCTATGACAACATTCAGTGCAATACTGGAGTGATTCTTTTGCAGTGTCTAGTTTCTGAGTCCTTGGAGGATTAACACCCTGCGTCTGAGGAATACATTTTATTAGAGTATGATAAGCAGCTCCTGTGCTAAGCTTGCAGACTGACACTTTGTCTTTCTTTCCTTCCCCTTTTTCACCGCTAGATACAAATTTTAAGTAGCACTGTATAGGACTAGAACAATTGTAACTGAGAAACCAGAGGAATTTCTTTTTATTGCTTTGACCTTGCCAGCTGTCCTGCTTCATTTTTGTGGTAGCTGTGAGGGGACAGGGCCAGGAGCCATGTGGGCATGGCCAAGACCCAAATGATATTGATGCCATCTTATGTCATTGCCAGGACTTTGGGGAAAAGGACTCTTTCTCCCTCCTGAGAAAGAACAGTGTTCCTTTCTGGTCCTGGGAAAGCATGGTGGGCAGAGCCTGGATTCATCATAGTTTTTCATTGTCCCAGTCATGATGAATATTTTGCATGTAGATCACCTTCTCTGGGTGACACTTTTGTAATTCGTACTGTTGCTATTTGCTTTCCTATCTCATTGCTGTTTCCGGTAAATTGTTGTTATCTCAACCCATGATCTCTGCCTTTTATCTCCCTCTGGAGGCCAGCAAAGCAGAAGTTCTGATTTTCTTTTTAGTGGGAGTACTAAATTGGGGAATATTAATGACAGCACCACACCCACCAAGAGATCATCTGTGCCAAATTTTCCACCTGCATTTTGAGATATAAGTAACTTAAAAGTCAGTAGTTTGTCTTATCAGGTATCTGTCACAGATTTCTCTGAAGAAATTAGATTTCAATAAACCAGATTGTGCAAACAGTTTGATTATCCCTGAATATGCTAGATGCTGTCCCATCTGGCTTCTTCCAGTCTAGTGAAGAAATACTCTGTATTAAGAAATTGAAGGGAGTGCACAACCCCAATTTTTTTTACTTTGTAAGCAGATTATAAATTCTCCCTCTCTAAGTTTATTACTTTAAAATATGAATCTTCTTTCCAAATAACTGGGTCCTGCAAAATAGACAAAAGTAGTTAACTGAAGATTATAAATAACCTAAATCTCAGCATATTGGCCAGTTGCAAGGGTTGTGAATCTGTCTCTTAAAGAGGAGCAATCCTCAGAATCAACTGACCATTTCTATGTGTCTGGCATTTTCATTCTGTCTGTGTAGTAGAATATTTTTAGGCGCTACTTGTTTCAATGAACTTTCCCACCTGCAAAATTATTTGCTATAGTACTTACAGGACTTCAAAATGGGGTTTTCCAGAAAAAGTGAACCCAAGTTATATTTCTTTTAGTAAAAAAGCAGGACAAAGGCTTTTCCCTGGCTTATGTTTGCTCACCTGAGATGTCTTAGCCCCCAACATTGCATGTTGATTCTGAACAGGTTATTTATTAACAGCCTTTAACACATACTTGTTCCCTATCAAGCACCGTCTCTGATCCTGCTAAATCTCTTGGACCAAAACCATACCAGGGAGCATGGGAACACTTAAACCAGGTACAGGTGCCAGACCACAGCCTGGTTCCATCATGCTGTTTAGTTTGCTAGCATAGGCACAGTCTGTACCTTTATTTGATTTGGTTTTATTGCACATTTTACCAAATAACTACAGAGAATGTCTTTCTTTTTTCTCTTAAATCTAATTTGCATTAGATTTTATTATTAAGTTTCCTCAGAAGCCTTGCATTTTATATGTAAAATTTTTCCAATATTATTAAAAACACATTTCTTTTTCTGTGTTTCTCAGCTACACTATACTGATGTTAGTAATGATAATGTCAGGAACAGTAGTAATAAAGCAATTACTATGGTGCTTAAAAAAGAATTTGCTTTTAATAAAATAGATTGGTTTTCACATAAATATTAGATGTGGAATTAATTTGGAAAAAATCCAGCCTACCATTGATGCTTTAACTCTGAAAGAGATTTATATAGAACATAAGTACAGTTCACATATAAGTGCATTTGGCAATAGTGTGAAAACAGGAGTTGTGAAGCAGGAGTTGTGAGGATTAAAGAATAAAAGTTGTTCAAGAGGAATATGGGGAAATGAAAAGGGAAGGTCAATTCAAATGCTAAAAGAATTGAATTTCAGATAGCTTTGTTAAAGTTTAGATGAGATAGAGAATAAAGGAATCATGACTGCATTTCTACTTTTAGAAAAAAATATTAAAGGAACATTGCATTTAGTTTTTCTAGTAAAATTGAAGGGGTAGTGTCTATGGTATTCTGACCCTCTAAAAAGAGAAATTTCTAAAGGCTTTTCAATCTTTTTCCCCAGCTTTTTTTTTTTTTTTTTTTTTTTTTTTTTTTTTTTTTTTTTTACTTTGGACAATGAACATTGTGAAAAGTTTTTAAATGTTTTTTTAAAGTTTTTTATATATGTTAGAGTCTCTGGTCACCATGACAACATCTATACTGTGGGACTCAGGAATTCTCCAAGTTTCTGGTACCATGTGTCTTAGCTGTATTTTCTTCCTTTGTCAAAGTGAAAAATGGGCACATATATCTCCCCAAGGCCAGAGATTACTTGGCTTCAGAACAGAGAAAACCCAAACACTTGGGCCAAAAAGCATACAAGTCTGAAAGGCACATCACTCCAGGCCAGCTCTCCTGATGTACACACAAAACTTCTGGTAGAAGGAAAGATTCCAAAGAAAGATAATTGTGCTGGTATCAGTCTGGTAAAAAAAATAGTCAAAGTCTATGCTATTATTCACATTTTATTTTATTGCAAGCAAAAATGTAGGCAGGATTCTCATTATTTCATGGTTCACCAGGGTCTTTTTTCCATTAAATATTGCAATTTACACAAGTGCAACAAATAATCTAATTTTCATCTCAAAAGACTACTAAATAGTTGTGTTTTTAGACACAAAAAGAAAATTTAGATCTTTTTCTTTGCTGAAGAAAAAAGAACACATACATTCTTGCCATGTTTACAGAAAGGTTTTGTAATTTTTTTATAAAAGAAATTCAGCAGAAGGTGTTACATATTACGATCAGCTTTACCTTTTATTATGGCACTCTCACAATAAGATTTCCAAATGAGTACTTCAGCATATGGCAGACTGGGATTTGCATAGCACTTTAGTATTCTTGTTAGGAGAAGAAAGGGAAGAATGTGAAAGAAGCAAGTTTTCCACTCATTCAAAACCCCTTTTTTGCACAGCTGACTTTGCTCACTTAATTTTTCCTGCACAAGGATGAGACCTAGATGCCTACACAAACTGCACTGATGCCAGTGGGGCACCAAGAAACATTGACTGAACAAATCACTGAAGGTTCAAGGTCAGAGGCCCTGTGTATAATTTTCAGAAAGTTTCTGTCTTGGAATTTGTACATTGCCCATTCACACAACATTGCTTCTCATAAAAAGTTAATGCTTTCATAAATGTTTCCAAGTCGTTTTTTAGATAAACTTGTCCATTTTAATTCACTTGGCTTTTACTTTTTCTGTTGCATCTCCATAGATAACAGGTTTTGTTTTGTTTTTTTTTCCCTGCTGTTTCTTTTCTAAGATATCTTTGTGATTTCTAGCTCTGTTTTTCTTGGTCATTTGGGTTTTTAGAAGATTATTTCAATAATTCTAGAACAATTAGAAAGTATTTGCAATTCATGAAATGATCAAACAACACATCATCATGGATTTCAAGTTTTATCCAAAATCATAAAATGCTCTTCTAATGTCTTAACTGTCCTCAGTCAAGAATAAGTGAAACTTTTCCTCTAAATCCTGGACATCTTTTCAAGCTGCTACATAAATTGATCCCTGGTGCATTCTAAGTGGTTAGGTAGACAGATATGCATTGCAGAGTTTCCCATTCCGTGTTCTCTTGTGAATCTATTAATGTCATATAAGAAGATTATAAATTTGGGGGAAAAATTTGGTTTGTTACTTAAAATGAGTGACTGAAGGAACACCATGGAGAGTGACAGATGGACTTGCAAGTAATTCTAATTGTCTCTCCTCTGTGTACAACTCTGGCTGCAGGTAGGTTCTGCTGGCACTATGAAACATTTTGGTTTAAGAAGCTAGTTCTGCAATCAGAGAGGGATTAACCCTGATGTACAGGCAGGTGTTCTGGAGAGCTCAAGTAATGATTTATGACTGCCATTGGAAGGCTTATGGGTACAGATATTTCCTTTACCTCAATGAAAACTGATCGTGGAACTAACAGAACTCAGGAGATGTGGCCATCCACAGACTTGTGGAGCTACCAGCAACAGGTGCAGGGAGCCCACGAAATAAATGAAACAATTAATTGTAGGGCAGAAAGCAGTGTCGCTCTTGGGTAAGACATGGAGGACAATATGGCATGAGTACGAGGAGAGGTGCATGAAGTAGAGTTAAAAGCAACTACAACAGTTAGTTTAATCAGTATCTACTGTCCATCTTATCAAACAGATGCATTTCCAGAGCTTATAAAAGATTTCAGTGTCACTCCTTCTTACAAGGGTTGGGCCCCTAAGGACACAAACACACACATATTTATGTGTGCCTAGTACTAGGGGCTATGTGAAAATCACAAAGGTCTCTTCAGCACTTTAATGAAGCCCTCCACACATTAATGATTTTGCAGAGGCTTCAAGGCCAGATGAATCATTCAAATTGCAAATATTATGTAATACTGACTTTTTTTCTATAAACTCGTAACTTGTGGAATGATTTCTCTCTTCTCTAATTCATAGAGGTCTGAAGTTGCAGTTCTTTGGCAAGTGAGTCTCTCAAATATGAAGTTTAAAGGAGTTTTGTCTGTCTAACTTCTGTCTTTCTACAAAAAATATTCCCTGGGATATCAAATTTTCTTGTCTTGGAGTTAACATGCCTCCCTGGTCAAGGCATCTCTGTCTTCAACTCAGATGGTCAGAGGGCATGGGCTTAGAAAGGACTGGAGTGTCCACTTCAGTTTTTATTGTAACCAGAATTTAAGGACTTTAACTTTTTGTCCTGGATATCTTTTATCACTAGCATTAATTCCTTGAACTTTAAGTGTCTTGCCATTTTTTGTGTATGCCTGAACAGCATCCTAAGCATGCACTTTTCCACATATTTTTCTTTATTGCCATTTATAACATAGCTGTGCTGAGTGATCTCAGTCACAGAAAAGACTGAAATTTCTTCTTTTGTGCATTAAATATACTTATGTCTCTGACAGTCCACCATTACAGCCTACAGGCAACCATCCTTCCTATTTATATCTCTAAATGTTGTCCTGCTTGAGAGTTATGACATTTTGTTAAATTTTTTATATACCTGTAAGGGAAGCACAATCCTTTATGTAGCTTACACTGTTTATACAGAACATAAAATAACGAGTGAAGGAGAATTTGTATTTGAAAGGTGTGTTCTTGATCTAATAATTAGGAAGGTTTGGGCTGTTGCTCTGTGCACTTTCTGGTCAGCAAAGAAGGCAGTGTTGGCCCCACCTGGGTTTTTTCCAGGCATCGTGGATGAGGGAAATCACAAATCAAACCCAGGATGTATATAATATTCCACTATTATTTGGTTGCCATATGACTTGAGGTAGAAAAACAGTGCACCAGCTACTTTTTTTTTCTAATCTACTGCCTTATACTTAAGCAGCAGTGAGCTAACTGGGAGCACAGTTGAGAAAGACGGTGACAAGGGTGACAGGCACAAAAGAAAGAGAAGGGGAAAAGGACAAAAGCACTGGCATTGCTATGAAGTGTCTGTGAAGGGAGAAGCAGTAAGAGGAACAAAGAGCTTGCTGGCATGAGGGAACTTAGACTGCAGCCAGCAATATAATGACACATCAGTATTTTTTTGTCCTTGTTGCTAAACCTGCTGATATCACTTTCAGCTCCTGCTGTTTGAAAATGTATCTTCAAAATCCAGGGGAAAAAAACCCAGGATTTTGACCAAAATTATTATTTTTTTTCAGATACCTCATTTTTTTATGAAGAAAACATTGCAGAGTCACTGAGAGTCCCCCTGCTGTTAGCTCCCATGTCTTTGGGCCACCCTCATGGCTTCCTACGCTCTTGCTCTTCCACGGACCACACAGTTAGTTAATGGGAAGGAGAGGCTTAAAAACTCTGTCTGAGGAGGTTGGTCCTTCCACACTGCACTCGTCCCTCATTGTGACAGTAAAAGTAACAACTCTGAGAGTTCTTGAAATCTGGTTGTTGAGAAAAATAGAAAAAAGACCTCACTGTCCAGATTTTTAACATGAATTATTATAAGAGTATCGATGCTAAAAATGTTGTCCACAGGGCACAACATCATTTTGTCTTTTGGTCAGAAACAGGAAAGTTAAAAGCTCCTCCAAAATGGGAGATTGGTATTAGGACTGCTGAACTAGTGTCCACAAATTGCTCTGTTTTAATTCATAATCAAAGGTGAACAAAAGCTAAAAGCCAAAAGACAACAGCAGCAATTTTTTTCAGCATATATCGAGGATAAGGATTTTTCAACCTTTTGTTTCATACATGTATAATGAATATTAAAGATGAGCTGGTTTTGAAACTGCTCTCTTTAAAGGTTTGGGTTTTTTTTCTCATATACCCCACTCTGATTAGATTGGTTGAAAATTCAAACTAATTTCCCCAAGTTCAGTCTGTTTTGCCCATGACAGAAATTGATGAGTGATCTCTTCCTGCCCTTATCTCATCAACTCATGACCCTTTTGTTATATTTAATCTCCTCTGCCCAGCTGAAGAGGGAGGGATAGAGAAGCTTTGGTGGGAATCTGGCATCCAGCCAGGATTGACCCACCAGAAATGTGCACGGTTTTGTATCTTAATTTTTAACATGTACGCATTTGCATTTTTGTAAATTCATCATTCATCTATGAATTCTATGCTCAGATTAGATTTAGCCAATATTATAATATAAATTGTCAACAATCAGGTAAACAGCCTACTTCCAACCTGGATGTGTGCAGCTCAGAGGTCTTGTACATACTTATTTTTTCCTGATCATAGTATGAAAGCGAGCAGAAGAAATATGGCCTTTCAGGAGCTGAGACTTGGGTGAAAATTGGCCAGTAATAATAAACATGCTTTTCATCTGTGATGATACATTTCCTCAGGACTGGAACACAGTGATATTATGGTATTAGGGAAAATTATTCTAGAAAATAATGTTTTAAACTGTATATGGATTAACTGCAGGTTTAAGTTGCTGTTGCTGACATTGGAGAATTTAGATGAAAATACTGCATGGTTCAAAACCTGAAAGAAACAAAGGATATGTTATACCTAAATGGACTAATTTTCACTTAATAAAAGAAATGTGTGACTACTCACTTCACTGAATTTACATTTTATTTGCGCTTCAGAGGCTTTGAACTCCCTGTGGAGCAACACATCTGGGAAACGTCTTGCATAGAAGATAGACAAATGAGGAGCCTTTAATGTTTTATGGCAGTCATGTGAAGGAAAATACTTTCATTAGCTCTACAGGCATATTATACATTTCAGGGCTGTTTTGTTCTATACTTTGAAGTATCATAGTTCAGGACTTCCTCTGAGAAAAGTTCTGGAAATGCAGATTAAATGCCTCAGATGACACAGTACAAATGAGAACAATTTGTATCAGTGGAGAAGATTACGAGTATGTCCTCAGGTAAAATGCCTTCTGAATTTATATTTCCCATGGAATTCCTTTTACTATTCCAGGATAATATTGCTCCATTTGCATTACAGTCTGTGCTGTATGTGGAAAGTATGAAATAGGAGTCTTTCCACCTGCACCACAAACTAGACATTTTGCTGTTTCTGTTCCTTACATCTTAATACCCCCCCTTTTTTTTTTAAATGCGGTTAGTGGTGACACAAAAATGTTATTAAGTATATTAGCCTTCAATAAAGATCTCTCAAGTAATCCTTCTTGCAAAAGTGTATTTTCAACCATTTAAATCTATTGTTTATTTAGAAAACCAGACATTTTGAACAGTCACTGCACATTCTTGAGTCGTGCTGTGCTAAATATGTGGATAAGAGAGTTAACATGCATATCTGTTAAGAAAACTAAAACTTTTTAGGAATATCTTCAAAAGATGGCCGTGTGTCATGTTCAAGCACAGTAACTTGGAGGTTTGGACTCCTCTCAGCATTTATAGTAACAGACAGCATTTAAAGCAAGGATTACCAAGGGTCAGAGGAAAATGACCATAAGGGGTCATCAAGTTGTAGAAGACAGGAGGACAGGATTCAGATCCTGATCATGATATTGAAATATAGGCATCTATATGTAGATCTTTATGTTCCCATTAGTCAGTGAAGCTCTACTCAGTGCAGGCAGGTGCTAGCCAGGCAGGCAGTCAGCAGGTGCCAGCTTCAGAGTGAGTTGGCTTGCTATGAAGCACTTAAAAAAATTACCTGATTCCTCCAAAATTTTCTTTTCTTTGTGAGTCTTGAAGAGTCTGTTATGTACAGGTCACAAGCTGACATGGAAAAGCTCCATCTGTACTAGAAAACTGCATTTATCTTTGATTTCTCTCGGGTACTGAGGTATGAAATGACCTTGTTTGTGCTGTATTGAACAGTTCTACCCTGCCAAATGCAATGGATACATCTAGACTGATATCATGAGTGGTTTCTGGTGTCTGCTAGCTGACAAACTATGCCCAGGAATTTCTTGTGAAGCTGCTAATTAGATTAAGCCAAAACTGTACCAGGACAACTGAGTAAGTACAGACTTCAGATCCAGTGATGGAGAACACTCCCTGGTGCTTTTTAATTTCCTAGCATGAATAGGGCTACTAAGTGTGAGCATTCAGAAAAGCACTAATTTCCAATCTGAGCCATCTTCCTGTCTGTTTTGGGAACCAGTGACCACTCTGCTATATGATTATCACAGCTTTTATCCTTTCTGTACATTCAGTGGTCTTCTCTGGTCTGTGTTTCTTAGTGTGCAAAAAATAAGTCACCCTTTGAATGTCATCAAATATGTAGTGCAAACAAAGTTTTTGGTTGCATCTCCAGCTGACTGGGAACAGTTGAACCCACTGAGGCTGAAGGTTAATGTCTATATGGCTGTTCATTAGTCATGATCTGCAAAGTAAGTAAGGCATCTGGCCATGAATCTGTTACTGGACTCTGACCAAAGGCCTCCTAGGGTAACACAGATGTTTTTTGTCCTCTATGATCAAACCAGACTATAGACAAGTCTCACTACATCACCTCCTTCTTGTCAATGGCAGAAGGAAAGATTATGGTAGCCAAGTTTCAGACCTTTGATTTCCCTTCCCTATTGTCCACCCCACAAAGATTTTAAAACTATAGAGGTGGAAAGCTAACAAGGCATTGCGAATCAATTTGGCCATAAACATATTCCAAAACCTACAAATAATTTGCAAAAGTAAGAATTCTTGTTTAAATAAAAATCATCTAAGGCACAATTTAAAATATTGCTTTCTTAGCTTAAAATAATCCTCATCATGCCAAAGCTGGAGTAAATGTTGAGCTATGTGCTGAGACTATTTGTCAAGCTAATTTTCCCCAAACTCATCACAATCCCACAAGAAAAGAACTGCAGGCACTTTGTTCACATTACAAGAACCTAACCTTCATGGCACTAATGCAAATTGTGTTTGCTTTACCTGCTTTCAGTTGTTCCCAAATTTTGCTCAAGAAACAAACCCATTTGTGCACCTTATAAATGCCTTAAATCCTTGGGACGTGCACGCTATGACAATGAAATGGTTTTTAAATTGTGGAGCTTATTTCCAAAAGGTTCTGTTACTGTCAAAACTGTTGATGTATTCAAAAAGGTAAACTATAATCTTGACAGATAGCTATTGATGGATAGTAAACGTGATGCTCTAGATCAAGTTTTGTCTCATAAGGTTCTGGACCAGATTTAGTATCTGGATTTTAGTATGTGTGCCAATGAAAAGGTCATTCTGGTCTGGTGTTCCCAGCAAAAACTACTGGCCTCTGTTGAAGTCAGCCGTTAGACTGCTGATATATGATCACGCTTACCTTATTCCCTAAGCAAAACAGTATTGCCTTCATCCACAGACCCCTTTTCCTCACATTTCTAACAGTTTAGTATTCCTACTAGCTCGTAACAAAATTCTATTAAATCAGTATGTATTTGTATATTACAATATATCAGAACGTATTTATTCATAGTATAGAGATAAGAAGAAAATGTTATTTGGAAGAAGTCTGAGTCATGTCTGAGCAAATTGCTTAACTAGAAACACAGTAGGTAGCAGTTTTTTAAAAATATTTTTGATGACTTGAAAACTCAGGAAGTTAAAACTGTTCAGCTCACTCCACTTGGGAACAAATCTTCCATGATGTCCCTCGGAGTCATGCACGCACCATTTGCTCTCATTGAATGTTTCTAAAGTATGGCATGTTCTAGGAATAACAGCAGCTGCTTTTTGGGGGAGTTCCTCCAAGGTGTCTACGTGAGCTATATATGATCTCTCTGCCAGAGCCCTGAGGAAGAGCTGGTAATTTTTATATTTTTGTAGCCTTCTAGCAGGGCTAATCAAATGTCCATTTTTCAAAAATATATCCATACTTTTTGAAAACATCACTCACAATCTTTGTTGTAATTTCATATTATATGATCAGCTGGAGACTTCAAGAGCTCTTCTAGCACCAGGCTTAACCCCGGGGTTATGTTATTCTACTGCTGATTATGAAAAGCCAAAACAAATATGTAAACTGAACAGCTTTTGTCATTGATTTCATTATTCTAACCCCTACTCCAGTTGCTCTGGTAAAACAATGAATCATCACCTACTTACTGCAAAAGAATATCTTCTTTCATCACCAGAATAATTTTCATGGCAAGAGCCCTATTCATTCTGTATTGTGAGTATAATCTTCTGCACATTTTTATGATTACACACTTTTTCAGGTTTTATGTTGAATCCTGAGAGCAGTAGTAATGAAGAAAGGATAGAAATGTTTTAAAAGCCCAGATTTTTATGGTATGTTTGTGGCTGATGCCACTCTTCTTGTGGGGTAAATGTGTGGATTTACCCACTGCTGCTTTTGTCATCAATGGGGAAGTGCGAGATTGCAGACACTGGTGGGATATCTCATAGATGGAAGTGTCACATGTAAAAGTCACACTTGCATGTTTTTATAGTTTGCATAATTTAACTCAATATAAAGGAATGTATGAGAAAATCTCGCAGGTTTTTGTGTGAAGTCCCAGTCTTTTTTACATGACTTCCTCCTTTTCTGCTGTGTGATCAACCTAATATTCTAAAATATATTTGAGATATTTAGGCATTTAAGGCATAATAACTCTCAAGGAGCCATAAGAACGTAGTAGGCAGAAGTCTTTGCTGAGAGAGACAAACTGGGTTAATAAAGCCCTTAAAATATTTTAAAAATGCAATTTTTGCCTCTGTTGTTTACTGTTATTCTAATCATTTGTCACTTGCTTTGAAACTTGAGGTGAAATAGATCTGGATATCACTGCAGTCACCTACATCTAAACAGACAGAAAAATAGGTGCTATTCAGGTGTATATATATATATATTCTTTGATCTCTACTATAAAATTCCATTCATTAAGTCTTCCAAATCACACAAACCTTTTCTAAATTATAAGGAGAAATAAGAGTGACTAGATCAGATGTAGCTGAGTAAAACTTTCACCCTTACCTTCCACCACACTTTTGAACTATGCAATCATATTCTACAGCCCTTTGAAAATTTAATCAGATAAATATTATGAAAAAAGCCCATAATGTGGAGATAAAGGACCAGACCAAATTTAGAAGGAAAGTCACTAACATGAATGAAAAGGTCAAACCAAGTATCCTGAGCAATGAGTCTGCTGACTATCTCACCAGTCTGAAATGGGATTATTTCTGTTCAAATCAAGATATCCAGAACAACTGAGGGCTAGGAACTGCAGTAAGTGTAAATTAAAGAGTGTGAGAAGCTGTTTCATCTAACTCCAAAACCACAAGGTTAACATTGAGTTGATAGAGCACTTGAATTTTCATTTTATAGGGACATGGTGATTTTTCAGTGGTGTAGAATGGAGGTATGTACAATAATTAAAAACATATTCCAGTCATATATAGAGCTTGGAGAGAAAAAATTTGTACAAAGATTTTCAGTAGTATTTTATCAACTGACACAGGATATTATTTTCAAAAATATAGTGCTCATGATTTTTCATCTTCAACCTTCAAAAACAATTATAACACAAAACCTGAGCAAGTGAGTTTAAATTTTTAAATTTCTATAGCTACAAAATCTGCTGAGCAGAATAGAAAAGAGGTTGAAGTTTGGGTACAGCTAGCTCAGTTACCGACATTGGGTCATGTTTGACCATGGAAATATTGACACTACACAGAAAATATTATGAATGCACAGATCGTGGCAAATTACAGCACACACAAATGTGACATCCTATGAATGCATGGATTGCAGGAGAAGCCTCAGTCTACAGGAATGTACTGTAAGTCCTCCATGAACTCCATTTCCTCCCATGGAGGAAAACAACATTATTGTAACACCTACTTGCAGTGTGCCACAGTTGCATATATTCTTTAGTCATTAGGAAGCAGTACATTTTAGATTGCTTACAGTAACTTTCGCTCATTTCAGCCAACTTCATTCCAACACAGGAAAAGAACTGTCTACAAGTCTGACCTAATTTGTCAGGTTTGTGCATGGTTATGTGGGAAAATCCTGGTTTTGTGGAAAAATATGTCTGTAGAATCCTATGGCTATTTAGGGAAAAAAGGATCCTAGATTGTCACCAAAAGGTTTAGATTAAGTGCAAGACAGAGGTAAACTGGCTCAGATTTTGTGGATGTACCAAGACCCCTGCCTAAACAGCTTTAACAGAACATGAGAGAAATCCTTGGAGGCATACCTGCATTGATGCTGAAATCCAAGACCCCTGAAATTTGCTATTCTGAAATAAACTCCCTCCCTCTCCTCCTATGCCCATACACCCTTATGGCGTTTAAACCAGGTAAAAGTCCTTAGTCAGCAAGCTACAAGGATTAGACACCGTAACATAGAGCAGATTAATCCCCAAGGACTTTTACTATCCTTAACTACATCTGAGCCACCATTTTTGGGACCAGCAGCGAACGGCAGAATCTTGAGACAAAACAATAAACCATCAAGTGTGTTTCCTGTTTGCTTGTTTTTTCCCCCTCCTACTGCTATTGTCTTTTTAAGGTCCAAGCCATACCTGCTTTTCATCATATTTTCAAGCTCATATTAAAATCTAATATTTAACAGGCTCCGAGTCAGAAGACCATTTGTATGCAGAATAACATAGTGAAAATCTGAAGTAGCTGCACTAATTTCCCACTGTTCCCATCCTGCTGACCTTTTTGTTGCCGGGAGAAGAAGCCCAGAAAAAACTCCCCGGATTAGCGCTTATTTGAATCCAGAAGAAAAAAACAAATCATGTTTTGTATTACTTGTTCTGTACCATTAAGATAATTAGATAAAAAAAAAAATCCCATCAAAGGATTAGGAAACAGTATTTCTGTACTAAAGAATAAAGAACTACAAAAATTAGTTTCATATATCTTTACAAATATAGATGCTATTTTTCGAATTTTCTCTCCCACATAAGCTGTAGCCACAGAACCAACAAATTAAAACTTGTGAAAGGCTGGGACATGTCCATGGAGGACATCTGAACCTAGGAGCTAAGAAGCCTTCATTATACTTGCAATTCACATAGGTCAAAGACTGCACCCAGTGTGTACATGAGCCCGAGTGGTTGAACTCCAAAATATCAGCAAAACTGAAGTTTTCCATTTGGAGGCTTCCTGAAGCTCCTCTAAGGAAGTGGAGGTGGTCAGGGATAGAAAAGACACTTCTAGGTCTTGGAATGAGGAAGAGGTGGGGAATTACGTGAAGTCAGGTGTGGAAGGAATGAGGAGTAGGAAAGGGTCCCTAGACACCTCTGAAAACATCAGGTAACCTGAGACTGCTGCTCTGTTTCTCTCTTGTTTTCTCCTAGCATCTGACTCTGGGATACATATGCCAACTGGATGGCAATACCTATTAAACTCACAGTAACATAATAATTTATGTTTAGAAGAGCTCTCTGGAAATCATTTGATCCAAATCCCGTTCAAAGCAGGGCCAACTTCCAAGTGAGCCACAGATGCAATGGAGAGCCAGGCTGCTCAGAGACAAAACCAGACCAATTTTTTTGAGATTCCCCAAATCTGTGAGGAGTCCATCCTCACAACCAGTTCTGCAGACAACACTAGAAGTTCAGCTGCCCCCTTGTCTCTGGCCCTTCCATCTGTGAGTACCATTCTCATACACACACTTCCTTCTACTTCATTCTTCAGAGCTGCCTAACTTTCTGCTAATTGGTGATGCTGTTGCAGAGCTGAATATTCTCTGTGATCAATGCCCAACTCTTCACATTATAGAATCATAGAATGGTTTGTGTTGGAAGGGGCATTGAAGATCACCTCATTCCAACCCCCATGTCATGGACAGGGACACCTTCCACTAAAGCAGGTTTTTCAAAACCCCATCCAATCCAGCCTTGAACACTTCCAAGAATGGGGCATCTACATCTTTTGGGCATCATGTTTCAGTACCTCACCACCCTCACAGTATGGAATTTCTTTCTTATAACTGGCATAAGACTAACTTCTTTCAGTCTGGACTTATTGCCCTTTCCCCTACCATTGCATGTTCGTGGTGAAAAATACTGTCATTGTCTCAAAATCCATTAGGTAAAAAAATGAAGTGGAACCTATTCATTGCTTATATCAGCACTGAGAAATTCAGAGAAACAGAAGGTGCAAGTTTTAAAACAGACATGTGTGAGGGAACACTGCCTGATTTCAACAAATACTTGGCTAGTATCTCTATATTACTACCTAATTATGTTAATTAACATCTGTACTTGTAATAAAAATTTTATTCTGAGGAATAGCAGTTTTTCAATCGATATAATAAAACTGAGCTGACAGCTAAAGGTAAGTAGTTGTTGTGCCATGGGGAAAACACATATTTTTAATGCATGGCTGAAAATTTTTATGATTTATTCTTTATTTAACTGAGTGAAAATATCGAAAAATTAGGTTACTGTACTTCATAGTAAACAGGGAAGCTAGAGTCTTTGCTTGTGTCTGAATGCATACTAATCTTAAAGGAGACTTTTGTTTTGGATGTTTTTCTCTTTCCAAAAATAAGAGAAGTCTTCAAATCCAATAAAAAGGCATTCTGCAGTAAACAGCTTTTGTAAAAATATTGCTTTTTTATTTATATTTTAAAAATAAGTATTTGAAACCAGAGACCTAATAATCTTCCTAGACTGAATATATTACTGAATCAGTAGCATGAACATTTCCAGGCCAAAGTGCACTCATCACTTAGTACAGAATTCAACTCCTCTGACCCAGATGTCAAAAAGAGAAATCAATAAAACTTGCACTACTCGAAACAGACAAATCACAAACAGGAGAACCATTCTCTGCCTGTTTAAGAGTAAGTCTCTTAAATATCTGAGAAGAAGGAAATACTGCATGAGTAATAGAAGTTTAAAAGAATTTCCTGGCTACTGTTAATACAACAAATAAAAAAATAATAGGCTATATTTTAACAAGCAAAATGTGAGACAGCCTGACATATGGTGATGATGTTAAAGCCTGGACCTTCAATCCCAGAGTTGTGCTAGGGAAACCCTGAAATTGGAGTGTCTCTTTTATTCTTCCAACTCCAATAATTTACTTCTAAAGTTCGTGTAGTGCAGTGATTGTTTGCATGAGTAGAAGTCTCCAAAGGCCTTACTTTCCATGCTCCAGTCTCACAATGTCTTTTGCAGGCTTGGTGTGGAAATTTGCAACACCCTGTTCTTCCATGGTTTCATTGCTAACAATGCGGTTTACTGATGAACAGCTGTAAGTGTCTGACAATTTGGAGAAGGGCTGTGCATGCCACTTGCTCTGAACAAAGGCTATCTCTGTGCTAACTTCTTCTTTGCTGACTGTATATCTTTGTAAAATATACTGTTGACAACTTTAGTGAGTGGTGCTTCTGGAAAGTCTGTAGCAGTTGACAGGCTGGATGGGCAGTGCTGCATTTCTTTTTCAGAAAGTATAATTTGCAGGAAATGGCCTAAAATTTCCAAAGTGACTAGAAAGATTTTGAGTGGTGCTTTTTCATTCTTTCTTTTATTATGGTCTTTTCCTTCTGCCTTCTTTTTTCCTTCTTTCTCCCTCTCTCTCTCTTTTTTTCTATTTTCCCCGTTTTCTTTTTCTTGATCTGTCCAGCTTATGAAATTTAAAATTGTCTTTGTTCTTAGAAAGGAACAAGTTAGCCAGTGCTGGGACAAAGATATGTTCATCTTTCAAATTAGCTACTCACAAATTAATGCTACCCAAACCACATTTTACTTTCTTTATACCAGGTGAAAAAAATCTCGTAAGTGTCAAAGTAGACTTATTGAAGTGCTCACCACATCAGTTCATTGGAGCAACGTGACTCCATCCCATGATCAACAGTCCTCCCCACGCTGCTGCAGCACGGGTCACTCTTCCACAGGCTGCAGTCCTTCAAGGACAGGATACTCCCATGGGTGCCCCCTTCTCCAGGGGCTTCCCATGGGGTCACAGCCTCCTCTCAGGCATCCATGTGCTCCATTGTAGGGCTCCCCCATGGGCTGCAGATCAATCTCTGCATCCCTGTGGATCTCCACAGGCTGCAGGGGCACAGCTGCTTCACCATGGACTGCACCATGGGCTGCAGGCTGCAGCTCTGGCACCTGGGGCACCTCCTGCCCCTCCTTCTCCACTGACCTTGTTTCTCTTACCATGTTCTCACCCCACTGTTCTCTGGCTACAATTACAACTGTGCAATAACTTTTTTTTTTCTTCTTAAATCTGATATCACAGAGGTGTTACCACCATTTCTAACTGGCCCAGCCTTGACCAGTGACATGTCCATCTTTAGAACTGCCAGGGATTGGCTATGCTGGACATGGAGGAAGCTTCTGGCAGCTCCTCACAGAAGTTGCCACTACCAAAACTTGGCCACACAAACCCAATACACCACTTCATTCTCATGTGATTATAACCTAACAGATATGACAGAATGTTTTATAATAGTTTTATAATATTTATAATATAAAATTAAAAATATTTTATAATGTACTGTATTAAGAAAAATAAGTTAATCTGAAAGATATAATATATATTATATTTTTATAAGTATAATAAAATAAAAATAGAATAATATTAGAACACAATGTTTTATGATGCAAAATAATGCACATATATGTGTATATATGTACAAAAATATGGATCTGTAATACCTTTACAGTCCTTAGTATTATTAGACACAAAGGCTATAATGGTAAGCTAAACATTTCAAGCATCCTGAGGGCCAGCAGTGCAGCTCGATGTAATTTATACTGTTGAATTGCCCCCCCTTCCAGGACAGGGTGGTCGTGATCAGGCAGCCTTTTAGATATGGTCCTTGGCACATACTTGCTCCTGACTCATGCCTAAGAGTAGTTTGGGAGATCCTTGATTGCTCGACATAACCACAATAGGGACCATTGTTATTAGTTACAGATGTGCCAATAAAGTTGAAGAATCAGACAACTTCTCTCCCCCACTTCATGTTTTAGACAAGATTGTTGAGAGATTTAACCAACTCTCCTGGTAGGTTTACAGAGTAATGCCACCCTGATTTAACAATTGCATCTCATACGTTTTCCATTTTACAGAGTGGACCAGTAGTCCTACTCATGATTAAATAACATGCTGAATGAATATGTCATAGAACAGCACAGAGTGCACCTGATTTTAACCTTTTTCTTTAATATATTTTTAAAAGACTGTTCTTACTCAAATGTTGATGGTAGGAGAAGGAAGCTTCTTCTGGAATACCATGTTTTATATATCCCCATTACCATCTTCATCACAGACTTGATTATGATAACTGTCACGCTCATCATGACTTACAATTTTGCTGCCATGCTGTTTAAAGAGTCATGTCATTGAGCACATTATAGTTGTGTTTAGGTAACATACCTGAAATTTCAGGTTTCAAAGAATACTCTTCTAAAGCTGTGGGAAGAAGTTACAGTCAGAGATAAAGAAAATGGCAGTAGAAAGAAGAAAATTGTGATAAACAATTTGAATGAATGTCAGTCACAGCACACCAGCTGCCTGATTATTGTGTGTTTAGCCAAAGGGCTGATACTTCAACTACTTATTTTCCTGTATAAACCTAGTGAACTGAGCATCCACAGGGTCAGGACCCCTGCTTGTATTTTGTTACAGCTGTCTGGGGAGCTATGAATTCCATGGTGTTCATGTTCTTAGCAAATTTCCGTGACTTTGAGTGTGTTGAGATATTTGTGGATGGCTGGACGTGAAAGTAATCAGCTGTGCTAAATTCACTGAGAGCCCTTGAGTGCTGCCAATTTAAACTTTAGGCTGAACAGACAGCTGATAGAAGTAATTCAGCCAAAAACATTCTGTGGTAATATTGTTCAGATTGTAGTTCTGTTCATTTGTTAAGCATTGACCTCCTTTGTTTCTGGTGCCAGAGAAAACCACTAAATCTAACTTTCCTTCTAAGTGCAGGAAGAATAAAGGTAGTTAAGAACTGTGAAATTCTTTTGGATTTCTTAAGTCTTTCTTCAATAAGGCAGCTATCATGCTTGAAGGCTACTACTCTTCTTGCTGGCATGTCTGTTGTAAAATAAGATTTATCTTTCCTTTAAGACAAGGTTAATTCATCTTTTTCAGTATGTTATCATTAGTTTTATGAATCATCCTGAAGATTAGCAAAACCCAGTACTTCTGCTGTTTCCTGTTTGTTAGTCTTTATGCCTGGAAGAATGATTTGCATGTGATCCTACGTTGCAGTCCTGTAGTATTTCTTAGGCTCAAGCTAGATTCAACTTGGCAACTGTCAGCAAAAAGTCCTGTATTTTGGCACTGAAAAAAGACCCCTGTTCAATTTTTAATTCTCTGCTAACTCTAAAGAAACAATGACAAAGGGAAGCATGTAGGGTGAGATTTATGTCAGCTAATTTTAGGTATTTTAAAATTTAACCCTAAAATCTATAACAGTTGCTCCCTTTATAGTGATCAACAGGCACTTTCAAAGGACATTTATTCTGGCATGTGTTAGGTATTAATTTTTAGAATAAATTGATCTGATTTGATGTCCAGAGTTACCTATTGCCTTATAGGACTATAAAGGGACCCAAAGCACATTTAGCCTTTACCTGGGATTTGGAGCTAACTTTTATTTGTGCTTGGGCAGATGTATCCTTCTGTTAACACCCATCAGAATGCTTTTGTATCTCATGGATCAATATCTGAGCAATAAATCAATGGGAACCGTAGGAAAGGTTTCTTATTCTTGTGAAAAAATAGGAATAACGGTTCTAGAAAATATCCTTGCCATCTTACAGATGTGTTTTCACTTTCCTGAGTTTCACTTCTTATATATAGCCAGATGAAGTCATAAGCATTAAAAGACTCTTTTTTTTTTTTTATTACCAAACCTTATTCAATATGTGGGTTTTTAAAAAATCTTTTCCTTCTCAAAATATCTCATTCAGCATTAAGTGAGAGCTACAATTTTTTTCTAGCTCTTTACAGATACCTGAAGCTTAAGTGAACATCTGGACTAAGGGTCATCAGGACATAAAACACCAAAGCAGAAAGTGTCGTTATGGCTCTCTCACCAGAGCTCACTTGGTTCCCACCAATTTTATCCATTTAGCCTGCAAATCAGTCTGTAGACTAGCAATCTAAAGCTCTGCTTTTTAATGCTGTGCTCCAGTTTATTCTGTGCCTGGAGAAAAGGTACGGGTGTGAAGTTACTCTTAGCCTACTGCAAGGGTGCATCCCTCACTCCTTGGCACATTTCAGTCTGACAGCCAGGGGAAGTCTCCGTTTAGTGATGTCTGTATTCAGTATGATATTTTGTGATACAAAACTTGTGCTACTGTGTCACCTGGCCAACAAACCAGAAATTCTATAGCCAGATTATTTTCTGTTTCACTCATTATTTTCATGTAGTTAATAGGATTAAAAATCCTGTGCTGCTGTACTCAAAACAAATTCTTCTAAGATGAAGATAATGTCACAGACAAATAACAATAATCTAATTAAGCATGCTGGATGATCAAAACTGACCAGATGTAGATTTTGGTTTCTACAGATTTCTGAACATTAGAAAAAAAAAAACCACCAGAATGATGTTTCTCAGTTGCAATTCTCCTATTACGTTGGAATTCTCCTATTACGTTTTCAATTATTTTTGTTCTTTTTTGGTCCACTTTTTGTCCTATCTCTCCTTAAAACAATTTACCAAATGTATATTTTGGAGATTGGTTGTACAGTTTCCTGCAGACCTTATTGGCCAGGATTGAAAACAAGTAGGTAACCTGGAAGGTGTTCAGAGGTGCTGCAAAGAACTCTGTGCCTTGTGTTTATGTCTTAATAACTCTGTTTTGATGAAGTGTTGAAAATCATATAGACCTTTAAAGCTGGGGTTAGGAGGGAAGGTCAGGTTGTCAGTGATGCTGTGGTCCTTTTACCCTCCTCAAGCAGAGCATGTTTCATGGCCTGGGGTTATTGAAGCCTGTACCCTGCTAGATATGAGCCTAGATTGATTCTAGTGTCTTCTGGTTTGGGTTTGTGATTTACAGTTTAGGCCCATAATACTTCAAATTTCTTTTTTATGGTCAGAGATTTTGGTACTTTTGACCTCCCCTGTGTGGAACTGAAAGCAGCTTTACAGCTAAAACAAACTTGTAGGAATGGATTTTAAAAAAAAATATGTCAAGGGTGTTGTGAATTTAATTGCAAGGGAATGTGAACCACATTCTACAGGGGCTCTATAAAATTTTTAACTAGTTTTATCCTTACCTTGTAAGTGGACAGTAAATAGTCGCAGGTTTCCTCCCAGTCTATGGATTGCCAGAAGTGATATTTGTGCTTTCATATCCTGACAAGTGGATAACTGGTTTTAGAAACTAGAATGCCACAAAGGAGCAGACATCACTGTGAGCTGTGAAACACTGGGATCATGTTAATGCAATCACAACTTAATGGGGAGAAGTCTTAATATTAGCAATGCTGTACAAGAAAGAAAGTAGGTCGAGTACTGCAAATAACCACAAGTCTGGAAAGAGGTAGAAGTAGGCTTTTGACAGAAACACATTTCATATATAAATTATTGAAAAAAAGTTAAATGTTCTTAAGGAGAGAGGTAAGGAAGCTGACTGAGAGCGAAACATCCAAACTTTTTAAAAGCAAAGCCATTCATATATAAGAAAGTGAAAATGTGTATGAAACTGAAAATTTTTAATAAGAATGCTTTTAAGAACCATAGTTATCCTGCTTTTAATGTTCCTTATGATTAATAAATTACATTAATAATAGGTAAATACATCTACTTCTTATATGCAACAGTTACATATAAATCAGATTTAGTCCAGGTTTGCAACATATCAGGCACTCAGGGGTTTTTTTGAGAATGAATTGCATTTACCATTACAGATTTCATACTGAAATAAGATACTGGTATCAGGAAACACAGCAAAGGCACTTGTGGAGCAGAAGGCTGAGAGCACCCACTGTATGCATTCCATGCCCTTCGTGTGGTTCACTGCTGCTGAGCAACCCTTTATACTGAGTTGGTTGGTGGTGGTTGTAAGGTTGGTTGCTTAGAGTGTGGTTTCCACCTCTCTGATCTGTTACAGATAAAGCAGGATCAGCAAAAGTAAGGTTTGCTCAAGGACACCTTGTTGCTAGGGCAGCCAACTTTGTGGGAAATAGGTACTGTTGGTAGTTTATTATTTCTCAGGATTTGGCTGGATAGAAATGCATATGAATTGGGCTTGCATTGTAATTGTACATTCAGCCTTAAACAATGGATTTTTTCATGAACTTCTCTTGGCAACTTTATGTTTTTAGTTCCCCCACATAGTATAACCAAGAGGGATGATGCACTAACCTTGTTAATATCTGTGTGAGTAAACTTATTGACTGCTCAGGAGCTGACTGTTCTTCTGAGGTGGAAGCAAGGAATTGAAGAAGGAGTAAGAAAAGAGTAAGGAAAGGGCTAAAAATAGCCCTACTATAATAGGAGAAGCAAGAAGGAAATTGCAGTAGAAAATAACCCTGAACAAGAAGATGTTCTTGTAGAACCTGTTTTTTTAACTCATATTTTAATGACAATGTGAGGTTTGCTGCATGGAATTTTTTGATATAGGACAGATGCTTAGGTCAAAAGTATTCTTACTTTGTAAAAGAACTTGCAACTATCTCTTCACTAGACACACAAAGAATGAATCTTCTCTTGCTGAGCTGGAGCCAAACTTTAATACCTGGGGTGGAATTTATGTCTAATCTCCCTGGGTCTGTCTGGCTCAAATACTGAGCTACTGGCCCAGCTAATTTAACATTCTGAAAGGGAAGTACACATGACACAAGCACAGAAGACTTTGTTCTGATTTAACCTCAGATTATAATGCTATATTTACACAGATCTGTAAAGATATCATGCTTGGAAAACTTGGCACATATTCAGGAGGGTTCTGGTTTTTTTAAAAAACACCTGACAACAACCTTCCTCTTTTCCTAAGAATTCTCCGATTTACTAAATTGTATAATTTCCCCCTGCAGGTTTTAATTAATGTACCATATTTTATTTTTGGCCTGAGCTGGGAAATATTAGAAAATTATGATAAAATCATTTTTGATGTTCATGATTACTTCACAGCAGCTGCTTTTCTTAGGCTTTTGTCCTTAGAAACTTCTTTATCTGCTTTGGCGTTTCTTGTTAAAGGTAATTCCTGTCTTCTGAGAGTGAAATTGTGAGGAAAATTAAAATGAATAGTGATTTTATATATTATCTTGGCTTATTAATTTTTATTTGATGAAAAGCTTGTACTGCTTAGATGAAAATGTTTTCACAGGTCATTTTCAGTTGCACCAGTACAGCTGCATCTTTTTTGGTTTTATGACCATAATTTGAACACAGGATATTTGTCTTTTGGCTCTATTTTCATGTGTTCTGTAAATGAGAAGGTTTTCTTTTCTTTTGAGCAACATAAGGACTGAGCACAATCCTGCAAAACCAGTAAAAATGTATCTTATCATCTAAGTGCTCCCACTGAAATTTTAATACACATATAAAGTCTGGTCTTTTACTGAGAATTTATGTGGAAGTGAGAGCATGAAATGTCTTCTTAAATTTTTTAAAATGCATTGGATACATTATCTCAGAAATGTAGAAAGCAGCTCATGTTGCATTTTAGTTTAGTTGGCCTTTGGAGTACCTTGCTATGAAAAGCAAAAGGTTACAGGGCAATATTGACCTTAAAACCACTGGACAGTCAAGGGATTTCTCCCATGTGTGTTTTAGGGAGTTTCAGAATATCTAACCCTATGTAAAAAACTTCATAGACACCTATGGAGTCTATCAATAGATTATACCAAATTTACTATGGATTATATGTCAGTGGAAAGAATTGATGAGAAGTAGTATATATTTATGAGATTTATGTGAGTTTTGTGCAAGTTTATCACAAAAGGTTATAGCAGGAACGCTGACTTTATGTGGATTGGAAGCTATTAGAATAAGTAAACCATTTACCAGTCATACTTATAAAAGTTATTTTCTGACTGACGGTCACAATGTTGGTTCAAGATTTATATACACAGTAAGCAAAACTGGTAGCATTAACATGTGGCTATAAAATCTTCTTTGCATCCATAATTGTAAAAAAACTTAGGCAACTCAGCCGAAGTGACTGAAAGTATGCACTGAAATATTGTGACAGCTAAAATCCAGACACTGCATTTTAAAAATAAGATCTTTGAGCAAAAAGTTGCTGTTGCAAAATACTTAGAGCTTTTTATAATTCCCTGACCTATAAAGTAACAATAATAAATGACACACAAAGGATTTTTCTCTTATTCCTATAGTTTCTGGCAAACAAATATCTATAATGACTTTTCCAGGACTATTTCTTTAAAAAATATCTTGTTAAATAGTATTTACACTACAGCTGCAGTTCCTCTGTCTAAATGTATTACTGTTTAAACAGCCTAATGCTCAATTCAGTTGTGAATCATACTGAGAATTAGAAGAGGGAAAGAAAACTTTAATGAAATCCTGATATTTAAAGGATTGGAAACCAGCTCTTTCTGGGATTGTAAGACAGTACAGAGCTTCAGCATATAACTTTCCAAACCTTTTCTCATATATTTCCTGCTGACAGAAAAGACAACTGCATATTGTAATTAGATCAACAAAAGAAGAAAAAAAAAATTAAAAACAACCAAACCAAACTAGAAAAAAAGAGGAATTATACTTGGCTCTGGCAATTCTGAAGCTGAAAGGCAGAGGACTAGGGCAGGACAGTAAAAAGATCCTTTTGTACATTGGCAGGGTTATTTAAAACAAACCCATCTGACAGCAAGGTTTCCAGCCTCCATCTATATTGTGGAAAATCTCTCCTAGTATCTGAGAATCTACAAAATTATTTCAGTTATCCAGAGGCTATCTGTGATGGATACACTTGACTCCAGGCTGTACTTTGGTTCAGGCTGACTAAGAAGCCACAGAGACCTCATACCCTGTGATGAACCTGCAAGCTGGAATACTCCTTACCTGAGACTAAGATCCTTCCTTGTTCAAGGTGGAGACACCCTGTACTTGGGACAGATCCTCAGTGTCTGATAACATGCTGAATTAATACTGAAAAACCATTATTTAACCCGTGTAACTACTCAATATTGTTATAAACATTGTATAGCTAATCTATTAGGCATAAACCATTGTCTAAATCAGAGAATGAAATTGGATCTAACCACACCTAGGCTCCATCCAGAGTTTTGGGATGAAGCATGTCCTCTCTGAACCCCATGAATCAATGAGAGGGTCTTCCTTACCCCTTATGCCTCCAGGCTCTGTGTGGATCATTCCAAAATGTGTTACATTCCAACAAATTTATTGAACTCAATTAAATTATTGCTTCATTTGAATAAAACATGTTACTGCTTCTCTCTTTTGAGTGCAGTGCATTCCACTCATCCATGACACCAGCTGAACAGAGTAGCTACACCACAAGCCAGAAGAAGCTATGAAATCCTTTCCCAAGACTGTGAGGGATACAATTTGGCTAGTCAGAGACTCTGAAGGTAGAAGTCTCTCAAGAAAAGTAGCTGGATCAGCTTAAACAGCAGCTGTAAACATTTGATATTTGCAAAAAGCCCCCAAATACTTTCTTTTATTTAAGTCATGTCCAACTTTTCATCCTCAGCTCCACGTTCCCAAAGGATTTCAAGAAAAATTCTCTGCTCTGCTCTACTCTCTATGAAAGGAAGTGATTATGTCTTGCATATCATCTCTGGGGATTTTCTTTGGAGGCATGGTGTGTGACCAGGATCAGCATAACTGACTCCTATTCCTGTTTGTGCATTCTCTCATGCACAAGTAGATCCAAAGGGAGCAGAAGAATGGCTGGAAAATGATGTTCTCTGTTTATCCCCAGATGGCATCTGGTTCCAATGGACCCATTGCCAGCTGTCACAAAGTTAATTTTTAGCATATTTCATTTTAATTTGGATAAATAAATCTGTAATTATTTTGGAAATGCATAATTTATTTAGAACTCAGTGAACTTACACGTAAAATTAAGTATTATGATTGTTTGTAATTTCTGAATTAAAGATACTATTACAAAATTATGTCAACATTTGTACCTTCTGGATTCAACTGGGGGAAGAGAAGATGAAGAATGTGTTTGTGTTTTTTAGGACATGGGTTTATAATCTGTTCTTTCAAAACTACAACATTTTATCGTTCACTAGATTTGTCATCTTGATTTTCATCATGTCCATACCGTCCTTCCTTCTGAAGTTCTAGCAGGAACAACCTTTTGCCAGTCTAAAACAGGAGGGTTTCAAAAACTCCCTGAAGAAATTTAGATATCTAAACTGAAACTTTCCCCTTTATCTGTTGAGAGGAGGGTTGCCTTGATTATTTTTTCTCCCCAGCCTGCCTTGTATGGGTGTGTAACTGGAACACATTTCTTGATAGGCATTCTAGGATTTCCTAGCAAATGCTGAGGTATTTCAGCTCCTCATAAGCCTTCTAATTCCTCTTTGGCTCCAAGAAATCCCTGTAGTTTGTCTGGAATGACTGATTTGCTCATTTCCTACAGCAAAGTCAATTCCCTTAGAGAGAGCTGCAAAGTTCTTGCAATTCTTTCTACCAAGACCTAAATGTAAGTGTGGCACTTCCAGTCATAGAAGGTTCAGTCTTGTAATATCTGTGTGAGGAGTAGAGGATGAGTTTTATAGTCTCTGTGTTATTTAGGAGCACAGGGCATAGACAGACATGGTTTGGGAGAAGTCATACAGGTGGTTTATTAATTCAGTGGGTTAATTCAAATAACCATTTCAAACATTTGCTATTCCCACATGTTATTTATCAAACAATTTGGGATAGCTAAGGATGTCAGTCCACGAATTCCCATTCCAATCTCTTCAAGTATTTCTGATTAAAACTCAAGACTAGCTATGGAGTGTTTGCTGGCATCAGGTATAACTGGGAAATCTGTCAGTACAATGTTGTAAAATTTCTTAGAAACAATTTCTTTTTTGCTGGTCATCTCAAAGTGAATTCCTAGTCTTGTTAACATTTGCTCTGTATCTTTTGCATTAGATTACATTAGTGACAATTCAAGTTGTTCCAAAACACAAAATTCATGAAATCCTTGTTATGCTGTGAGTGCTTTAGAGATGACTAAATGGTAAAAACTTAGGCCAGCGGAGGTGCTTTGTTTCTATTTTCCTGTGGCCATTTAATTCTACTTGAAAAAGCAGAAAATAGGATTTTTTTTAAAAAGTCAGGTTATTTAAATTTCTAACTAGTTCATTAAATGTCATTATATGGTTCAAGAGAAGAATTGGAGAACTACGAAAAAAGTTTCCTTAAGAGAATATGAAACCCAAATCTTCCTGTAGGTTCTATTAAGAAATTTCCACTGAAGGTGGGAAGAAAGAGAGAAAGCACCTCTATTCCTGAAGATGAATTTCAGGTCACTACCATGAAAAAGTATGGCAAAGCAGGAGCTTAGAAACAGACCTGGCACAGTGCAACAAATTTATAGTCTTGTGCACTCACTGCTTTTTGATGGCTCTTATGTGAAGGGTGTGATGGTTTTTGTTTCAGAAAAATCTTGGCTTTGTCTTGAGGTAAAATGCATACATATTCATATGTATTTCATAAATCAGACTTTTGTCCAGTTCCACTGAGAAGACCATAATATGACACAGGAGGAAAATGGATAACTTCTGTCCAGGATTGCTCAATTTTGATCATAACAGACATATTTTTATTTAGTCCATTCAAAGCAAAGCAGAGGGCCAGGGCTGAAAAGCAGAAGAAAGCTTCCAGTCACTGAACAATTGCTTTTCTTATTTTTTTTAAGAGTGTCTCAGAACTGGTCTCACCAAAGCATTTCAAATTTACTTTATACAGTATTTTTTGAAACTAATGTTTTTTATTAAAAAAATAAATAAGTGGAAACTTTTCATGTTCTTGGATGAGTTCAAAAGATTTTGGGGCAGCTAAGGTTTCTAATTTCCTTCATAATTTTTTTTAATGGATATTCAATTTTAAAAGAAAATATGATGGTTTTTAAAACCCCAGGTTGTTTTGCATGAGAATTTTTCCTGCACTATAGTCCCTAGGTATTTACCATATGAATTATTATGCAATTGAAAGTAACATTTGCAAATCATTTGCTTGGCCTGATGAAGACCTATTAATATTCCCCAGTGCCAGAAGAAAAGTGGAGCATGCACCTTACATGCAGTCCCAGAGAGACCTCCATGCAGCTCCTTCTGCTGATGGGAATCTGGCATATGCTCCTCCTGCACCTGCTGCTTTGCTGTTACTCAGGGACATATTGTTGTTCTCACATCATCTGCTTCTGATCAGCTTTCAACATCTGCCAAAAACCCAAAGACACATGCAGGATTTTCTGTAGTGAAATGGAAGTAAATACACTTTCTTCCCATGAAAAATGCACCCATGCACAAGAATTATCAAGTACCATACCCTGTGTTACCATAAGCAGATCCTTCTTGGGAGACCTTTGGTATCAGATTTGGACTGGCATCAAGGTCTTGTTAACTGCAGCTTTCCCACTGATCCTGATGGCTTCTGAATGAGGCCCCATCAAAGACACTGGCATGAGTTTAAACAGTCTCTGATGAATAACAAAGGCATTCCCAAGAGGCTGCCACCATTCAAGTGCAGTCTTGTCTGAGTCAGGAGATCAGCCAATGGAAAAGGTGAAAGGTAAGAGGTGGAAAAGCACGGGGTGATAAAAGCAGAATTAATGTAACTAAAATTTGAAAACTGCCAACAAATTGTTTGGCCTTTATGAAAACTAAATGCAGTTACCATTAAGTGCTTTTATTTTATTTGGTTTTGCTGTTTTCCATAAGGGTATGTGTAGAAACTCAGTACTGCCCCTTAGCCCTGCCACTTACAAAAATATATGCACCTTCCTGGTGCTTATGGTAGAAAATAAAATAAGTCTTATTTATGTAGCAATATGTGTTTTCTCTGTGTCCTAGAGTCATGAGCACCTTTCTTTGAACCAGTTTGTTAGAGAAGTAGTGGAAAAACAGCTTTGAAGGCACCTATTAGCATGCTGAACAACATAAATCATTCTGAAAGTCAGATTTTAAGTGCTCTTACAGTACAGTGGTACAAGCATCTGTCACTGGGTTATTTTAAGGGAAAATGCTAAGTAGATTCCTGTTAGTTCTACCTTTATTCTACTTGGTGACAAACCAGAGAAAATTGTGTTAAAACCTTAATGTTTTCACCTATCAACCTAAATCACCTTCCACAGAATATTTTTTCTCTGAGCTTTTTTCTATTATGATTAAAACCTCTCCCAAAAAGCAGTTCAGAATATTTTCCACAAGGTATGCTAGAGAAAAAAAATCATTCTTTGTTGTGCACACCACAGAAATTTTCACACTATGAGTGACTGCACATTCAGTTGCATTCCATGAAAGTATCTTGGGATGAGGAAACATTCAGGGTAAACCCAGTCTCCCTTCAAAATTGTTGAAACCAAGATTACAACTGATTCTATCTGAGCACCTGAAAGGAAGGGAGAATACTTACCTGTTTGGCCCATCTATAATAATGGATGTTCTGTGTTTAAATTGGAAACCTCTGTTCTACTCACTGCTTGCTTAATGTGACAACTGTGTGGACTTTTAAGGCACAGAAGACTCCTAGAAACAGTGTGGCTTGAATTTCTTTTAGCTATAGGATGACTGCTTATAGCACATGGTATTAAACTGAGTAAAACTAAATGGATAATGCAGATCTTCGCTCTCAGTATAATACAACAGCTCTCAATAAAACAAATAACCACGGGAGGTGGTTTTGTTTTTTTTTTTTTTTACATTTGTGTGTGTCTGTGTGTGCGCATACACATTTTTTATATTTTGTCTGCACCAAAAATTGTTATGGGCAAGTGCAAACGAATGACTAAAATTCTAAGGGTTCCTTCCATGAAAAGTCTAATGTGTTTTACAGAAATCAGAATTGTGATGATGGACATTTAACCAATATGACCAATATAACAGTACATGGCAACAGAGAAAAGAGAAATAATAATAAAGTTTTACTTGAGAAAGTAACTTTATCCTTTATTTCACGGGGTCCCAGACCTTTGTCCTCTGTATGTTCCCACTAGCAGTGGGAACATGCAACAGTTGCAGCAACATCCAGGATAGGAGCTAGGAAAACATGCTTGCCAGAACATAAACTCCAAAAAACATTGGGAGAGGGCTGACATGTCCTCTTGGTGGACATGGCAGGAATCCAGCTCACATGTGCAGCAATGCAATGAAAAACTACCTTACCTTATCTAGTCTTCAATACATTACATGGTTTCAGGCAGACCAATAGATTGCCTGGAAGATACTTGACAGAAAACAATGAACAAACGAAATACCTGATATTAAAGTATGACAGAACTGAGCATGGATATCTGGAGCTGAAGAACTTCAGCAGTTCTCTCCTTCTACACAAAACCGTTTCTCTCTTCTATTTACAGGATTTCTGAATTTTCAAGAGATCAACTCCAGAAAACCAGCATCTCATAGATGGGAACAGCTCTGTGTACTGCCACAAGCAAATTCTCACTTGCTCCCCCTTTGGAAACATGCAGAGGCTGGCACAAGGGGCAGTTTTGCAAGAGCTAAGATGTTACAGCACCCCTTCATGCAGAGCCAAGTCTTGGTACATTTCAACAAATAATCCCGTCTAGCTTTTATTTCTTCTCACTTCCCACCTTTGCAGGGAAGTGTTGTCATGCTAGGCAGTGTCACCAGACTGCCTTTAAATGTCCTTTGGCATTTTTAAATTATGCTGGAATCCCTTTGCAGATATGTTACAGTCTGTAAAGAGTTATTGGGAAGGATACACAAGGCCTTTTTTGTGCTCAGCAGTATCCTTATTTCTGGCTGGCCTAAAGACCGGTGCTGTGGAAAGGAACATCATGCAAGAAGGTTTGAAAACAGCTAGGAGGTACACAGCGTTCCAAGTCTGAATATTTCCAAAAATACCTCTAAAGTAGCTTAGCATGAGTGAGAGTTAAAAGAATGAGCAAGGAGGAGAGGGACTGGCTAAAGAACTGAGTTTTTCCAGACAGGGAAGTATAACCAGTATTTGTTTGTTTTTCAAAGAAAAATCCCACTGTATCTGAATGCCAGACTCCCTTATAAAGGGACCCACATAAATCAGTCTCCTCCCCTCTCCCTGTCTCTGCACAGCAAACCCTGCCCAGAGCGACAGACTGCTTCTCTTCTGCTCCTGTAAGGGCCTCTGAGCTGCCTCTCTGCTGTTTGTCTGCAGTGATTCATCCCAGGATGTGAACCAGGAAAAGAAGGCTAAACTGTCTCTCCTGGTAGGAGGGAGGGGAAAAAAGGGACCCACGTGTTCCTAAAGTATCTGAGTGTCTGGTTCTCTCTGAAAGGGAGGAATTACTGCAGGGCTGGATTTCAGAAGACCACAGAATTTTAAACATGAGGGATGTTTTCAATAAACACTGAAGATGTTTGGCTCATAACCTCATTCAGATTATGCATCTCAGTCTGCATACTGCAGAAATCTGTCTCCACAACATATGCCAGCAACCTGAGCATTCAGTTGCACTGAGCTTCTCAGTGCTGGAACAACATGAAAAGTGCTGCT
This sequence comes from Chamaea fasciata, assembly GCF_029207755.1. Lineage (NCBI taxonomy): Eukaryota > Metazoa > Chordata > Aves > Passeriformes > Sylviidae > Chamaea > Chamaea fasciata. The sequence goes on along the minus strand of NW_027094088.1, from coordinate 80,993,305 downwards.
CTCACTCCTTGCTTCTGTCACCCATGACTGTCATTTGCCGTAAGTCACCAGACTAGGAGGGAGGCTGAGGGGAAGGGGAAGAGGCAGCCAAAGAGTTCACATTTATGCATGTGCTCCTGGGCCTTCATTAACTACTTAGAGCAGATTCTCCCATACATCTCCTTGTCTCTGCTCCACTCTTTTCCTTTACCTAGGCTGGACCATGACTGTTTTTTAAGAACTCAGGCAATCCAAAGACTTGTATTCTTTGGCTTGCTCCTTCAGTTCCTTCTCTTCTCTCAGAAAAGTTTTACTTCCTTTAAGATAAGACTGATAACTATACTAGGCTTCAGATAAAACAAAAGTATAGGAAAATGAAAACCTTTTTTTCATTATCTTCTTTGATCTGCCTGCACCATACCTGCCTCTAAGTTTAGGACTCACCCTGCTAGGTGAGACACAGCTTCTTGTGAAGGATGTGCTGAGAAAACATTGTACAAGAGCTACCTCTGCTATGTCAAAGAATGGAGTTTTAAACCTGCCAAATAACTATCTGACAAGGTTTTAATAAACAATGTTCCCTGATGGCAGAAATTGCCATGAAAGCCATTCAGAGACTTTGCAGCCTTCTTGCAAAGTATTAGTATCTTATCTACCAAAGCTAACAGTAAATACAAAAATAACAGCAAAAGTCTTCAAGAGAGATGAAAAGCACTTGGCTGTTAGAAGAGAGTTCCGTTTGGAAGGGAAGACTTTTAATTCTATGAGATAATGCCAGATCAGAGTACCCACTGGGTAGCCCTGTAATCTCAGCCAGAAAAAGATTTAAATTTTCTACTACTCAAGATTGGCCTTACTGTATTTTTGCTTTTGAAAGCAGCTTGAGCAAAAGATGTAATAAAAAAGAGTTCTTTCAACTTCAAACTACTGAACAGTTTTTTTGGCATCTGACAGAGGTAAAAAGATATTCTAGTTTTAAACATAAGTGCAGTGAAGCTGGGTCTTTAACTGCAGCAATTATTTGTATATCAGTAAAGTAACTAGCAACAATATTAAGGTGTTACACAAGAAATAAATTTGTTTTCAAATTAGAATGAATGCAAGGTTAAGATGATTTTCAGGATGATGAAGACACCCCAGCTCACACACACATTATATTTGATTTCCTTCTTCTGTGCATTACCTGGCACTGAAGGTGCAGAGACTCAGTGTTTCATTTCTTTTCATGTGAAGACAGAGAATGACAGCGCACAGCCAGGCAGCCACAACTTGGAGACAACCTCCCTGCAACCCACACCAAGGGCTCAGCACAGATACACCACTGTCTGACTTGCTGGGGGAGAAAGGGAGTACTCATAGTGGCTTTCAGAAGTGCAAGGTTAACCTGATATGCTCAGCTCTGGAACTTAAAAAAATGACTCAGAAGATGTCAGTTGCACTACGGAGAATCTGGAGTTCCTTCGCTTTTACAGTGAGGGAACTGTGTGCAATCTTGGCAGGGTCCTGTGCTTTCCAGTGCAGGAACAGGGGAGCTCTAAGCCTATGTTTGAAGATAATCACTCCACAGAGACTGGAAATTGCTGATTACTGCAATATATAGGGTAATGGACTTTTTTTTTTCCAGCAACTTCAAGATATCAATAAATGCGCAGAAGCCATTTCCCATTCCTTTCTGTATTACTGTTAATTTCATAGTCACGAATTTCAGAGTATTTTCTTTCTTTCCTTCCTAATTTGTTATCACTCCCTCAGTACTCATCTCATGGTGACCCACAACCCCTGCAACTTCCACAGGAATAATTAAAAGGTAAGAGTGTGATTTGCTGAAAATAATGAGGAGCTCTACACAGAAGTCAGGATCATTATGACTTAGGGCTAGCTAGAAGAGTCTGCCAACTTTTGGTTTATAAAATCATAACAAACAGCTTATACACACCAATATAAGTTCTCCATATCTAGTAAATCCTGTTAATGTTGGTGGGTCTGTCCTGTTTAAATTCATTATCTCCTTAAACTGGAATTCATACAAATTCCAAGGCCTATTCTTCCTGTCTGCTGCCAGGGGAGATATTTGGCATACATTTTACACTGTGTTGCTATATGAAACGACAAGTGGGCTTTCAAACCTTGTAAATATATTCCAGAATTAACAACTGTCTCAGGAAAAATAAATTCTGACAGAGTCTGACTATAAATGGGGGGGAGCATGTAGCTGACTAGCAGTACAAATAGTGCTGTAACTCAATAATATATGATTGTGTAGTAGATCCCCAGGCATAATCTGTTTCATCTGAGACATTTTTCCTCTTCCAAAGAGGAAGAAAGCTGGTTTTGATTCCAGTGTGGACAGCAAGGAAGCTCCTAGTGTAGAAGAGCAGGGCAAAAATGTTGGAAGCTAGCTTTGGGGATCTTCTCCTGAGGAGGTGGTATGTGAGAGAGAAAAGTATAAATTCACTCCATTCCCTGCATGTGAAAAGGGCCCAGCACACAGCAAGGGACTGCCACCACCAGGGAGTGGTTCTGCACCCACCTGTGGTGGTCCCTGAACAGCAGTAACTCCGGATGCGTTGTGTGAAGATTTGCCATCATGAATTTCAGCCCAGAAAAGGGAGCTGGAGGTTAATCCTCTTAGGAAAGCAGACCCTCACAGTGTCCTACAAAAGACAAAGCTAGGGCTGCTTATTATGACAATGTAAGTATTATATCTCCTTAGATGCAGGCTTGTCAATTGTCATGGAAACTGTGCTGGGACTCGCCCATTTAGGGTGCATGGGATCAAGACTTATCATCTGATATGGTTTATCCTTTGTATGCTTTTGGTTGAGTCATGAGAAGGGCCCTGGGGAAACCTAGGTTCCATCTATATCTCTGTAACCCCAAAGCTGTGAGAACAAACCTACCGTTGTTTCAACAGCCCTGGAAAAGGACTGCTGAGGGGTTTGTGGACTGTGAGGGTGTGTGCGGGGAGAGGCAAGGCATAACCCAGGTAAAAGGTCAAGAGCTGACTCCCTGAGCTGGTGAACAATGTAAGAAATATTGTTTGGAGCTCTCAAGACTCACTTCTCTGTCTTTGGTCCGTGTTTCAATTCACATAGAATTCTCAGACACCTGAGAGGGCACTCTCTCTTCAGAGATAATGCTGCAACAGAGAGAGAGAGCACCTTGCATGGGACCTTGGTGTGGAAGAGACAGCAGATGGAACAGGCTTGATATGGAATGTAAAGGGGTTTTGAGCCAAGTCCATAACCACTTGTGTGTCTAAAGTTGGGGTCATCCTGCCAGAACAAGCGAATAAAATGCTCCATGGGGTCAGTGGAAATGTCCATCCAGTACTGGCAGTGGCCATAGAGGAAGCCAGGCAGGAGATCACATGAGCGTCACCAGCCTCTGCTGTCAGTCCCACTGGGACCTCCTCAGCAGTCACAGCATTTATAGAAAGAATTCCAGAGTTAGGAGGTCAAAAGATCTTCAGGATCAGACTTGGCAGACCACCAGTGCTAGAGTAGGGTGTTTGCTCACTTATTGAGGCTCAGTTTGCAAACACCTCTTCAGAGTGCTTACCTTGAGGTGTCCCCTCATGCAAAATACAGTTAGGAAGATAAATCTCAGACCTTGCCTAGCCTGGTTTAGAGACAGGTGGTGGATGGGTTGCTTTTCTTATTCATTGTCATATGTTAAGGAATGAAGAAAAATGAAATGCAATTATTACATATTATCACCACTGCTGCTTCAGGTGTGTGATACAGAAATATTAGCTAGTTAGAAATTCTCTGACAAACTGTTTTTGTTTTGTGTATGTGGTTGGTTTTTTTGTTTGTTTGTTTTGTTTGTTTTTTTTTTGTCACCGAGGTTTCCTTGTGACAAAGATTTGAACTCAATGCAAAAATATCTTTTTGAATATGTCTCTAAGACTTTTTCCACACCTTCTCCTTACCTCAAACTTTCTTTCATAGGAAAGCAAATTTTTTACTGAGTTTTGCTATGAGGCATACCTGTGTTAAAGGAGGTCTGCTGTTAGCTTTTGGACTGGGACTAAGATGAACTAGGAAAGTAACTGAGAGCCAAAATAAAGACATATATTTCATGTTAAGTTAGTTTTGGATGTCAATTGACTCACAGAAGTGAATAAGTGCCCATGTGCCAGACTACTCTCTGAGAAAATGATATGCAATTTTTTAATGCAGAATTAGAAAAAATAATTATAACTTATCTAATTGATGATTAATAAATGCTTGAAGTAAATTTTAAAAAATACCAAAGCAACATATGTTGTTTTGGTATTTTTAAAAATTGGGTAATATTTTTGATAATAATTTGCATAAATTATTATCCAAAATAGTTTCTGGATTTTGAAATAGATTAAAATATTTATGAATTAAGAAAAAAACTATATAAAACTCGAATATTATAAAATTAAATACAGTTTTCTATTCAGGAATTTACTGTTCTTATCCCCTGTATAAGTTTGGAACATTTCATCTTCAATAAAAATTTCTATTCGTACATGGTCTTCTGGAACAGTCCCAGTTTAAATGAAAAGACCAACTTCTTCTAGATTGCCACCTCATTTATATAAGGCTGGCTGGAAAAAGTAAATTGAATGAGTTTGGCCTCATTTTTCTAATGCCTAATTTATGCAGCAATACACATTTACATATTAGTTCAAGAGGGCTTTTTCAGGACTAGCCTCTGAAGAAAGGAAATACAGGTCTGAACACTTTGCTTTGCCAATTTCCTCAAAAAGATAAAAAAAGGAGTAGAAGTGCTCAGAAAATTTCTGCAAATTCCATCCAGGTGTCGTGAACTCAGATAACCTTTGAAAGATCCATTCTAAAGAAATAACTTTAAAATAAAAACTGTCTGTAGTCTCTTTGGTTTTCCCTAGGTCTTAGAATGTGAAAGCATTACTTTTTAATATTTTAAACAGAAAAGTACTAGTAAGAAAGTTGAATGTGAGGAACTGGGATTTTCATGCATAGGAAGCTAATGGAACGCTTGTGTTTCTCCATAATTTTTCCCTTTTATAATTAAAAAAAATTAACAGTAAGAGGCAGGAAAATTACAGTGATGTTACTTGAGAATAGACAGGATGAACCACTGAGCTTGAAGAGCAGATATCCGCGGCACAAAGTCCAAGTGGTAGGTGGGTGCTGATGGTGTTCCTCAGGGAATGACCTGGGGCCAATGAAAGTTTAAATGCACACTTGGTAATTTACTGTACAAATAAAATCCATATGAATGAAACGGTCAGTAAAGTGCAGGGCAGGGGGAGGAGCAGTGCCTACAAGCTTATTTGAGGGGATCCTTCCCTTCTGGTCAGCACTGATGAAATACATCTGGAGTTCTGGGTATAGGTCTGGGTTCCCCAGTGCAAGGGAGAAAAGGACACCCTGGAGGTACTTCAGTGAAGATCCATACAGCAGGTGGAACACTGGAGCACAAGGTGCCTGAGAAAACACTGAGAAAAAGTTCAGCCTGGAAAAAAGGTGTTCAGAGAAGACTTCATTGGCAACTTCCACTAGCTAAATGCAAGGTATAGAGGACCCACACTCTTGGAGTTACAAAGCAAAAGGACAAGGGACACCAGACCTGAGTAGAAGCAAGCACAATTTAGACTTTGTATAAGGAAAAGTTTATTTGCTGTGAAGGTTATCAAATACTGAAAGAGGAAGCCTGAAGATATGTGGGTCACCCTGCAGGCATTCACAACTCAACTGGATGTAGCTCTGAGCAATTTCCTGAAATTTCACACTTGTCCTAGCTTTGAATCAGGGTTTGGGCCAGAAAACCTTCAGACATCCCTTTCAATGTACATTATTCTTTGATTATATGTCATCTCGTTATTCATAATGACTATACATTAATGAAAAACCAGATGACATTACATATAAAATTTTACTAGCTGGCAATGCTTACAAGACAGGAAAGAAAGATGGGGTTAAGAAAAATGTACATAATGTGTCCTCAGTGAATACACAGAATTTTGTACTATAAATGAGAGAGAAAGAGGGGTATTAGGCTTTGATGAAATAATATCAGGGACTGGACCTGTGCAAGTATGAGGATGGTTTGTCCAAGGGATTAGCAGGAGCAGGGTGTGGGCCAGGTGGTTGTTCCTATGGGCTGAATTCAGTCCATCATTCACTGCATGCCATTTATGCTGTTTGCAGATGATATACCACCATAAAATGAAAATACTGTTCTGGTTTATCTTTAATCTAGGCCTAATTACAGAATGTGCCACAAACCTTGTAAATTTCATTTGTGAATTGAACCTCTTGTTCACTGAACCTCTATCCATGCTTGTTCTGATGCTTCTTATGTTTTACATTTGTCCTTTACATAATGGGGAAACTTCATCAAATGCTGATGTAATTACCATTAGAAGGATGAACAATTTCTGAAACAAAGTCAAAGGTCTCATTTTTCTAAGCAGTTTCTAGGGAAAGAAATTATTTGAAACTTTGAAACATATTTTCCAATTTCCTGGGTCTGTAGTTTTCATGAAGTATGTAAATGCTAAACACGTACAAATTAATTCTCTGATGGCCTGTTTTAACAGAGAGCAAATCTGTCAAAGCTTTTGTGAAAAGAAAGTCTTTATATTAACTATCAACAGTAATTAAAGGTCTATCCTTCTTTTATATAGTGTTTGTCTCCAGCTGTCTGAATGACATAAGAAAAACCATTCATCCTTCCCTTCCCTTCCCTTCCCTTCCCTTCCCTTCCCTTCCCTTCCCTTCCCTTCCCTTCCCTTCCCTTCCCTTCCCTTCCCTTCCCTTCCCTTCCCTTCCCTTCCCTTCCCTTCCCTTCCCTTCCCTTCCCTTCCCTTCCCTTCCCTTCCCTTCCCTTCCCTTCCCTTCCCTTCCCTTCCCTTCCCTTCCCTTCCCTTCCCTTCCCTTCCCTTCCCTTCCCTTCCCTTCCCTTCCCTTCCCTTCCCTTCCCTTCCCTTCCCTCAGGGGAGGGGAGGGGAGGGGAGGAAAAGAAAAAGAAAAAGAAAAAGAAAAAGAAAAAGAAAAAGAAAAAGAAAAAGAAAAAGAAAAAGAAAAAGAAAAAGAAAAAGAAAAAGAAAAAGAAAAAGAAAAAGAAAAAGAAAAAGAAAAAGAGAAAAAGAAAAAGGAGGAGATAAACAGTTTTTTGATAGTTGTTCTCACCTAAATTCATCATCCTTTCTTTTTTAATCAGCTCATGCAGTATGCTGAAGGGATGGTGCTGATTAGGCAGTGTAATGTGATTTCAGATTGCAGTTCACTCTGAGCAGATCTTTGAGAAAAGAGGCATTTCTGAAAACGTGAATCTTTAGAGCAAGCAGAGACAGGGCAGGGCCACAGAGTTCAGACCCAGACATGCATCACAATGTGAGTGCCGACCCAGTTAAAGCTCACAAAAAGATCTGTCAGCTGGAAAAGCTGCTCTCAGGGGCTGATATAATGCTTAGGAAAAACCAAGGCTTGCTTTGAACACTGCCAGTGCATCACTTTCTGCCTTTTTAAATTGAGAAAAATTCAGAATCAGGGTCACAGATAAAGTCCATGAGCACAGAATCAGCATGGTCAGGAATAAGTGGGAAGCACTGCTGTTATATATTATAGAGATTAAATCTTCCTGAAAATTTTATTAGTTGTATGTTTACTATTGCAGATCATGTGAATACTCAGAAAACTGAGTGATTGTAAGATGGTTTGGCTTTTCCAATTTTATTTCAGAATATCATCAAAAAAGTGAAAGGATAGTATTCAAAATGTAATTTTCTAATGTGCTGAAGAATGGAAAAAAAAGGCTGAATTTTTATTTCATAATATATTAAGACCTTTTTGTTTTTAAAAATTGCTTATAAACTAATAAATTCTTATTAATGGAGAAAATCACTTTCTTTTTACTTTTTAAAAGCAACTTTTTTAATCAAAGAAAGAAACAGGAAATTAGAAAGTAAGACACTGTGAAAGCAAAAAGAATGATTTCTCTGTTTTCCCACTAGAAAACTAGAGGAAAAAAAGAAAAACTAGTTTGAAATTTTGCATATTACTCTCATTTTCAGAGAGAAATTTTGGCTTTGTCCTTCCCTATATATTCTACACTTTCTGAGATGAAAGAAGTGAAGAAGAACAAACCTTTAAGGTAAAATATCCACCTCCATTATAAAAAAAAATAATAAATGGAAAATAGTGCAAATATTTTTGGAAAAGTTTTGGGAAAATGATAATTTTTATTCAAAATTAAATGCATTTAAGAAAATTAGTTGTATTAGAAAAACATAAGTAGCATTTATCCAAGTTATTAGAAGTATTGTTTCTTGCTATCTAGATATATTTATATAAAAATATATGTATTTTTCTGAATATGTGTATGTGTATATATATATAACAATAGTTTCTATGATGTTCAATTTTGTATTTGCACATAGAGTAATGAAAAATCAGTCCAGCCTAAATGAGAGATAATTGTAGTTGTAACTCAATCTGGAAACAAAATTAATTACTTAAAATTAATTAATAGTTGACTTTTAAGAACCAATAAGGTCAGCTTTGGTGTAATCTGAAGGATTGCAAATTAATGGTTTTATCCTTTAACTTTTTATGTTGGGACTAACAAGATGAGCCATTTACTTATGAGCTCAGTTACTGAGCCATTCCTTTTGTACTTTTGAAATATTGGGATTACATTAGCAGGTGTCCACTTCTTTAAAATGTGCCTAGTTCTGCCCAGTAAGTAAAAAATTGTGGGTGACTCCAAGAAGGATCCTCTTCTCTCAACAATAACGAAAGAGCATCATGACTGCTAGCATGAATACATACAGGAATATTTTGCAGCAGAAATTTTCTTGCAATTGTTCTTATGCAAGAATGTGGTAAAAGAGATTTCTGATTTACCAGCCTTAGATAACTCCTTAAATAACATCAGTAATAGATAAGCATGAGGAATATCTGGATTAAATGATAATTAAACTTTTCATTTACAGTTTCAAAGTTAATATCTCTGTTACAACTTTATTTTCCTTAATCCCTTAAGGCAATGAAACCACCCATTGCAGACATGATAGGAAAAAAACCCCAAATTTCTTGCCTGGGAAAAAGCTTTGAGAACAACAGAAACTAGGAATGAAAAATATTAATTGCACCTGTTTCCTGTCCCAACAAGAATATTTTCAAATGTTTTTCAAGTTTAATTGAACATGTCCCAAACACTAAAGTTTCCCCTTCTGCCCACACGGGATCCTTCTACTGTCTAACAGATTTCATTGTCAGGATGTTTTACCTGTTCTAAACTCCCTGTCTTTGTTTCACCCCATCTCTGCTATTAAACATTATTTACAGACACATCTTCAAGAAAGTGCTTAGTGTGCAAGTGATTTAACATGAAAAGAGCTTTAAATACCAATAATAGACTGTAAAATCTATCCTACTACTTTCTCATTCTCTAAGGTGCTTTTAGTCCTAACACTTAATTGCAGCTGACATTTAGAGAGACTCACATTTTAAACCTCAGGCAGGTAGTGAGCAGTTGGATTAACAGTTCATTACCAAATCCTTCGTGTTGGTGTAAAGCCAATAAGATAAGCTAAGGAGTTGCTGTGAATTCTTAAAACCCTTTCTTCTTGTATAATTATGTACCAATCATTGGAACATCACTGCTGATATACTCAATAGCTCACAATTATGTCAAAGTAAAACTGTTTAATATTTGTCAACATTTTTCTCTTACACCTTTTAATTTCTCTTCATATTTTTCTCATAAATGTTTGGTGTGATAGAAGCCACATAATTAGTGCTGAAAGCAACAGTTTAAAATGAAGAGTGTAGTTCTATTATTAATATATAGATATGTTTCAGATGGGTAATAACTTATTGCATATCATTTTATCATGTTTCTTTATGGAATTCAAATCCTAAAAAAAGGTGACTTGTATGTCGTCTTATGAAGACCATTTAAAATTTCTTCCTTTTTGCCTCAATATAGTGATTTTCAGAACATGTATCATTCTGTCTTACTCTGCAATTAGATTCTGATATTTAATTTTTTATTTTTGAGTCTATAAAGGAAAGGAGTGTGTATATTAATGCTGACAGTTTTCTTTTGCTATAAACTAATGCAAATTAGTGATTTCTGGATTTCAGATCTAAGTAACTGTCCTTGATTAAAAAAAAAAGAAGATAACTTTCAAAAATAACTTTTTGAGTACTTTAAACATATATTTTGTCTTGAAGATCTGTGAAAGAAAGGAAATTCATTTATCCATTCTGATTTATTTCAGCTTAAAGATAGTTCATCCATCATGCTGTTAGGAATTTTAGAAAGTACTTCAGACCATTTTACTTTTAGGGAATCAAATAGAAGTAGATGTTGAATGATCTGCTGAAGAACATGCTAATTACTCCACCATATATGCAATTTGCGCTGTCATGTGAAACTGGGTTTAGGAAATCAACTTCAAGGTTTTTACCCCCCAGGTATTTTAAACCAAAATATAACCTGAATATTAATAACAAAAAAAACCAAAACCTAGAGAAAGCTCTATTTTTAATTCAAATTTGTACTACAAAACATTTTTTTCTTGATTTTATTGAAAATTCAAAGCAATAATTACCTCATCACATCACATTTTCTTACCTCTGCTACTCAGGCCAATTTTTCACACAAATTTACTTCAGAAATGTTGTTAGGGGTCATCCAGATGTCCAACTATGGCAAGATAAAACTACAAATCATGATATAGAAATGTGACCTTGATTTTTCTCGAGGAACATGTGGTAAAAACTTGAAGGAAAATCACAGGAAATAAGAGACTTAGAGAAATTGTACTAGGCTAGTTTTTCCCTTTTTAATGTCTGAGCCATAGGTCCTGCTTTAGGCATAATTCCTAGGAAACCAGACTGCTGCAATATTCATAACTGCCTGTAACAGATGTTGAATGCACTTTTCTCCTCTCCCTTCCATACAGATGGAATGTGCATGCTTATGCTCCAGCTTACTTGCAAAGGGAACAGACAGATCTGTCAGGAGACTCTCACTAAGAAGCATCACATAAAGCATCTCTTTTCCTGTACAGACAAAGGCCCCAAGAAGTGGAAGGACTTAATCATGTGTGCATGAATAGTGAAAAACTGTGTAACGCAAACACGCTTTTGAACGGGAGTGTGTGCATATCTATGGTGATAATATTTAATGGAAGGAAGCGGAATCTGAAGGTAAAAGTATCTGTCAGCTTCAGACTAATAGTACGTATTTCTACTCTAAAGGTTCTTTATTGCAAGAGAAACATAGGGGTTATAGGGGAATTTCATCTCAGTGTTTTTCATTCTCTAAATGTTCTAGGCTAGATTTCTTCAAGTAATATGACTAGACACAGACCTGTGCAGAGTAATTCCTGACCCCTACCTCTGTCAGCTCTCTAGGGCATCACCCTGGGATGAGATTAAATAGAAGGTTTCCATTTTTTTCCACTGTCTGCAAAAAAGAATCTGCTGACCACACAAGATTTCAATCATCAACTTTTAGAAAAAAGATTGATTCTATCCATCAGTGTCTTCATCCCTGAGAGTCTGGCTTTGAAGCACCTAGGTACCTGTATCTTCTCCCACTGCATTGCAAATCCCATGTGTCCAAATGTTTCCTTAGGCCACTAGAGAGCTGATGCACACTTTTCAAATTCTCCTCAACGTAGGCTGCTTCATTTATCCCTGCAAAACTTATCACCGAGTTCCAGGTCATATTCTCAGACCAGACAGCAGTGACATCTCCTAAAGTATCAGGTGAAGAACAGGGGGGTGGATTAGGTGCCAAAACTTCATGGCAAAGAAGTAAATCTGCCTGTAAAAGACAAGGTGCTTTCCTATGTCCTAGGCAAGAACAGATAAGGAATTTTAGAGAAGCTGTCCCAAATCTCCCTTCAGCTTCAGTTTCTGTAATTTGTCCATGTGCATGGCAACATGTGCATGGTAATTGCACCCACTCAAAAAAAGCCCATCTCAAAAACATGACCGCACCACAACAGGTATGAGTATGAACCACACGGATACATGCTGCCTACTTGTGTGAGAGCCTACCCGCTGAACAGCTCAGGTGGGAGGAACATGATTTTGGCAGCAATTCAGCTATCTGAAAAACACTTTTCTGAAATACTTGGCTTTCTCCAGAGATATAAAAGGTAGGGCAAAAGTGCCTTGAAATCAGCTGCTATCCTTGGGCTTTGGCAAGAAGATCACATTTAATGGGCTCATTACATCTACTGTCAGAAATCAAATCCTTAAAGAAAATTTTAAACAAAAATCACCAAAACACTTTTTGCCAATTTAAATAGCAACTGCTCATAGAGATGAGTGGCTGGAGTCTCCAGAATGGACCAAGTACAAAATAGACAATCCTTTACTGATACAAAACAGATAAAGGGAAATTAAACCACATAGATGCAATAAAATATTTAATTGTATATGCAAATATGCACCAAGTTCAACTATTAACCTGTAACTGCCAAGTCCACCAGTAAACCATGTCTTTAAGTACCACATCCACGTCTTTTAGATACCTTAAGGTATGATGGTTCCACTACACCCCTGGGCAGGCCTTTCAGTGAAGAAATTTTTCCTAATATTCAATCTAAGCATCCTCTTATGCAACTTGAGATCATTTCCTCTTGTCCTTTCACCTGTTGCTTGGGAGAAAAGATCAGCCCTCACCTGACAGTACTGACATGAATGCATTTCTGAACTTTAATAGCCACTTGATTTTAGGGCACCACTAGAAACTGTGAGACAACTGTATGCAGTGATGCACCCATTCAAACACAGAAAGACATGCAAATGATTATGAGATGGCTTAAAAGAATAGATGCAATATATAGGATTAAGATATAAAGTAAGAAAGTGAAATTTAGACCTAGACTGCAGCATAGAATAGATGCATATGTCAAATAACTGGAATTTGCTATGTATGGGTACTACCTTAATAGTGAATACACACATCAATTTCTTCCTCAGAAAGGGAATGGACAAACTACATTAAAATTACCAGATCATCTTTTGATCAATTATCACAGAGAGCTGCAAACAAATCAAATTCCAAGCAAGAAAATTTTTTTCCCAAACAGTCATGTTATGCAAATTCTCCTGTGCATCATGGATTACTGTTGAGATTCCATGCAAAAGCTGTTTGTGATATCTACATAACAGAGTGCACATCAAACGTCAGGATAAAAATCTGCAGTGATAAAATACTGAGTTGGGACTGCCATGCAGGGACAGATGCCAAGATAATAGCACAAAAGCTGTGCTGAGCTGGTTCTCTGTCTGGAATGGAAGACATGGACTACTGAAGTTGTAAGTTACACAGTAACCTGAAGATGGGAGTGATGTTGAGGAGAAAGGTGGATGTATTCCTGAAAGACACTTCAGTGCAGTTTCTTGCAAAACAAAACTGACATCAGAAGCTACGAGAAACTGACAGAAAAAAATGTATGCAATTCAAGCTGAGGTTTTGCCTGAGGAACAATGCTGGGCATTAGGTCATGAGCAGAAAGGAAAGCCATAACTATGTCAACAGGGAGAAGTGATGAACTCTAGTGACTTGTTTAATCAACATGTAGAAGATGCTTGCACAGAATTCCATGAAAGTCAGCATCCTGAGGTGAATCTATCACATATTTGCCTAAGAAGCTTATAAAAAGTCACTTAATCTCCAAATCTCGGTTTTATCAGAATGTAAAATACTGAACTAGAACAAAAAAACCAACCCAAACTCTGAACAGAAAATAAATGGACTCTGTTAGCTAAAATGAATGGCAATATGAGGTTTAAAAACCAGACCTTCTCACTCCTTTCTGCTGTCTCCTTGTATTAGGGACCTCTTCTTTCACACTTATTGTCACTTCCTGTGCTTTCCCAGGCTGTAAGCACTGCATGCACTTTTTTTTCCTGAAGAGATTTTGCTCTTTGTGGAGGCCCTCCAGCCTGGGTTCATGAGTAGTCCTTGCATCTCCCATCTCTCATCCAGAAATGATCTGCATGGTTGGCACAGCCACCAACTCTGTCAAAAATATTTTGGCCAAATATTCACCCATTTCTGCCGTTTAGTCAAACCCTTGGATGAAGTGAAGCAGTACCCTGTAAGACAGAAATAAACATATTGACCAGAAGAGTTTCCATCTCTGTATCAGTCGTGCTGGTCTTTCTCGCTCTACACATTGAGAGAAGGCTTGATACCACCAGCAGTACCATCTTACATTCCAAAGATGGAATTCCATCTATAACCAAGTGTTACAAAAAACACGTGAGCCCTGAAATCATTTGAAGTGGGCAACCACATTCCTTTGCACTGTTCATGTAAGTGAATGCATCAGTGCCATATCTTTCCAAAAGATTTTGGAAACTCCTTTTTGTCTGTGATATGGTGCTATTTAATGTGCTATGTTGCTATCAACACTGCTCAGACTTCTGCTTTGCAGGATTAATTTGTGTTTTTTCTCACCCCTCAGCATTTATCTTCATTCACTGAAGTTACTCTCACAAATTATTTCCTCCCGTGCATATATGAGTATAGGTGTGAACAAGTGCTGAGATATGCCCCTTTCATATCTCAGTTGTTGAAGAGCCCAGTATAGTGCTTTGAAAATTCAAAGTACTGTTAATGAGATGTAAATTAATACAACCTCTTTTACACTCATGTCTTTCACTGAAAAGTTTATTTTACGGTTTATCTATGTCTTGATCCAGCTACAGCTAATATTTGAAAATAGGAAATGACAAATCAGCTGTCAGTATGGAGTCACTAGATTGCCACCCCTAATATTAGTGGAGCAGCAAAATTAATCTGAAATTAGCATGCATGGATGGGATTCAGCTGCCTGTATTTTCCACCAAAGATGTCTAAAAGATTTTTCAAGATTGAGAAAACTAAAAGTGTGCCAGTGTCAACATCATCTTTAGTAACAACAATTTTAAGCATGCATTGTTTCTCCATTTTCACTGTTGTTGTGAGTAACTCATTTTGCTGATAGGGCAAGATATGCAAGATTCTGGTGTTCTGCTAAAAACACCTTAGCCTGGAATGTCATGAAACATTGTGTGATCTGGACTCCACAGTCTCATTTTGCGGGTTTGAAATGTCTGAGATATCTTTCAGTATCCCCCAGAGTCAGAACAGTCCTAAGTCCCCTTTAATTCAATGAAAGCCAATGAATGCTGTCAATACACAGGGACAAAAGTACTGCAAACTTCAGAAGACCAATTCAAATCTTTAAATAGCCCTCTTCTTTTTCCTATTGTTTAATCAGGATTCCATGGAGTTGCCATACCGGAAGGATGGGATGGCATCCAGAGGGACTTGGACAAGCTCCAGAGAAGTGGACTCGTGCGAATCTCATTAGATTCAACTAGACCAAGTGCAAGTGGGTCAGACAACTGGCAATATTGGGGGATTTATGAGGGATCTATTTATCCCCCAGAGGTCAGGCTGGATGGAGCTCTGGACAACCTGATCTAGTGTAAGGTGTCCCTGCCCATGGCAGAGGTTTTAGAAACAGATGACCTTTAAAGTCCCTTCCAATCCAAACCGTTCTATGATTCTGTTCTATGATTCTGTGTCATTCATCTTTGTGCTAATTTTCTACTTACTGGTGAAGTCATGTTCTACCTGCTGTGTTTTTTTTCCCTGAAGTCATTCAGTGGTCAAGTCTCCTAGTCTGTGCCATTTTCACATCATTTTCCTCTTTCTGAATTTGCTTTGTGGTCACTGCCACCATATTTGTTGCAGCTCTTATGCCATTGAAATGATACATCATCACCAGATGGCCCTGTTTGAAGGGGCAGAGCACCAGAGAGTGAGAGCTAGCTGATTAAATAATGTGGAATCAAAATTTTTAGATGTTCCCAGCTTCCTGGATGTCCTAGAGAGTTAAAGGTACTGCACATCTGCTAAGGGCTTCTGTGTGCTTGGGATCATAGCTTCATTTCTGCGAATACCACTCATACAAGACCTGGGTGGTCCAGTCAAGAAGAGAGAACTTGCTCCATTACTGAGTAAAGAAAAAGGGTACTGGGAGAAGGAGGGGGTGTAATATTTTGTAGAGCGTAATGAATAATAATTGCTCTGTTCAGTTTCTGTGACAGTTTGGGGTTTTTTTTGTTTTGTTTTTTTTTTTGTTTTTTGTTTTTTTTTTAATTTTTTGTTTGTTTAGGTTTTTTTTTTTGAAAAGAGAGAGAAAAATGAGAAGTTCTATATGACAGGTTTTTAGTGAGGCAAAACAGAGACTAGGACTAGTCTAGAAATTCTCAGAAAAGTTGCAGAAAATTAGAAAGGAAATTTAAAAAGAATGAGTAAAATTCTATAATTCCTTGTGTAAAATACTTTTCAGAGTTAAAATCTCTCACTACAATTCAGTTTCCCTCAATTACTTTCTCACCTGGAGTAAACTAAATTGAAATAATTGGGAAAACACACACACAAATGTTTTACCCATTTTATCTTGCCCTTTAAACCATATATTTAGTTAAGCAGGCTTGTTGATGCTCTAGAGAGCTCCTCTAAGAAAGTCTTGAACAAGAAGCAAGAAAGTAGATATATTTAACTATCACAGCTCTAATTCCCCTTCAGACAACTCAGAATAAAGATCGCATCTGAGACTGAGAAAACCAATAGAAGGTATTTAGATACTGCATTATTTATGAAATAATAATTATCCATAATTATTTTATTAATCCAAATATTTATTATTTATTTTATTAATCCATAATTATCTTATGGAATAAGAAAATATCTGAATATGGTTATAACTCTGCTAAGCAATGCCTGAAGTACAAAAAATTATAAGAAATAGTCAAAGGAAATATGCAGCCTCAGCTTCCAACAGAAAAAGATAAAAAAATTTCTGTATCTGTGGTTCTTTGATGCCTTTCATATTTTTTTTTATCAGGTTTACTCATTTGGTGTTGATTTGGCATGACTTTCAAAGCATGCACAGGCAGTGCATTCAAATTTTGTCCACCTGAGTAGATAAAATTGTATCAGAATTATTCTTGCTTTAATTATTCAAGGATGGAGTGCACGTTAACACCATGAGAAGCATGACATTCTAATAAAGAAAAGACCTTGAGTTTCTGATTCTTGGGCTTTGAATCTCAAATTGAGTGCTGGATGCTTTCAGTGAGTTGTTCACAATGAGCCCATAAAATTGTGCAATTCATGAATATGACAACAAAAAAAATCCAGAGAAAAATTATTTGATATATAAGTATTCTGTGAACAAATCTACTTGCTGAATTCAGTTATTTAATGCAAGTTACTTAATACTTGTATGCACCAAATGTGGGAAAGGAAGAACACATAAAGTCATAAAACCTGGTATAGAAGTTCATTTTAGATATAATGAGAAGACATTAAAGAAATTGAACTTCCAATTAATATCAGGAAAATCTTTTTTATAACAGGACTATTAAACAGCCTGATAGGGCAGTGACAAAACCCAAGATGTTTGAGGCACCTAAAACTGGACAAGACACAGGAAACTGAATTGCTTGGCTTAGGTCTGTATTAGAAATATGGAGAACTAGAATATGCTATCAATTGCAAGATTATGCAGTTTATGCAGACACGTGTCACAAATACTTTAACTTGTGATGCAGGTGTACATTTTCTGGACAAGTATGATTCCTTTGGGATACAACTATCCCAAATTACACTGGAAATGAAATAAAGCATTGTGTGGGAAAGTGAGCTACTGAAATCTGTGCTAAAAATGGACACAGGAGTGATAGAGTGGCTCTTCTGGGCTCCTAGTGTCCAGTCTGGGTCAACCCATTGCAACAGACCAGCTCTGCAGGACACATTTGGTGAATATTTCCATTCTTTATTACTACTCCATTGCAACTCTAAGGTTGTACTGTTCACAGAATAGGATAACCCAGAACAAAAGTTACCAAATACATATCCTTTGCTTTCTTCCTGAATGATATTATGCAACCACAGAATATGAATTCCCTTCTTATGGTCTCCTTCCTTTTCTTTTTCCTCAACTCTAGACAAGCTAGAGAATGACAATCTCTCAGCTCTTGCTGAAATCTTTAGCAAAAACCAGAGATTTTTCTAGTTTAATGCAAAAAAACTTATCACAAAGAGAAATCTTATTGGCCAGATGTTTGAACAGCTATCCTCCCTGATAGACAGTTTGCCAGCATATGAAAACTTCATGGCAAAAAACACAGGGTGTTTTTGTTGTTGTTGTTGTTTTTTTTTGGTTTTTTTTTGTTTTTTTCTTTTTTTTTTTAACAAAACATTTCTGCTTTTGGAATTTGTCTGGATATAGAATAGCTGTACATAAATAGAAACTCCCTCTTCCCTTGAATTCTTGTCCACAGTTTTATCAGGTTGACGAAACAATCCCCCATAATATATTTGATGGCAAGGGTATATGCAGCATTTTATATAGAATACTGCATAAAATTCAGTGAGGATCCATGGCTCCATGAGTCTGTAAACCTGCAACAAAATAGATTTTTATGTTACTGTTGCAGTTGAGAATGTCCAAAGTCCTCCAATCTTCCACTTGTATTATTGTCTCTAGATTTCTGATTCTGCAAAACACTTCAATTAATTCTAGACTCTGAAACGGAATCATAAAAATGGCATATAAACATAATGAAGAACTAGAAAATTTGTAATTATTTTGGATAAAGAAATCAGATAAACAAAGCGATTGTAGTATCATATTCTGATTATATGTTTAAATAAATGATATTTTTAAACCAACAATACATAAATACGAGTCACATATGGATAACTCAGCATCCCAAGGATTGCTTTCTTGGAACACTACATTAATTATTAAAACTAAATTAGAACCTAAGAGAAAGTTTAACCCCAATGATCTTAACAGAAGAAACATGTTAAATAGTGTCATGGAGTGACTAATGTCAGTGTTGGTGAAATTAAAATTATTAAGAAAAAGATTTGAAAAGTTAAAAAAATTAAAAAATGGGCCAGATTTATTAGTGCCCCCAGATCCTTACTTGTGCTTATGGTGTAAATCCTCCGGCTAAAAGAAGCTGATAAGAAGCTGGGAAAGCAAATTTCTATTTGCTTCTAACTAATATCTGCATTAAGGATACTGACTGAAATTCATACATCAAAGCCTGATCATTAGCTTGAGTCTTTAAAGAACAGAAATCTGTTGAAAATATCAAGAAAAAAAAGATAAACAATATTCTAAATGTAATATGCCACAAATGAGAAAAAAGAAAAGTGCTTTCTATTGTGAGAGACCTTACATTTTTCTGAGATATATATACCCACAAAAAATCAAACCCAAACAAACCCACAAACCAACAAAGAACTGCAAAACAACACTTACATTTGGAAAAATTATGCAATTTGCCTGCTGGGTAAAACCATGCTAAGCAACCCGATTCTTTATAGGCTCTATCTGTATTAAACAGCTTGAAATAATTACAGCATCTGAAAAAGTTTCAGTCTAAAAAAATGGCTTTTTCTTACACTGGATGGCTGAAAACTTGTTCCAGTGTCAGAACTGACATCAAGCTGAGTATTTTGTCAGTGCTTTTGGTTTTTCCAAAGTGGTCATTTGGCACAAAGCACAAAGAGGTAGGTGAGCTTTGAGAATGAGATATGGAAGGTGGCAGAGTAGATTAGAGGATGGCTGAAGAGCTGGTGATAAATAGCTGATGATCTGAAGGACATACTCAGAGAGAAATGCTAATAGTATCACAGGACAGCAAAAGAGGTGAAAGCATCATCCTTAAAGGAGACATGAAGAGCAGACTTTCAGTAAATGTAATCAATCATTTGTATTTGCTTGTCAGGGACCCTGTCTGCTTCAATTCATGGCTGTGGGCTTGAGGTGAGGTCATGATCCACAAGCATTCCATTAAGCAGAAGTTTCAGTTCACTGTTGTCTCAGTGAACGGAGAAGTTATATCTCATTGTTTCCCCTCCCCTGGTGCAGTTAACCTGTTCAAGTATCCCTATGCCATGGTGCTCTTTGGACAAGGCTGTGGTGGGAAAAAAACTAGCTCACCATATCCATGGTAGCAGAAACAAAAGCAGCAGTGCTTAGAATGACAAAATATTTTTATTAAAGGGATTAACAATTTTCTGGTTAACGTACTGTGCAGTCAGAAGTATTGCCTTGTTGATGGCAAGAGGTAATGCTGCAAGAGAAAGGGAGGCATCTTGCTCATGAGAAGGGCTGCAGGAAGAGAACAAACACTTGATACTGGTAGTCTGCAGCATAGCAATACCACTGAATAAAACCCCTTCCATTAATTTACTGATCTGACAACTCTTTAAAGGCTGGCATTTCTTCCCTCGCTGCTTAGCATGTCTCCAGTTCGTGCAGCCTGTTTCATGAGCTCATTACAGAACCTCCGCATAATGTATTGCTATGCTATCTATCCTTTTAGGAGTTTACAGATTTTATTTTCTGCATGATAAATAATATTTCTGTGTGGGTTTTTTTTTAAAGGTGATGTGTTCCAAATTCTCATTGTGCTTCCATCCACCCAAGAAGTCTTTATTGGCATAAAAGCTTTCTGCTGAATTATTTCCTTAGCATTCCTTCTTTTGCTCCAATAAGACCATCAGTATCTGTTCTCTCTTTTAGTGTGGTTCTTATACAAATGATTGATGACATTTATTATTGATTATTGATGTATTATTTATTGTTTGATTATTTATTGATTATTTATTATCATGATTGATTTTTTAATTGAGCAAGAAAAATGAGAGTATATCAAAAGAATATGATTTAAGGTATCCTGCCATTTGAAACAGCTGGCAGTCCTTGCTGACAAATTCATTCTCTGCCCTTATTCTGTTCTTGGCTCTATACCCTCATTCTCCAGATAAGACTTTCACATGGTGGAGTTCTACATATTAACTCATACCAGGAATGGTATCCTTACTCATCACAAAGCAAAGTACGGTTTTACAGCAAAAGTGGTGTGCTGAATATGGACCAAAAGTACAGGGGAAACAAAAAGCAGCACCTTCAGAGGAAGCTGCTACAGGTCTGGCTTGTGTATTCCCTGGTGGTAATCAAAGACTTGTGCTTCAACTCAAGCAGGAAAAAAATCTGACTTCCAAATACCATTTCAAAGACAGTATGTTAAAACTGGTATCCTTTCTGTGATACCCAAAATTCTACATTTTTTCCCAGACTCATAAACCCCAGCCATGATATGGTAGAATTCATCATTAATAAGACAAACGAGACCCTTCTGGTTCCTGTTTATTTTCTAAACATGTAATTTTGTCTTTAGAGAAGGTATTTCTGAGATCAAATCTACACAATATTTTCTCCAATAGATACATCCAAAAGCCTTTTACCAGATCTTCTACACTACAAAGTTCTCAGATCGTTAATTCACCATTTATTGTAATTAATATATTGGCATTCAATCTGTTAAGAAAAGCACAAAACAAAGCTTCGCGTTTATATTTAAGTCTTCTGATGATCCTCTTTACCAACATGAAAATGACTATAAATGTGTTACAAAGATCTGGATTTCAGACTTTTTTACTCAGAACAGCAGACAAAAGCCTTTTTTTCATACCACTCATAAGAGAAAGTAATTAGAACAGCATTTCAGTTGTCTTCACATTCTAACCACAAATTAGGAAAAGCTACAACAGTCTGACGTTCCCAAACAAGTAGTTGCACAGAGTGCCAAGTAAACATAAGGAATGCCTGGGATGGGGGGAGAGATGGCAAGTACTTTTCTTAGGAGCAGGTTTATAAAATTCTGTATCTAAAAGCAGAGTTCTTTGCAGTCCATTTTATTCTGATTTGTTAACATGTTTTCATGTAGAATTAGCAAATGTTGATTTGGACCATGCATGCAAGTGGCAACAACACAAAGCTAGAGTTGGTACAAAAAGCTGTACAGTATGATGACAGTGCTGAGAGAAACAGTTACTCATTGTCATCCATAGCACTGCTTCCTTTTATTTGCTTGCTACACAGAAGTTCAACCATTCAAGTATTCTTTTTTTCTTTATGAAGCATAATTTGCTGCCCCCTCTTGTTTCCATACATTATTGTTTGAAATAACACATGACATTGATAACATGAGAATTTTTTTCCAAGGTTTTCACTGCAGAGAGTTGTAGAGCAGGCAAAGATTCAAAGGTCAGCGGATAAAGTTGTCCTGCCTCATTCTTGATTGGTTCATATCTGAGGAAGATTTTTACATCTTTACAAAGTATACATGGTTTTAAAAAGTCATAAAAGTTTGGTTTTTTTACATTCACTTCACAAGTGTAAAAATTATCCTAGTTGAAAACCAGAGAAGACCACAATGGTATAAACTTTAATATTATTTTCCTTTACCAGTTGAAATAATTATCCATATCCATTAATGACAAATATTTATAGGAAAAAAATTATTCCATTGTTCACAGTCTAATCTAAGGGAGTGAAAACAGTAGCTTGCAGTCCTTGCATGTGATATCTCAGAGATGAATGGAAGTGATTAATAAGGAAGACGTTTAACTGTAGGAATGACATATTGAGACTATAACCCAATGTAATCAGAGGAGTGGCAGCTGAGCACACTGTATCTTATCCTTTCAAAATAAAGGATTTATCCAAAAATAATCCTGATTTCACAAGTGTAAAGTCCATTAACAGACGCTTTTGATTACATCACTTCTGAGGTACCCCCCTGGAAAGGTACTCCTACACTTTTGAAATCCTGACAAGATCCTGTAACATCTATTCTGAGTACATTTCCTCTTGAAAACATTTTTGGCAAATTGGCTCGTTCAAAATGGGGAAATAACCTCTTTTCCAGGAATAATGTCCAACCACTGACTCTATTCCCAGGAGTCAGTGCCAAACATTTTTACGTTTCTTTGTAAATCAAAAAATCCAGAAAGCAAAAGACACCTTTAACAGATAACATCGTCATTTTAAGCCAGCAGCCAGATGTGACTTTAAGGCTACGGAGTCTATGAATTCCCAGTGTCAGCTTTATCTCCTGATACTTCCATTTGTACAGCACAGTGAAAGCTGATGGATGAAAACAGATCTCATTAACATGCCTAGCAGAAGACAAAACAATCAAAACATCACAAGTTACACAATACATTAAAAAAATGAAAAAAACACAGAACCTTCTCTCCTGCACAGGTTAAGCAACTAGTTTTCTTAGAAAAATGAATATTCTGACCTGCTGTTCAGATTTCCTCATCTGTACCACTCATTGGTTCCGTGTCATCAATCATTGGATTGTACCTTCATGTTGCCAAATTTTCAAAAGATTTAGTTCTCATCTAGACAGTAGGAAAGTCAGCTTTCAGGACTCAGTGTCATGTGTCAAACAAGAAAATGATGGTGAGTTTCTTAAACCTCTGAGAACTCTGAGAATTTTCACTTTTATATATGGACTTCAAAGGATAAACTCATTATTTACTTTTCTTTTAATTTGTCAAACTTTAGCACTCCAGCTCCAGATTTTTAAAGCTTACAGTCAGTGGTTTTCTCTGATGCTCATTGTATTTTCTCTCTCAAATTCATAAAAAAATTGAATATATCTACAGTCTGATGTAGCAGGCAAAGTGTATGCCTTATGCACTCAGACTTCACTTTGTTGAGCATTTGGTAAACATATTAGGATGGATTTTCCTTTGGGTGTCACTACCACGTGAAAAAAACAGAATAGTCTAGACACAAAACTTATTGAAGAGAGACAAACTGAGTCTACAGGATCTCTTCCACATTTTACATCTGTGAATCTGTCCAACTTTTCCACATCCCAGTAGAGACTGATGTGTTTCTTATTTACACAGCATTGTCCAAACCTGAACTGTTCTCTCTAGTAAATATGTGAGTCCCATTCTCTAACCCTGAGAGTAACAAGTCTGCTTCCTACTCAAACAGATAAAAGGTATTTCTTTTTCCAGTGGCCTCCAAACTTCCAGCAGGAGACCACCCTGACCTGTTTTATCCCCCATAACAAGCCAAGGTACTATTTGAAAGTGCAGTCATTGTTACGGGCTGAAACTCTGCCCAGCAGTTCCACAGTATTGAAAGCAGCAAGTCAGCAACTAAGGCTGGCCAGCCTTACACTACAGACACAGTCAATTCACAGGCTAGCAATGGTGCCAGCATATTATACACTTGGTAGATAAAAATTCTACAATTGGGAAATTTTTCCATTTTTGAGAAAAATCACATTATGCAGGAAGTAATACTCCCTGCACTCTTAAAATCTGCAACAGCTTTCATTCTTCTGTAGTGCAATTGATTGACAAGTTATTTTTTTATCGTTTTGGATATTATTTTTAGCCATAGTTATATACAGGAGGGGTGCTGTCTTCTCCAGTATCTTTTTGGGTTTTTTTCAAATAGGAACCACCATTTGAAACATCTTTCTTTTTAGTTATGGTCATGCTCAGCTTAGTTTGGTCCAACAGGCAAACAAATGCTGCTTTCTTTTGAAGAGATGATGGAATTGGTAGAAACCCAACAACAGGGTGTGCCCACACTGAATATATTCAGGAAAAGGCACAGAAATAGCCTGCAATTAAAAAGTACTCTTAGAAATAAAACACCCTGACCATGATTCTCTTTGGATTCCTCTCATGACTGCATGAAAATTGAAAAAAAATATTGCAGAAGAACTACTACATCAAAACAAAGTCATGAATAGAGTTAAAAGCTATAAACAGCCAGTAAATGAAAAGGGAAACATCGGCAGTTTGGAACATGTAACATTCCTCAGAGGGTTTGTAACGTGGGAAGAAAAAAAGCATTATAGAACACAAAAATATCCCCAGTTTGTGTGGAAGTGTCTGGGTTTTACATTCAGTGATTTAACTGTAGGTGTAACATTCTATATTGGTGTTAATATTTATCAAGCTGTTGATCCTGCAAGTTTAAGAAATAATTAAGTTTGGAAATCCACCTCAAAAATATTATACATTACAATGATGAAGAGAGAGACTTTTATATAAATCAGAAGGACAAATACTGCCCTGTTTGTATGAGCTGTTGCATTCAGTATGATTGCTTTTGTGTGAAGTTCTGAGATGAAAGTTTCCTGCATGTTTATCAAATTTACTCTGTGTGCATCTAGTGCTCTCATATTGTCATTGCGTTTAAATTTTGCATATGTCAAACCCCAATTTATCTATACAGACATGGTTTGCTAATTGCTCAAATTGGTTTACTTTTGCTCTTTTCATTGCTAAAACTGCTACAGCTTAATTTTGGATGTTTTCAGATGTTTTCCTTGACCATCTTAAAATGAAATCATAGGGTTGAAAATGCTGATTGTCTCACCAGTTGAGGGGACAGCTGGGGTCCCCATAAAACCATTCACCTTCTGAGGGACAGAGGTGTGCTGGAAGCTTGTGCATAGCACTGGTGGCCCACATTCCATTACTGCCATGGCAGTTCGATCTGCATGAGGCACTGAGCATGAGGACATCACCTAAAATCAGCAGAGAGAACTCATACATGGTAAGAATCACAGCTGTGCTAGTAACACCAACTCAGCTTTGTAAAATAGTTCTGTCAGGCCTCATGCAACATAAATTGAATTGATCTTTCTCCTTCAGTGGCAAGATCTAAATCTCTTCTCAAGCAGTATACTTCTTACATTGTTAACAGTTCCTGTCAAGAAAAGTCCATTTTTCCAGTGGGAAATACAGAAAAGAGAAATATTTTAATACTATTTTGCTGCTCACAGTGCTCACATATTTCACTTTTAAAGGCCCAGAATCACTACTGCTACTGAACATGTCTTGAGAAGGTAGTGCCAACAGCACATACATGAGGAGTGAGATTTGAGGATAAACAATGAGAAATTGTCAGGGATTGACTCCATTCTAGTCAGCCTCAAATGGAATTAAAATTTTCAAGACAACCTCTTTCCACAGTGGGCCTCTCATTAGACTGGTGAAATTAAAAACTAATTAGAAGCAGCAAGTTAGATTCTACCCAAATTCAACCTGTATGTGCAAGTTGAATAAACTGTCAATTTATAAAACAAAATGCTACAGGGTGAGGAGAATGGGGTATTGAAAAAGTCAGACAATTGCGTGATACAAAATAACAGGCACCATGCTTTTGTGAATTCTGCTGAATCCTTATTCATTAAAGCAAATTAGAATGCCATCGTCATCTTTGCCCAAGTTGTTACATCTGTCACAGAAGTGTAAAAATCAATTCCAAACTAATTGACACTTTGGGGAAAACAGGCTGGCAGGCAGTTTTCCAATATGAGGGAACAGAAGGGCAGAAGAACAACTGTAGGTTGGAGATGGCAAAACTGTTTCTTACGCAGTGCCTGAACAGGGCAAAATGCTTTAAATGGCAGTGAGAAAGTCTATCCTTTAAAATGAATCTTGTCCTCATGGCCATAAAATATTTCTCCACTGTGAGCAGTGAATGTGGTTTTGCTCAGTTTAAATGTCAGCAATCACACCCTTTGCGATTCTTTTTCCTGGCTGCCTTTACTCATTAAGTTGCTTCAGGAGACTTGTAGTAAATGCAGATCTAAAAGGCCTTGCCATAAGCAAATCTGCAATCTGTACATTTGAATAGCTTCCTCTGTGGCAAGAAACACTGAATCAAGGAATCTGGCTGCAGTGAAAGAAAAAAAATATTGTATCTTCAACAGTATTCTCTTAGTGATTGTCTTACTGGCCTTTGTGTTGCATCCAAATGATTTCATCAAATAACCCACCACACAGTTAAATATTGAAGGAGCTTAATGAGAAAAACAATCATCAAAGAATGAAAATTTTATTGGAAGAAAACCTGAAAATAATAAACATTTAGGTAAAAACCTTCAGGATGAAATCGTAATGTAGTTATGTACCGATATTGAAGCAGTTTCATCTCAATCTAATCCAATTACATAGATACTAAAGGTAAATCTAAACTCCTGCAAAAATAATCTATGAAGATGGCAAGCAAGGAAAATGTTTTTCATGGTTCCTGAGTAGGAATATTTTCTATTCTTTCTCTGCTCTTGCAAAGTCAAAAGAATTTTGTAGAAAAGCTGCTAAAAACCTGTGGAGCCAATGGAAAAAACACTCAGTGTTAACCTGTCTCTTCTCTCTGCAGTGTTTACCTTCCATTTCAATGGGGATGTAGAAGCACAGCTATTAAGTGCTATGGATAAATCAAATCCTGAAGCTTCAGATTGTCAATTCCATGTTTTGAATTAAAGAAACAAGAGCCTTAATGTGCACATCTATTTTTCTTACAAGCTTCAGCTAGTTTTTAATTTCAGGTTAATTTACCTTGCTTTTCTTAAACCTCAGACAAGGTTTCAGTTATACACTCAGTTATGCTGGCTTTTTTCTGTGAAGAGGTGAGTTACTCAGAAGTTTCTCTGCACACTAAAAATCCTTGTTGACTTTATTTCACAGCCTTACCCAGTGCAACTTTAAATATTGCTGATTCCAAATAATTCAGTTCCATACCATTATAGAGTGTAACATCATTCACATTCAAAGGCAAGTGAACAAGAAGGACAGTGTTGAATATTGCCACCTATGACTGTGAGAGGACAGTTCAGATGAATTCACCTCCGACCTAGATGACAGCTCCCAGGAAAGAGTGGCAAGCAACCAGAGCCTGAGGGATACCTAGACTGGTCAAGGAGGTCTCCAGAAGAAAAAGGCATGATCCTAAAACTTCATTTTTATCTCCTCCTAAATTTACTGTTGTATATTCCTTTTTATTTGGAAAAAAAAAATAAACAAAAAATCCGACTTTTTTTACTTTTGTGCATATTTAAGTGGGTTTTCCCTTTTATAATTTTTGTCAGTTTTTTGTAAATCTGAGTGGAAAATTAAAAGCAAGATGACAGTATAGGATTTCCTTTTCTTATCTTCTACTAGTACCCACTAAACATTCACAACTGAGTATTTCTTTGACCTACATCATGTAAAATATATTTTTTATTGGAACAGTGAAGCAACACTGGCACACAGCTACTGAACTGCTTAGTGTTTACTGAAAGTGGGACTATTACTTAGACACTGGCAATAAAGTAAAACAATAAGGAACATTTATGCAGTCTGTGAAATGGCTTTATAATGACATTAAAGGAGAATAAAATTTTTTAAAAGCACTGCCAGATCTCCATTAGTGCCTTACTGAAAATCCTGGACAGTTTGTCTCTCTGCCAGGAATTTAGGACCTTTATTGAATGCACTTGGCTTCATTACAGTGCACCGTGATTTTTCAACTGTCAGCTGAAACAACATGTGTGTTTACCTGATAAAGCAGATATAAGAGATAGATTTTTCTATTAAAGGAACCATTTCAGTGAAACAAGATATATTTTATTTCTAGAACTGAAGATAACATAAAAGGGTCACTAACACATCTCCATAAAAAGTACTGCTGTTCCACAAGAGGATTACCTAATAGCATAATTATAGACAGTGCTGTTTACAAATGTCCAACACTTTCCATTTTATACTGAGCAAATAATGAAACAAGGCTAAAAGATTTTTTTTTCTTTTTTCCTCTAATGATAACTGGTTTTATTTGCATATTTCAAAGTTTCTCCAGAAACAGAAAACACTGCTAGCAATTTTAGGATGTTACCCAAATGTACATCAGTTTACTCAAACTGATTTTGTTGTGATATTGCAGCAGTATGCAGTAGCCTGAAAGTCCAAATATGTTTTAATTTTTGAAACCTCCAATATGACCCCTTTCTGAGTAACAAGGGAAGTCCTAGCTTCAATTCCATTGTCTATACACAAGCCCAAATATTCCAGGCTTCAGGGTAAACCAAGACCTTTCAAAAGAAAGATGCAGAAGAATCACATCCTCCATGGATATAACACCACAGTAGTGTTGACAATTATGACATTTTGCATTGTGGTTCTGGGCTAGAGTCTTCAAGTCATGTTTCTTGGAAGCTCAGCAGAGGTGGAAGGATGCTATTTAATTTCTTATGGAGGAGGCAAATGAACTTTGAATTAAGATGTCTCGTTTCCTTTTCTGGAAGCACGAGTGTTGTTTCTTCTTGTATTTAAAATTACTTCCAATATAAGAAATGGAAAACAACTGCCAAAATACCAAGAGAATGATGTTATAAGTTTTCTCAGGAACTCTGCTCATGCTCTGAAGTTTGCATTTGGAGAAACTAATTATTATTATCTTTATCTGAAACATAGACTTTACATACCGAAGAATCAGTCTAACACCATCACTCATCGAAAGGCTTTGTGCTTTTATAACTTGAAAATTTGCTTCTAAGTTACCAGCCCAGTTTTTCAAGGACTCCTTCAATGAAGAATATTTTCAGCAGAGGTAAAAAAGGGCATGAAGAGATTCTTTGCAAATGTCGACTGGATAAATTTCCATGCAAAAAGACACCTTTCTCCCCAGTTGCTATTTTAATTGAAGACAATGAATTTAAAAGGTCTTTTCATGTGTGACCAATTGCATTGGTCGTTCCCAATACAAAAAACCTGCCATTTGCAAAAAGCAGTTTCTAAAACTCTCAGAAATAGCAGCCGTGTGGGGAGTGCCAGACACATTTGAAATGTTTTGTTGTGGGGGTAGCTATTTTGAACAAATCTTAATTATTTGAATGTAAAGACTCAATAAAACATTGAAATAAATGGAGCAAATGGTACGAACAAAATAAATTAAAGAGCATGCCATTCATATCTGGAAAAGGTTGGGGCCATTTTTGCAGAGCTTCTAAGGGAAAAAAGTAAAGAAGAATCAGCTCACAGATCACTGCACACTTAGTGATCCAATATCCACTGAGCTCATTACTATCCTTATCTAAATTCTGTGATGGTTTGGAGGAGGTATATAAACAATTCCAAGATAATTTAATTTTTAAAAAAATAACAGTTCATTTAAAAAGCATTTTATCTTTGAAAACAAACCAAAAGGTAACTTCAAAATGACAAATGCATTTCATCTAACCAACAGGAATCAAAAGATTCTTTTCAAGAAAAAAAAGATTATTTTTCACAGGCTTCATGTCAAGTTGATGTGTTTTTAAGCTTACAAATATCAACTGTCCTCTCCAACACTTGGAAGAAACATCTCTTTTCAAACACAGGGTTTGTTTTCTGTTATTGAAATAGCACACTTTGGCTGAGCCATAGCCTGGATCAACCCTCTGAGCAGCAGAGATACTGCCTGGGGGTTCCCAGGCCAGGTGTCACCACTGCACTAAATTCAGTGGCAGAAGTAACTCTTTGAGAAAAAGCAGAGAGGCAAAAATATATTTGCTTTCTCTGTACAGTCAGGCTTAACATACTTTTTAAGAGCTGGTGATGACATATTATGGTCTGTAATTTTTTTTCCCTCCATGTAGTTTCACATTGTGTGGTGTGGGAGGTGACCACCATGTCTCTCCTGCCCATGCAAGCCTTCAGGAGCCTGTGTGCTGGCTGCTGCTCTGTTAAGAGTTTCTGCACAGCGTACTGAAATACCTGATCTAGGACTTCCTCCATCTGGACAGGGATTTAGTAAAACAGCTCATCTGAGGCTGACCTGCAGGGTCAAATGCTAACATGCAAAGTCACCAAGATTGACCTTTCTCTTTCAGTCTGTATCTTTACTAGGAAACCAAGCAGAGCCAAGCATTTTTCACTGCTTCTGATGCCGGCTAGTACAGCCCAGCAATACACTCGTTAAACCACGTGAACCACAAAAATCTTCTTATCAACATCCAAACTTCCATTTGGGAACAGTCTTGGAAAGCTGGAAATTGTGAGAATGTCAACCAGGGTAAAGCTATGCTGAAGACAATGCAAAAAGTAGATTTAAAGATGTTTGCATTACCATAAAGAGGCCAGAACCCTGGTGCTGTTAAACTCACTAGACAAGATCTAGACTCTCTGTCCACAGAAGGATATATGCTTGAGTTAATATTTTCGTGTCTACTGTGTATACTAGATATACGTATGAACTTGAGAACAAGATCACATTTGTTCGTGGCTGACACTGTAGACATACCATATTAACCCAAATCAGACTGTGGGCAAGATCTGTCTGTTCATTTTAGTAAGTTTTGCATCAGCACCTAAGAGTGAAATCTATGTGGAATATTACAGTTTTGGGTAAGTGACTTAAAACAGAAAATCCTTTTGTGTATAGAGAGGTTTGAGTAAAAAAGGAGATCTTCCCTTCTTTGTTGCTCTGAGAGTGCCACAGTAAAAGGAAAGAAGGGAAAGAAGGGAAAGAAAGAAGGGAAAGAAAGAAAGAAGGGAAAGAAGGCAGGCAGGCAGGCAGGCAAGGAGGGAGGCAGGGAGGGAGGCAGGCAGGGAGGCAGGGAGGGAGGGAGGGAGGAAGGAAGGAAGGAAGGAAGGAAGAGAGGGATGGAGGGAGGGAGGGAGGGAGGGAGGGAGGGAGGAAGGAAGGAAGGAAGGAAGGAAGGAAGGAAGGAAGGAAGGAAGGAAGGAAGGAAGGAAGGAAGGAAGGAAGGGAGGAAGGGAGGGAGGAAGGGAGGAAGGAAGGGAGGGAGGAAGGGAGGGAGGGAGGGAGGGAGGGAGGGAGGGAGGGGGGAAGGGAAGGGAAGGGAAGGGAAGGGAAGGGAAGGCGAAGGGAAGGCGAAGGGAAGGGAAGGGAAGGCGAAGGCGAAGGCGAAGGCGAAGGGGAAGGGGAAGGGGAAGGGGAAGGGGAAGGGGAAGGGGAAGGGGAAGGGGAAGGGGAAGGGGAAGGGGAAGGGGAAGGGGAAGGGGAGGGGAGGGGAGGGGAGGGGAGGGGAAGGGGAAGGGGAAGGGGAAGGGGAAGGGGAAGGGGAAGGGGGAGGGGAGGGGAGGGGAGGGGAGGGGAGGGGAGGGGAGGGGAGGGGAGGGGAGGGGAGGGGAGGGGAGGGGAGGGGAGGGGAGGGGAGGGGAGGGGAGGGGAGGGGAGGGGAGGGGAGGGGAGGGGAGGGGAGGGGAGGGGAGGGGAGGGGAGGGGAGGGAAGGGAAGGGAAGGGAAGGGAAGGGAAGGGAAGGGAAGGGAAGGGAAGGGAAGGGAAGGGAAGGGAAGGGAAGGGAAGGGAAGGGAAGGGAAGGGAAGGGAAGGGAAGGGAAGGGAAGGGAAGGGAAGGGAAGGGAAGGGAAGGGAAGGGAAGGGAAGGGAAGGGAAGGGAAGGGAAGGGAAGGGAAGGGAAGGGAAGGGAAGGGAAGAGAAGAGAAGAGAAGAGAAGAGAAGAGAAGAGAAGAGAAGAGAAGAGAAGAGAAGAGAAGAGAAGAGAAGAGAAGAGAAGAGAAGAGAAGAGAAGAGAAGAGAAGAGAAGAGAAGAGAAGAGAAGAGAAGAGAAGAGAAGAGAAGAGAAGAGAAGGAAAGAGAGAGAGAGAGAAAGAGAGAGAGAGAGAGAGAGAGAGAGAGAGAGAAAGAAAGAAAGAAAGAAAGAAAGAAAGAAAGAGAACAGAATTTCCACCTGCCAGCTTCTAACCTGACAGAAAATCACCTGCTCCAGTGGAGGCACAGAGTGTCTCCAGTCATATTATATGTGCCCTCCTGCAGTATATCTCTACACCATTGTCTTTTTCCTTTAAATTTTTTTTGCTTCTCATCAGAAGAAAGTACATATGATGCTTTTCACTTCCCGCCTTCTTGCACCCTAACTATTATCTTTTTTTTTGCTCTGAGCAGTGGTTCTGCAACAGAAGAGTAAGACTCCCTCTGGCCCCATTCCTAGATTTCTTCCACTGCTTGTTGCCTTCTCTGCTCAAGTGTCTGCCATGAATTTAATCCTTTCCCCAGATTTTGTCCCCACTTTTCAAAAGCATTTCTTGAGAGTGTATCTGTTTTTCTCAAGAATAATTCCTGCGTGCTGAAGTCACAAGTACAACAAATGATCCTGTCTTTCAGAAGGAATTTTAAAATCCTTCCAAAGTTACATGAAAATATCAGATATCCCTGCTCTGAAATGTGCTTTGGTTGCCCCTCTAGTTCTTGGCCACAGGTAAGGTAAACCAGTCTCATTTTAAGGCTTAGTTTGTCTTGGGTCACAGTTTACAAGAAATTACCTTATCAGTTTTTCCAATGACTTTGTTATTACTGGCAATCATGCTTTATTCACTTCACACCTCTCATCTACCTCATGAAATAGTGAGAGCAATATTTGTCTGCTTTTTCTTCTTTAATCCCTAGCTATGCTAAAGCCTGTAAAATTTGAATACAGATACAGTTC
Source organism: Chamaea fasciata (assembly GCF_029207755.1). Lineage (NCBI taxonomy): Eukaryota > Metazoa > Chordata > Aves > Passeriformes > Sylviidae > Chamaea > Chamaea fasciata. The sequence continues at coordinate 80,960,195 of NW_027094088.1, read as the reverse complement.
TGGGTCCCATTGTTTTCCTGATTTTACAAGGTCTAGAAATTCATAATTTCTACTGGCTGTTCTCTGTGTATTCTTTTCCCTTTTCTTCCACTTCCTCATGCTCCTTTCTTTGCTGTGGATCTTGATCATCCAAACACCATTTCAGCTTGGAATGTGAGAGGCAAGTTCAAAGGGTGAAGAGCCATTCCCATACACTTTCGTATGGACTGAGATTCACTGATTGGATTCTCTCCTTCTGGATGTCCATGACTCTTGCTAGAGCAGTTCAGTTAGTGAAGGCATTAATAGTGTTCCCTCTCTCTGCCCAGAGAACCTTCTTTATGAAGCACAGTTACTATCAAGGCTGTTCTATTTTCCCAGATTTGGCTGAACTCAAACCAGAACGTTAAAATTCAGAGGGAGGAAAAAGACACATGCACAATTAAGTCAACTAGAATCTGAAATCCCCGGCAGAGGGGCTTCACTTGTAGCCAGCATGCAATCCAAAATCTTCCTTTCTGCAGCCTCCAATCCTCCTTTCTTTCTAAAAGCAGAAGTGGAGTGTGACTGAGGGATGGGCCCTACTGATCAGAGGCAGCAGTGGAGTTATGCCTCAGACTGCTCCTCAGTCCATGAAGCTACATTGCATTGTTTTGCACAGTCCACTGAAAATTATGCACTCTCAGCTCCATGGAAAACAAAGGTCTGTGAGAGGTCATGCAAAGCCTCATGGAATTTTCTGTTTTGAAAATCTGGTTGGTGAATCACTCTGACTGCTTGCTTAATCTTACCTTCATTGTGTTATTTATCCTCAGCTTCAGGCAGCAGATGAGTGTCATCGTTTGTGTGCCAGGCTGCCATGCTAACACTGGCCATATTGATATACCCTCTAAACAATATGGTTTTAAGGACTAATGCCCTACTCTGCGCCAAAATGTGAACATGTCTTGATAAGAGGGTTTGGCTGTCTTTTCACTGGTGTGCAATACAACACAGTCTACACAAGTACTGTACATATCACAAACAGGGAACCTTCGAGCAATAACAACATGATTAGAAATTAAAATATGCCCAGCCTCATCCTGGTTTTTTTTCCCCTTCTCAGACAAATAGCTGTCATTTAAGGTAAGGTCCTACAATGGCTTTATCAACCACAAAAACAGTCCCATAACCTGTTCTCTCTAGCATGCTGATTACAGATCTGATAATTTGGCAGGACTAAGGAACTGGAGTGCAGCTGTTATTTGCTTTTTAAATGTCTCAGGGGAAAAGATACAAGCACAGAGACACCCCCTCCCCCCCCCCACACACAGACACAGACACACATACACAATTTAAGTGACTCATTAATTAATCTGAGGAGAGGTTCTCTCTTCGATGGGCTGCACTGCAGTCTGAGCCAGGCAATGCAAAAAATCTTTTCTTGCCTGAGTAATTTGAGAGACAAAATTTCAATTGCTCAGTTAAAAATTACTGCATCTCCACATTAGGCATAACTACTGTGGATTTTGATGCAAAAACCATTGAGAATCCTTTCCTTTTTCCATCAACTAGCAGGGTGTTTCAAATTACAGTATGGTTCCAAGTCTATGTTTTTCCCTCTATTAGAGGCAGTCCTCTGTGTTAAGACACCTCCCAGATAGATTTCAAAAGTCTTTGGCAAATATCTATATTTTCTGGTCCCACAAACTACAAAATGCATTTCCATGATGGACAACTGACTTCAAAACCCATTTTCTTCATTACTCCCTGCTGCATAAACTTCTGAAAGTCTTTCAGACAAGAAATGTTCATGAAACCAAACAATACTCTGGAGAATACTTTGTAGTATCTATTCCCCTTGAAACTAAAAACCAAGCAAGCGAAGACTCTCCAGATGCCCTGGCAGTCTGATTAAAATCTGATTTTCCCATTAGGTATCCACTACTCTTAATCATGCCAGTTCTGTTTGCAGAGTATGGGTGACCCAGTAAAATATCCACAGGCAGATTACTTGACTATTTTGATAAACTGAATGACATACCAAACGGATAACTCCAGCCTATCTTACCTTCAAATGTCATCAAGAAAATTGTAATACCATAAGGTTTGTCAAAGATATTGACAAGGATTACAGAGCTGTCAACCAACACTGAAATTTGGAGATTTCATACGAGTCTTACTCTTTTACTCCTGTTATGTCTGTGCCACCACAGTGATGCGAGAAATACAAGTTATGACTTTCTCCTGGGCATTTCTCACACAAACAAAAATTACAACATATAAAACCACGCGATTCTTGATGCAGCCTATGAAGAGTTTTCCAAATCAGAGTGTTGCTACAATTTGAACTCCACAGTCAGCAATGTGGAGTTTTCTAACTCTGACAGTACACACCATCTGTTCTAGCCATGTGCAGGACAAACCATGTAAGATCTTTTTCTTCATGGATATCTTTGGAGAACTACATTTTTCAGAGATTTCAGAGATTTCCAAGTCCTGACTACACCTAGCCTAAGTATGACAAATTCTACAAACAGCCAGGAGAAGTCTCACAATCGCTCTTGTTCTTGTGGGAGATTTCAACTTAGCAGATGTCTGTTCAAATCACTACACAGCTGAGATGATACAATCCAGAAGGTTCCAGAATTGTGTGAAAGGTAACTTCCTGGACTAGCTGGTGAGAGAGACAACTAGAGAAGGTGCCTTCTGGGCCTCCTGTCTGTGAACTGGTAGGTAAAGTCTGGAGGCCACCTTGGGCACAGAAACGATAAAATTCCCAGAGAAATAAGGAAGAAGTGCAAGCAGAATGGCTACCTTGGTCTTCTGGAGGGCAGGCTTGGGCCTGTTTAGGAGCCTGGTTGACAGAGTCCTTTGGTAGACATCCTGAAGGGCAAAAGAGTCCGTGAATGCTGGATGTTCTCCAAGCCGAAAATCTTAAAGGCACAGGAGCAGGCAGTCCCCATGAGCTGAAATATGAGCCAATGCAGGAGATGGGCCTGGGTAGAGAGTTTTTTCTGTAACTCAGGAAAAAAGGAAAAAGTATGACCTTTTGAAGAAGGGGTGGGAAACTCAGGAGGACTACAAGGAAGAAAATTAGAAGACTCAAACCCCAGCAAGTATTTTATCTGGATGCTGCCATAAAAGAAAAGAAAAAAATTGTTTCTATAACTACATGAACAGCAAAGGGAGTGATAAGGAGAACTTATGAAGTTAAATTGTATGACGTTAAACAAGGCAAAGTGCCGGATCCTGCACTTGGGTCACAGCAACCCCATGCAGAGTTACAGGGTTAGAGAAGGGTGTCTGGAAAGATGCCTGTTAGAAAAGTACCTGGGAATGTTGGTCACTGCCAGCTGAACATAATTCAGTGTGTGCCCAGGTGGCCAAAAAGGCCAATGACATCCTGGGCTATATCAGCAATAGTGTGACCAGCAGCACCAGGGCAGTGATTGTGCCCCTGTACACTGCACTGCTGAGGCCACACCTCAAGTGCTGTGTCCAGGTCTGGAACTCTCACTACAAGAAGGACATTGAGTTGCTGGAGCAAGTCTAGAGAAGGGCAACAGTTGGAGAAGGGTCTGGAGCACAAGTCCTATGAGGAAAAGCTCAGGAAGCTCAGGGGGCCCTTATCACTCTCTACAATTACCTGAAAAGCAGGTGGATCAAGGTGGGTGTTGATTGGCCTCTTCTCCTATGTAACATGAAACAGGAGGAGATGGCCTCCAGTTGCACCTGGGGAGATTTATATTGAATATTAGAAAAAAAAGTCTTCATTGCAAGGATTGTCAAGCATTGAAATAGGCTGCTCAAGGAAAAAGTGGTGTCACTATCCCTGGAGGAATTCAAAAGATATATAGATGTGGCAGTTAGGGGAATGGATTACTGTTGGACTTGACAGTTGGTGAGCCTAAGGGTCTTTTTCAACCTAAATGATTGCACAGTTCCATGATTCTAAGCAATTAAGAAGGTGCATAAGTACCTTCTAAACAAGTGAAGTCACAGTCGTTATGGTTTCTCCCGCAGATTCAAATGTGTTAGGGAAGGGCAGAAATGACAAGCAAAGCATTAAAATAGCAACAACATCCAGATGAGCACCATCCTGAAGCTTGCACTTTCTTGTGATCAGTACAGCCATGTGGTGCTTGAATAGGATAAAGCACACATAACTGCGTTGGACTGTCTCAGTTCAAAGTTATGCTGCTTTTCACAGGAATTTTCATAAGCATTTTAGGTCCAATCTCCTCTCTTTCTAGGAGTGATTTCTCCATTCAGTCATTGCCAAAAGAAGGTTGTGACCAAACAGATCATCGGGAATAACATGCTCAATTTCAGTGATGATAATGCAATTTTTAGGGATGTAGCTAACATTTTTAAAATAAGGCTGTTATATCCAGGATGGTGAACACACTAACACTTACCCACATAGCTCAGTAAATATCAGCTATGGTTTTTTTTTTGTTATTTGTTGTTTGTTGTTTGTTTTTGTTTTTAAGTTGTGCATTAGCCAATAAGTAATTGCTTTATAATGTTAATCTGTTCATATTTTCCTGTCTTTTTGCCTGGACAGCTTAAATGTGACTGGGCAAGTCAGTGCAAAAGAGGGGTTGTAAAAGGGGCTCTGTGAGTTTGAAATGAGAAGATACAGCATGTGGTCAAATCTAAGGCCATGAAGGAAGTCCCCCTTTCCACTGAACCTCAGTGAAGTTACTACAGACTCCAGCCATTGACCTGAAATCACGGTACCCTTCCTTACCAATACGGGTGGGTTGCCTCACTATTGCTAAACTTAGATCATATTTTCTTTGCCTTATCTCTTTTTTACTTGGTAGATGATCCAGACATGCTTATCACTGACTTAACTGAAAATTGTGATTGTCCCCAGCTAAGCATTTTATAAATGCCTTTGAAGGCTTTGTGGGAGAGAGAATTTTTATTCTCACACCTCCATGAAACATGGGAGTTTCTTCCCTTTTAGAGAGAAGATGCATTTCAGTATCTATGTAGTCTAATATTTTTCTCTCCCTCTTACCTTGATATGTGTATTTTCAGTATTTGTACTTTCTGTGAACCCTGTGACTCTTGGCAGCAGCAGTAAATTTCCACATATTGCGTCAACATCTATGTCAGAAGAAGGTAGAGTTTAAGTAATTGTTTTGCTAGCTGAAAGGCTTTAGATGGCAAACAGAAATAATTGTCTTTTATCCGTTGGTAAAAAAAAGTGTAGAAAACCAGATCAAGTGCAAGTTTAAAAGAAAAAACAGATTAAGTAACTCAGCAAATAAGGAAGAGATTTGCACATTATTTGCAGTATGCTTATAGCTGAATTAATTTGACAAGACATGCATGTTAACCATACAGAACCTGAAAACATATCTGTCTTTTCCCTATGCAAAGGCAATGAATTGTTGGTTCTTAGTTACATTTTAAGCTAAAGGAAAAAATCCCTATCTGGCTGAAGACTCTAATTGATTGTTCTGACACACAAACTGGCAAAAATATAACGTTATGGGCTGCATAGATTTCCATAAGTAATTTATTCTGGCACAGTACTGCCATTGTTGCTAAATGTTTATAACACTTCTGAGGGGCTGGAGGCAATTCTTATTCATTCTTCAGTAAATGTGATCACGACCTGATGCTGCACTGATAGCCCTTCTCAATCTGCTTATAGCTATTGTTCATTTACAAGAAAAATGAACACTTAATAGATGGAAGAAAGGCTTTGTTTTCCTTATGTTTTCAGCTGGACAAAGGAAGACATTAATGCTGTTTTACAATCAGCGTGATATATTATCAAATCCGCATTTGGTTTCTTTCTTTAATTTGCTAAGTGCTTCATGATTTTCCTCCTTCTGTTCCCACTAGTGGGTTTACAGCTGACTACTGTTTACAACTTTTGCTAATGATTTTTTGATTTCTTTTTCCACAGTTCAAAGCAACAAATAATTTTTTTCTCTGAACATAAGCAAAACAAGTTTCTGTGCATCTGCATTTGTGGAAATTAGACTGATGTGGTAGGACGAGCCGAAAACTTTCTGTTTAGTGTCACTAATATTTCTCCAGAATCTTAACATGCAGGGCCATTATTACTATTAAGATCTTTAACCTTTCCTTTGAAAGCAAAGTATATTCCAGCAACTGGATCACTCACTAAATTTTAGATTTACATCATGAGTTAGTCTGGCTCAAGCCAATAACATGACTCAAATATGACCCAAAAACCTGATATTTTTGCACAATATTGCATCTTTCCCCATATTTTAGCTGCCTGCTACAAACTTATTAGAAGTAGGCTTTTTCAGCACCAACTGGAAAAGTTATTTCAGTTTCTGAAAAATGAAAAAGTAAAATCAGGAAATCTCCTAACTATGTAGAGAAGTTGAATCTCCTACCAGGAAAATAACTAAGATCTTTTATTTTGGCCCAGATCAATATATAAATGAAGTACCCCAAAACATTTGGTTATGCATCCATTCTGAAGGAGACTTATACTCTGCTTTCCTTAAGTACTGCTTCACAGTAGTTGTAGTTCACTGTCTCCAAAGGGCTGAGAGTAATGGACCAAATCTGTCATCCTGCAATATAGAGTTGGCTGATCAATCTGAATTATGCACCCAAGGACATAAAAGAGTAGCTTAAAAAGGCTGATACTAAAAAGGTACATCCTACTGGCCCTTCGCATGTTTTTATTTTTTTATATGTCAAGATTTTCACTCTTGCTCTTGCCTTTGAAGAGAAGAGCGCAATTCCTTCATGACTGTGGATGCTTTGATATGGTAGATAATCAACTGGGAACAAAATAATACCATATAGCCTACTGAGCAGTCATTTGATAACATCTATTTTTATCCATATGGAAACCAGATGTCCCAATGACACCTTTTAAATGATGCACACTTTCCTCCCTGGTTTACCACCCTGGAAAATGTGGTAGAGCAGTCACGTCATTGCTTAAGTCATTCAGCAGCCTTGTCACGTAATGTTTGCAGCACAGCAGCAGCAGCAGCACGGGTCTTTCACAGGTGTTAAATGAATCTGACAATGCAATCGACCTCTTGGGTATATTTACTTCCCAGCTAAAGAGCCAGTTCAGTTTCAGGATGACAACAGGCTGACAACACTCACAACCCTGTGAGTCTCATGCTTTTGGATGGTACCCACAAGAAAGCCCAGTTTGCTCCAGGAGCTTGCCAGAGAGGCCTGCTATTTCTACTTTTTGGCCACGAAGGACAGCCACACTGTTTCTGTTGGAAACAGCTGTAGTGGCTGCCAGAGAGACTGCAGTTTTTGCAGTCTGTGATCAGAGGATCCCTTAAGCAGAGCAAAGCTGCCACCCCATTTCAGCATCGTATTCAGCGCAGTTATGCTCTGCCTAGAAAACTGCTGCCATATTTCCAGAAATACACTTAGGACTTCAGTGTTATCTGCTTTGCAGAAATACTTGCATGTAGTGGAAAGCCACAGGGGACAGACAACCATAAAAACTGAGATTTACACCCCTGTCAACAGATCACCTCCACTGAGTACTCAGGATTTCAGAGCAATCACACAATAGTTGCATGCTTACATAGTAATATCCCAGCAGTACACTGGCCTTTTCCCAATGCTTATAAAGAGACTTCAGAGAGAAAACCTATTCAAAGATTCATTGCTAAAGTTCTGTAATTCCAGGTAAATCCCTTTGTGGAAGTTGACTTCACTTCTAGTTCAGATCTCCCATCTAACATGTGAATGTCAGCCTCCGGTTGAACCCCATGTGTGTAGAACACACAGTCCCTGCATATAAGGCTTCTGATGCCGTATTCGTATGGCTTTAGCAGGATTCCCCCCAGATGATTGTCTTACCTTTACAGCACAAAGAGCTGCTGGCATGCACGCTCTGAGGAGCGTCTGTTTACCAGCTGTGTTCAAAGGGCTTGATAACATGTTATGAAACTCCAGCAGACTGAACAGCAGCTGTTCTCTATCAATTTCGTATATTTGATCCAGAGAAAGGAAAGGATTTTACTAAGAAGAAAAATAGAGTAGCCAAAATTACCACCCCCAAAAATAATGATATATATTTTAAACAAGTTGTTTTAAAAAACCTGTAACATCTTTTAGGTGCCCAAGGGGGCAGTTGTTTTCTATGGGTTTATCAATTATAATTTCTGCAAAGAGCAAAATTAAAGGAAGTGTCTTCTTTGAAGCTGGGTATAACAGAGGAATGCAAATCCAAGGGCCAGATAACTGAGCACTGTGCATTCCATGTTTGTGCCCCACAAAATCCACTCCATCGACATGATTCATTGGAATTTTGTTTCATAAATTTTAATGTGAGAAACATGGCATTCTAGACAAACAAGAATGCAGGCGTATCCTCTGCATAACACTGGCATTTTAAACAGCCTCGGCCTCTCTATTCTGAAAAAAAAAAAACAAGGAAGGAAGTGATTACTGCAGGATTTGTACAACTGTGGAGCCCAGCCGATAATGCTGATAATAATAAAACTCCCTCTGTGTAGCTGTGCTCTCACCAGGAGAACTCAAAGAGGTTCTTTGTTTGCTTGTTTGTTTTACAAAAGAGGTTTGTACCATTAGTTCCTTTTTCCAGATGGTGAAGTTGAGGCATGGAGGAGTGAAATCTTGCAGAAATGGCTAGGAAAACAATCCAAGCGTTCCAGCCCCCAAGGTCTTATCTCTCTCTACTACACCATCTTGTTCTTTCATACAGTAAAAGGGGATGTCCCAATGGAAAATCTACAACCTAACATTTCCTCCTTGCATGGATTAAATACAGCTAAAGAAAAGGTCCCTTTTTTAGCATAATCTATGAGGCAGTTTGTGCATGCCCAGGGACATTTCAGGAAAAGAAAACAACAAAACAAAACAAAACAGAAAACCAATTAATTTAATAAAAAATAGTCAAATATTTTGGCCAGGTAGAATATTTTTGCTTCAGAGATTTTGGCTGATAACAAGTGCTTTGATTCAACCTGTTAATAAAAAAACCCCAAACCCTAAACGCAAACCAAAGAAACAAAATCCAAAAAATCGTGGGGAGCCCTATGCCTTAATACAACAAATGTTTAGTTATGCATTTTTCCTGACGATGAAAATTACATACTCCTGTCTGAGGCTGCATCCTGTCATTAATGACAGGTATGGAAAAAATATTAAATAGGAAAATGATAGTAAAAGAATCTTTTAAATTCATATCTGAAAAAAAAATTGTAAACTTTCCTTGCATGCCAGTTCATTTTTTCACAAAAAATGTTATATTTTAGGGAAATGTCAAGAAAAATCAAAAGTTTCACTGTATCACCAGTTGTCTTACAAAGAATAGTGAAAGCATACATAACTGAAATAAGTTTATCATGGTACAGTGACTTGAATATTTTTAGAAAGGTTTTATACAATTAAGGAAACTATATACCATTGAAAAATATTTTCCCTTTAGATCTCATTGTGAGGATATCAACAGAAGTAATTAAAGAAGGACTCAGTTTTTTGAGACAAACCAATATGTCTCTTAGAATGTTGCCAGAATGTTATGAGGAAAGAGAAAATATTAAAAACCTGTGGGATCACTTGCATAAATTAATCTACAACACACATATTCTTTGTCCTAGGGACAAAAATACAGATATGAGGTAATCTGTGTACTTTAATGCCAAGCAATATATGAAAGCAACTGCCCTGACTGGTGCTTATCCTGTTTTATATGAGATCACCATACTTGTGTAAGTTATGGATATGGGAAGAGAATATTTCTGGTGTTAAATATTAATAACCACAGAAAGCAGCCATGTTTTCTCATAAAGCAATCTTGCCCAGAATACATGAGCTGAATGGGTTTGACTTGTCACTGCATGACTCACAACCAGCAAAAGACTTAAGATATTTCTCAAATCTAAAATGCTGGGAAAAACAATGTATCACTGAAAGCTGTCATTCTTGGTCAAATTTTCACTTGACCAGTAGTGATCACTCTTGCCAACAGTCAGGAGCTCCAGTTTTATCAGTGCCCACACTGTTGGCACAGGTATAAATAAGCACTCCTCCATCTCAACAGTGGCTGGATCTGAATGATATCTTAAAGAAATACAGGCTGACCTTCCCCTCTTCTTTTCTTGTTAAAAAATATAAAGAAGAGATTATTGACTGGAATCATTGTAATGTTTGAACAAAACAAAATGCAACTAAAACCTCATAGATACTTGAGAGAATATTTTTGCTTTCATTGTTCACTTCTGAACAAAATAATTTGTGTCTAGAGTGCTCAATGTGTAAGGCATCATGGTCCTTTCATATCTTTCACCATGTTCCAAGGCAGATCATGGCATAGCTTATTAATAATGAACTATTAATGTTTATTTATTAGCAAGTGTTAGCTTGTTCATTCCATTACTTGAACTACTCTAATAGCTTTGCTGCTCAAGACAAGCTGTGATCAGACTTAAAACATACTATAAACAAACTAGGTGTTGTATAACTTCAAGAAAATATTTTTCCATTTCTAGAATTTAAGTATCAAGAATGTGGTTGTTCCAGTCTGCATGAGCTGGGTCCTTCAAACCCACGATCTTTGATAAACAACTCATACCATGCTAGGTTTCAAAGTGGGCAGAGAGCTGCAGTTACATTCACAGAGTTTCTTGTTTCCTTGTTTCTAACAGATCTACAATTGCCATTGGCTCAGCAATGCTTACAAATGGATGTGCTTTTATTTTGTTGGAAATAAGAACTAGCCACTGCCTTTCAGTCCTCAACATTTTTGTTAGAAGACATCTTAAAGTTTCTTTTTTATCTCAAAAAAATCCAGACACACTAAAGACAGTCTAAAATTTTCCAATAAGTTCCTCAAAACTGAAAGACATAACTCACATTTCTGTGAAAGGAGGCTAGGGGCTTAGAGAAGACCAATTTCTTGCATGGTATTAATTTGAAGATTTGAATCAGCCTTGTACCCAGTCTATGTTTTCTTGTGATACAATCTATATGATCCAAGTAAATCTTGCATGCTAAAGGCACTCCTTATTAGACAGAGCAAAATAGCAAAAAACCCCCCCAAACCCCCAGAGTAATGCTACATAGGAATTAGGAAGAAGAATCTCAGAACTTGTTTCACTGGATGTCTTGCTATTGCCTGAAAAAGTAGGAAAAATCTGCATGGATCCCTGGTACCTCTCTTACCTTGAATAGATTTTGCTCCTCAAACAAAGTTCATAGCACACCTACCCATGAGCAATAGGTGGATTGGTGCCACCTGTAAGATGGGTACAATGCACGTAAAGAAGGCCATTGATTCAGGCAGGGTCTCATCTCCCCATGTTGTAAAACTGATGAGAGTACTGGTTCTGTGAGAAACATTAGATATTAGAGCAGCCATACCTATGCTGTTCCTGATGAGTCATGGTTATTCTGATTCATTTATATGATGCTGAAAAAGCAATTGCAAATTAATTAAATGCAACGCATATCTAAAAGCAAAAAACAACACACTGTTCCCTGCACATGGATATCCTCCTATCATGCAGACATGGTATTTCAACCTGTACTAGTTTGTCAAGCCAGGGAGACCAAAACACCATGTGATGAAATCCAATACTATCTCATAACCTGGGCGTTCAATGCTGGTTAAGCTGTTAGGCAACCCTGACATTTCCAAACAGAAACTGCTGGATCCGCTTCCTTGTTTGCAGGGCATATGGCACTGCCCATTGCACAGGGGCCAGAGGGAAAGGAGTACTCAGTCCAGCAGGAGTAGGTTCTGTTTAGCCCAGCTGGTAGATTTGTTGCTGAAGGTTATAGCTGCAACCCCAGAATTCCTCACCCCACCTCCCTCCATTGGCGGGTGTGGGCCAGTGTTACGACAGTGCTTTCATGTCTTTTTTTCAGGCACAGAAGTGACCTCAGTTTTCTCGGCTTTCTGTGGAACCCTCCAATAAGGAAACCAGACCCAAACCCCATTGGCACCATGTGCTTGACTGTCCATGCCCTTTTCTCCCTCCCTCTGCCTCATCACTGTCCCTTTTCCTCCCCTCTCACCCTATTAGCTCGTGCACTACCAAGAGAACCCTCAGATAAGGTGCTGACTGTTCTTCTGCTGTATCCTTTTCTTTACTCTTTATTTTCATCTTTGGTTTGATTTGTAAGACTTAATAAACAAGGAGCTTGTGGTGATCAACTAGTGCAGTCTGCCATAACTTTGGATTACTTTTAATTACCCCTTAAATGAAGGTAGCGTTCTTTCTTTTTGATCTATCCCAGTCATCACCAACATCTCAACATATGGAGGTAGATAGTATATGAAGATTGTAAGGGATTCTATATCTGCTTCTTTTCTATCATTCTGCTGTGATACATTACTGCAGATACTGGGGCAACTGGAGCATTGGTGTTGCTGAGACAAGGCATAACTTTTTTTGAGGAAAGCTGGAATACAAACATTTGAATATTTGCTCCTAAATTTATTGAACCTTACCCAATTAAAGTCATTGAAAAATTTGAAGAACATAGCACAGAAAGGAATGATGTAACCAGACTTGCAAATAGTTGGAATGAGCAAGGATAAACAGCTGCTAATTTCATCAGAGATTCTAGGGTTATATCAATTATGTTCTGACTGGACTTTAAAAGCCAGCTGATGAACTTAATTATCAAGAAAAAGACTCAACAGGCCAGCCAAATAGGACAAAAGTTACTATCTGCTAATGTTATGCAACAAAGCCAAAGCCTTGGAGGATTGATACTGCTATACAAAAGGAGAAGAAGCTGCTATGGCCTCTCATGGCAGTGCTTCTGAAAACACAGCAAAGAAATAAGGTCTGATTTTTATACCTGAATTCATACTGAACAATAAGGTGTAAACCAGATGATATATTAACAAAGGCAACACTTATGGCTTGTTGAAGAAAATTATTAACAGACTCATGCTTGAAAATTACTCTGGTTTTGGTGACAGCTGATAGCAGAGCACAAGAGAAGATTTCTAATGCTAGTGATTTCTGAGGCTAATTTCTAGTGCAGTACTTGATGCATGTAATTAAATGAGTCTGCTATTTATAGGTAATATTGAGACAAGTGTGCAGCATTTTTCTGTGCAGAACTTGGAGGCTATGATGTAAGGGATATCTCAACCATTGTGGGATAGAGCAAAACACCCTAAATAATTAATGAACTAGGGATTGAGATAGCAGAACATCCTGTGTGTGGTAGCTCTTCTCTGTATCACCTACCACCCTTCATAATATTGGATTAGGGGAATAGCCCAAAAAGTGGGATCTATCCATTGCTACAGAAAAAAATGGTAGAATCCTTCATGTCATAATAAAGGGGGGGATAGGGAAAAAGAGAGAAAGGTTAAAGACAAGTTTCTAAATCCATGTTTTTAAGTTAGTAGGTGTTGGACCTTTGCATCCTAAATTTCTAAAAGAAATGTCTGCTGACCAAGCACCAGGAATGTTAATTTTCAATAACCTAGCTGGACAAATTCCAGAACAGTTGAGAGATTGTACCCCCAGTCATCAGTCAAATAAAAACCTGCAAGAGGAAGATTTTATTTATAAAAAATTTAAATTAGGGGAAAAGAGCTCATGCTAATTAATGTAAGACTACAGAGAATGATAGTTAAAGTTGTTCCTTTAATTCACTCACATGGTTATCTTAGTGTAGTTATATCATTAGATTGTTGTGCATTTTCTAATCACAACATTTATGTATTGAAGACATAAAATAGTGATTAGCTGCCTTAAACATATCAAAATGTGTTCAAGAGCAGCAATGATAATTGTGAGTGCTTGTTTCTGGTGAGAACCCCCAGAAGACAGATTTTGAAATTATGAGGACTTTTTTGATGGTTTGTGTAAGGTTAAAACAATTAGCAGAATGGTAATCAATTAAAAGGAGAGGTCTTCAGTACAGACCAAAGACCTAAACGGAATATAAATTCTGCTTATTTTTTAAAAAAAGCACAGATAAAAAGATACCTGCAGAAAACCAGAATGCAAATGAGCTTTTCAACAGAGGAAACAGCTCCTCTGAAAACAACTTTAGATCTGTAGGACAGTCAGCTCATCCTCAGCAATCTGTGAAGCTCTGGGTCCAAAAGGAATGGGCCATTGCTAACTGCGGTGAAAAGTCCTGGTAGATCCTGCTTCTGAAGTGGAACAGGACAGAGATATCTTCCCTGCACTGGGCATACAGAGGCTGCCTGACTGTTGGCAAACTCTCATTGACAGTCCAGGTGGTCATTGAGTGGGAGCGGATTCAATCTCATTTGTTTAAGTTAGACTTTGGTATACCTAAAAACAGGAAACAATAAAAGCTAAATTTGATAGTTGTGAGGTCTCCAGTCCATCAACGAGGATGTGTAACAGGGTTCAATGAGTGAAAATAGGAGCTGTATTAACACAGACAAAGAATAAGGATATTATCTACAACTAGAATTTTTATCCTAAATCCAAATTAAATGAGAAAAATTACTGTTTCGCTGGTTTAATTTATCAGCTGCATTTCCTTCACTGAAAATATGTTTTCTTTGCAACATTTTATCTTTTAAATGTGTCCTCCATGCATTTTGATAACATAGTCATATTTGTTATAAATCTAATCTTTTAATACTTGTAATCAGCTTAAAAATTTCTGTAAAATGTAAGTGTAGATCAGGCTCATATTAGCCTTATCAGTCATCAGTTTCTTTTGATAATTTGGGCTCTAGGATGGCCTTGACCCATCATAAAATATTATAATTTATATAATTAAAAATTATAAAGCCCATAAAGCCCATGCCTAAAACATCCATAAGTTTCTCAAAAAAATTTCTTTTTGTGCTGCCACTTAAACTGTTCTAAAGACACCAAGATATTTGTTATGATTTCAAGTCTGGTGTAGTTCTGCATCATTCTTTGAAGATCCTCCTGGTTTGCGTAACTCTGAGTGAAGACTTCAAACACAGAGACAGTGTTACTGGTTCAGAATGTGACAAAAGAGAAATTCTACTTGTAGAACAGACTAATATCAGACCAAAGTCCCGGTCTGTCAGCAATAAAACTGCAGGGGAAAACATACTAGTCAAAAGATCCTTTGTCACTTTGGCAAACCAAAAGTGTTTTAATTCTCCTAATAAAAACAGCTTTTTAAGTCTAACTTTCCAGCTATATCAAAATAATCAGCATTTTATTAGAGACCAGATCCGATAAACTTTCAGATTCCAGTTCTTGTACAATCTATAACTATGACTCTATAATCCTATTTTTGTCATGCACATAAATAAATGTACTGTAATAGATTCTTCCCCCATCCATATTTCACTAGAAGAAACTGAAGATTATACTCTGAAGATATTGTGGCAGATTCACACCGCAATAACCAAAAACTGAATATGGATCATTTGGTGTGCTGTGCAGTGTATAGGAAGTATTGATGCACTAAGTAAATGGTCTGGCAAGCGTACCATAGGATGTTAGTTACAGACAATGGACATTTTTATCCTAAAATATAAATTTTGCTATCAAACTGCAAAACAAATTTGATGAAGCTCACAGGTCTAGAGAGAACTGAATGAGCTTTATTGTGAAGACTTTAACCAGATTTTAACAGCCCAGAGACTGAGACAGCTCAAGCTTGTAGTCAGTGCTCTAGTCCTGCTGGATACACTATTTTTTATAAAAGCAATTTATGCTTTTAATATTTATATTACTTTTAATGAAGCAAATGGAATACTTATAATAATTTTAATTTTTCACTATATAATTTTAATGAAGTGAAAATACATGAGAAAACCAATATGTCAGATGCCTAAATCTGTTTTAAAAAATGGCATTATAGCTACATCATTTCTAGTTTTAGAGAAGATTTGAAGACCAATTCATTTGGGTACAGAAGTTTTATTTGCTTGATGACAACTGAAACATTTTCAGATTAGTTTCCAACAGATACATTGCAATAAAATGTGCACAGCATTATCAGCTACACCCCTCTAATCCATGGCTCAAATAAAATGCATTCCACATGAATGCTAGCGAGGCACTGGGAAACTTGCCATACATAAGGTATTGTACATTTAATTCCTTACAGTGGAAATTCAGGGAAAACTCTTTTATGCTATTTGAACTGTATTATTTGAAAATCATGCTAATCTTTTTAAAGTTGGGATTGAAATATGACTTCCATTGATATGACATCATGAAAAGCAGATGAAATTTTCCTAATGTTTAAGGCACATAGTCTGATGGCAGGTAAGAAATTTTGTTGGACACTATAGGAGAGATTATTTTGGGGAAGTTCTCCCCCTTCCGCTTCTCCCTCCCTCTGTTTCTTTTCACATTCCAATTCACTGTGGACATTTTCTATTTCATTGTTTGTATTCCTGAAAACATGGTTTCCATTCAGGACATTTGTGCCTTCATCCCATTCTGTGATAGTCAAAGTCTTAAATATCAAGAACTACTATGCAGTAGACACAGTAAGACAAGGTGAGTATAACAGATGTCACAAGAAGACTGATTTGGAAAGGAATAGTCTCCTCACTTTTAACTAGATTTAACCAAATTGGCAGGGATAAAAAAAAAAAAAACAAAAAAAAAAACAAAAAAAAAAACCACTTTTGAAAAATTGTATTTTTTAAATGAGTCAGATATAATTTCTAAAGTAAATTGTGCCTAGCAGATGCTTGGTGGAACTACCACGCTATTGAGTTTCCCTACAATTTGTTTTAACCAAAATGATGCCTGATGTCCCAAAATGAGACGGTTCAGTCAGGCCTGGAATTTTCAGTTTAAATGCTGTGATGTTCCTGACAAAATCATACTTTCCAGTGAAATCCAGTTTACCAGAAACTGTGCTGCTTATTTGCTCCTTCAAAACACTGGCTGTAAGATTTATCTGAAGGAGGAAAAATTTTGAATTCTTCCACTGTATTTGAACAGCTCCATATCTCATAGGAAACCATCCAGCAAGCATCTTCAACATAAGAAATGGGAATATGATATCTACTCTTACTGCAGCTTCCAGCCACCTTAGGTTTTACATTTCCTTCTCTTACCTGATTTCTCTTCCTTGATCTATTGACTTTCAAAGAATTAGCTTATTAAACTACAGAAGACATTAATTAATCACGTATTGTGCTCATGCATCCTTGCAGAAACTGCTCCAGTACATTAACACTTGTGTTAAACTTAGGTCACCAGGACAGACACAGTTTCTACTGCCAGTAGCACTAATATGCTATACAGAGTAGGAGACACCAGTTTGCTTTCCTGAGGATTTCTGAAGCAGGTTGTATCTGTCAACTATAAGTAAGCCCAGGAGTTATGTTCTTTACAATATAAACAGCCACAGCTCTTTTGTTACATCTGCAGTAACTGATCTCTTGCACTCTATGTCTGTGGGTGTAGCATGAGACTGGGGGCAATGCTGATCCCTCATTCTACCTCACTTTCATACCAGCTTGCTTAGATAAGGTGAAATTAGTAATTTCTTTGTGTCTGATTTCTCAAAGTGGACTAGTCAGCCACAGTCATAGCTTTAGTCATGGTCATAGGAAGCAGTCAGAATTGTTTAGAAGTAATGGGAAAACTAAAATATTCCATTTTCACGTTTTTATTTCTGTTGCCAGTAGTGATGTTAAGAAACATTCCTTGCATAGCCTGTGCTGCTATCCAGATTAAACAAGATAAAGAGATTCATAGTTTTCATATGGCCCATAAATACATACTTATTTTCATGGTATTCAACCCAGCCACGGGAAAAAAATCCTCTTGGTACCGTGGGAAGTCCCCTATACTAAAATAATCCTTTTTTTTTTTTTTTCTCAAATCCATATAGACTTTGGACAGTTCTATAACTTTTTTTGTGTCTTTTACCAGCAGTAACATAATTTTTTAAATGGGACTTATTTTATTTTTTCAGTAGTCAGAGCAATAGAAGAGTGTGTGAGCACTTCTTGCAGGCTCAAAATAATCAGAAACTGAAATTAAGCAACAAAATATGAAGTAGAAACTTAATTGTGTAATTGATCATTCTGCTCAGCAATCTCTAGCAAATTAACAAAACCAATCTTTAAAAATTTGGTTACAAATAAGAAGTGTGCAAAGCAAATTATTAGGAAGGATAGAAAGTGAACTATGCACCTGTATCTTGAAACACAGAACACTTTTTCTTTTTAAGGGAAGATATACAAGTAGCATAAGAGCAATAAACGTAGGTAATTATCTGTTCACAGGTAACACTGCTGTCACTTCTGTAAAACACAGATGGATCCAAATCAGCAGTCTATGAAAACATCTATGTTTTCTATGAAACATCTACAGAAGGTCCTCACATTTATTTAAAACAAGTTGGAAGCCAGATACTGTTGCAGAAATTAAACCATAGTTTGCAATCGTTAGGCTGTAGTTTCTAGCTGATCTCTTTAACCAGGGACCATGTTGACTAGATGCAACTATTTATTCTGATATTGTTTTATTTTGTGGTACATCCTTTCACAAGGATGCATACAAGTGCCATGATGAAAATCTTTATAAATTTAAAATTCCTCCTTTGTTTACTGTTCTGTAATGACTAACTATTATACCACGCTTTTCCTAAAGAGTACCTATTATTCTCAGGTGTAAGCCTTGAATTTTTTACTGTATTAGTATTACTTGAGACAAGAAACAGATTTTAAAGCTGCATTTTACTACTAAGGGAAGTATTTTCATCACGTGATCAAGCTATCATTTAAACTATATTAAAAAGCCAAATATGGAAGGGAAAAAAATAATGCCCAAGTGATGCAATGTCATTATGCAATCCAATTATCTTCAAAAAGTCTCCATTTTCCTGTGCTGTTCAAGTCTTGTTCAATGCTTACGGGAATGCTCATTTTTCAGATTAGTCCTTCCAAGTGAGATTTTAACATGCTTCATTTCACAGCTGGCAACTTTGACGACAAAATTTTTAGCTACACTATTCACCTTTCTCTTGGAATAAAAAGCATGTGGGATGTGACATGAAAAATGAGTTCAGCCCTGTAGAAAGTGCTGTAGAGACTCAACATTATTAAGATCAATAGGAATGAATACATGAAACATGATGGAAATCCTTGCTTTTGACAATATTAGGATCATGGAGTTCACAGAGCAAGAAGATGGATGGAAAACTGTGAGAGAGATCAGTCAAAAATAGATTAAAAAAAGAGTACTATAGCTGTGAAATATTCTGGAACAAACAGAAAGCTTTCTTACAGGCTTGTAAAACTACACCTAATAGAAGTGCAACCAGCACTACTGAGATATGAAGAGGAAAGATGTTTTGACAGCAGTGTTCTCTGGTTGCTGAATGATTTACTATCCAGGAAACATTAGTCAAATAATAGTTGAGCTGAAGTATTTTATATCATCTCAGAGGCAGAACAGCTCCATTTGACACAAATTCTTACACAGTGTCATTTGCAAGCATTTTGTGGAGCACCACAGGTTTACAGGGAGGAAGATTTCCTTGCCAAGAAGGATTTATTCAACACGCACCTAACCCTTGTACGTCAGTGACTGCCTTGCATTGATCTCCTCAGTGCCTTTCACAGTCTATTTGAAATGCTACTACTGTTCTATTTTGAAACGCAACCTGATAAAACCAAAGTTTCACATAAATCATATACATCACTTTGGTTATCATAAGGTTAAGAGGGAAGAAGATGTTTCACTGTCATTAAGGAGATGCTGTTATTTGAAAAGCTGAAGCTTTGAAGCTGTCCCTTGGTTCTAAAAACTTTTTACCACAGGCATCCGGCAAAATGTTGCTACTTAGCTCAGCATCCATCTTGGAAAATGCTGCTTGAGCAGCAAAGAGGATACATAAAGCCAAATAGTTTCTCCAGCCTGCTAGAGCCAGCCACAGATAGCTGCCTACACACACCAGAATGACTGGGAGCCTGGAGCAAGCAGCATGGACTGTGACACACTCACCTCAGGGGCTTGGTACTGCTGTGCTCCAAGAGCTTCCCCTGCGTCTGGACAGGGGCAGGAGGGAGAGAGGAATGAGGTCGCCTGGACTCTCAGGAGCCAACTCAGAGACAGAAATTGGCCTGTCTAAACCAGTCTCCTGAAACTGGACCCTCCTGGTGGCAGGTGCATCTTGGCTTTGAAAATGATCAAGATAAACTGCATCATTGAAAAGAGAGAGAGAGAGGAGTTTATACCTTTTCATTGGCAAATACAATCACGTAAATCAAACATTAGCAAACCAAAAAATGTCTGGATGAAAAATTAGCCTATTGTGCAGTTCTGTTGTTTAATTAAACCAAAATAAGGAAGCTAGCTAATAAAGTAAACTGTGGGATTGGAAACAAAAGTGAAGGATGAGACAGGAAGCCAACTCCAGGATTAAAAATACTATAGCCCTGATCAAAAGTGCCCATGAATTTAATGCGTTTTCTGGGAATGCTGTGACCTTACCAGTTACTTCATATCTCTATTTATATCTTCTTTATTGTCCCTGCAGAACGTTATTACATGGGCAGCCTTTCCACCATAGAAGCCTCTGATGAAGTGCATACCAGCAGTATGCATATTTTTCATTGAGGGATACAATGGACAAGAGAAATAAGATGGTAAAAAGAGGAAGCTCCCTTTTTTTTTCACAGGACATTGTTACTGATAAATGTTTAAGGGAAGCATTTCAGGCAGAACTTTGGGCAAACTGACAGAAGGAAAATCCATTAGGGCTGATAAAAGTAAAACTTCATAATCTTGGCTTAGAAATCTCGCAGACTGTAGATGAAAGTAATATGCTTTCCTGGTAATTTTATTGCAGGTTTCAGCTATTGATCTTCATGAGGGAAGGATGGTGAATTGACAGATTTCCCCAGACCAGATATTGGAGTCTAGGTAGTACTTTTTCACGATTTGGTGTAGATCCATGTATTGTCATGGTTTAAGTTTAAATGCCTGCAAAACTGAAAGGCAGTCCCTCAAAAATTCACTGACACAAACTCAGCGCCTTGTGTTTGGAGGATCTGCAGGCAGGCTATTATAATAGAAAGGAGATTATGTGGAGGTGAGAAACCAGCCGTGAAGCAGAGTGCTTCATGGTTCCTGCCTGTTAGGCCGCTCTAAAAGGGTCATACATGTATTTTGTACACGTAAGTAAAGTATATGGTGAATGTAGGCATGTGTCAAAGAAACAGCTTGTTTATGAACAAATAAAGGGGTGCAATGTTATACCCATCCTCAAATTGAAGATTTCCTTCATTTTATAGGAGAGTTACTCTCAACTCTGTGTGAGAGTTTTTATGTTTTAATACTTTGACTTCAGCATATTTCAAAGTACAGCTAGCCAGTGTCTACCATTATTTTTAAAAGTTCTGTATCACTATGCTCCAGGTGTTTAACATTTTCTAATTTTTAGAAATGCACTAAAACCTGAAAGTGGTACCTCTTGTAACTCTTATCCCAGAGGACAGGGTTTGAGTTATTGAGGTACCTAAATTTAGGGGAATATTTCAGTCATGTGTTTTAGAATGGCATTTGAGCTGGTCTAATTTTTGTTTTAAAGGCTAACCAGAAAATAAGTCCCCTGAACTATGAGGACTTAGTTTGCAAACTTCCTTTGGATTTTTCCAGTTTTTCTACTTTTCCCCTATCATTTTATAATTTTATGACCTTTTCTTTGCTATAAAATAAAGTAGAATGAATAATGTCAGGTATCAGTTTCCTTTATTGCCCACTCCGAAACAATAATTTTTCAGTTCCTTCATTTTTTCCTTTGCCATTCTAACTTTTTAAGGATTAACAATGAAAAAAGAGGAAAAAAAGTGGAAAAAAAAAGTGGAAAAAAAGTTGAGTGTTTCCATTTTATTCTGCTCAGCTGGTAAAATAGTAGTTGTAGGCATGACTTTAATATTTCATTTTTGAAACTAAGGCCAAAAGCCTAAATATTTTAACTTTACAGAGAACAAGAGCTCTGATACAAAATATTGCACTTCATTGTTTCGTGGTGATAAACCACTGCGAGTTTCTTCTTTGTGTGCACTGTTGTGTGAATACAATTTGCACTGAGTGTGATTCCATCAATTTTAATGTTCCTCTCACACCATGACTCCAGGTAAAGGCAGCTCTGATGCATCCTACTGCTCTGTGGATGTGGAACAGGGCTGCAAGGAGGTACTTTCCTCTCCTTGGGCATGGGGCATTGGCTGGGCTTTGCCTCCAAAGAGGGAGCTTGGCAATGCTGTTCCCATGATGTACCCTAGGGGTTAAGTCAGAACCAAGACAGCTGAGAGGCACAATGTGCTGCAAGTCAGTGGAGCTGTAGCTGGAAACTGTAGTAGAAAACACCTGGATTACTGCTTTTCATGAACTCACTGACATATAAAACTATCTGATGTTTCTTCTAATCAGCTTTGGCCACTCACTTTTCTACCTTCAGGTGTCAGGTCAGGTACAAAAGCTGATCATTCCCTGCTTCTCCTTGAGCTCATCTCCACGTGCTCACTAGAAGTGAGTGCCCTCTGAGCCATGTCACTCTTCTGCATGTCAGGTAGCAAGATATAAATGAACTTTTGGGTTGGATCCATTTTTTTTGTCTGGATGGAAATATTTGCACCTATTTTGTGTTTGTAAGTGCTTTTGAATAGCAATATTGGAGTTTTTTTCATTAAAATTTGAGACAGAAATTTCTCCATTGTTTGTTGACAATTAATTAACTACGTGGAGGTGGTAAACTTTTGTTCTTGTTGTGTTGTTTGGTTTTTGTTTTTTGTTTGTTTTTTTTTTTAATTGCTCTTTCTTAAAGTCCACTGATATTTGTACTTAGTTTCATTGAAGTGGTACTTTTAAATTAGTGCAGCAATATCTTATTTGTTCATAAACATTTCTGAGTTTAAAAAGGTCCATAACTGAGTGACATAAAAACAGAGAGACAGGATGTTTGTAAATTTTTAGAGGAAAAATATTTAGTGAAACTTCAGACTATAAAAATAAGTGGGCCTTTTCTGATAAGGCTCATGTACTGCTGAGTACTTTTCTTATATTTAATTTTGTGTTGAAATTTCCATTTTTCCTCAAAAATTAGTTTAAAGAATTCATTTGAATAATGACCTTTCCTTTGGTATGGAAAGTTATGTTACTTTTTTGATGAAAGCCTAAACTTGTTTAAATTTATTTTCTTGTTAAATTGTGGATTTTGTTAAGTAGAGTGGCTGAAGAAGGGAATTCTGGAGTCCCAGTCACTCCAGACACAGTCCACGGGACTGATTAAACATGGGAAGGTCTGACATCACACTGAGCCTTCACAAACGCTGTGCACTTTCCTCTGGTCTCACTGCTCATTTGCACTAGTTTATATTTTTTCTAATTATTCTAATAATTCATAAGTACCAGTGCATAGACCATACTACAAAAAGTATCTCCCATTCATTTTCTGGTTTTACTTAGGTTTATTTGGACTTGGGACAGCTTGGGAAACTTCAGTGTATCAAGGATTAAGGAAGAAACCTGAAAATTCTGCATAAGTATGTTTCTCTTATAAGTTACACAGTGAGAAATTAGATCCCACCAACCTGGGTGAAAGTTATTGTCTGAAACCTAAAGAGCAGCGTATGACCCTTTGAAGAGTTCAACCCTGAGACAACAGACCTGGTTATTTTGAGAAGAAAGCCAATGCTTTTGCATAAAGTTCTAGCTGGAGCAATACCCCTCTATAGAAAGTTCATTTACAAGCACTTAGTGCATCGCATGACATGCTCTACAAACTATGACAGGCTCAAGGGCTGTCCACTAATCTGATTATTTTTGATAATGGAAAACAATCTTGTCCTCAGCTATGAAAAATACGTTTCTGTTTGCAAATCTTATTTTGTAAGAGTACCTTTCATTGCTTTAGTGTGTTAGCTACACTAGTCATGAAATTTTGAGTTTAAACAAAAATGAATAGTCTGGCTGAATATTTTAGAATATCTGAGTGTTAAAGTAGCTGGATGATTCATAATAATCAGCTTCATCTGCAAATTTTTTTTTCTTTTACTTTTGCCTTCAATGAGTCATGAGTATATCTGGATTGCTCTTCAACCATGAAGGAGTGAAATGTACTCCTAATGGACAACACACGGGTCACACATATCACGTACATCCCCAAAAATAGAGCTCTCAGTCCTGTTGCTATGAAATTTTAGTCCTTCCAACAGCTTGCTTGTGCCAATTAGCTTTTTGCTCACTGAATAGTTCCATTCACCTAATCAGGGAGGTACAAGTGGCACAGGGAGCTGCTTGTCATGACGGCACCAGGACGTGGTCCTCTCACATGGATGGCGCTGTGCTCACAGGCTACTGTGTAGCCTCCTTAAGCTGATTTCCCTTACAGCTTCTTCTGAATCCTTGCAAAGGCTCCCTTGTATATTTATGGTTAAATGTGTCTTCATTCATTACTGCAAGGTCTTTTCTTCCAAAGAGAAGATTTTGAACTGGAAATTATAAGGCTCTCAAATTCCACAGCCATGGCATCATTTTGAGCTTCAACTGTGGCTTGCGTAACTTCTCATATTTGCTGTTTGCCAGCCTCAAGTGTAGGGAGTTCAGCAAGATTCCTTCTCTGAACTGTATTACACTGTTTCCATTAAGAAAAACAAATTTCAGGGCCACAGAGCAGTTATGACTCAGTTCATATCCTTAGGATCTTTATTTCACTTGGCAAACACTTCCTAGTCTGATGTCTAAAAATCCTCTCTAATTAGTGCTTCTTCACAAATGAAGAGGAAAACTATTGTTACAGTACTGTCTCATTTCATACACTTTTATTGATGCTACATAGATGATCTGTAACCTTGTGTGCTTTTAAAAAGCAAGAAATATTCCTTTGTTACAACTAACAGGCATAGCTTTCAAGGTAATGAGCACTTTGATGTCGCGGAAGTCAATGCACATGAGGTTGAAAGAACAAGCCATTTTCATTTGGGGAGAGTTGGGTGCATGGGCTGGTTTAATGTTTCTGTTCAAGATGCTGCTCAGCAGCCTCAAGCACAAGGTCTTATTACACCAGCACTTACACTTCCTATCTTACACTCCCTGACCAAGGAGCTGGGTGGCAGATGACTGTGGGGACGTTGTGAAGACAGATATCCAGATACATTCATTAACAGCTTCTGAAAAGATGTAGCAAAGAGCATCCATCTGCACCTTTTCTTCCGTGCTTTAAGTGAATGCTTTTCTCAGCGCTGTGTGAGAGAGAGAGAGAGTATCATGGAGGGCCACTGAACCAGCTCACAGTGAGAACAGCTAACATCACACAAACAGTATCAGGAGGTGCTTATTCAGAGCTGCTGCTAAAAGAGCAGTAAAAGAAGTTGGCACCCCTGGCAGGGAAGAATGAATGCCTGTTTGTATCCTAAAGCAGCTGTCAGACAAGAAAGCAGACAGCATGTTGTAAGCTTGTTTTGTTTCATTTTCACAGCTACATAGTGACAATAAAGAAGAAATTATGTCATCTTAAAAATATGCAAAAATAAAGAGAACAGAGCATCCAAATGTTTCTTAGAAGTAGTGCAACTTAGACATGTGGTTTTCAATTATTTATTCAAGTCTGTAGTGAGTGCTTAGTCTGTTGGTATTGTTTGCTATCTAGCACAGAAGGATTCTACAGACTCAGTACTAAGAAACCAAACTGCATTTATTTGTAATGTTTCTTATAGACCAAATCTCAAATACATGCCATGGACTACTGCTTTACATGGACTCTATTAATCTGATATAATATTTGTGCCACTGTAAACAAAGCTGGAGAAAACCAACAAAGCTGGCGAAAACCAGCTCCAGAAATGACCACCGATTTCTATGTAGGTGAACAAGCACATATTGAAACTTGCAGGTCTTCAATCTGAAACAACATGACAAATCCCACGTCACTGGCTCACACAGAAATAGAGGCCTCAAATTATGGTTTTACTGAATTTTGCATGCTAACATGAAAATTTACTGTTTGTTGAAGTACTCAGGTCTCTGAATTGGTTGGAAATGGGGTTCCAGCAAATTCTTTGCTAGGGATTTCTAGGTGAAAGCCTACTTTCAGGAAGATCAGCGAGGATTTTACTGTTGCCCATGATTAGGTCAGTGCACTATCCCTGGCAAAATGGACGCAGCTCAAGAGATCCTTTCTGCATCTTGATCACCTCAACATAGCATATCCAGACATTGTCTGAACTTCTTGAAGCCCCCCATGCACAAGAATCTTACTGCCTGTAGAGCCACCTAGCACTCAGGCCATTGACTTCACCAGCCCTCCCACACCCCTAGGAGGGAATCAAGGTCATGGATGCTGGCTGCTGTCATCCTTGGCAAAGATGAATGATGTAGCTGGAGGAAGAAGAGTCAAACCCTTCAGGGTACATCTCAGACTGCATGTTTAAGGACTCATTTCCCTTAATCTTGGATTCCAGCCTAAGGACAGCCAGAGAAGCAGTCCTGGGGTGCTTCAGCAGGCAAGGAATTCAAGCAACCAGCTGTTTTGGCTTTCAGCCTAGCATAAGGCTATTTCACAGAACACAGGCGATGAAATTCATGAGTAACAGATTCTCATTTTAGTCAAACCTTAGTTCCAGTCAAACTTTAGCTTCAAATCAGATGTCCTCCTCACTTTGCAGATCCCTTGAAAGGATACTTCAGTGTTCGGCCTTAGCAGCAGTGGGATTGGAATTTACTGAGCTGCTTAAAAGAAAAAAGCAAATTGTACTGATTTTAGACAGTAAAGTCTGTTAGTTCTGTTATTTTGATGTATCCAGATTACCAGTTCTTTATTTATTTAAAAAACAGCCATGTACAAGCAATTTTACTGACTTCATGAAGTGCAGTGCTTGCGCTGTCACTGAATAGATGCATGCCTCCTAGATGGAGCCAGACATTACTACTGGTGCATAACATGGTCTTAACACCACAGTGAAAGTATAGTTTTCAAATATGAGCAAGCAGCACATTTAACTCATTTCTCAAGATCAAGTATCTCATCCTTTAGATGGTGACAACGTAGCAATATTTACTACCTGTAGATATCTATCTACCAAGACAGTTCATCCTAGTGTATTTGGAGTAGTCATTTGATGATGAAATGTTTGACTGCCACAGAAATTTTCTTGTAGTTGCATCTGTAAGTTATGCATTTTAGCTTTGCAGTCATGCTAAGTGGTGTTATAAATCTTACCAAGCAGCAGACAGCCCCCCGAAAAGATACATCAACTGTATTACATGTAGATTTAAACAATCTTCAAAAAAATGCAGGACAACATCCTCATTCCACAGAAAAGAATGACAGACTTCCACATGGTCACAATGTCAGTTTTTGCTTTCTTTTGCTTTGAACTTAACTTACAGGATATTTTCTTTCTTTAAAAATGCCTTATTTTAATAAATATTTTATTTGAATCATAATCATAATTGCATCTGTCCTGCATAGTGTTTTTCACATCTCCAAAGGATGTCAAAGTTGATTTACCTTCAGTAAAAATATCCTTTTTCTAACTTTGCTGATTGACATGAAGTGGGTTCAAGTCAACAATTTAATTATTTTAATTAACTTAATAATTCATTTCTGGTACTTTAAATTTTGTGGTTCTTTCATTTCACTAGTACTCCAAATCAATTCACCAACTTAATGAAGAATTTAATATTCATTGAAGGAATAGTGAAACAATTTTAAATTATAGTAATTCAGAAAGCAGATATCTCTGAGACATATGCAAGGAATATTTAAAGCCTTTTATTTTCCCTTTTCAGTTCTGGTTTGTAAGAAAAATGGTTTAATTTCAAATTAATTATTCAGAGGACTGTGATGCTTCTGAAATCAATTCTCTGTTCAAGTTCTCCCACAATAGGAGGAATGTTTACTAATGCTTTGAAAATTAACCTGACTTCTTGCCTTTCATACTTTTTGTGTTCTGCTGTTCATTTTTGTACAAGTGTTTCAGTTTTTTCTTAAGATGTGACTATAGATGGTATCATTACTCCTATAAATAACCCCATCAACACATAAACAAACATACCTAATTCAATAGTTGCTTCATTCCACAGTGAAAATGTGGGAATTAATTAATATAATTTATTGTAGAGAAGTGATTGCAATCCATTTTTTTTCCCTAATTTTGGGTCTTAATAATTTTTAATCAAGGGGAATACTTCTTCTCAGAAAATTTAGACCTCCCAAACACAGGCTTAGTTATGCTTTTGCTGACCACCTAAAAACTGTGCAGGCACTCCCAAGGTTTCATACCACAGATTATAAATTACCACTGAGGTGACTATCTAAAAGAAATTAAAGATCAGATGTGTGGTATAATATGTCTAAAATTTATTTTCATAAAAAAACCCCAAGATCAGTTCTTAAATAATGCAGCAACATTTGGGAGAGCTACAGTAATCAAATAAAATGAGCAAAAAGAAGAATATCTACCTTCTCTTGCACAGACAAAAAACCCCAACAAACCCAAAACTCAAACCCCCCATTAAATTATCTGTAGGGAAAAGCAAACAAATTTTTCTTAGTCAAACTGTCAGCCTTGAGTATAAGACTCACCAAATTCAGCTATTATCTGTAGAACCTGCAAGTCATTCATTAGTAACTGTATGAAATGAGTGATCCCAGAAAAGTGAATGAGTTGTAATTAGTGATGATTTTTTAAATGGCAAATTATCTGGAAAGTTCCCAAAAGAAAGGAAGGAGGAATTTGAAGTAACTCTTCTGATACTTCTAGCACAATAGTTTACATGGAGAACAAATCACACGCTTCCTTTGGATGCGTATCAAGGGGAGTTCGAGCATTTTTTAAGAGCCCTATACTGCGTATCATGAAATGGAGAGCAATAAGAAAACATCAAAAATCCCAGTATTTGGTGAAAATGCAAAAGGTATGGAGTTCTGCCATTAAGTATAGGAATAAGGAAATGTCTACAGATGAAGGGTGGCCAAGTTTTCTGAGTAAGCAGTCATCAGAAAACACTGGTTAAACTGAAAAGGCACAAATATTCACTGAACTGTTGGCTTGAAAATACTTCCATATGTGCCTTCAAGACAGACCAAAATGTGGGTCCCAGAACTTCTGCTTTGTTTGCTCCTTCTGAACAGACACAAGAGGTTAATCAATAAAGTTTTCCTAATGTTCACAAAAAAAAATTCATTAGATGCTGCATTTGGTGAGGATTCCTGGAACAAATGTGTTCTATGATACAGGCATCTTTTGAGTCTCTGGTTAACAGAACTTTTTATATAACAGTGTGTTTTCAGGATGGGGCCAGGAGATCACAGCTGGACAGCACCAGATCCTAGCTCTGTGAAAGGACTAACATTTGAGAAATTCCCTCTCCTGGAAAGGCAAGTCCTCAAAATAGCTGTGTCTGACTTGGAAAATAGAATTTCATGGCTCCTTAAAAGGCATTTAAAGAGAATATACTCCAAATTATTCAGAAAAAAAGAGAGAGGTTCATTTATAGGATAGGAATGCAGAACCCGCAATAGGATGCAATTTGCTTTAAGATTAGAAACAGATTGGTAGCCAGATACTGGTTTTTAAATTGCCAGAGGAAGCTTAAAACTGAATCTGTTCTTACTCCTAAGAGAGTCATGGTGAGCGGGGCTTACTGAATGAATCATGCTCTTCATGATGACTCAGAGACTTTGAAAGAGTCCCAATTTTTAAATGGATGTTGGGATTTGGGGTTCTTAATAAATAAGGGCTTGTTTTTAATATACAGATAGTTTTGTTATGCCAAAATGAGTAAAGAGTTTTCCTTCTGGCTTAATGCAGCGTGTTACTGTACATACAGAAGTACATTTTGTACAGTACTGTGCAATAAGGTGTATGGGATATATCCCTGCTGATTTCTAATGCATATTTTCTATTAATTTTCTTCATTTTTAGTGAATGATATGGTCAAACGAAACACCAAAGTTGTCTCTGAACATCAACACAGAGGGAAGGATGAGAGCGGAGAAAGAACAGAGAGTAAAGATAGTGTGGGGTTGGAAGAGCTTCTGGAAACTTGCATGCTGATGGCACAGTATGTGAAATTTTTTCTGTGTTTGCATTCTGGACCTAATCCCTGACTTAGTTTACTTTCCTGTTAGCAGCCGAATGACAGCTTATTGCTGCTGCTGCTGCTACCGTGAGGTGAATATTGTACCTCCACACGCTGTGTACACGCACCCCTGAACAAGATCATTCCCCTCTGCACTTTTGTAAGCACCTTTTCAGTTATCTTTAAAAGCCCACTTAAGAATAAGATGAATTACAGCTTCCAGTGGCAACATATATGTGTTTGAAGTCACCCTGCTGTGTTTTATTACATTACTAGCTCTGTGCAGTGCACAGAGACAGTGCACAACACTTTAAGGTCAAACTATGAAAGGACATTCCTCAGAGTTAAAAGTTTTAATTTCCAGATGGAAATTTTTAATTTCAAGGGCAGAATTTGGATTTGACTATTCCCCACTATAAACTCACATGTGGTTTTTTAATTAGCCCATATGCCAAACTGGACAACATGTAGTTTCTACTTCCTTTCCTAGAAGTCACCAAAACTTTAAATCAACTGAAATTGGTCGAACTCATGAATTTTTGATGTTGAAACTTGGAACAAAAAATAGCAAAAATAGGAAAAAAATTGATACCAGTAATTAGTAGTCAAAAACCATCCCAAATTAGCCTTGGTGTTAACAACTTTGTATGGGCTGCAGAGGGAATAGTCACAAAATATTGCTTCAGACTAGATAATATATCCTTAGAGTGCCCCTACTGATGATAAAGAAGATAGATGAGATCTATCTGCAGGAACACCTTCTCTGATGACTAGAAGAGACATATGTGAATATGTTTCTACATTTACATTAAGTGTAACCATAGTTTCATAATTTTTCAAAAAAACCCACTGCCGTTCTTTCCTTGTTATGCTGGGATGCAATAACATATAGAGCTATTCAAACCCCACAGCTCTGATGAGATCATGGAACAGAATTAAACATGAAGAGCTGGCCAGTTCAGACTCCTTTTGGAGCATAGTTATTTGTACCAAGTGAATGTCAGGAACACTAAACAAGCCTATGTCAGTCACATGAGGAACAATGAACAATCCTGCACCATTGCACAATTTCTGAGTGCAGTTATAATTCCTAAAAGAGATATGTGCTCTGGATAAAGGTCTCACTTTCGCAGGAGGTTCTTACATTGAGGATAGATTGGTCTGTCTCCACTGGAACTTTATAACCCTCAGTAAACTCAGACTTGCTTCCAGGGACAATGCCCACACCAATGCAAAGCCCAGCATCACAACTCACCTCAAAAGGGAATGCACATGCACAGTACCTTTTACGAGCTGAACACCAGTGAACATGTTATTTTGCTGCACAGTCTTACACATTTGCTGAGGTGAAACGCCCCTCATCAGGGCCAAGTTTCCTTCAATAGGTACTTTTTCCCCTTGGAACAGTTTATTTTTTTCTTACCCCTGAGCCAAGCCTGGATATCTGTCCGAGATATCAAATGTCCAGAAACCTGGATAGACCCAAGACCCTTTCAGAGGGTAAACACTTGTCTGTGGGCAATGAACCCTCCATGAGAGGACTGCAGCACAATCTGTGCACCACTGAAGAAACCAGGACCCACTGGGTGCCACAACCTATCATGTAGTTGAGCAGCTTTGTCCAGGATGAGTAGTCTCCCTTTTCCTCTGGTTGACTGAAATATGGCACAGCCAATGAAAGATCTCAAAAGTGACTTGTGCTGACCAAGGAGGGGATGTTTAGCTGGATGGAGACTGGGAAAATATTTTTCCTTCCACAGGAACAGCCCTGGAAAATAACCCCACTTTCACAATGGAGAAGTGAAGCTTGAAGTGTTTCTTTTCCCTGTTGGAAATAATAATTCCAACTTTTTAAAGAAAAAAATCAGGTTAAATCCCTGTGGTTATCACATTACATATGATTCAACACTCTGTAAGCCAACAGCCTATGTATTTGCAAAAGTGTTGTGTCCCTGGGAAATCAAACCCACACTGGGAAATCAAACTCAGTCTAAAAGTCAAATCCTGATTGTTTTTAAAATCTAAAAGGGACATATACTTGAAAGAATGGGTGCATCAGTAGCAACAGTTGTGTTTGGATGGCTTTGTACCATTTGCTTTGTAGTCTTTGGTAGGACTTAATTTTTTTAAAAGTTAATTTTAAATCTTTGTGAGAGAAACTGAACCAATAGCTTATAATATACAAATGTTCACTTTATCCTTTTGTTTTATGAGCTGCTCTTGAATTGATTTTTTCAATACTTTTTCATGTCCCTTAGAAAATTCAGAAGAACTAGGGGACAATTATGCAAACTCAGAAGGTCTAGTTTCTGTTTTCAGTTCTATCAAAGGCATTGTTCAGTAATGAAGCATGAATTGCACTGTGTTTGGCACTATCTAAAAATAATTTTTATTTAATATCTGTGTTTTCCATACCTAGTTCCTTCAGTTTATAGGTGTTCTGTCACGTAAATTTTTATTGTCTACAATATTAATGGGAAATATATGAGGCACAAGAGATTTGAAAGTCAAAATCAAGTAATTAAAAACCAGTCAAGTTTTAATTTTAGCAGTCCCTGACATGTGATTAACATTTTGTAAAGAGAGCTGGGGCTTGCAGAGTGGATGCAATTTATCCAGCACAGGTGTACAGTATTTTACTTGCATTTGTATACAAATGTTACACTGGAGTCAGTACCTTCAGTCAGGTTTTCATTTGTGGATTCCTAATAGTCAAGTGTCCTTCAGAATGGATTTTCAAGGAGTTGGGTGTCCTGATCCACTGTGCCCATGGGCAGGTCCCAGGTTTCTGCACTGCGCTGCTGGGCACACTGAAATCTCCAGCCCTGAGAAGACATACACAGGGCAGTCCTCGACAGCCATGCCACTTTCTCCCTCGTCTCAGCTCATCTCAGCTGCCCACACTGGGTCCTGCACTTAGCTGAGCTGAACAGGACTCAGGGACTGAGGCAATGAGAAGTCAGAGATTACTGGAGGGAGCAGGCATACAAGCAATGGCTCCAGATGAATTGATCTAGACACGGCCTCCAGGCACAGCCTGGAGCAAATTTATCAGCCATAGTCCATCTATTGGACACCAACATCCATATACCCAGAAAAGACAATAAATCCAAACAGTTCCAGATTTGGCTGCTCATAGTAGTTCTTCCAGCCACTCTGCTGGAACTGCTGTGGATGTAAGCAAGAAATGAAATGAACAGACGCATTCATGCTTAGACAGAACGCACCAGGGAGGCACACCACAGATAAACAGTGAGAGGAATCTCCTGCTTTGTAAATAGCTTGAAGTGCTTTCAATTTAGGCAAGGGACTCAAAGGCATACTTGTGATAGGACTTCTTTGTGGAGAGGTTTGTTTCTGTTTTTCAGCACAGAACCAAAAACAGTGGTTTGGGTTTTCACCCATCTCATTTATTTGGTCTAATGATGGAAAGATTTCTTACAAAGGAAAATCTTGAGCAACAGTTTAGTGAGCCTTGAATGTAATTATTTTTCCTTAACATAAATCCATCATTTAGACTCCTGCAGCTAATGTGTGATGCAGTGATCCCTGGTGTGTCTCCCCAGATAAAATCAGCACAAGAAGCACAAGGATTGCTTTGTGCAACCTTCACATGTCAGCTAGGTTCTAAGGAGTGGGTAAAAAGAAGGGAAAAGAGGGCACTTTGAACTAAATTGTACTAAATACATAATTATAATAAAAATAAATTATAGAAAATATATATTAAATTAATATGGCTGCTGAGGGGCTGCAGACACTCCATCCATTTATGTCTCCCTGTGGGAGCGCAGGCACAGCCAACTGCATGGGAAAGGAACTATTATCCAAAACTACACAGTGCACAAGAGTACATTCACGCACCACTGAGAAACACTTCTAGCAATATCCAGACATATGTACTGTGTTCTGGCAGAGCTGACCTAAGTGCCTACAGCAAGCTTGGAAACTGGGAGGAGGTTTTCAATTTTTTTGGAAAAGAATACATAATTTCCACTGCACTGAATGGTACAAAACTAGCTTGACCAGGAAAGGTTATTTAAATAATGAAGAATTCCAGACAGTGAAGTGTAATAAATAAACTACTGGCAAAATGTGATCTATCATGAAGATTTTTATGTATCTCCTTCCCTTTTCCAAGTGCACTATAATGGGAGTCTCAGACTATCAAGAACAAGGTTGAATCTGTAAATATCTCCACACATTCTTTTAGGCAAGATGTTTAGCACAGCTAACCCCTCACTGATGCAGTAATTTGTTCAGATCAAAGGAGTCACCTTGCCAAGAAAAAGCAGTTACTTCAGAACATTTTCAGAATACTAAAACCAGCACCAGATGAATACAAACATCCAAACAGGTAAACAACTTTTAACCTGAGGTAAAATGCTATTAAACTTATGTTATTCCAGTGACAATAAAATCCAGATTTCAACCCCAAACAGAATGCCTCTCCTTACTGCAGGAGATATCTTTATATCATATATATATATACATATATATAAATACATAAAAACTATACCTCATTCAAAGGAAACTGATCAGGTGAACCAAGTGGTAATTAGCCCCCCATATGGACATTTTCCTGAGAACCCAGAAACTTCTGTCAGTTTTTGGTAAGACAGAAAGGGCCACCTAGTTCTGTTCAGTCTCTAATTTTCTCAATATACAATTCACAGTGAAAAGTAAAATCAAGGTGTATCATGATGCTTCCTTTTCCCTATCCCATCTTTTCATAGCATGCTCTTTAGAGATTTCTTGAGTTAGAGCAGCTTTATTCTTAATGGCCCTTCACGGATTTCATCCTCCTGAATCTAACAGGTCTAATTGTATTTTGTCTGTACTTTGCACTTACCTTCTCCATGCAAGTGGATATGATGGAGGTCATATCTGACACCAATGGACTGATGGAGTTCTACTCTTTGTATTCAGTTTTTTAAGTGAATGATGTTGACTTTTCAAGAGGTCTGAACAAGGAAATTTTTCTTTGATATACCCTTCATGCCCCAGTTTGAATGGAGAGATGGAATGCTTTTAGTATGTGCAATAGATTTCATCTGTGTGAATCCCACTGCCATCTGTAGCTGCTGTACATTTGTATCTGATATGACCTCATATAGTGAAACAGCTTTTCAGGCTAAATTCCCACAAGCCAGCCAGGTGTAGTTTTCTTCCTTCTTTCCATTATTTTTGAGGTGTAAAAAATTCTCTTGCAAGTGTGGAATAGAGTGGGAATATCTGTTCAAACCTCCCAAATACTTTATTACTCAGTTTATAACACTCTCAGCGCAGTCTTTTCAGAATTAAATCCAAATTTCAAAACTGCTGGTTGAAAGTCCTGTAAGAGTGATGACCAGAACACAAGTACTAGTATGCTAACACTAGAGATCTCAGGCTCTCTGCTACCTGATGACAGATTTCTCACAATTTTCTGCTATTCTTTAGACCAGAGCTCAATCATGAAAAAAACAGAAGCATTTAAGAATTACATAAAATGCTTCTTTATATGAAACATCTTTTTGGATCCTAGAGCTATCACTAGCAGAGAAGAAACAAATTTGTCTACCCAAAATGTTCTGGAAGGAGTTTGAACCTGTGATATCTTTACAGCCCTGCATTGGCTTTTACTGATCACTGATGGTTTCTATTCCTGGTCTGGAGAGTCCTCTTCAGAGTCCATGTTTTTCAGGAGGAGGATCAAAATTTAAGCAAGTCTGAGTCTAAACTAGGGTATTGCATGATCTCCATTTTTAATCTGAAATTACTGATCCAGCTCTTCTGTTTGATCACTGTGCAAAGGAGCAGGCAGTACACTCCATTTCCAAAAGGGGGTACCAGTGATAGACCATGCCATATGTTGTCCTCCTCCCCTAACTATCCTCTTCTGCTATCTGTCATCAGCATGTCACCAGATTGCTGACTGAAATGTTTTAGGCATCTTTGAAATCCTGTCTGGTTTCCAGTATTGTTTCACAGAATGTTTTTGGCACCTCCACTTTTATTTATGAAAAGGAGAGAGAGTAATCATTTTGCTGGAAGATGAAATTTTGATTGACAAGGAAGGTATGTTTTGCACACATTAAGCAGAAATTTCAAACACATCAGAGGTCAGCACTACATGGACAGGTAGATGAAAAATGGAAGCAACAAAATTGACCATTGTGACAATATGAGCTTACCTGTTGCTGAACTAGCAGGGTCACCATTTATCCTGGTGTCTGATTTTAAAATATTAAAATAATCACCATGGCAAGACATGAGGCAGTTGAACAAGCTGGTCTCCAAAAAAATCAAGCCTTGTTCACAAGCCAAAGGTTGATCTCACACATTTAGGTGAAAACTGTTTAGTAAAACAGCCGATCCATGGTTGTCTTCAGTCAAAGTCAAATTATTTTTGTTTACTTTGTTGTGGTAGCTATAGCTTCTGAGATTTGAATGAAATAGACTAAACTTTAAGGTGTTTCAAAACAAATGTTTGGACAGTGTCTTCACGTCCCTGCATTTTTCCCCTATTACTTCTGTCTCTTAGTATGTATGTTGTCCTTCTGCAAGGGAGACAGCAGTGTGAGGGGATTCCCAGTGTTCAGATTCCTTTTCAAGGAAACCCATACTCAAAGAGCTAAATTCTGAGGTTGTTTTCACAATTTACAGTTGGCAAAAATATTCCTGGTTTCAGTTTCAACCTTCCTCAAAGGATTCTGTTTGTAAGATATTTGGAATTTGCATACAGATGAATTAGCATATCTACATATTAATTTTTATATTTCCTCATATTAATATAAGGAATTCCATTCAGAACTTTAAAATACACCTACTCTGAATTCATTACAAGGTTTATTGCTTCTTTTCACTTAAAAGTGGAAAACATTTCCTGTCATTTCTCTCTAGATTTATGAAACCACCAAAAGGGCTTCCAGTGTTCACCTGAAGCACACAGTTCTGGAGACCCATTCATAACACCCACATCCCTTTTACTTGAATGTCCAAAGGAAAAGCATCTGAGAATTGCACAGCCTGGTGTCTCCAGAGTGAAATGTGTACATGCATCTCTAGCTCGTGGCTAAGCACGATGCAAAGCATATTTATATTTCAATGTAAATTCAGTCTTAGATGTCTGTTGAATATACACTCAGATGATGGTCCTGGCACTCTCCTGAGTATCATTTTCACTCTTGTAGGCTATAGATAGTGCAGTACAACACAAGCAGGTCTGTAAAATGAAAAAATCAGGGTAAGAGTTCCTGTGCGCATACTGCACACAAAAGGGTATTTCTGTTTGGCTCTACTCCAGTTCC
Source organism: Chamaea fasciata (assembly GCF_029207755.1). Lineage (NCBI taxonomy): Eukaryota > Metazoa > Chordata > Aves > Passeriformes > Sylviidae > Chamaea > Chamaea fasciata. The sequence continues at coordinate 80,922,931 of NW_027094088.1, read as the reverse complement.
ATAGACAAAAAAAAAATATCAGCAACTGATGCACATTATGTACACTTCTGGAGAACATCTTCTAGCTTGGTATAAAAAGCATGAAATCTAATTCATGTGCTCTGACACAGCTCAAGAACCAAAGCATAAAAAATAGGCATGTTAGAGACACTTGGCTTAAAATGCACTTCTGATTAGAAGAAGGACACTAATGTAGGCCGCCCTTAGGCGACTGGGATGTCTAGGGTTGCACCATCCTTCTTTAGTTAGTGGAGTGGAGATACTTTAGAGGGCAGTTGAGATCTTGAAAAGACTGAACTGCAATTCTAAGAGATCTCTTTCTTTCACAGTAAATGAACAGAATTGACTGCTTCAGAAAGCCAGCTAAAACTCAGCTTGATGTCAAAGACATTCCTGCGACTTGGAGATGAGATTTTATAAAAGAGTAAAAATAAGGGGATAAGACAGCAGGATGGATCTTTCAATGCAGAATTGATGATAACAGTCTGTTTTATCAAACTGCCCTGTAGGACTCTACTCTTGAAGAATGGTTCTCTGCCAGGATCAAGGAATAGCATCTGCTTACAGCTGCAGTTCTCTTTGGAGAGATTTAGAAGCCAATAGAGAAATGAAAGGACACCCATGACACCAGATATAAATAATGAGCTGTGTAAATAAAATATTTTTCTTCCTTCTTTGAGTGAAGTTCCAAAAAGTGGATCCTTGCTGTTTGCAAAAATTGAGAAACGTCAGCAACTCTATTAGCAGGTCCCTTTGTTTTGTGATTTCTTTTTTTAAATGGAAACATTTTGAGACCATAAATTGTTTAAGAAACAGTAGGAAAGATTTTTGGGTTTTGAACAATGCATTCTATTTAGCCAAATGTAGTGTAGAGACCACAACTGGAAAAAACTGTTAGTCATGCATCAATTAGCCTTGTTTTCAGACTGAACATCATTAGACTATGAAACCTCCTAAATTAATCTAAGTGGTAAGTTAAAAACAGGCATTCAGATTGTATCTTCAAATAGGACTCAAAGACTCATCTGTCAGAATTTGGGCTGTACCTGAACCAGTCAGGCACCGGAGCCCATCAGTCCACGTACATTTCATGTGGCAAAAGTCTGCTGTGGACAGTAGGATCATTTTTGGACATACCATAGTCTGTATGCTCCATCTGTCCTTGGAAAGAATGGCATACCTAAGACATGGAGGTAGACATTTCTTGATGAAGTGGAACAGGAGGGACCAGGATAAAACACTGAGACCTTGTGACAACACTCTGTAGCTTCCCAAACAGTCTCTAAATTACTGGAATAGTCCAGGGAGAAAGGCCCAGGAAACATGTGTCAACAGTTAGGTATGTTGGTATCCTCAGAAACATGTTAACAATTGAGCTCAGTAGGAGAATATTTTTTCACCTTCTCTGTAGTGTATCCCATTTTTCATCTTCATTATTTTTCTTCTCCGTGTCCTGATATTGCCCTCCCATTCATCTCCACAGTCCAAGTGTTCAATAAGTCCCATGGTCTCTTGAGGATGAGAGTCACAATGTCAATGTTCAGTCTCAACAGCCTTACCCGGGAAGCCTGAGAAGCTGGAGTGGAGGAGGGCCTCAGAATATTATCTCCTCCTAGGTCTTTTCTTCTGTATACCGCCTCTTTTCATCACATGCATCAGCATAAATATTCTATTTTCTTTCAGGTCCTGTCTCCAGAGCTCATCCATTCATCTCCGCTCCCTAGTCCATATTCTGCCGAAACCCAAGCTCAAAGCACTCAAACTCACTTCCTTAAAGTACTCAGACTCTCTAGCCTCTTTATATTCTTTACCTTGGATATCAATACCAGCTAAGCCTTTCTGCTGCCCCACAACAATCCCTGCCTGCCTCATTTTATACTAAATAATGTGTGCTGTGACGAATTATGCCCTTCCTGGGCCCTCCAGGAAAGGAGGGCTGGGAAAAACACAGATGGTGTCACTAATTTGCTTTTCACTGATGAAGAAGATTGCTTCAGAAGAACTGAATGCTGAGATTTTAAAACACTACATATGCAGTTTAGGTGTCTAAAAAGCAGGGCATTCAAAGATCATAAAAACACAGATATCTGCATTATGGATGTACAGGAGAGGTGATCTGTGTAGCTAGAGTCCTTTAGCATCTAATTTTAGGTATCTCAATAGACAGTGGAAATTTGCAAAGGTCAACAAAGTCAAAAAATGGCTGAGTAGATGCTCACACAAGTACAGAAGGAAGCCTAATTTGACCAGATAAATGGCAGCCAGTGAGTCAGAAGCAGAGCAGCAGCAGAAGAAACCAATTCACAGTTTGTAACTTCATAAACTCAATAAAATATCCCAGATGAGTTGACTACTGTTCAAATGTTCTCTACCAAAAATTGTGTGGTTGCGAAGAGATGTTCAAGGGATGAGGGGAAGAAGCATTGTTTTCTGTAGCTAATGTTGGAGCCAGAAATCAGAGGTGGAGAAGAACTACACAGAGTGCTGAAAATAGTAATAAAAAAGTACTGAAAATATGGCAGCTTGACTTTCAGCCTTTTAGTTGCCAGAGTTTAAAAATACAATTGCTGTGCAGTGTGTAAAAGTGAAAAAAAAAGCTACATAAGATAGATTTTATAGCCACTTTTAAGAGTCTTAGTAGTGTATTTTTAAGTTGATAATTTAACTTGCCTGCCTCCCCTTGATACTTATAGAAATAAAAGAATACACTCCTTATTTTAGCCAAAAGTTCTATATAAATAAAATCCAAGGAATGTATTGAATTAGAATGTTAGACTACAATAATGAGTGAACTTGATTGCATTTCCATTTCACAAAGCAATTCACATTTGCTACTAATATGCTAAAACTTGTGCCAGTCAAAATAAGCTTGACTATCACAGCAAGAGAAAATTGTCAAAACACACAACTCAATTCCTCTCTCACTCATATTAATTTTATGCTGGAATAATTTCTTTTTTCTTTTTTTCCCCAGAGACATTCTTGACATGACAGCTAACGAGCAAAAGCGACTATTTGGATAGTTCTTAAAAACTTTCTGGTTATCAATCTTAGACAATCCATAATGGTTTTGAAGGAAGCACCAGATGAACAAACTAGGGAAAATACGCAAAGCAGAAGAATATTGGGAGAGTTCCATATGCCTACTAGATCCACTCCGTTTCTAATTCTTTGCTTTCTGCCTGGAGTCCATGAGCCATTATCTTTCCCACTGGTCAGAAAATCACAATTGGACCACTCCAAGTACAAAGAAAAAAAAATTAAATCTGTAGCATGAGCTCATGTCGTGGGTTTTTTTGGCTTGGAGACACAAAAAGAGAACTGGTTAGTCTTCTCATTCACTCACTTAATAAGAAAAATGAGAGCACAGAGTGCTCTCCCTTTCAAAAAAGTTCATGTGTGACCTTTATTTTGATCCTGCTAACACTAACTGCAGACTCCTGTCCATTCAGGCAGCAGGAGGCATTTTTGTCCTGCATGGTTAGTCACCCACACAACATCACTTCTTCCCTTTGTTACTGCTGGACTTTGAGTACAGGCATTTCTTCCACTGGCAGACTTTTGGTAAGATTTGAGGTGTACAGCTGGTTGCACATCAATCACACATCAGTCACAGTATTAACTCATTCTGACACTGGCTCCATCCCAAGTTTACATCCCCCCATTTGTAGCTGTTCTCAATATGTTACCTTTTCCAAGATTTTCTTATTACTCCGAGGTATGCTAACCTGGGGGACTAGAATGTTCTTTACCATGTTCTTTGCCCCTGAAAACACTTTCATCTAGTTATGGCTTCATAACTTCAATTATGGCTTTTACCACCAGATTATAACAGACTTTTGTGCAGGAAACTAGATGAAGTTTTTAGCAAAAATCATAATGTTAAAATTAACTGATCAGCTAAGCCAAAATATATGTGGCTCTGACAGTGTGACACCAGATGACAAAGCAGTTCAAAACCTGAGATCAGCCCGAGGGACTTGCTAAAGACAACAAAAAAGTGCGGTCATCTTCCACCACTCCTAAAAACGCTGTGCTCAACAAGTGGCAACTCAGCCAAGAGATTAGTAAACAATTGCCACAGTCAACAGTCTGTGCAGAGCTACAGTAACATGCTGACAGTGTTTCCTACCATGGGCCTCAGGGAGCAGAAGGCTTCACAGCAGAGCCAGTGTGGGAAACCTGGAACTGGGCAGCAAGTTTATATCAAAATGGGTTTGATGCTCGCAGTTTGCTAATGTTGAGCAACATTTAAACAATGCCCTTTGAAATAATATTTTCATTCTGTGGGAATGTTTTTGCAAAGAGGGTTTCTTCTCTTTGTAAACAATTACGGGAAAAAGATACACAGGTTTCTGAACAACTTTTACCGTGAATCTGCATTTTTTAATTAGAGCTTTGTGTGAATTTTTTAATTAAAACTTTGCTTGAATTAGCTTTTTACTTTCTTATTCCCACACAGCATTGAGATACAAAACTTTTCACTGATAAGTGATGCACCTCAGAAATGGCAGGATGTGTTGGAGAGGGAATTCAGGTAACGCAGACAGTTTCAGCCTCTCTTTTTGCCTTGCAAAACATGTCTAAGCAGGAAGGAACTGGCAACTGCAAACTGATTTAAGTCATAAATGTTATAAATGATCAGAGCTAATTTCCAAAATCAAAGATTTATTTAACAAATTTGAAAAGCAATTTCAGAAAACGCCATGATAAACTTGGACAACATCGATTGAATGTTGGGTGGACAATCCGGGAGCAGCAAAGGGTGCGTCTCCGGAGTACTGCCCACAAATTCGGGGTCTCAGGGTAGGTGTTTTATACCATTTTTCTACCCTGAGGCGTAAACAAGATGGTAACAAAGAACCTGAAGAACATGACATTATGTACATACTACAATCATTGAAATGTCCGGTATCCCACAAGGGATATCTGAAAGAGTTTCCTGAGAAATTGAAAAGATGTCTGAATGAAAAAGTCTCCGAATCTTCTGTCGGAAGGTTTCTGCCGCCCTCCGCCCAGACTGGTATCGGATCTTCTGATGAACTGTGAAGATGTGGTCAGCCCATGCTTAATGGGCCGTTTCCCGGTTATCTCTCTGGCAGGTGTCGAGGTAACACCCTTGGACTAGGAAAAGACTGTGGTATGCAAAGAGATGCCCTGGAACAGTTTCCAGGAATTCAGGGTTTTTTAACATTCCACTGCAAAGTTTAATACACACTATTTTAATCCACGAATTTAATACTATATATCTATTACAATAAATGAGATCTAAAGGAGAAGCAAACTACAATTAAATAGTATGCAAGTTTCATCTTTTATATAATTAACTGCCTTTTGTGCTGGAAAGGAATTATTTATCCACAGTAAATGATAGTAAGTGTCTGACTTAGTTTTTCATGTGAAATGTCATGTCAAGAAATAGACAGATGTTGCAGAAGTTAGTAGTTTCTCCCATCAATCAGCACTGGGTTTTTTAAACACCTAGACATCTTCCCTGCCTGCTAGGAAACAGAAAGGTGCTACGCTCTTCCTTCTATGACAAAATAATAACTTTCATTCATTTTCAATGTCCCAGAGAGAAAAACTGGTAATGAAGCCAATTTGTTCCCAACAAAGTATTTTTATTGTGTCTCCCAGCATACTATTCAGCACCTTTTAAGAAAATGCTGTTTCACTGTGATTCAAGTAGGGATGGAGCAGTGTGAGAGAGAGCTAACAAGACTGATAAAGGAAGCAATTGCACATTTATTATGTTTTTCTGGGTCAAATCACATCCACAAAGTAAAAAATAAAGTAAGAAGATTGGGACTGACAAAAAATAACTGATTCTTTTTGGGTGAGAGATATGGGCAAAGAACTGCCAGCTTCTCATAACACAGTGAAAACTGAGCTAGGGATAGACAGTCTGGCCCACATCAATGATTCTCATCCTCCTCTGCCTCAGAGTTTCAGCACCAACCTGCAGGGAGACAGGTAGTGGCATCGTGCTGCACAGACACAACAGTATCACAGTGAATGCTCTCATTCACTGGTGGAAAAGCTGCTATTTTCCTCTGTGCTTCTCCCTGCCATTGTTGGGCTCTCATGTCAGTGGTTTTGTTTGTTTGGCTTGAGTCACTCACATGGTTTACACTTTGTTGTCCTTTACAAAGTACTTTCTTAGAAATGCATTAGTAGAATGGTTTCAATAATCAGACTGTAATTTCTCTCAAAGTAGGTGGCCATGCCTATATTTGGCTTCACTCTCTAGGGAATTTTGGAAGGGAATGCTCATGGTGCTGGGACTTGCAAGAGCACAACATATTTTCCCCCCTCCCCTTGCCTCAGAAACTCAACAGGTCAAAGAAACACCACCAGAATCTGGAGAGATGAAGGACGGGTGGTGGGCAGGCTGCCAGTGGTACTGGGATATCTGGCTGTGCAGCAATCCCCCCAGAAGGCTGGGAGAGAACTGCCAACCTTGGCCTCTGCTGGCCAGGCTCTCCATTCTGGGGCACTGGTTTCCAGACCTCGGACCTGCCTGGCTTTCTGATCACTGAAATGCCAGTGTTTGTGTTGGTTTTAAGGACTCCTTGAAGAGGCAGAACTAAAAAAGTGTTTGACTTCTTGAAGACGAAGACTTCCTTATGCCTATGTTTTATTTCCTTGGTTTGTTTTTTAATGGGGCTCAGAGAGTGCGCAAGAATATACCACCTTTTTAAATAGAGCTCTTTTTTTTTTTTTTTTCATTTTTAAAATTTCTAGGGAATAGGAGTTCTAGTTTCTAGGCAGCTCTAGCCATCTCAGGGTATATGCCTTATCATGCTTTATTCTTAACAGTAAATTCTGAAGAAAAATCTCATAAGCAGAAACCTAAATGTGGGGACATACAGAACATTGCCACAGATAGAACATATGTTCCTATCTAATGAATTCCAGATTTACTCATGACCCTATTTTACACAGATTTTGAGCAGTGTAAATATTTGAGTTATGAATATGTGTCTAAGGTTACTAAACAAAGTGCTTAATGCATTGACAATGCCTTTGGGGAAAAAAAAAGAAAACAAGAAAGGCTTGTCAGTCAAAATTAATATGTTTTCAGAAAAATACTTCTTATCATTAGAAATTAGTTTTAAAGAGGATTGATTTCTGAACTGAGAGGGGTCTTCTGGGTATTTTGAGCCTTATCTCCACCTTTATCCCAAGAGAAAATAAAATTAGGAGAAACTCAAGTTCTGTATGCATGAAATAACATTTTGAAGATTACCATGTCCATTCTCTTTTTGTTTCTCCATCCTGCTCATCTCTCTGAACATACAAACACAAACATTTCTTTTCAAATGCATATTCAGTGTTTGATCTTAGAAAGACTTTTCTTAGAACAAAGTATTATCAGATGCCAGGTCAGGAAATAATATGCAATAAAAGTGAATCATTCTTGTCCTGGTCTTAGAACATGAGTAAAATAAAAAATTAAAACTTGAAATTGGCAAGTAGGTTTGGCTTCAAAATATCTTAACTCTCCAGCACTTATCAAGTGCCAGAGAGATATTATTTTATATGTGATGTCAACAGAGGAAAACATTGCATTGTAAATGCCTTCTGAAAAACCTTATTTTTAATTGTTGCCTAGTTATTTTGTTCTCAGACTGATTATTTTAGTCCCTCACAGGTTCAAAAAATCTGTATCTTAGAGCTATGATCTATGTTATTCAGAGAGGAGTGAAAAAGTTCAAATCCATGTCTATTTATTTCTTAGTGTCCTAATTTGTAGTGGAAACAAGAGAAAATGGCAGAGATCCCTTTATTCTTCCAAAAGTCACACACAACATTACCCTTCTGCCTGAATTTCACCAGCCTCTCTCCAACCCTCCCTCACCCAGACTCTTAACGGCGCCTTCACAGCCTCCCTTCCTCCCTGTGGTCAGTCAATACCCTTATATCACTCTACTTTCTCTCCCTTTCACTGCAACAACCCCAGTTTTGCTGCTGGAAGGTCCCTGGCATTTGCCCTGATGGCACATCCTGTAAGGGGCACTGCCCAAGCCTGTGCACCTGTGCCAGACAAACCTGCAGCTGTGCAGGCACATTGCCTGTCACACAGGCACATCTTCTCCCTTCTCTCCATGGCTTGGGAATGTGTCCACTGTACATTTATAGCTGATCCTAATAATGGTGCAGGCTTTAATATTCACCTGGTTTTCCTTGCGTTTGTTGGGAATTTATGAGCAAGATATTGAGAACTTGTTACCTAATTCTTTGTGATCTTGCTTACTAGATTTTTGATTTATGCAACGACCTTAACTAAAAGTGCAGCTCTTAAAGTCAATTAAATTAGGGTGTCTTTTCTTGCAGGGACACTTTCAGATTGATCTCAGTCTGTTTCATATTGAATTCTTACTCGCAGAACTCAATCAGCATTGGTAACTCCAAATGAGCCCAAGCATGTCTGTATGAGGCTCTGTGAGGATGTAACATGCAGGGGGGAAGGAAAGCACTGACAAAGTTAGAAGCTACACTGCTGTTCCCAGAGCAAATGAGCATCCTGAAATGTGGGGCTACATCACCTGGAGCTCCATTAACTCCTGCTGAGTAAATAACTGCCTGGCACAGAGACAGAGTGCTTTCTGAGGCCATTTATTAGAATTTGGTTTTGAGGGATGGAGAGAGGAGAGTGGGGGTGTGAATCTGAACTCCAATGGTAACTAAATAAATCTAGTATATTATTCCTAAATATAGAGTTATTCCTAAGGGGCAAGGAGAAATGTACTTCCTCCACTGGATAGTCAAGGCTTAAGAGTTAAGTATGTGTCTGTGGACTGTGCTAAAAATATATTTCTTATTTTGTTTTCTCACCCCCACTAAAGCTCTTTGAAATAAAAGCTCAATGAGCATACAGGCATCTTGTACAGAGACTTAAGAATAGTCACTGATAACACAATAAATAGGGTTTAAAAGTAGGGACTGTTCTCTGTCCTGTAATCACACAGCACACAGTTTTGGAGTCACAGCAAACAGCACGAGACAGAGTTTCCAAATCCTTTAGTACTTCAGGAAAGTTAAGCAAGGACTCTGTAGTGCTATTTAACTCTCTAGTGCTTTCACCTCCTAAAACAGCAGTCCAGCATTGCAATTTAATGTAAGCAACAGAAAGGAAAACAAAACCAGATCCATTTGACATTTTAGGTAGTGGGAGAAATTAATGCCACATCCCCAGACTCCAGGCAGTGATCTGTGATGGTGCTGGTCTAGGTGTTTTGGAGGAGAAAGGAGGAGTGGTGCCAGGCAGCCAGGTGGTCCAGGCACCCTTGTGTGACAAGGCAGACAGAATAGAAACGAAAAAAATCGAAATTCATACCCTAAAGGTTAATTAGTTATTTACTCTTTACATTAAAAGCTGTAAAAATTAAAGGGTCAAAAGGAACTGCACTGATTCCGAGCTTCCAAACATTGCAGTAATATGTTTGTTTGGGTTCTGTGATCATTGGGATTTAATGAGAACATTTCTATGAAAGACACAATTCAGTCGTGGGGCAGCATGCTGAGCCAGCCTGACCTGGAGACATCAGTCGTTTATACTTCTGCTCCTTCCCAGTACATCCACAGGCAAGCTACTGTTAAAACCTTTCATGAGTTTGTATTTACTCTGCACTGCAGCTCGAGTATGGTCTGGACCCTTTTGTAGAAATGATGGCACAGACACTCATTTCATTCTGAAGCCAGTCATCGTGGTTACCTGAAATGTTCTGTCAAAATAGCCACTTGAATTAGAGCCATGCTTTCCACTTTACCCTATTGGCCAGCATGAGTGAAGAAGCACATTTGATTTCTCTCCAAGTGAGGAGCTCTTGCACCACATTGCTGCCCCTTTCACATAGCAGAAGCAGAAGAAAGCTGCTGGTGGGGATGCAATTGCCCTCCCCCCCAGAAGTCTTGTGAAAAAGACTGTCCTGCTTAACATGGATCTGTGCAACTGGCCAACAGCACCCTGAGGATGTACATGTACTGATGGGCACTTGGCTGTCATAAGAATTCCCTTCTGACAGCCAAATGCTAATTAAGGCAGCCTGTAAATTATGATCTCTGACTTGGTCCAAAGGCAGATAGAAGTCCATCCTGAATGAAAGGATTGTGCATCCAGGAAGTACAAATGGACCACCGGGCCCAGGACCCTGCATGCTGCACTAGGTCATACCTCTTTACCCCTCTGCAAGTAAACCCACTACAGAGGGCCTTGATACAGGGAAAGGTGCAAATTCATCATCAGCCTTCCCTAGAGCATATGAACTAAACAATTTTTCTTGGACCCACAACATCAGGGATTTCTTTAACTATAGAGTATACATAAAACAATGAAAGCTTTTTGTACAAGCCAGGAGATGTTAGCTTTTGCTGGCAGGTGCCTGGGATCTGAAGTCCATTTCACAAAAGTCAAATTCTCACTAATATTTCACAAAGGTCAAATTCTCACAAATAGTTCTAAAAGTGAGGTGTTTGCTCCAAGTGAAAGTCTGCATCAGTACCACCATTGAATAGGCAGCTGACTGCCTCTGAAACAAGTCGAGTGACTCAGGAAACCCCCACATGACTCCCAAGTCTTAGGAAATTGCTTTCCCAATGCAACTTCCTAGAAAATGCTGGGTAAAATAACTGCTGGCAAACAGATCAAATGTAGTGTTAAGGCAGTGACATCAGCCCAAGCCATGTACTTCCTAAAACAAGTCCTGAAAGGGGACAGTTACTAGTGTTGGCATTAAAGAAATCAGAGAGAATTTTTACTGAGATTGCATTGAGAGTCTCTTGAAGCTCATAAGTGGTAGATAAGCATTTTTGGGAGAGAAGGACATGGTGCCACGGCAACTGCCTTTTTAAACTTATCTTTCTTTCTACTTCCATTGTAGAGTGAAGTCTGCAAAGTCTGTGCAGATTCAGAAGAAAAACCCCTGTATACACTAATACGTTATTATTTTTCTTGGCATTTACTATGTATAGATCAGTGGTTTAATTAATCTGTAATCTGGAAAAAGTGGAGAAATCTTGAAAATGTATTTTAATGAAGGCAAACAGCTAAATATCTCCAAAGAGAACCTGAGAAGGAATATAGAGGAAAAAATAATGACTGAATGTGATCTTGCAGAGCTCATTCACAGGACACAGAACAAAAAAGAACAGTGGCAACACTACGAGGGGGAAAAGGAATCCAGGGTAGATGTACTGCGTGGTCCTGCTCTGATTTCAACAGTCACAGCAGAACAGACATAGCTCTAAGAAACTTTGGAGGTGAATGAGTTCTAACAGATAAACCTAATGCGACAAAGGCAATAGAGCAGATGAGAAAAACTGGTGATGCTACTTATAACCCTAATGCATCAGAATTGGGGGTACTGTTCTATTACTGTGAAACTATGCTGATAAGCAAATGCATTTTTTCCTCCTTACACCTGTTTAAAAATAAAACATACTCTAATATTCCTTGGAAGGTAACTTATTCCAGAGCAGACCTATAAAATTCCAGACTAATGGATTTCATTCCATGACAGTTATCTGAGAATCAATGTGATTTTATTAAGAGATCCACAAACAACAACTAAGAAAGCCAGCTTACAGCCAGCATACTTAAATTTACACTGCAGGAGTCTACAGTAGGGCTTGAAAAAAATTAGGGGCATGCAATAAAGTCTGAAAAACACAGTTGTTAAGAGCATACAGCCCTGGGTTGTAGGGTTCCCAAGAGTGCTGCTGGCAATCTGCCACAGACATCTCCACAGAAGCCTGGCTCACACAGGTAACACAAGCTGACATTCCCCAGAGCTACTTTTTTTCTTGGCAAGCATTAGTCTGAGCTGCTTTCGGGAGGAGCTAAAATATAAAATCTGTATGGTGGATATCAATATGAGTTTTTCTATATTTCATATTTTCTAGAGAGCTTCTGATTAATAATATGATATAGAAAATAGTTACTTTTCACGAAGTCTCATCCAACACCTTGCTTACCCTGCACCCCTGCAGAGAAGGCTTCCTCTATTGCTGTGAGCCTTTCTAGCAAAGCTCTTAAGGAACTTCACTCACTGGAGGACTGTCTGCAAAATACACACTCATAAATGCGCACACTCTTATGATTTTAAGCATTCCTTCTTTAACAGGTATTGCTGGTTCCTGAAAAATGCTTACTGCTTCTTTTTCTTTCTTTTCTGAAACCATCACAAATACAGTAGCAGAGGGGAGCAGCTCTTGGCAGGGAGAAAACAGAGGAAGCCTCTCTCTTTCCCTTGTGAATTCCAAGTCCTAAAACACTAGAAAGTGCTAAATATGTTTAACCACTGTATAAAGTAGTTTATATTTTAAATTAATTCCAGTTGATTTCTTGTGCTATATACCTTTTTTTTTTTTTTTTTTTCCCCTGGATAGGCACTGTATTTATCACAGATGCTCCAAGGCAGGAAGCGCATACCTTCTATAGGGCAGCATTCATTCATTTTTCTCTCACTTCATTCTGCTTTTTTTTTACTAAGAAAATTTTACTTAAGCATTTTTTTAGCTGAGAGACCTGTTCTCAATTGTAAGTGTGAAGATAATTTGTGGCTTCTAGTGAAGGGGTCTTGACCTAACTATCAGGAAAGACAGTGATGTGGTGTATCCCAGGTCTAGAGGCTATAAACTCCCTGCTCATAATTACAGTTTTGGCCATGTATGCATCACAAGATGGCGGTATATTTAAGGAACTCTAGTTTTCCATACTCCCAGCACCTTCTACTACATGTGAAGCTGCAATATGTGCAATTGATACAGAAAAATCCTTACATTTTGAGCTGTTAATGCCTTTTTGCTTTAAATAAACACTCTGTACAGTGAGTTTAAACACTTACTCAACTGTTCAGTCAAACTCTGGGATCATAAGACCATACTGTCCAAGTGTTTCACAAGGGTTATCCCCTCAGGGAGAAAATCATGCATTTCCAGCTCTGGAAAGCAAAAGATGAAAGTGGAGCAGGAACATCACTCTGTGTAGACTGGTCTAACTAAGAGCACTTAGCTAAGATGGAGCAATCACTGGAGCCAAGGTCAAGCTCAGCCAAGGCAACCATGGTTTCATTGAGATTTTGCAGCAATTAATTCCATATAGCATTGCAATGTAAACAGAGAAGTTGAAATCAGAAGGAGGTATCTGAAGGAGGTAGGATGAGGGAAAAAGAGACTGTAGTCTGAAATAGATTTGTCTTCCCACTTTCAGAATACAGTTTGAAATACCGAATGATGTGTGTGACAGATGGATGAGCTGTGGTAGAAAAATGTTTTTGGTTGCAGAGGTGCTGAATTCAACACAATATTTTCTTTCTAGTCAAGTGCAGTTCTACTTTGATGAAAAAGGGGATGGATCTATTACAATAGTAATGAACAAAGAGATCCATTTATACTGCTGCCCACTGTTTGAGTAATTGCTTTTCATTATAGGTATATTTGGGAGAGCAGACAGTTAAATAATAAGTGGTGTAACTTATATAACCAGTGTAAATACAAAAATGCTGGGGTTTAAATTGCCTTGTGTTTGTTTTATTCAGTTTGCACTTACACAGTATTGGTATAAAATGTTTTCAACGAAAACTGTGCCCTTGCTTGCATCACTGGTATCTCTTCATGCCTTGTCTTGAACATAAAGACATATCTATCCTCAGATGAGGAAGAAGGCACTGAAATTGACCTCTTGAAATGAAATGATGACATACAGGGGGTAAGCAGACATTTCACTCATGCTCTGCAGCATGTCTGTATCGAGATTGTAAGGTGATTGAACCAGGTATTTGAGATGTCTTGGTTGAAAAAAAATTGTATTGGGTAGGAATCCAATGTTAACATATGCAACAAGAAAGAGTGAATGATAAAAAAGGATGATACTTTCCCATAACAGAACCAAAGTCCTGATTCCAGGAAGTAGGATGATTCCAGGAAGTAGAATGAGTTTTTCAAAGGGAGTAAGAATTTGATTTTTATTCATCTATTTAAGCTGGAACTTCTCCATTTTAACCGTCTGCTCTCAGCAGCTTTGGGAGACATGGAGTGCTAAGTTTTGTGGCCTCATCTAATCCAGCATATGAAGAATTTTATGAAGCAACAGTATGAAACTCAGTAGGGAGGGTCCTCCTTTAGCCAAATAGCAGAGCCTTACACCTCAAGATTATAGTGAAAATACAGAGGGGAAAAAAAGAAAATACCCCAGACAGATTTGCTATGGGTGATGCTCAGTCCCTGGCAATTTCTCTGTGTTCCAATGGCTCAAGAAGGACCAGAGGCTCAAGGCCTCCTACTGTAAGTCCCCTGACATGGTATTTCCCTTCCTTTAATTACACCAATATCACTACCAGACATCAAGGAAAGTTGCTCTGGAGTTCATGGTCTCCAATGTGCACTTACAGATACCTCAAGTAGTACCTGTAGTGCACGTGACTCTTGAGATATCTCACTGAATTCCTCTCTAGTTACTGTAAACCCCACAAAGACCCCAGCTTTGGCTCTCACTCCTATGAAAAGCAAGGCTTTTTAGGATGTTCAGGAATCTCCACAGCTAATTTGGCTACAAAACACCCAAAGGCTTTCCTGTTCCAGACAAAGAACATTCTGGATACTCCATTAAAGCAGAAAAATTGTTGGAAAAAGTGGTTGCTTTCTATAATTTTGTTTTCATTTTTGTTCATTCACATTTTAAAAAGTGTGAAAGTACATAAAAGTACATAAAGAACATAAAGAATATGCAATCTTTTGATGAATTATTCACTTGGCATGCCGTGCTGAGAGAATATGATTTCTACTGGTCTGAAATTTCTTCCTGGAAAAAAACTGTACAGATTCAGAGCAATGCTCTGTTGATTTGACTACCTTAATAGAATATTTAAAAGCATTTTTTTAATGTTTAGTCAACAGTCAGAATATGAAGGCATTCTTGTTCATACAATGTGAAAATGGACTCAATAAGACCTTTGAACTAGAAAACAAGTGGACTTTGGATTATTTCCTTCAAGATTCATATTCATTCTAAGAAAATAAGTTCTGAGCAATCATGTAAATTTTTGACTCAGCCGAGCAATGAATAAATGAAATTGAAGGTTTAGTGCTTATGAAGTTTCTTAGGGAGGAATATATTTTGGCTGCTCATGCAAGGAACTGAAATACAGTATATAGAGAGGAAAAGCAGGTACTGTTCATATTCCAGAAAAGACAGCTGGAAATCATTTCAAATTTAGAACTACTGGCATGCACAGTGCATCCATTAGGTATTCCTGTTAGTCAGCACATTCTGACAATCGTGCCTACACAATGAATTTGGAAAAATAAATTATAAAGACCTGCTGAAGGAGAAAAATAAAAAACTACAGTTGTCTATATAATATTTCTGAGAGTTTATGATTCCAAAAGTCTTTTCAAACATCTGGGGAGGCTCAAGAAAACTAAGTTAGAAAATTGTTATTTTGTCACTCCATAAAAAAGTGTTTTGGAATGGAAAAAAAATCAGCAATGCACTCAAGCGTATAGCTCAGTTTGGTGTCAGTTGCAAGGAAGCTGGAAGAGAATAAAAAGGGACGAGTGAAAAGTAATATGGATGTTTTTGCTTTAAATACGAGGAAACGAAGCCAATGAACAATCAGGACATTTTAAGGCCCATAAGGGGCTCCAGGCTTCTCCTGGTTTCTGTAATTGCTCAGTGGTTCCTCTTCCTTGGTGAGGACTTCAGTAGCTTTCTTTCACCTGTTTGTTTTTGGCACTATTTTTGCCCTTTCCAGCACTAGCCTAAGCAGTGCAGGCTGGTGCAACTGTGTTCACAATTCCTGTGTTTCTCCATGCTCTGGACATCACTTTTTAGGGACGGAACACAGCCTGATTGTTTGGGGCAGGAAGACTAACAAAAGGATTTCTTCCTTCCATTCCCACTCCCCAGGTCAGCCAGCACCACCTGTACTCTCATGCCAAATAGCCAGGGGACACAGCACCTTCATTTCAGACAAAATTTCGTCCTTGGTTCCTGTGTTCCAAGATCTAGAGTGGGGTTGAAAAACTCAGTCTTTTTCTACAAGTGTCAATCTCCTGATGGGATAAGATGAGAATGGGAACTGCTTTGGGGAACATTGAATCTGCTCTTCTGACTTCAGGAGCTAAATGCTGGTGTTCAGCTCTATCACAGGGTCCACAAGGGTTTTCCTTGCTGGTGAGTAAGGGTTACTCTGAAGAATCTTATTGGGAGAAAGCTAAGAAAAAAGCAAAGGAGCTTGTTCTTTTGGTGTCTTATTTAAGAAAATTAAAGAAAAATTCTGGTGGAAATTAAGTCCTGATTACTTACCTGCTTTATTTTTTTATTGTGCATTGGGAGACTCTGTAAATGCTCTTGCCTTTGATAGTTGCATTCCTTGCAATTGAATGAACATCATGACTAACACTCAGGAAACATGTTGCTCTTTATAAAATGTTTCACCATGGTAATTAAAGCTGAAGGTAGCAGGGCTTGTGCATGGCTGCTGTACTTGAAATACAGGGAGGAAAGTGTAGCTGTCATTTGCAATACTGCTTCATGTACTTACAGTTCTGCTAAAGGCCCTGCAAAGGCAAAACATGGTTATTCTCACACCTCCAGAAGGATGCTGAAGCTGAGCATTTGTAATGGTTACTTTGCACAGGTCTTCTGAGCAAAGGGCAGGGTGCTCTTCACTCCCTTGCCAGGGGCTGTGTGGTGGTGTCAGTTCTCAGCCACCCCAAGGCCCAGGCAGCCCATTTTCCCAGGTGCCTCTTACACAGTGAAATGGGCAGTAATGCGGAGGAAAAAAAGACCAGGTAATGTGTCAAAACCTGTAAACCTAGTCAGCCTCACCTTGGGATGGAGCCAGAATTTCAGTAATGCATAGCTATTCAGTAGTTCTACTGTCCAACACCATGGTTCCATGCTGGGACAGAGTTTCATAGGCTACGATGCTGGAAAACTTAAGTAGTAATATTTGATTAAAGTGACTTGGTTGCAGAAAATTTGCTTTCAAAGAATATATACAAGAAGAATATTTAGGTGATCAAAACAATAAAAAAGTAATACTGGATTAAAAAAGGATTTTATTTTACTGGAAAATAATTAAGATATTTAGAGATCAAAAAATACCAAATTTCAGAATGAAGACTTATTTCTGCATTAAATAGAAAAGTATGTATTTTTAAAACATATAATTGTTACCTTTAAACTTTTCCTCATTTTTCATTTAAAATAATTATTGAAAATTGAGTTAGACATACTAAACGTTTCAGTTAAGCCAAATCTGCAAATTTTGTTGGAAAACAAAAAGCTGGATAAGATGTCTTGATGACAGTTTATGCTGGTCTCTTTTCCAAATATTGACTGACTGAATAAAAAAATGTTCAATTTAAGTACATATCAACCCCTCAAATCTGTGGTTTCAAAAATTACACTGGAAATTCAGAGGGTATCTTATTTGCAGACCTTTTTTCATGAAATGGTATAATCTGGAACAGCTATTCGATTTTTTCCTTTTACCTCTATTTTTTCTTTTTACTTCTCTCTGTCTTTTTTTTTTTTTTTTCCTTTTAAATTACCTCATCTTTTTGTACTTCAAATCTGAGACTTTTAAGGTTCTTGCTTGGAAGGCTTAGACCAATTCTTATTTTTATTTAAACCAGGCAAATAAAACTTTGAGAAATTTAATATGAATAAAACCATCCTGGCATCAGCTAAAGAGAATTCATAGCATTAGTGGAATGTGGTAACAAAGCTTAGAGGATTAGGATTTCATCTGAACAGCCTCTAGCCTTTCAGGTGTCTGTACAGTCTCCTCAATCACTTTTGCACAGAAAATACCTAATAGGAAAGGAAAAGGTCATAGGTCATAAATAACTAATAAACATACACTCAAATGTTCATGCCATGGCCTGTTGCAAGTACTAAAGACTCCCAAACATTAATTTCTGTGTATCTGTGCTAAGTTGCTCAAACACTAAAACTTGCAAGCATTTTGCCCTTCAAGCCCCAGGCTGCACTCCTTCATTTTATGTATTCAAATATCAGAGACTTCTTAGACCCATGTTCTAACGAGTATTTTAAACTTCTTAATTTACTTTGAAATTGACTCCCACTGGTCACTGGGCATCTTTCCATTACTGGGGTCCTTACTGATGGGCAGATGAAACACGTGTTACTAGATTCAGTCTCAGAGAAAGGCATCCAAAAGAGTTGTTTCCAAATTGTTTGTGCTGAACCATGCACATTAATTTGCAGTAGCGCCCTTGAAAGAGTAATGGTATAGATTGCTAGACCTGTACATGCACATGCACCAAGAAGGGATCCTCTGGCTCTTCAAACTTCATAATCCTCCTCAGTCCTGGTGTGTGAGCTCTGTTAGACACAGTGCTCTCCCACAGAATGTTTAATTGCAGTAATTCTTTCAACAAGGCCAGACTTGAAGTATGGTTTAATATAACTTGGTTTATTAACCATCTCCTTATGATAAATCGCATTATATTAGCTTACAGAACATAGGTTTAGCTCTTTCATAGCTTTTCTAGTTTCTTATTAAATAAAACACAAGATTTTTACAAATGATAGGCACAAAGATTGTTCTTCAATTCTAATTAAGAATAAACTAAAAAAAAATCCACTCAAACAAAATCAGCTCCGTTTAATATGAATATTTGTTTGATCTATTCTGTTTCTGTTGAGTATAAGACTGGAAGGGTGTACAAAATTCTTCATGGTATTGTACAAAGATGGGAAATCTCATAACGGAAAAATTAGCAATAGCAGAGATGGGGAACAAAGATTTGAAGGCAAATGTTTACCTACCAAACAATAACATAGTCGAGTCAATGAAAATACATTTTTTGCCACATCATTTTAATTTCTATGTACTTTACTTAGCCACAGTACATCACTGGAGCATATATGAATTTCATTTCCTTATCTAAATACACACTGGATTTAGAGCAATATTCCAGCTCTTTGTACTCTCCACACCTGAAAAATGGACAGGACACCAGCTACTAAGTCATGAACTGGTAATGAGTCCATAGAGAGTAGCTGCATTTACTGTACAGGGTGAACTGTTTGCAATTCAGATAAACTCCATGCAAAGACTGTGTGCAGCTGACCAAGTGAACTGACCAAAATTATTAGATATTTTCTACAAAATGACAGGACATCCTCAAAGATATTTCTACCATTGGTCTAGTCCTTATCAGACAAAATTATTGGATGTTCTTGTATGATGGGTTATTCAAAATAATATTTTATTAATCCTAACCTACCATTCTTTGAGCCCTTGAACTTTGACCAAATTTCTGCTGTGGTGGATGAAATACGATCAACCACCTATCCCAAACATCAAAGCACTTTGGTTTGCTCAGGAAATAGAGAGTGAAACTGTAAAAAAATAATCTTCAGGAAATACAGAAGTGTCCAGGACATACCTGGCACAAACTGACTGTGGATTCTGCCAGCTGTGGTGGTGGCAACCAGGCATCAACAGCTCAAACTGCTCAGGCAAAATGATAATGGAGTATTTTCCTACCTAATCCTGTAACTGAGGAAACTGGGAGTGAATGCTGGGATCTTCCCAGGAGTCCTTGATAACTTAGGTGAAGAGCCTGCAGCCCTGAATCTGGATCCGGGACCATTGTGGGGGTCAGAGAGGAGACAAAAAGATCAGGAAACCTCATGTGCCTGTGCAGGGTGAAGTTCAGGATGGCAAAAGCCACCATACTGACCTGCCCAACCTCCCTCTGGGTCTGTGTCATCTCACATACAGAACAAGGATCCCATGGCTGAAACTGTTGTGCTACACTGCCCAATTTCTCTCCCTTACTGCACTCTCTTCCCCACAAGACAGGGAAGGTCTGTGATCCCTATATCTGTGAATAAAATGTTCTGATACCCAAATCCAAAATACTACCTTCCAGACAATTGGACTGGAAGAATTATATTATCCAACTGGAGAATCTGGACTTTCCACTGACAACACTTCGTAACCATCAGGGCAAGAACCACATAATGGCAGGGAGAAGTGATAAACGATAATGGCAACACATTTGTTGCAGCTCTTTGTGATATTGGCAGGCCCAGGTGAAGGAAGATCCTTTCTTTACTTCTAATAAGTCTCTCTCCTAGGCCAGGAAAAGGTTTGTCACATTAAGCTGGCATACTTGAGGTTAAGAAGTGCAGGTAAGGATCATACATATCTGACCTTACATGCCTTTTTGAGCTTTGTATAAAAAAATACTTTGGTTCATTTATATCATACACTGTAATCAAGAGAAAGAGAAAAATCCTCAAACTCCACAGGTTCCTATATACTCCTTGAAGAACTGAAAGAAAAAAAAAAATGAGATGACTACACTTGCTAGGAGAACTGATTTTGGTCTAGTACTGGGGATGGCAGAAGGAACACACAGACAGAAAGCCAAATGAGTTGACAGACTTTCTGCCAACGCATTGTCACCAACTGCAGGCCAAATTGGACCAGCCTGCACTCAGTTCAGGCAGTGAAACACTTTCTTCCTACTCTGCTTTCTCTGCATAGTCCCCATTAGGTGTAACTTAGCTAGATGCTACTATGCAGATTTTGATCTTTTCTCCCTTGCTAACTTTATTATGGGTAGTTCAATTAAAAAAAAAAAACAAACAAACAATGAAGAGATCCATAAATAAGTAATTTTGTACAGCTTCATTTTGTGATCACACATGCCTTTGCTCATTTGCCGTAACTAAGTACCCCCAGACAACAAAAAGTTTGACCAATATAATTCAAATCAGCCTTTATATTTGTAAAATTGTCTGGGTTCATTCTCTTATCTAAGAATGACTGGCTTGAATTTGATTCAGTTTACTCTGTGACTAAATGATTTAAAGTAAATCTGAATAAATGTTGCTATTCCTCTGAAATAAGATGTGAAAATGGATTAATTTTTCTGTATTGCTTTAATTTCACCATAAAAATATACACCTAAATTTATACTGATGTTATGCTCTCAGGCAGTAAAGTCTTTTGAGACTTCCTGTCTCTCTTTCTCTCCCATCTGTTTTCTTTTCTCTTTTCAGGGTTAATGTCATGATTACCCAAATACAGTGATTTATTCATCCCTTATTATTCCAAGGAAGTTGTTAACAACTCATGGATTGAGTGTTCGGTTATTTAAGGCTATTAATAAGACATGCAAATACTCAAGTATGTACCTGTGACTGACATAGAACTGCATTAGTAAAACACATAGTTTTTAAAGTTTTCCCTGGCTTAAACTGCATGGGTAACATGGCTGAAGGAGTTGTCCTCATCCATTAAGGTCTTCACTGCACAGAAGTTCTGCTAACTCTTTCTGACTTTATAACTTCTTTTCAAAGGGTGCTGGCAGCATGCTGGGCACACCAGGCAGACTCGGCACAAACCAGAGCAGGAGATCAGTTATCAGGAAAGTAACATTATTCCTTAGGAGAAAGCTAATGTCCTGACTGAAGGGGTCATGAAGGGAGGTTGTTTTGTTTGGAAACAGTGAGCTCTTTGGCAAAAATGGAAGGAGAGTCCAAAATAAATTCCCTGAGGTAGAAGCTGTGGAATTAAGGAAGTGGCAGCATTTACACAGGAGAGCTAAGAATGGGGGTGCTTCATAAGTAGGATTTTCTTCAGTCTCCTTTTTGCTCTAGGAAAGAGACAGCAGAGGAATTAGCAGGGAACAAGGAGCAGTGTAAAGTCTTCTTTTGCTGAGACTAAAGACTCCATTTACCAAAGGGATCTAGGTTCAAGGAGGACCTGGCTGCCACCAAGCACAAGTGAGGAGATTTAGACACAGGAATGGGATTTGCAGAAGTCATTGCAAAAAACCAACCCAACACTTTTTAAATTAGTAAGCTACACTGAGGTGTGTGCCTTGTACCTTTCTTTTTGGTGTAAGAGACACCAGCTGACTAACTTAGAATAATAGAATAGCCTGGGTCGGAAAGGACCTTAAAGATTCTCTAGTTCCAACCACCCTGCCATGGGCAGGGACACCTTTCACTAGACCAAGTTTCCCAGAGATCCATCCAAACTGGCTTTGAGCACAACAGTCATCCACAACTTCTCTGAATGAACAACTTCATTCTGAATGGTTTGGAAGCCAGCAGCGAGGAAGAAGTGTTAGCTGTGTCCCAAAGGATGGGTAGGCAGCTGTAAACTGGAGCAGCAGGAGGGAATCAGTGCTTCTAGAAGCAATTTGGGTAGGACTTGGTTGGCATATATCTCCTGCACCAGTCAGGCAAAGCTTACAACAAATCCTGTCAGTCTGGTACCCAACAGTCCTGTGGATGCAGTGCCTAGTTGGGCATCTAGCAACTTATAGGTGGGCATGAATAGACTTTCCTCAGAAGATGGAGCAAAGCATGTCTGTTTAATAGCCTCTTCCTTTCACAAAGGAAAAAAAAGCACAAGTTACTTCCAGGAAATACTTCAATATAACCCTTACCTTTGATTCTCTAGCCAAGGGTCTGGCATGAAAATAAACGTCCTGAACATGTAAACTCAGTCTGTCTGGATCTTGCATTCAGATCCCAGCCAGACTGCTTTGCTCTACTTTTCCCCAGAAGGAGCAGAGTGTTGCAACTAATGGAGATGAGACCATTTCATTTTACATAAGTTCTTTCAGCTCTGGGTTAATGCTGGGTGCTGGTTTTAGGAGCACGAAACAAGCATTTGTTTTTGCAGAGAGCATGATAGCACATGTGAATCTTGTAACTACCTGTTGATTTGACTTTAACATTGGAATTAATAGTCCTCAATTAGTGAGTTTAAAAAGTATCATTCTGATTCAGTCTTGAACCTCTCTAACAGGGAAGTGAAATACCCTGTAACTTGCTACACTAGATCCAAGCCATATGCTCTGAACAGAAGTCAGCAGAAGGTCACTAACCCAGCTGCATAAAACTGGCCCAGAACCACCTAAGAACCTGGCCACAGGACAAGTGGCAATACATGCATTTCCAAAATGAGAGCAGGTTGGACAGCATCAAGAGATCACTTATTTTACCCATTGACCCCAAGGCATTATAAGACATATCTAAATCTCTCAGAGCTGTTTGTCCAGAATGTCTGCCCTTTTGCTGGGGTAGGTTGTTCTCTAACTGCAGAGCTTTTGTCTCAAAGGCTGCTGAACATGTAGAATTGGATTTTCAAATCAAAGTCATTACTGCCACTTTAGAAGTCAGAGTAATACGAGATAGTTTTTTGCACAGAAGCAATGCCCATGACAGTACCAGAACCACTTGGAGATGTATAATGTAGCACATATGCTAGTTTTATAATTTAAGAGATAAGCTATGAAAGTCAGCTATGATTGAACAACACTTTCTGCATTGCACTCTTCTGCAAAAAAAGTTGCTGAACTTTCAGCTGATCTAATCCATTGCTAAATGTATGCCCTTTCCCCGAGCAAATATCCTGCTGTGCATGAATAATTATCATGCTGGTCTGGGGCTGGGGGGCTGAGCAGCCCTGCTCACCTCAGCGAGGCTCCCTGTCCGGCTGTGGCCCCAACAGCCGCCACGGGGAACGTCTGCTCCTTACATCACCACGGCAGCGAGTGCACACTCAGCCATTCCACATGCTACAGCACATCAACTCAGCTGTGCCGCCCTGCAAAGCCCCCTAATTCCTCTGCTCTGACTTCATGTGCTCTGTCTGGAAAAGACCCATTAAAGACCAATGTAAAACAGCTATTTTAGAGAAGCTGCGTTGTGAGACAAGTTATTTTTTAAGACCAAGTATGACAAATATTTTGGAATGCGTTCAGCTCTGTAAAACTCTAAAAATTTTGGCAAGGTTCCTTGAAACTTGTATCACACACGTACTTCACACAAGCATTGTGATTTTTACCCAGGCTGCAAATGTCCATTCACCACAACAACTTTTATTCTCCATCTCTTCATGACTTCAGTGAAGCACTTGTTTTTGTGTTCAAAAGTGAGTGTATACAGGAATGCTTCTCAATCTTGGCCTTACAGATCACACGGGACATGTACCTGCTTTGAAGAGTTGGCTTTAATCTTGGGGTTGGTTTCATTGGCAACCTGAATGAGCAGTTCAATATCTGATGAATAGACTATAAACATATGAGAAAATAGATGCCAACGTTCTAGGGAAAGGTAAATAAAAATTTTGTTATAAAAGTCTTCCATTATTGCACATAAATTTTACAGCCAACACTACAAACTCATTAGTTGTCACAGATGGAAGAATAACTGATTAAAAATGCCAACTTTCCCTCTCGAGTTATTCTTTTAATATAACTTGTCCGCATACTGACTCACAAATTTCTGAATAAATAATGATGTCCTGGACATTTCTTAATAGAAATCTATGAAAATAAGCTGCCTTATAATAAAGAAATATTTAAGACTGCTTCTTTTTTATTATTATTTTTAACATCTGTGACTTTGAAATCTGAAAAAACAAAATTACTTTTAAATACAATACAAATTTTAATATTCTCTTTCAGTCACCTCCAATAACTTGTCTAAACATCTCTACAAATAGACAATGTGCACATTCCATTCTATTAATTTCCCTACTAGCTAAGAAGCACATTTTTTAGCCTGAAATCTTTTTTTAAATTGAATTCCTACACAGACAGTTTTTCATGGTACAGATTTTATTCCTTAAACAGCATACTCAGAATCCACAAATGAGTCATTACAGAGTAGATAAAGACTGGCCTCTCATTTTCTAAGAATGTTTTAATCAGTGGCAGGAACACAAACCAGGTCTCTGCAGCAGAAATGGACATTGGAAGAGGTAGCTACCCATCTCAGCTATAACTATTATTTGAGAAAAAATAAAAAGGAGATGATAAACTATCTCTCAAATGATAGTGCTTGTGCTTTAAACCCTTTCAGAACACAGTCAGACAGGTGAGATAAAGTTACCTTCAAGCTCAGCTTAAGCCAAGATGTTTGGCTTTGTTCAGGAAGAGGAAATCATGGTGCTTACTTGGAGAAGTAACAGCTAAGGAACATTTAAAAAATACTGTCCCTCAGCTGTTCTCTAACATATCTCATTTGCAACACCATGTTTACAGCACCAGTGTAGAAGGATTAATGAATAAGATGAGAATGCAATTTTTGTATGCCAAGCCACCATAAATCCACATTTTACGAGAATAACGTGCTCCATATGTGTTCACTGAGTAAGGCTATGACATGGGTAGGTAAAGACAAACTTTTTGACTGGTAATAAACTACATATTTTACATGGTTATGTTGTCACAAAGATCTGTTTCATGTTACCTACCAATATTTTTTTTTCAATTATGAGATTTGAGATTTAATGAGATCTTCCTGAGGTATGTAAATTGATGCCTTAGGATTTCAGCTTTTATATTTTTTCATATATTTGTAATGCTGCAGTTCTTTAGTGTATAACTCTAAACTCCATGTAGAGTGTTAGCCACTGTCTTCACATTTTAGTCAGACAAACAATTCCACTCTAGGCCTGGGAATCAAGGACACCTTACTGTCTCAGGCCCCAAGAGGCATAAACAAAAGTGAGCTGGGGAGGACCAAACTTGGGGTAAAGGACTTCATTACCTGAAGCTGTAACTGGACTATTAACCTCCAATGTACAAATGGACCCATCTTATAAAAGCATGAAAACTTGTGGACCACCATCCATTTCAGGTGTAGCCTCTGGGTGGGCTCCGTCTGTCCTAAATGTACTTGAAGGCCCTTCATTAAACATAATGGCTTTTTACTCCCTTAAATCTGTTTTTAGGTAGCCCAATAAGGCATTGAACAGGCTGCATTCTGATACAGTACACTTTGAATCAAAGTGCATTTTTGATGCATCAGACAGAAAAACTTTCAAATTCCATTCATTTTTAAATATGGTGGAAACCGTTTGCTAACAGCAAAAGACAAAGTAACATGAACTGAACTTCTAGCACAGCTTAACTCAATGGAATTTTGTCACTGAGGCTAACAAGGACAGAATTTAAATTAATTATTGTATAAATCAAAATTAGACTCTCTTTGCTGTTCTTGGGCTTCTAAACAATCCCATGTTACATATAACAGTGATATGTATGTCTGTAACTGTGTTTATTGCAAGTCATATCCTGAAGTGCATAGCATAGGTATATAGGTAAGTTGTATTTTCCTCTAGACAAACCATCCATATCTGGACAATGAAAGTTCAAAATGAATTCCAGGTGGAGTATGATGGATTCTTCCCAGACATCATGAGGAAATGTTTTATTTTCTGTTGTAAGCATTCCATGCCTTTGAAAACAAACAAACAAACATTATGCAAAGCTGGAAGAGTTCCTGCTATTCAAGTCTTCAGCTCTTATTATTACCCTCCATGATATATACAAAATTATATAGAGAGACTTTGTTGTGCCTCATGGACAAGGCTATACTCCAGAGCTGTGATTCCCAGCACATTCCCTACCACATGTTTTTCCATGTGTGGAAAGCAGGGGGGAAAAAGAGTTTTTAAAGCTTGATTTTCTGATGTTCTTCTCTGTTCTTTGCAGTCTGAATCTCTGAAATTAAATGGACAGACATAGACCAAGAAAATCCCAAAACAACTCAAAACTGGTAGCTGCCTCTACTTAAGGGCACAGTGGTCTTGTCCTTTAGAGAGGCAAATCACTCACGTTTTGGTGGAGCCACTCATCTAAATCAGGGATAAGATTCATTTTCACCAGCCTCAGCCTGAGATTCCACACATTAAAATCACATGATGAAGTGTAGGTATTTATAATGTTGATGTCTACATCTGAAAGGTAGCTACTAGTGAGGAGAACCTAAAATAAATGAGGAGTTTGGTTGAGAGCAAAACGCAGATTTGATCAATTTGATTAATGCTACATTCTCCCTTTATTCTGTCTGAGATGGCAGGTCATATACATTTCTACATAGTTTACATTCACAGGTGTATTCTCATTTTTGTATGCCAAGCCACCATAAATCCACATCTATGGAATTATGTGGAAGAATGCAAACACTTATTGTTGAACAACCTCTTAAGGCAGCTACTGTGTCCACACGAACTACTGTACTTGCTAACTACTAGAAAACCCTCTGACCCTTGCTAACACCTTAAGTTGTAATTCTAACTGTGCCACACTCTTGGCACTGAATTTCTACCTGCGCCATGAGGCCCAGTCTGGGTGATTCAACTACAGTCTAAATACAAATCATGCCCACCTTCTCTAAGAAATTCTGCCACAGCAGTTGTTTTAAATTTTCTGTACAGTCACTAGAGAGAAATAAGCATTTTTCAGATATGAGTCATCTCATCCTACTGCAGGTATCTAAAATATGTCATAATTGCACCCCAGAAGTGCCTGTTTCTTACCAGTGATTATAAAGGAAGTCTTAAGTAGCTAGCTGAGATGGACAGCACTGCGTGTTGGAAGTTCAAATTTCCTGAGACAAATCTAGTTCTGTTTCATGGCAAGGCATAGGCGAGGGGCCTCACCAAAATTTGGAGGAAGCACATCTAGCAGGAACATTTGGAGCACTGGCCATGTTGGTTTCCAGCTGGAGCACAGAGCTGTGGCACAGAGAACCCAGCCACACAACACAACAGTCAAACAGTGGACAGTGGCTCAGACTGACCACCACATACAAGCTGATGTTTCATCATTTATTCAGGTGCTGTAGGCACAGTGCTGGGGGGTGGATATGGGAGTCAAGGCAAGAATTATCATCACCAGCGCATGAAACATGATTATCAGGGTGCAAAATAGATCATTAGCAGTAAAAGATAGGAAATATGCTTCTGGCAAGATGAATAACTGGGGAAAAAGCATAGACAAAGAAAGAGTTTTGCAAATTTCCAGTGCTGTGTTCCAAGCAAAATCTTATATTATGAACAAGTGTACAAAAAGAATCTTAAACTCTGGAGGGAGAAGCTAAAGATTTCTAGATCAGTTAGATAATGTAGAAACTACAGAATGAAAAGGAAATTCAAACTATTCAAACTCACTTTGCAGCAGAACTATGAAGTTCAATGCTACCTGAATAAGAGCAAATAAATGCAAAGTAAAGTAAGAACCAGTTTTGACAAATGTGTGAGTGATGAAAGGGGGAATTTCTGCACTGTTACTTCAAATATTTTATTGAGTAATCATGAGGAGCTTTTTTTATTGGTGAGGAGACTGAGAAGACACTTTATACCATAAAGGCAGGAACACAAAAAACATATGAAGCTAAGTTATGTCAAAGTTAAAAAAAAAAAAGGATTAAAAAATGAGTAGGTTACTATAGAAACTATTTAAAGAAATAGGATAAAATGAGGGAATCGCTGAAGACAGACCCCCTTGAACAGAGTATTGGGATCTTGGCTAGGAGAAGTATGCTGCATTTGGAGGAAACACTATCATCCTCTCTCCAGCATCTGGCATTTCTGATGTCAGCATGTGACAGACAAGCCAGATGAACATCTACAGCATGTTTCCTGTTGTCCTAGAAATATACCTTCCTATTTATTCCTTGAATTTTTACTTGGACTGTTCAGCATATTCTAAGAGTTTTCTAGTAAAACTGTGTAGGCTATTATGGTGGAAAGTGAGAGAGAGGCTTTATGAAGCATGACACTCAAGTGGATATACTCAGAATGCTTTTTAACATAAAACAAATTATTTCAAATTAAAACACCAGGGTCCCCAAAAAGTATTTTAAATTGGTTCATTTTCTCTTGGCCCCTTGCTCTTTGAAATGTGTTCAGGAACAATTTCCTCTTTGCATTGTTTTCTATAAACATAAAGCACAAGCATTTAGGTAGTAAATTTCTTTGCTACACACTGTAGAAGAACAAAAACAGGAGAATCAGAACCACTATTTTGTGTGGGAGAAGGATGAGTCACTGACATAAGATAAAATTAAATTGGCTCTTACATAAGTTTATCATAACCTTCACTTCTTCAGCATCAAAGCTGATGACTCAGTATTTGTTTTTAAAGGGTGTTCATTGTCGTATAATACCTGGCCGTCACCAATCATGATTTATATGACATCTATCTATATCTACATTTTATAGATCTCTAAGAAGATTGCTGTAATTCCTTCATGGCCAGATATAGATAATTATACCTTCTGTGATACTGTCTTAGAACCATCACTCTTTGCAGCTTTGCGATGAAAAATTAATAGTTCCTTTTAAATTCTCTAAAAAATAGTTCACTTTTTTTTTTTTGGAGCAGAAATAAGGGGGGAAATGGGCAATCTGAGCTACCTAAAAGAATTTAAATCCATATTTCTCTTCCAAGAATAAGAAAAAATGGACCAAAAATATTTTTTCCATAGTTCAATGTAAAATTTCAAGTGTTTAAAGCTGAATTACTAAAATTTTGATCAAGAATTCTAGCAGGACATGAATTTGGTTAATTGTGAACTGATTGCTCCCAATAAATTAATATATTTTCTGTCTTACTTAGTCTCAAAGTTGTTTAATTCTAAGGAAGTAACTTTGAAAGTCAGTAAATCCAGAGTTCAGCTCCCTCCTTCTGCTAAAAACGTAGCAGGGCTGAAAGTGTGTTGGACGGTACCGTGCGTTTCCACTTCCACAAAAAATTTAGCCAAATCAGCAGTATTGCAAAAGCTTAAAGGCTGACCCTAAAACCTACAAAATTGCTTCACCAGAAGAAAAGGCCAACATCCAACAGAGGTTTTCTTTTTATTCCTAGGGTGGTACTCAGAGTCTGCCTACCTGCTTGTGCACGATGACTCCTGGTGGGAAATGGCTGACACCTGCCTGCCCTTACCCTTGCAGATTAGGAGCCTCTCCACTGTCCCTTTGAAGTATTCATTTCCACTTTGACTAGATTTGCAATTGCATTTGCCTGGAAATAGTACTCCACTGTTCTTGAAGCTCTCAGATTCTTTGTGATTGCAATGGGAGCACAAACACTGTGACTGGATCTGTGAGAAAGCCTTCTATTATGGAGAAAGAACAGACTGTTCCACATACAGGAATTTTGGTGGAGTAGTTGTGTGATAAATAAGTGACAAAAATTCTCTCAAGCACCAATGAACATCAGAAAACAGAAGTCTGATGGTAGCTAACTAAATGTCTTCTGGAATACAGGCTTTTGCCGTGTTCGCAGTGTTCAAAAGGCAGAAAGCCCATGGAGCGTAGGATAAAAAAATCACAAAGGAGTGGTAAAAATATGCTAAGAGACTGGCAAGAATATATTAGGAGACATCTTGAGACTCTCCTGACTAGATCAGTTGATCAGCACAAACATAGCTGACTAACACTTGAAGGAAAAAAACAATGCAATGATTTTTAATTTTTTTCTCCCCAAAATAGAATAGATCTACACATAGCTACTGAGGAGTAGTAACAGTTCTATATCTATGCTGAGACATCTTCATGTAGGATGGGCCCCCTCTCTTTTTTCCTTTTATCTGGACTATGTAAAGCTGACACTGTTTTCTGTAAGTACCATGGAAGGAAAAGCATATTCTGGAGGAATGTGAGGATTGGTTCAAAGCCCACTAAAGTCAGTAGAACTCTTTCCATTGACTTAAATGGGTTTGCATCAGACCCTAAATGAAGAAAAATGAATCTTTAAGGTCTGGGCTAAGGAAATAATTCCATTGGGAGTGGCATGGAAAAAACACATGAAGGTGAGAGAACAAGAAGAAAACAAAAGGATCTAAGAACTTGGCAACAGGAACTGTTTCAGTATTTTTGGAGGTTATAAAAACAGATGGGCTTTCTCTGATGCAAATTCACCTCCTTCTAAGCAGGCTGATTTATTCCTGTCTCAGGATCACATCAAGAACATATGAGACTGATCTCCTGGGTTTCTTCCTTTATTAGTGCTTTGCTTCAAAATTGACTGTCACAATGGAAATGACACAATGTTGTCAAATCCTCCCAGAATGCTGTCTAATTTATGACAAGCAATTTCAAATAAGTGGTAATCCAATTTTCCATTTCTTTCAATTCCATAAGAAGTAAAAATTCCCCAGTGTCCCTAGTGTCCCCATATGGCCTCTCTGGACTGATCATTATCCAAAACTGACTGTTTTATTAGCTGTTGAGTTTTCAGATCCCATAATAAATGCCTCAGAAATGCAAGTGCTGCTTCTATGGCAGAATGCATGAAAAAAAGCTTCCAGGTGAATTGGATAAATGCATGCTAAAAAGAATCAGTGTTTGGGGTAAATGCGGGCATTTAAAATAATATTGGTACAGTTTTGACGAAGAAAAATCAAATGCATCCGTTGAACATAATTAAAGCAAAGAGGAAAAACTCTTTTCATTTGGATTAATGTAGAACAGCTGCCTATTAAAATAATGAAAAAAAAAAGAAGATAAAAAAGAAAATAACCCCAAAAAATTCAAAATAAAAGGACTGAACTCAGAGGTGCAAATTCAAGACAGATCAAGAAAACATATTAAATCAAAATTGAAGCTTTTGAAGCATAAATGTAGTCATCTTGGAGATGCAAATACAAAAGAATGGCCAATGTTATTGGCTCCTACAGGAACCTGCAAAATTTTGCAATTGGTCTCTTAAGAGCTCTGCTTTTCAAATAGCATGGCTATAGATGTATGCTGTGGAAGAGAGTTGGATACAAAAACATTTTCTGAATTCCAAGTTTTCTCAACTGGTATAGATTAAGTGTGCTGCAAAGACAGAGCAGGCATGCCAACTAGCAGTCCTTTACAGTGTACTTCATCTCTTAATTTAAGGAGGACTTGCTGCCTCAAAAGACTTAACCATGAAGTAGGAGCAAGTGAAAAACTGCTCCCTTCTGCCATCAGAACTGAGTAGTATGAAAACATATAATTGCTTTCACAGGTTGGATTTCTTTTTTTTTATACTTTCAAATATTCCCATTTTATATATTAAATATATTCAAGGGGAGGGGGTCAAAGGAAAATATTTACATTAGGTTCCAAAATGCATAGTTTTATCTTTCATTAATAAAATGAGAGAAATATTACTGGAAGTTCTTATTTTACCTAGAGAAAAGAGCATATATTGGCCCTCTGTGTTATTCTTCCCATGATGTCTCTCTAACATGCAGTACCTTTGAGATTCAGGGACATCAAAAAGGAGAATCCTTGGCTATTCCAGAGCTGATTTGCCCCTTGCTAGATATTCTGAAGGAAAGGTAATCTATGGATTGGCTTTCCCTATGTAATATAAGTCTTATGTTTGTGCTCAAGACGACAGGAGAGTTTCTATGATACCTTTGTTTTGCTGACAACTGATTCTTGAGTTTTGGACTGTGTCTTTTAAAAAACGTTAAAGCTCTTTCACTTCATAAAGCTCCAAAATTCACCTGAAAATGTTCTCAGTTTCCCTCAAGTTTGAATTCTGAGTTTCTCAAATTCTTCAGGTACCTGCTTCCACATGCAACTGAGAGAGAAAATGTAGCCTTGCAACATCCACTTGTCCTGTTGCACATGTTACTTTAGATGTGTGAGTCAAACTGGACTGAAGAACTCACTGGAAAGGATATCAATGAAAGGAATGAATTACTGAACATTAAATATCTTTGGATGGTGAGCCCAGAATTTAATATTTCTCACAGCAGAGTGGAGAGGTTTTAGGGTAAAACTTCTATTCCTTGCCCCTGTTGACCGTTGAGTGCATGGGAAGATTGGTTATTCATGCAGAGTGAAGCCTCATTGTTTATACTTCTTGGAAAGGGGATAATATCTCCTGGAGTACAACTACCTTGTTTAAAGGCTGCTACTGAAATGGATCTGAACAGCCATGTTCTAATTCTCTTTACTGCCTAGAGAAGCCTGGTTGGCTAGACCAGAGATGCGTCAAGGTGGGTGAGAAGTGTTCTATCACGGATACCTACCAGGATGACAATCATGACTGATACTCAAGTAATTTAGGAAGTTGATGGGGACACATCATTTTGACCATAATATGCTATGCAACACAAGGATGAAAGGCTGCAGCCTCCCTGTGATCATTTTAGTAAATTTTTTTCCTTACCTTTATATTGCTTATTGAATTTTACCATCATTAAGTGGAACAGTCCAGTCTTTCCAACTACCTACCAACTACCTATCAATAGACTAGATTATGTACACCTGTGCATGCATATTTGTTTGTTTTTGTATTAGCCAGAGCCAAGTACTGACATTCTAAGATCTTGGCTGGACAGATAAAAATCTCTTTCTTTGTAAAGACTGGCCATTTTTCAAGCCACAGGAACTTTAAATAGTTTCCTGGCAGACACTGAGAAAGCAGGTTGAAGTGGACAGTGGGATGAAAGGGGAGACCACCTCTTCAATCCTACAAGTTGCTGAAATTTACAGTAGGTTTTTATTTTTCTCAGTAGTTGTTTATTTTATTTTATTTTATTTTATTTTATTTTATTTTATTTTATTTTATTTTATTTTATTTTATTTTATTTTAATCTTGTTAAATTCATTTCAGTATATGTAAAGAAAATATCTTAAGGAGCTATGTGCGTTACATTATTTTTTTTTAAAGGAAGCCTTACATAATCCTCATTCTGGTAGGTACAATGTCTGCATTCACACCTGCTCCGCAGTTACATCAGACTCCAAGTGGAAACTAGTTCAGCCAATAGCCTCTTACTTGACTTCCATGGAGATCTGCCTGGATAATGTTTGCAGTCTTGGGCTCAGATCAGACCTGTAAAATCCTAGGCTTATGTACTTCTGGCTCTAATTCATGTCTAGGAAAGAAAACAGAAAAGTTCTTTGCACCTCCATAATGCAAAGGCTTCTTAATGCTCATGCTAACAATTGCAGAAGCTGCTGAGAAGGAATTTGGTGAGGACAGGGACAATGGGTCCTTTCAAAGTGAGCCCTGGTGTTCTGGCCAGGTTTCTTCATGCATCTGTAGGCGCTGGGCCAGCTTTTCTTTTGGCATGCTGTGTTCATAACACCACCAGAGGCACTCACGCTTCTGAGAACCCAGTGCAAGACATCACCTATGAAATCTGAACGTGTGTTCTGGGCTTCACCCAGTCTGTCAACAGGTTCTGACTCTGGGTTTAGAAGGCACTTCTGGGAGGAGGATAGAAGAAATCTGCAGTTAATCAGAATTAAGGTCCACTCTCTTTCTCTTCTTTCCCTGAACAGCATTTTTTTTTTTCATCTGTCTTTCTTTACCCATGGGAGTGTTATTTCCTATACCATTATGAAAGCCGTAGCAGGGTCACGTCATCTATCAAAATGGTTCTAGAATTGCCTGTCACTAATTTTGTGATTATCAAAAGGATTGTCCTCAGGGCAAAATGTTTCCTTAAATGGGGAGGGGTTGGTTCAGCTCCTGCAGGAGAGATCCTTGTGTATAGACACAATCCTCTAAAGAAACAAGATAGAGGAAGCATAAGGACAAAATGGCTTCAAGCCTTGGGGCATGTATCTGCACTGCATGTGAACCACATGAAATTCATATATCATAGGCAAAATACAACTGCAAAAAGGACAGAGGTTTGTGTACAATGCCATACATACTTATAATTTATTCTCTCAGAAAAAAATAGAGTCTTGTGTATCAATTAGTTCAGAATAAAGATTCAGCCAGGCTCAGGTTCTTTAGCTGATTGGGTGCTAGAGAGTTTTTCATATTAAAATGCTTTACTAGAAGCATACTGAAATTCTTATTAAAAAGAAGAAAAGCCTGATACCAATTTGTGCCATCAAAACACTAAAAAGTGTATTTTTGATATACTTAAAAAATAAAGGTGAAGAAAATTTACTTGTGGATTTAAACCTTAAACTATTATCGTTCAATGTTAATTTTATTAATTTTACTAATCACAGCCTCATATTACAAGCAGTGAGCAGTGAGTACTAACTTTCTCCCAAACACATGCTCCAAGTATACAAGGCTTGTGCAAGGCTTCTACAATAGCAGACAAATCCCTGACTTTCTCATGAGTCTACCTCAAAAAATGATTTTGTTTCCATGTCCCTGTGATATTCAAAACCATGTAACCTAAACAAAAGCAATCTCAGATGAAGAGTAGTGGAAACTGAGCACTTTTCAGGTGCAATAAATACAAAGAAAACAGAGACTAATAAGTCTTTTCTCAGTGGGAATTTGGGGTGTAAAACCTGGGTATGATGAAGTCTGAGAATTTTGTCATAAAGAATGAGGTTTTCACCCAGTTCAATGCTCCTGCTCAGAGAATGAAGCATGAACACTTCTTGACTTTCCTTGCTTTGTCGGCCGTCATAGTGAAAATATTTTTATGAATCTTTCTCCTGGAAACCAGTTTTGCTACAAAAGTAGAAAACAGCTAAGACAGCAATTTCAGCAATGCAGTTTCTGGAGTGGTTTGGTTTTGTTTTGCTTTGTTTCTTGTTATTGTCTGCTACTTATTTTTCATGCCATGCAGGTGTTCCACACAGTCTCTAAAGTTCTCAGGTCAATTTTGCAAATTCCTGGATGTGCACCAACATATTTTATCAGGACTAACACAAGTCAGGGGGTTGATACAATGTGGCACAGATGAGTTAAATGCCCACTTCATCTGGGACAATGTGGTGAACTCTAGTTACCTTAAATGATCTTGTCAATGAAGAGCTGTCTATAATATATCTGGCTATTGGCAGGAAAATTCTGGATGGGAATTTTGTAGGCACACACATGATCTCTGTTTCACATGAACCATCAAAAGTAAACAGAAATCCATGGTCCTAAATCACTGAGATGTTTTAGAAAAATCCCAGCCTTAAGGAGCTCCCGAATTTGAGCCAGGGAATGGGTAAAAGGACCTGCCATATTTTCCCCAGCTAACCTGGAGAAATAGAGTATGCGGCAAATCAAAGCATGTCATAATGGTGGAACAGATAGTGGTGATGACCTGGCTGCTCCCACAACATTCAGGGAACAGGAACCCTTTTAAGTGGATCCACAGTCTGGATGAAATGTTTCACCACATTTCTGAGCTTAAAAAAATAAATTGGAATAATTCCAGCGACCCTCTTCCTTATTAGAGCAAGATGTTCTTACAGCAGTATATAGCTGACTACATTTTCCAAGTAAAATTCCATCTCTTCTTCATTCGGTTGGCTCACAGGTTTTCCTTTAAAAAAAAGAAATACAGGGAATGATGTTTTTTGCATATTTTTGAAGTCTTTTGGGCCATTAAGTTGAATGGTTTGCTTCTTCCAGATACCAGAATTCAAAGCAGGAAGACGGAAGTATTTTCAATTTACATTAGGAAGAAAAAAAAAGCAAAAAACGGAAAATTCTAGCAGCAAAAAGTATTTTTTTCTTACAGATAACATGTCACTAAATGTGTCACCTCATAATTAGAAAGTTCCATCTTCTCAAAGAAATAAAAAATCCCTCACTCTTCCCTAAATGATATCTCTAACAGCCTTGAGACCAATGCAAATACAGAATGATGAATGAGTTATAGCGGCATATAATGTACTGATGGAACATAGGTAAATGCATCCTGCTCTTACAACTCTGTGAACACTAACAATAAAATCTAATTGCAGGCATCTTCAAATATTCCATTAGAGATAATGTATTTAGTGTAAATATTAATGTGTTGCTTTTTGGTTTAAATTACAACTCAGTGCTCTGACAACTCTTCATGGTTTTCAGAGTTAAGTGTTCATTAGGTTTTTTAATTTTAATTTTGAAGGCTTTTGTTTTCTTTTGAGATTTATTGTTGTTTCTCCTGAAAACTAAAAATTGCTATTCCTTTAACATTTTCGCTCTCATTTTCCCCTCAGAGGATTAGAGAAAATCTGGTTATTTTATTTAATTTGAAATAGACCAGATTTCCTAAAATCATCATAACATGGCACTTCTGATCTCCACATGGATTCTGCATGCCTGCATGTATATTAAACTCATGCAAAAACAACAAAATAAGTACACCCTTATTCATCCTCTTTATAGAAATATAAAGTTGCTAA
This sequence comes from Chamaea fasciata, assembly GCF_029207755.1. NCBI lineage: Eukaryota > Metazoa > Chordata > Aves > Passeriformes > Sylviidae > Chamaea > Chamaea fasciata. Next base: position 80,886,044 of record NW_027094088.1, on the reverse strand, counting down.
ATACTGGATTTTATTACTGCTACACTTGACTCTTCCTGCTATTCTGCTCTGTTCTAGCAGTGCTCCTGTGAATTTTATTGCATGTCTGTTAGGCCTTCCAAAACCAAGGAATAAATTCTTCATAACTGTCTCAAACTGTCTGACATTTTAAAGTGCTAACATATTTGAAATAGTTTCCTATATCCTGTGCCCCTCTGCATTTTATTTAATGTCTATGTCTGTTGCTAATTAAGAACATCTTTTTACTTTTTTTTCCTGTTTCATTTGGAGATTTTACATTTTGATTTCATGTATTTCTTTTCTCTAAGACCCCTCTGTTGTACAGTTATTGGTTTCATAGCTATTCAGGTTAATTTGGCTATATTTTTTTTCCCTACTAGCAGAGGTTTGGGGTTTTTCTTCCTGCAGCTATGAACGAAGGTTGGTTTAAATTTAGAGCAAGGTAACAGGCATGCACTTTGTTCGGTAGACCGAAAATGCTGCTCAAAGATTTATTTCAATTATAGTTTCCCTTTTATAGTATGTATTTCACTAACACTGTGCACAGAATTTTGTTTAAAAAACAAGTCTATTTCAAAGACTTTGTTATGACTGGCATTTTGTAAAATAAAATCCTTAATGTTATGTGAGCACTTCCCTGATGCTATATGGTAGAATTCAGCTAAAAACTTTGTCATTGAAAAAAAAAAGTACTAATGGAGAAAACAAAGAATGAATAAAACAGCCTAGGCAAATACCTGCAAATTCGAAGAAAAAGAAAAGAAAAACTATTCGGTTCAATGACACATTTTATTTCAGAAATAGATAGTTTTTTTCTTGAACTTGCAGATCTATCTGAATATTTACCTTGGTTCAGTTGTCTCTTTATACTGGTTGGCTCTCTTGGTGTCTATAGCTCTGCTCTTTGCAAGAACTGCACTGTTTAGCGGGAGCAACGGAAAGATGCTTAAGAATATTTTCAGTTTGAAAGCATCATTGAGTCTTTCTCTTAATCTGCTTATGTAACATATATTTTTAGTACCTGGGAGTTCAAAGCTGCTAATGTGTTGTGTTTCTGAATGACAAATAAAACACACTAAAATCAGCACTACGCTATTTTTTTAAGAACATTTTGAGGAAATTCATGCATCTCTGAGTGAAACTCTACCTTGCCTTTAGCCATCCAAGTATTTCCTTCCTCATACAGAGGGCTGAATGATTCATTGTACCCAGGATCTCTCTTCAATGGCGGGTACGAAGCTGACATGACTTCATAACGCAGCCAGAGAACAGAAGCTCTCCTCAGGCTGAGAATCTGAGACACTGAGCACTGAGCTGCAGAAAGGAACCTTTCCTCCTCAGGATTTATTAATGATATAGGGTCTTGACAGCTGACAAAAAATGATACCCATTTTTCTTTGCAGGGTGTCTGAATTGTTTTGTTCCTGATTACGGCAACAGCCAAGGAATTTTTCACCAGGAGATTTGCAGTGAAACTAGACTTGCAGACTGATTGAATAAGTAAATGATTTTGTAAAACTGAAGTATTAAAATAAAGAGATGTGTCTGCTGAAAATTAAGAGACTGAGAAGAAAAGAGATTGTATTTTCTAACTCTATAACTTTACCTATGCAAATGAAAATCACATTCAGTTCATTCTTTAGATTGAATTAATCCTGCAAAACAAGAAAGCAAGTGACTGACACTCCTGGGTCATGACCCTACATCTCACCTAACTTTAGTAAGCTATTTACTAAGCCTCAATTTCAACCCATTCTTCTAATCTGCCCTTATTTTATAAAGATAAATATGCACTTCCAAGATGTCTTTTTGGGTGAGAAAGATCACCTCCTACAGACAATCCTCTCTTCCATGACAGTAGAGGAAGAATAGACTTGATCAAGTGAGACAGACTCTTTACTTTTTGATAGTCACATTATGTGAAATCAATCCCCGTCCAGTCTACCCATTTCTTACACATATTTTCTTTTTAGGATCTGACAGCTCTTGTTCATTCCAATGTCTTCTATTATGAGCATCTTCTCTTACTAGTTCATCTAAACCAGCAGAGAAATTGTAGAAACTCAAATTGAGGTGGAGGGTTGGAGGAAGATGGAAAAAAAAGTCTAGGTAAGGGAGGGTTGACACAGAAATAGAGAGCTATGGTTGTAGAAATCAGAGTTGTATCAAAATTAGGGAAATAAATAGAAACCACCATAAACTCAAGCAGTCTAAATATAAAACCAGAATATGGCATGTCAAAGAAATATCTGATAAAAAGGATTGCAAAAACCACAGGAATTTTTAGTGCATCTTTTTCAAGCATATCAGGAATAGGAGGAGTGCTAAAGAAACTGTAGAGCTAAAAGAAGCATTCACAGAGAATAACATAATGGTAGGAAAAGACTAAATTAGATTCCTATATTTTAATATAGGTTCACTCTAGGGGAGTTTGGGAGGAACTTTGTGGAAGAACCATCAGAAGTTCTGCCTGAACCTGAAATTCCAATAGAAGTTACAGAACTCTGAAAGTTTATAGAGAACATCAATGTGCTTCTTGACCTCTTCACTTTTACAAACAATCTAACTCATTGAAAGAGAAAAAAAAAAAACCCACTTTTTTCTATTTATCTAAGATGTCTCTGAACAAGTAATAAAACATAGGACATCTGTGTCAAAAGGGACTAACTTTGGAATTAAGGGGAAAGAAAATGCAAAGAATTAGACTGAGGAAACAAAGCAGTTGCTTTGAATGATAGACTGTCCATAGGACCTTGTGCTCATATGACATCCATGCAGTGTTTGCACACAAAAACACAGGAGGCAATTCTTTGTGTTGTAGCACCAGTTTACATGGGAAACAGCTCAGGCCATCTGGTGAATATATACTTTCACTATACCATTGATTTTCGTAACGGTGCCGCAGAATTTGAAGTGCATGGTATTCACAATGGTTTGAGATCTATGGTGGTTCACCATCGCAGATAAGCTCTAGCCTCTAAACATGTAAGAAAATGCAGTGAAAGAATGATTTCCTGACACTCTTGAGTGGAGCACAAAGATAATAAACTTACCTTCACACTGTGGTCAGGGTAAAGGATTCAATTCTTGAATTTAGAAAAACAACTTAGAACCAGCTTACAATTAGCAACTCTAATGTTAAATTTTTATCATTAGGAGATCCATTGTTAAATGCTTTAACAATTTATTTTGCCTTGTTTAAAAGACTTTATTAGTTGACTAAATAATCTTAGGAGCATTTACAGAGACATTAAAAATATTTCAGTACGATGCTTTATTTTCCTAATTATTATCATATATATTGTCTATTGCCATGGACTTACACTACAGAAGATATATTGACATGAAAGATTTTGCCCTAATAGGCTACAGTTTAAAACAAACAAAGACCTCTCTTTAGGTTCAGTTACATCATTCCATCATTTTACTGATTTAGGACAGAAAAAAAGATATATTAAAATCAAGCCCCTCTGGAAAAGACCATCTGACTTTTTAGATAGACTCAGCTTGTCTTTTTATACATATCTATACTGAAAAACTCATTTATAAACATGTTGTACATAGATATATACAGATACATAAAAGTCATCCTGTTAGCATGAAAAAAGTCATTAAATGAAAATGTGTTTCCATTGATGATATTAAAGACAAAATTATTCCAAGAACAGACAAAACTCCCATGTCTATAAGCTGTTGACATCTGTGCTGTCTCCTCCACTTCAGGTTTCTCTACCAAATTCCTTTAAAAAATCCCTATACATTGTGTCACTTCCCTCTTGTATCTTTGACCAGAACATCCCAATTTCCCCTCCTGACTTTCAGCTATTCAGCTAAACAAGAGCAATGCATGCTTCCACTATTCATGCTGATGTTTTTCTTTAAAATAAAAGCATCTGAATGTCTCTGAGACTTTTGCTTCTCATCAAATTAGAATGAAATTGGCTAAAGAACCATCAAAGAGACCAATAATCGAGACTTTAACAGTACATTCTCATCAACTCCATTTCCCTAGAAGAAAAATGAAAATTTTTGATCACCTCAAAAAAGTAGCATTTGAAGGGATGTGTGGATTGCTTATAGAAAAGGGGAGAAAGATTATTCAATGCCCAGGCACAGTCAGCTTAGAATTTGATACCAGGATCCTGGGAAGACAACAAGTAAGTGTCCATCAAACTCAGATACTTTTTGGGCCTTGGGTGCAAACTAAGATTACTAAGCTGGAAGCTCCATAAGATTTCCATTTGATAAGAATACAGGATGAGTGAACAATGTGTAACATTGGCTCTTTACCTCCCTCCCTTGTTTTAGCAAGCTTAATGCTTCCAAATACAAGAATGTCCCACCTCTTGAAAGCTTACAAATTCCTAGATTGTAGCACATCTGGCCCCCAGAGACACAAGCAGAAACTCAGGTCAGTGTGAGCTGAGGATATTTCTCCCAGCTGTGAGAATCCTTAAAGCTTGAGCACACAGTGTGAGCCCACACTGACACCAGATCTCCGTGCACATTCTTGTATCCATGCTTATGCACACATTCTGGAAAAAGGAAAATGTCAGATACACCAGCAGCCTAACTGGATGCTCAAAAAAAAAGAAAAAAATGGAAGCCAGCATCAAATACAGTGCAATTGAATTAGGGAAAGTACTGCCAAGGACCATTTGAGTGGTTAAAAGTTTTTAGCTGAACTCAGACTAGAATTCCTGGCTTTGACAACACAAAAAATGGAGAAAATAATAATGTGTTTAAATATAGCAACAATCAATCTTCATCTCTTTGAGCAAGCACTACAAACTGTAGATGAAATCTTACATCTTAGCTAACCTTGGCTGATAATAATCTATTATTAACGGCAAACACTTTCTCAGTGTGTACATTCCTCTTCCCACAGTGAATTGGTTACAAGTGTTCCTACTGCTCTCTTGGAAGTAATAGGGTCAAATATTGATTAATAATAAGCCAAAATAAACAGCCCTTACAAAATGAACAAAAAAACCCCAAACCAAAATCCAGAGAAATCCACAATCCCTCAGCTGTAAAATACACATTTTATTGGGGTCAAATATGAAAAATGCCGGCAGTTTTATTCACTGCCTGTGTGAGTTTCACAAGAAATCATGGGGGAAAACAAAATTATTTACATGTCCTGCATCATGCTGCAGTTCTAACAGGAAGATGAACTTCAAGATGCATAATTTACTGTGTTTGAAAAATGGAATGAGTAAATCCCTGCCTGATTCACTGACACATGAACAAAGCCACTGCAGGAGATGACCTTGCTCACATCCGAGCTGTGAGTATCACTGAAGACCCCTCAGTACCGAAGCTCAGTTCTGATTTTGAGTGTTTACTTGGTATTTCCATAGAGCTACAGCTCAATCTAGCTAAAACTTCTATATCTGACCACATTTGTTTTAAGACACTGTTTGGAGTTCAGGAGCCCTCTTTTTCAGCATAGTCAAAGCAAAGTGAAAGGGTAGAAGAAGATTAAAAAAAAAAAAAAAAAGGCACAGCCTTTCCCCAGCAAACAAATAGGAAAGCTAAATGTTCTTAAGAATTCACTGAGACAACATTTCACTTAAAAATTAGAAGATAGTAGGAGACAGGAAGAAAAGCAGCCAATTAAAGAAAATAAAAACAAGAGACATGCAGTCTTTTTTTTCCAGACAGTTATTCTGGATTTCTATTAGCATCATGACAATATTCCCTATATAAAGACATTTCTCACTGCTCCTAGCTATGTGTAGCTCACTTATATCAAATTTCCCAGCACATCAGACTACCCTTGAGTCAAGACCTATTGGAACCTTTTTTGTTGGAAATAAAAAACCCTATGAAACCCATTATCTTTACAATAAAATATAAGTTCAAAGAAACCCAAGAGCAAATTAGAGAACATCTTAGTCAGCTTCTCAAATAAGCAATAAAATTGTGTATCAGTTGTGTAAAGAAACAGAAAAACCCTGGGCCTGCAACTGGACAGTATGCAGATCTCATTTATTCTATCTGAGAGGTTTCCTGTGGTATTTGTTTTGTTGCTTTGCTTCAAAGATTTGTAACACTGCAAAGAAAGCTAAATGACCATTTCTGTTTATTAAGGTTATACATATTGTTTTGTCCTTGTAGTAGTTTGAAAGCAAAACAAATGAGAGGCTCCCAGTCAGAGATACAATTTAATAGGAAAAAAAAAAAGAAAATAAACTAGAATAGATGCAATAATACAAAAGACCACTGACAGAGTCAGAATACAGCCTGAGCGGAGTGATGGAAGCAGTCCAGATGAGGTGGTCTTCCTGAAGCAGTGATCCTGTAGAAAGGTCTGGTAGCTCGGGTCCTCTGGGAATCCAGTAGGTAAGCGCCCCTCTGGTGTTCAGAGTCTCATCTTATATCCAGGCTGGAATGCTTGGTTCCTCCCTCTGGGCGGAGCATCTCACAATGGGATGGTGAGTCATGTGATAAGGCCTGATGGGCCCATTAACAGGAGATAGTCCAGGAGGGGGTTATTTGTGAGTCATGTGGCAAAGGTGCTGATGGGCCCATTAACAGAAGATAATCCAGAGTGGAGGAGGCAGGGAGCACTGCCTCACCTGGTTTCAACAGTTCATGAAGATGGTGATAGAATATACTTCAACCCAGGACAGTCCTACATGGAATTACAAATATCTCTCCTATTAAAAATAGGGCAATTGTTTAACAAAAAGTTATGAAACTACCTAATGTTTAAAATGGATGTTGACAGTTGCAAATAGGCACGTATTTTTGCCATTAAGTTGCACATCTAGTGAAGACTCATAGATTTTAGGGCCAAAAAGGCCTTTCTGAACATATCATATGACATATACAGGCCGACAGCTACTGGAGCAGTGCCTGTGTTTTTGGGTTCATCCTGTGTCTTACATTTATCAGAGTCCAATTTTTCTCTCTCTGAAATGAGAACTTTTTGCTACAGGTGTTTTTGGGGTGAGAGGAGAGTAGTTCGTTCTGCCATCTTACTTTTCCTTTTTTTTTTTTTTTTTTTTTTTTTTTTTTTTTTTTTTTTTTTTCTTTTTTTTTTTTTAAATTTTCTTTCCTTTTTGTGTTTGTACCTTCCCACTTATCCTGATTTCTGAGCTTTGATTTGCTCAGCCTTTTAAGTAAGTCCCATCATGTCCTAGGACACACATAGAACTTCACCCATTTTTGTAGCATTCAGTAGTTTTGGACTGTTCTCAATGTTGTCTTCTATCTTTACACAATTCTCTTTCTCTCTTTTTACAAAGTCATCTCCCATTTCTTATTTTATTTTTCCTCCTAATCCCCTCTCATTGTTCTTTTCCTTTTTTTCTATCCAGAGTTGATGTGTCTAACACCTTGCAGCTGATTGTGAACATTTGTGTCTTGTGTCCTTTAATTCTTACCATTTACAGCTTGTCCCCCCACTCCCAAGCCTTTTTTTATATATGTACTCATTAACGTCAAAATCTCTATTTATCACTTAAGCTTCTCATTTGGAGAGCCCTTTCTCAATTCTGTCTGTTGATTTTTTTTTTTTTTGTCTTCTCTCTCTTTTTAAAGCTGTTAAGATCTTAGTAGATGTTGGTAGTTTTTTGCTGATATGCTGGGTGTCCAAGTGGCAGCTGCAGGGTGGTCACTGTGAGGAGAGGACACTGCCAGCTCCATCTGTCCCCTACTGACCCCTCACAGGGCATGGCTGAGCCCCTCAGATGAGGTGGTGACACCTCTTGGGGGGAATGTGGAAATATGGCATTGCTTATTTACCACAGGCAGGTGAGATTTCTGAACAATTTTTTTTTGAAAAAAAAAAAAAAAAACAAAAAAACCCAACAACAAACCAATAAAGAAAACATAAGACATTGCCTATGGGAATATTGCCAAATTTTCAGGTTTTTTTTTTTTTTTTCCCCTAATAGAGCTGTGTGAAGTATTTAGACTTCTTTAGTGTTTCAAAAATAGTATTATTTTGGAATATGTATTTTCACAGGCAAAGCCTATTGAGACTACAAATGTTACTAAGAGAAGCATTACATAGTTAGGAAAAGAAATTCCCATCTGACACAATTTAGAGTTTTTTCTCTTTCTCTGCATCTTGTCTGCATTCAGTGAAAAATAATTTCTACTTACCTCCTCCTCCAGATATTCCCTTAAGACCATAAATTTTTTCCTTTGGAAAAGTTGTAACTCCTTGGAAAATTAAGCAATATTGAGTGGAACTATTGCAATACTGCAGAAGTTATTAGTTTTTCATAAGCTGACTCTTTCCTGCAAATTCAATACATAATTGTACAGAGATACCTAAGTTATTAATGCTTTTAATGGAATAAAACATTAATACTGAGACCCCAAGTTCACAGCCTACTTTTAAAATGTAAAATTTATTTTCATTCTGAACTCCCATACATTTTCTAGCTCCCTGATGTACACAGAAAAAACCACTGCAAATAGATAAACAAAACACCTGAATGTTCATAGTCATTACTTGTTTTCCCTGAACATGCCTACTCCTTCAAAAATCTGCTTGAATTACACGTTCAGCTGATGCTTGCAGTGATACTGCCACTTCTGTCATATCTATTCTGTCTATCTGTCATAAATATCTCTCTGTGAAAGATATTTAGATATATGACAAATTGTCTAACCAAACTGAATATGTTGCAGTTTCTTGTGTTTCTGTGTATCGAAGTCTGATTTATTAAGGGGTTGTTTGCACCTAAAAGGGAGACTGAAATAACAAAATGTAATATGAACTACCACAGTGTGAAGGTATAGTCTTGTGAGGACAACAGTCTAAATAAAAATCAATTAAACCAGCATTAAAATCTAGGCTGTGAAAGTGTCTGAACCACTGTTTGGACTAGCTTTTAAGATTTATTAAATTATCTATTTCATGGCTTTGTAAAATGAACCTTCACTTGAACTGAGTTGCATACTAGCAAGGAAAAATAAGCCTAAAAGCAGAACTATTCTTTTAACTCCCACACTGATTTAGCAGTATCAACTGGGAGAATAACTACATTAAGCTCCCCTAGAGTGAGAAGTAACTATGTATTCCCAAAGCTGAATGTTAGCCTTGTAAGAGTTGAGAAATTTATTATTACAATTCAGTTTCAGTTTTTCTCAACAAGTTGATGCACCTTCTGATGCAGATTATTAAAAACTTTTTTCTTAAACTCATCTAAATTTGGGTGTTTTAAAGTTATATTTGTGTTAAGGAAATGGATAGCCATCAGGTAATCAGTATAGTGCAGCTGTTCCACCAGCATGCAGAATTTAGTTAAAGTTTTAAAAAAAATTGACAAATTTAGGCTCAAAGAATTTCTTTACTTCAGAGAGAGAATTGACAAAGTAAATAGCTGGTCAGTCTGAAAATGCTCCATTTATATTTTTCCTCTAGCAAAAGTTTCAGTTTTACAAGGTTTTTTATTTTTTTTTAATCACAAGCAATTTTAATTATATCTTATGAGAAAGAAATAATAACTTTGGAGGAAAAACTCAAACTTCTTGTTAAGATATTCGGAGTTTTTCCCCAAATGTTGCTCTTCTTCTGAGTAGATGCAGCACAGAAAATATGATCCTCTCCAATCCTACATCATACTAGGATTAAGAGTAAAATTAGTAGTCATTACTTAAAATGGGCAAGAAAAGGAACCAACCCAGACACCAACCCATTGTATTTTTGCTCATGCAGAGAAGTAGTTTGTGGGGTTTTTTTTGCATTTTCTGCTCTTCTCTTTCCACTGTGCACTTCCTTAATATGGTATATTATGTAATTATGAGGGACAAGTGTCTGTGCAATCTATAGGACCAACTCATCAGGTTCCAACGTCAAATATATCTTGAAGCTGTGTCAATGAATTAGGTTCAGGCTCAGCAGAACAAGTGCCACACGTGTCCCAAGTGCAGTGCAATACTGGATCAGATCCCTAGATCCTTATACTCCTGCAGTGGGATAGTCTGTCTCTAGTTTCTTAAGTAAAGAAAAGAATTTTGTATGGAAAGTTACACCCATGACTTTTATCTGTAAACAGGATTTTCTGCCAACAACAGCCAAACATTGATTTTTACCAAAAGTTTCAGCTTTTCCAGATGTTTCTTCTTAACAGGATGTTTAAATATAGTCACTAAACACAATCAAAGTCCCAATGCCTCTTCATCTATTCATAAAGACATAGAAGGGTAAATGGAACAAAGTCACCTTGGTCCAAATTGGTGATTTCAGAGCAAAGCCAGTCTGCTGATGGAAAATAAATTTTGTCAAAAAGGGAAAAGAAACTAAAAAGAAGATGTAAGTGACCCTAGTCATGTAATGTAATACTGGAACAATTTAAAGGTTTGTGATACCTTCAAAAGGCCGTATTTTTCCTTAAATTTTACAACATGGAAGACAAATACAATATGTGGTTTTCACCTATCATGGTGCCTCAAATCTGAGAATTCCTTTAAGGTAATCTTGGGTAGTGCAAAACATAAAAGTCATTAAAACAGGCAAATTGGACTGTGACTCTACAAGCAGGGGGAACAAAGGATGTAAACTAATTGTTAAATGGTCATATCAATATTTCAGAGGTGGACAAAGGACTGCTTGAGATTTGTTTTGATAGAAGCTGACTGCCTATGTCCGGTGTCTCACTCTGAGGCAGCACAGAACAAGGTAGGAAGGCAAATTCTTTCAACGCCTGCAGAAATGAGCCTGGTTTTGTGTTGCAGAACCTCCAAAACATTTTCCCCCCATGGAGCAATCTAATTCCAGTAATATCTTTCACCATCATCTATGTTCAAAATCCTTGGGGATTGACTGCAAGGGCGGACAAGGATTACCACAGTTATGATGCTTACTGAATGTACTGGTGAAGCAATTGTTGAATTTACCCATTCCCTCTGACAGAGGGAGTACTTCAATTGACAGTGGCCTGTCCTGACATTCAGTGCCTATGTTTTGGAAAGCCTACTCTGAACCAGTAGCTTCAAGAGACTTCTTGCCCAAAATGATAAAATATTTCTGGTAATGTCTACAGCATATCAGAGGATAAGCTGTTCCTTCTCAGTTCCTTTAGTTGACTCCTAGATCCTTCTCCTATTCGTCTTAATGTAAATTTTGTTCACAAAAACAAATCTGCAAAACAATGGAGAGAAAATGGACTACAAATTACTTTTCCTGATGCTTTTTGTGGGTTTGAAGGTATGAATCAGAGGGGTTCTTTGCATCATAATTCATTATTACACTTGGCCTACCATTTTCTTTTGGAGCTTTATTTTGTTTTACCCTCTGGATGCAGACACATCACATTTTGCTGCAGTGCATTCCAGGGTCAGAGCACTGTAGCATGAGTTACAGCAAGCTTTACTTTCTCATCTTGAAAAATTGCCTTTGAACATCTGCTGTGTGGAAGGATGATAATGGAAGTGATTTGAAAATGAAACGAGGTACCCAGACGTGCTGAAATGTCACAGTCCTATCTGAATATTGCACACGTGGTAGAATCTCAAAATACATATATATCTGCATAAATATAGTTATTATTAACTAGTTTTCCAGGCTGACATTTTTTCTGAATGCAGAAAGTTATTGTGATGCATATGAAAAAGGAATGTAAGCCAAATAATTTTAGCAAATCCTATCAGTATTATTCAAATATCTGTACAAAAGAGGAATCACTTCTGGTTTGACTATGTCAGGTTCTATATTACATGTAAAATGGTAATCTTTTTACTTATTGATAGATCTAACTGTCAATCTGGGCTTGTACTCTTTGCCATGATCTGTTTTATTAGTTTTATTTGTAATGTGAGAGGGTCAATTAAAAAAAAAAGAAACAACATAGTAAGCAATTTGTACAAATTTACTACACTTCTTGTGAAACTGCCATTCTGATTTTATTAATGGACACACTGTTTTGATGCTGGTACATGTAGCCTCAAAATTAACTTGCTCAGCTCTGTTCTCTACTATAAGGAATATTTTGGTCATCACTAGAAATCAAGGATGATTATCTAAAGTAGGCATAGCTGAATCTCAGAGGTGGCCCATGAAACACCAGATGTAACAATGAAATTTGCTGCTCCATTTTATAAAACAAGTCAGATAGTAGCTGCCAAATATACTTTATCGTTGGTGCTTCTGGGTCCCCTTGTCATTTGTAGACTTTCAAGTGTCTTAAAGGTGTGGTATATTTTAGTACACCATCAGCAACCTCACTTACTTATGCAGAGCGTGGCTTCACAGCAGCTTGTGATTCATAGCTGCTGTCCCACTTCTGGATGCATACATGCCACCTATAGGAAACATTGCTCATCCCTAAGACTTCTGGATCACTTCCTGGGAAATTCTGAGCATGTGAGATACAAAGCCAGAGAACAACTGAGCAGTGCATCCAGTACATTCTAAACACAAATACTCATGTTACACAGATCAACTCTATAGCACACTTGTTTCATTTTTTAGGTATCAGGAAACCTACCTGGAAATAGCTCTTCATGTGAAACACTGCACATGTGATACAACCCTCCACAAATACATATATTTGTCAGGTTCATCACTGTCAGGTTGGAAAGAGGTATGGAAGAGTTAAAGAAGTAGTGTTGAAGGTACCCTTGATTTTTTTGCTGCAGAATTCCCCTTCCTGACACCTCTCACTGACCTTAATCTGGGCTAGGAAATAAAGAACAAACTGCATAAAAAAAACCTTAGAAATAATCCTGAGGAAGTGGTAAACCTCCAGACTGAACTATTTTGAGGTACAGAAACGGATACACAAAATGGATACAAACAGAAATGTGGAAAGTACAGCTTGAACATCAAGGATTACTCTCCCTGTGATGGTGACCAAGTAGTGGCACAAGTGGCTTGGGGACTTTATGGTGTTTCCTTGCTTCAGGATATGCAAAAGTCATCCAGATGTGAACCTGGGCAACCAGCTCTAGATGGCCCTGCTTCAGGAGGGGGTTGGCCAGGACATCTGGATGTTCCTGTCAACCTCAGCTGTCCTGTGACCATGCCCTTCTCACTTGCCTCTGATCTTGTCAAGCAGTGTTTATCAACATGAGACATAGAGTTAACTAACACTTTACATTGTCAGCACATGTCAATAAAATATTCTGCCCAAATATCTGACTTTAGAGACAGTGGTCTGTGAAGGGAGACTTTTACAAAGATGACAAGAATTTTAGACTAAGTAAAAGCAGTATGCAACATTTCTTTGCATTCACAACATCTGGGACATCCTGGTAGTCCTGGCCATGAACCAGTATCAATAGAAGAAATTGCACCTTTGTCACAATGAATTACTCACTAAAAGAAATAAGGAATCCTATTGTCTGAAACTGAGGAAAATTTATACTAGATAACGGGCACAAAAATCACAAATCGAGTAACAAGATGTGAAAGGTTTAAGCCCTCTGCTAAGTTCCTCAGATGAGTAGGTTTGACAGGTTTGGAGGAAACAGTGAGCAACCTCAAGGCCCTCCCCATGCCTCTTAGAGATATTCAGAAACCAATGTGGAAGTAAAGAGAAAACAACAAATTTACTGACAACACAATGCAATCAAAAAGGATATCCATACAAAGTTGCTGTTTATGATAAGAAGCTTCTTTCTATTGTCTTTACAAATAGAATCTTTCCCCTGATGTTTTATTTTGGAATAATTTTAGAGATATAATTTGTTTTGTCAGGCTTGCAATTATTTCCAGAATTTATACCAGCACCCGTTTCAACAAGCACTAAGAAGGTAAGTTCTAAAGTGCCCCAAAAACCAGATATATTCCCAAAATCTTAAATCCACCAGTCTTGTTTAAATTGACATGATGTGATTTTTCCAGCATATTAAACTTAACACCATTTTGGAAAGAAACAGCTTGAAACCTGCTACACCAATGATGTAGAAATTGTTTCAATGATCAGAGAAAAAACTCATTTAAAGCCACTAAAATAATAAACCAACTTTGCCTTTCCCTTCTTTTCCTAGACTTGATGCTTCTTCAAACCCTTTCTGCTTCCTCTATTTCCATTCCAATATGAGGGTTATAAAGAGAATATCAAGTATGTAAGAATTTATTTATAAGTGGTCCAAAGGGGAGAGCCAACAAAGAGTAATGATGGGTTAATTGGGTCATATTCTCCTCAGTTTTTTATTCTAGCACAGAAGGAAAATCATTCAGTCAGCAGCATTGTGTTGCAGGATTGCATGTACCAATGACAGAGGAATCGGACCAGATGTTTCTCCACTTCTAAATAGTTTTTTTCTGTTTTCTCTTTTTATTAAAATAACTGCTGTCCTTACCAGAGATGTTCTTACAGAGATGGAGACAGAGTCAATAGGATTCATACATTAAATCCTATTTTAAATGCTTGTTCTATTACTACCTCAGGATTGATTTCACTAATTACATACCTTATCAATTCCCTCTGTACTTCATAGAAACAACACAGTTGCTGTTTTCTTTTATAGTGTTTGTATTCATAATCTGTACGTCCAGTGTTATTTAGCCTAAGTAGAGTCCAATCTTTTCCATTCTAGAGTGTCTGCACAAGCGCTAAAGCAGTGCAGACCACTGTTAAAGGTAACAGACCCCTAAAAATGGGGATGGGCACCTAACTTTATTTTTCAGAGCTATTTGAGTTCAGATCCCAGCAGCAAGGATAGGATGGGTTGCATCTGTCTGAAACCTGTGTATGGATTGAACAGTATGTTTTAAACAGCCACAGGAATCAAGCAGCTTCAGAACTCTTCCAGCCAGAGGATAACAGCATCTTGGTCAGGGATTGAACTCTCCTGGGGCTATGGAAAACAAAAGCAGGAAGGCTTGGCATCTTGACAGTTTTATGATAAACTAGGTAGAGGAAAACAGAATTTGGCAAATAATAATGTGGGGTTTTTTTTTTCAACGTGTTTTTCTTTCCAAATAACATTCTCCTCTTGTTTTAATCAAACTATAATTTGGTTAATAGAATATTCTTGCAAATGATTTTTTTTCTGGAGAATTAAAGTCAGTATTAAAAACAAATTATAGCATTAATGGTCTCAATACAGTTCATGACATGAACCTTAAAGAGCAGAACACTCCTTATTCTTTTCTTTGGAAAGGTAAAAACTAATTCCTAGGTTTAAATCCACATTTCCTCTGAGTAGATTTCATTTCAAGCTTTACTGCAAATTCAACATAAGATTGGTGACAAGTATGCACTTTTCTCATGAAGCTGTATAAGGGATTTGTAAAATCAGCCTGCTGATGGCACTTGCAGCCAAGATCATTTGGTTTTGGGGGCTCTGAGAAAACAGATATACCCTTTCAGTAATAATATTCCCTTCCACTAAAAAGGTGTTTACCCCAAATTGGAACAAAATTCATAAATTTGAGCTTTTCCATGGAACGTAAATTTTCAAAATATTTTCTTTTGGGAGAACAAAATGGAATATTTTAAAAAATCCAAGCCACAGAGCCAGCTGGCTAAATACCTTAGATAGAAATCACACCAGACCGTGGATTTAGCTGCTCCTGGGAGTGGGGAGCCCCGTAAACCAGCAGGGAGGCCCAGTTTGCCTGTTTGGTAGATTGGAGTCTGTCAGGGATTTCAGCAAAATTAATGTGTTCCCGCAAGATGCTTTCATTTCACTGAATCTGAATTTTCCAGGCAAGCTAATCCGCCAGAACATTTGTCTCATTCTATTGTTCATGCTTTCCATAGCAATAATTTATTATTTGTTTGTCAAGGGGTTCCATACTCTTTTGCAGAATTTGTGGCCACACTACAGTGGGTGTTTTTATTGCTACTGGGCAACCCAACAGATACATCATCTACAGACACTGAAATGCAATGTCTCCCATGAAAGTACCTCTAAAAAAGGAGAACGAGGTAAATTCCATATGTCCCCTATGCCCTGAGTGTTATTCTTCTCTGCCCGTGGCTAACTATGAGAAATGAACATGTAGCTCATTAAAAAAGGATATTAAACTCAAAGTATACAATAGGATAAAGAACACATCTTTGAGTTGAACAAAGAAAAGAAGAGTGGGAAAAGAAGAATCTTTCACTGCTACTAGAGTTTCAGAAAAGCTGTATTTTCGTTCCTTTTTTCCCCCAAATTATTTTTCTATCATGTTCTGTTAGAACAAAAATTGCCTCTATATTCATATAGTTTAATTTATATAACGTACATATGCAGCTAAACGTAAGCTCTGAGACTCAAAAGCAAAACCAGAAGACAGAGGAAATTGCAGGAGTTATTATGTAAGGATGGAAAATGAGTAATTAATGTTAATAAGTCAAATGTTAACAATATAAATTTTTACAGAATGTCACTGTTAGCAGTGAGTTTGAGATATCATCATGTGGTGCTTTAAATGATATCCTTAGAATATCCGTGAAAGAATTTCAAAGCCAAGCAATAAATGCTGAAATAGAAGTCAACGGGTTGAAGGTGATTCCCTGATTTCAGCAATTAAACTTCAGTAATGTATCGGAAGAAATGTGAAATTTTGTTGCTTGTCTTTGCTTTGAAAAACAGACCAGATAGAAATTATTTGATCAGGAAGATATGCAATCATTCCATGTTATTTTGTTGGTAAAGGTGTTAATAATTGCCAAGGCCAGTAATGTATTAATACTTCAAAATTCTATGCTGAAGAGTTTTGACATGGAAAACATTTTACATGGTGTGCATACAAAAATGTGTAGAAAATCTTTATCATTAAACCTATCCACTACTTTTTCTTGACATCTTCTTTGAAAAATGATAGGTAGAAAATTAAATATTCAAATATTGTGCCATGTGATGTTGGCAAACACACCACTTTCTAGAGAAATAGAATTTTTTTTCTTTATTTAAAAAAAAAAAAGACTTCAGCAATGGAATCTGAGTGTGTGCCTTGTCAATATAGGGAAAGTTGTGCTCTTTAGACCATTTGGTTTATTAAGTTTAAAAACTGCTATACACTGATCTTTTGTCAAAATTAGACAGCTATCCAACAATGTGATTTTAGCTAATGGAGAAACAAATAAAGAGGAGAAACCCCCAAGACAGCAAGTAACAAAACTGCTACTGACTTTTTTCACAGTTCTGACACATCCAAGAAATATCGTATGTGTTCACATAATGAAAATTACCATATTCACGAAGAAGCCAAAAATGTAGATTTTACCTTAGTTCTTGCATGTTCTTCTTGAATTCCTAATATTTCATTAAATGCCAGGATTTGGGGGAAAATATAAATGTCAACAGAATTACCAACTTTTCAAAGAAACATAATTTATGTTTCAGTGACCCTATCCTCATTTTTCTTGGACATTCATTTTGTTCTAATTGAGATACCAAGATGTTCAGCCTTTATTTCATTATATTTACAGTTTGTGAGGCAGAAGTAATCAGTTTGTAGGTGCTGTGGAGCACTCAATGGGTGACTGCAATAAGTTCAATTTGTGCAAGCAAGTTAACATGGGGTGCAACCATGGTGGCCAAAATACCTTTAAAAGGCATATGAAACCTATAGAACATGTTTTGTATTAGCAAAAGCAGGGTATCATTGCTAATTGTGTTTCAGAACGTTTCATGATTCAATACTTTCAACAGACACTATGCACTGTGATCAGTCAAGGATGAAGGAATATACAAAGCAGACTGTTCTATCCATTTTCCATGCTGTAAAACATAAAAAAAAAAAAAAAAATTACTGACTAGTCTGATTGCTTCAGCAGGTTCTTGTGGGCAAAATCTATTCTACCTTTGTGAATTTCAAAGGAAATGGTCTCATGGAAGTACTGAACAAAAGAAATTGAGAACTGGAAGGACTGCATTTTTCTCACCCAAAATAGAACATGATTAGCAACACAGAAAAGTGCAGTTGTTTGGCGGTCTGACTTCTGTGAATTACTTCAAATAAACTGAAGAAAATGAGACTTTTATTTGAGAGTTCATTAGAAATCTGTGTTTCATGTGGGATCTTTTAACCATGTAAATCAAATCAAAATCCATTAGTATAAAATAGGATATTACAGTGAGAGCCAGTTTTGTGTGTATCCATGAAAACTAGCCAGTCTTTGTATAAACTCAAATTAATGAAGATTACTTTTGTCGCAGTAATGGAGTATTCAGGGATACAGATTATCTCAACCTGTAAAACTGAAGTCAAGCAACTATCTTTGTGTTTGCCATCGTTTATGTTTGCATCAAGTATTGTACTCTCAAAATGTAAAAAGCCCCTTGTAAAACATCATCTTTCAAAATGTACTGAATATATCTGTTAATTCCAGAATTAGCTGAGTTCCCTAAAAAGATATTTAAAATATTTTCCTCTTCTTTTACCATGAAAATATTCCTGGTTACAACCTATGCAGTCATATGCACAGTATAGTTTCCTGTATTAAAATTTGTTAGTAAAAGTTATTCCAAGCACACACTTGAGAAAAAATGTGTAGGTGAAGATCCAGAGTTCAGCCACCTTCATATTTTTAGTTTGAAATGTACAGGAAAACCCCTGCCTCTCTGGAGTAAAAGACTGAAAGTACTAGCTGACTTTGGGGCAGTCAGGATTTTACCATAATTGTTTTAAAGTCAGCCTGCTTGGCCCAAATTCCTCTAGGATTTTGGAGGCCAGTCATGGGAGCCTCCCAGGTAGATCAGTGAAATGCACCCCTTGGGCTGTGGGAGGCTGACCCAGACAAGGTGGTGTGGGTTGTCATGTGTTGTACATCCAGCCCTAACCACACCCCGTATATCCAAGAGCACTGCTGGGGCTGACCTGCAGCCACCTGATTAAGATCAACTTCATTTACTGTTATTCTAAACTTGCATCATCAGCTGAACACCTCCTCACTGGTACTCATTTCAGTTGGGTTTACCTAAAATAAATGGCTGATATGTCAAGAAACAGTGCTGACTCCTCACTGCCAAAGGGCAGCTGGAAGACCATAACCCCAGAAAACCAGACTGCTCCTGGAGTTATCAGATCAAAGTGTAAGAAAGTGGTGAAACGTACAGACAGACCAGTTATGAAATATGCAGATAAAATGTTGTTTGACCACATAACAGCTTTCAGGGAAAGGTGAAAAGCAGTTCAGGACAAAACCCACTTAAAGTGTTCAACTCCATTCTGTAAAACCATTAGTCTCATCAGACTTTTGTTCAAGTAATATTTCCTTTTTAAAACCAAATACTTGAATCCTTTGATTGCTTCTGATTAAAATCCTTCTAACTTGTGCACAATTCATTAATCAAACATTGTTCTTTTATGGGAGACATATATCCCAATAGAAGCAGAGGCAGATGGTAAAAGCAAAGTATAAATGGTAAAAGTTAAACACTTGATACTTAACAATACTGTCTCACTTTAAATGTTCTGTATTTCAAAGCTGAAAGGAATAATTTGACTAAAAAGCCTACAATAGGATGCTTTCAGAAGCATTTATTTTTTCACATGGAAATACACCTTCATTGTCTTGCACATTATAAAGTTTAGTCAAGCATCCTGAAGATTTTAATTACTACTTTAAAAAAGGATATGCATTATTTAGCACACAGGCATGCTATTCCTAGGCTCAGTGTCTATGAGTGGTACTCACAATTGTAATAACTGAGAATTACAGAAAGGTTTACCAATAGGCCAAAATTCTAACCTTATCTCGGGCACCTTCAGAAGAATGAAGCAAAAACCCAAAGAAGAGTTTTTAGATGGGGGCATGGGAAAGCGCGGTCTACATTTACCTTCAGAGAGAATAAGAAACCCTGTTGTGAAAAGATACTCTTGAAAAAAATAATCCATATGAATTCAGCATGAATTCCAAAACTTTGCATCACAGTTTATCCAAAGAAGAGGGCAAGTTGGAAATAGGAGTAGCAGTATAACTGATTAGAATTGATCACTGTAAAGTTCAACAGATATAAATACATTTATTTTTAATCTTGTATGAATTAGGGCAATGATATTTCAAGCATTATTTTATTGAACCATATTATATCAATAACATAACATATATATATATTATGTATATTATATATATGTTATATATTATATATTAAATATACATTATATATTATATGATATTGTTATATTGTTGCAATCTAGAGATGCTATATGCTGCCATATAGCATTTTGAGTCTGTCTTCTTTCATTTTAATAATTTCAAGTACTTGAACCGCAAAAGCAATGCTGTTAGAATAAGAAATGTAGTAAGGAACTGAGAATTTTTTAAAAAAATGGTCTGGAAAAGCTGGAAGGCTGTACTGGTCATGAACAGTTTTGGTAAGTGATGAAGAAAGAAAGTTGAAGAAAAATAAAAAAGACTACATTTTTCCCATGATCAGC
The DNA here is from genome assembly GCF_029207755.1 of Chamaea fasciata. Taxonomy (NCBI): domain Eukaryota; kingdom Metazoa; phylum Chordata; class Aves; order Passeriformes; family Sylviidae; genus Chamaea; species Chamaea fasciata. The sequence continues at coordinate 80,865,754 of NW_027094088.1, read as the reverse complement.
AAAACAAGACATAATTATTTGAATTCCCAAATTGTATTTTATTTAATAAAATTGAAAGTCCTCTGTGTAATGTAGTGTATTCTTCTGCATTCTACTGTCTTGATTGATAAAAATATATCAAACACTTTTTTTGATAGTCTCAGCATACTAGGAGTAATGAAGAAGAATCAGAAGTACACTTTCTTCATTCAGGAATCTTATCTAGGAGCCAGAATCCATGGTAGTATTAACAGTGATCAGGATGTGGACTTTGACCCCGTGCTTCATTCATGGTTAAAGAACAGAACATCTGGACCCCAGAAAACAGAGACTTGTAAAGGGAATTGTACCTCCCACCACGAAGCCAATAGAACTCTACTCACAATTACAAAAATACTCTCAGTGATCTCATCATTCCATTCCAAATGTGATCAAGGAACATAGTATTCTGAAAGGCAAAAATGTAGACTCTGAATTTTAATCAGTATAAACAAAAAGAAAATTTTTCATATATTTGTACAAAGGGGCTCAGCTACAAAACAGTGGCTGTAGCAAAAGTATATTTTATGGACTTCTAAAGGTATATTTGTATGTTTACCTGTTTCCTACATAAGACAGTTATAAATATTTAACTTCTCTGTCTTCCTTCAATATCTTCCTAAGCAGTAAATTATCCTGTGTCCATGGTCCTCTAAAGTGCAAATCAGCTTCTGCACAATAAAATTAATGAGCAGTGTTGCTAAGAGACAGGTGTTGCAGCCTGAATGAAATGTCTCATGGGAGCTCAGACTTTGGACCATTAACCATGGCTAATCGGCATGGCTATTTCATAAACAGAAACAGGTGTCCCTCTAGAGAAGTCTTCATTTTGTTACTGTGCAAGTACCAGGTATTACTTTTATCCAAACTTTATACATTTCTTTGTAGCCTTTTGGAAGGCAGGAGTGGTGATATTGATTCATCTTTTACTCTGATTTTATTTGATAATACATCTACTTGCTATGGTGGCTGAAGACAGTGGAGAAGAACTATTCTTTTGTTGCAAGAGACTAAATTTACAAGACCTTGTTTGACAAAATGCAAAATATCTCTGACAGTACACAGAATATGCCAAGGTATTTTTTTTCCTTCCCCAAACAAAATTCAGCCTTTCTAAAGTGTTCTGGGGAAAGAAAATGAAAGATGGCAGATGACAAATGCTAAGTGCTCATTGCTTAGCAAACATGCTGAATAAATATCACAAACTTGTAAAGCCATTAAGTACAGGAACTCGTTTCACTGAAGCCCAGAGCAGGAAGACAAATAAAGAGTTAGCACTACTTTCATGATAATGTATTTGAAGGCAACTGAGTTAAATTTGAATTGAATGTGAAGAGACACATTATGGTGCAGATATATTGTAACACTGTATTACTTTATATTACACTCAAGTATTTAATTTGAGGATAATGAAAAGAGTCATGACAGAAATGGCATCACCTTACAAAGTTTAACACGACATAATGAAATAAGTCTTCTTATTAAACTTAAATCTGCTCTTTTTACTTTCCTCTCTTCAATAAAGGAATGGAAAACACATTAATATACAGCAAATTAATTCTTTCAGTTGATTTAATAATTTGTATTATTCCTAATCCTTGCAAGCTGACTAACACACAACACAATTACAACATCCCTTAAATTTCCATGTTACTGCATTTGAGAGTAAAGCAGAAGGTCCAAGAGCTGTCACAAAGCTGTGTGGAAAGCTACAGGTACGGAGAAGATTTGTAAGTTTAGCTGTCTGCCAAAGACAAACTACATATAAAAAGAGGAGTCTACCAGGTTTGTTGAAGATACAGGGCCTATCATAATGAAAAATTTAAGCATAAGCCAAGGGCACTTGTCCGAAATCAGAAATTATCTACTTCTTTTTTTAATAAAATTTATCTATTTTCCAGAAGAAAAACAGTCTCAGGTTCTCAATAGAGAGGAATTTGCACAGGATAGCATACATTGCTTACCAAGTAATAGTAAATTTGTTTTAGCAGTTGCACCTGTGTACTACCTTGATAAACAAATGTTATGTTTTAACAAAGTCAACTTATAACTCTGTAATTAACCAGCAGAGGATGATTAGCAAAAGGCAAACTGACCACCTGAACAACCCAAAATTTGAATATAAAGATAAATCTTTTTGGACACACACTTTATCAGTTTTTAAAATGCCATTTAGTATGTTTACAAGAGAATTCTCTGAGATTTTAATAGCTTGATAGTGCAACATTCTGGCTTCCTATTTTCATTTTTTTTAATTAATTAAAAAAATGTTTATGAGTTATAGTCATTGCAAATTGTTTGCTCCCAGCATACCAGAACCCAAGGACATGCTGGGTCACCTGAAGGTCAGCAAGTCAGAGCTAGAATTGCAGTGTGATTGTTATCTAAACCATGTCACTCCTCTGTATCTGCTACTACTGTCAGAGGGCCCAAATATAAAGTGCAAAGAGTGAGAGCATGAGCCAGCCGCTGAAGAAGGTTTTGGATCCTGCTTGTGAAAAAAAGGAAAAAAAGGAAGATGAAAAATGAATGTTTCATCTTTGTAGCTCTCTGGCAGAGCTAAACACAAAACTGTCTGATGTGGTCAGTGGTCAAGTAAGGTTCAGGAAACCAGCACAGATTCCTCTTCCACAGATAAATGACAAGATATGGATATGCTCTCCTCACACCCACGTCATTCTTGCCAAGAGCTCTGGAAAGTGATGTATTCAAGCTTTCAGATGAAGGCCAGTGTTTACTGGAATCTGATGTGAATTGCAAGAGGATATATATATTATTAGGCCTCAGAAAATTCATTGGCTCCATCTGAGGAAATAGTTTCCATAGTCTCAATACAGGCTGTATCCCCTGAAGAAAATGCTGCAAAAAATCATTTAAATGAACGGAAGAAACACTTACCACAAAGAAAGCCAAAAAGGTCACAAACTTGACGATAAAACTACGGAAAGTGGGCTGCTAATCCACAACAGTTCCAATCCAGTGTGCTGTCAGAGAATTTCCTCAGGCAGATTTTGCTACAACATCACTGTTAGAAGTGGTAGTGGATTAAACTTCCCCCAGAAAACTAAAACAAAACCAAACAAATGAAAAGAAAAAAAAAAAAAAAAACCAAAAAAACCCCAAAACCCCCCAGTCAACCTCATAACAAATTAAAACAAGAACAGGACAGGACTGTACACCCACTTTTTTCCTTGCATTTCTGTTTCGATGGGTACAACAAGTTCTTGGTATGCAATATAAGGTGGTCACACTGGCTTATGTGCAGGTCCAGTCTTCAACCAAACACAGTGCTGCACCAGGCAGCCGGTCTCAATAGCCTGCTTTGGTAAATCACACTGGAACATCTGTCAACAAATGGCAGCCTTCCCAGCTCCACCTGGAAAAAGCAGCTTTTTTCACAGAATCACAGAATATGCTGGGTTGGAAGGTACACACAAGAATTATCATAGTCTAGCTCCTGGCCCTGCACAGGACCATTCCCAAGAGTCACACCATGTGCCTGAGAGCATTGTCCAAACACTTCTTGAACTCTGCCTGGGTTGGTACTGCGACCCCTTCCCTCACTGCCCAGTCACTCATTGGGTGAGAAACCTTTCTCTAATATCCAACCTAAACCTCGCCTAACACAACTTCAGAACATTCCTTTGGTCCTTTCACTGGTCGCCACAGAGAAGAGATCAGTGCCTGCCCCTCCTCTTCCCCACATGAGGAAGTTGTAACTGCAAGTGAGACCTCCTCTCAGTCTCCTCCAGGCTGAACAGACCAAGTGACCTCAGCTGCTCCTCATACAACTTTTCCTCAAGGCCTTTCCCCATCTTTGTTGCCCTCCTTTGGATGCTCTATAAAAGTTCAATGTGTCTCTTACATTGTGATACCCAAAACTGCCCCCAGCACTGGAGGTGAGGCTGCCCCAGTGCAGAGCAGAGCAGGACAATCCCCTCCCTTGCCCGGCTGGTGATGCTGGGCCTGATGTACCCCAGGACAGGGTTGGCCCTTCTGGCTGCCAGGGCACTGCTGATTCATATACAACTTGCCATTGACCAGGACCCACAAGTCCCTTTCCCTGGAACTGCTTTCCAGCATCAGATTCCCTGCTCCGTCTTGTACATCCAGGGTTGCCCCACCCCAGATACAGAATCTGGCACCTTCCCATGTTGAACTTCATGTGGTTGATGGTTGCCCAGCAATTTGTGGAGGTCTCTCTGCAGGGCCTCGCTGCCCTGGAGGGAGTCAGCAGCTCCTCCCTGTTTTGCATCATCTGTGAACTTGCTCAGTATCCCTTCCAGTCCTGCCTCCAAGTCATTTATGAAGATGTTGAAGAGCACAGGGCTGAGGATGGAACCCTGTGAAACCCCACAAGTGACAGGTCAGCAGTCTGATGTCACCCCATTCACGGTAACCCTTTGTGCCAAACCCTTTTGTGGATCCTTTTCATTATATAATAAATTGTGGATTATTTTGACATTGAAAGTTTTCAGAATTGACTAGTCTTTATTCAGTCTGGGAAACAGCAAACATGTTCATGCTGAGATGTAAAGAATAGCAATGAAAAGAAGTGTCAGTTTTTCAAAGTTTTCTAGTTTATGACAGATGTCAACTGTCAGTCTGTGATTAATTACTGCTGACCTTAATTATCAGATTTTTTTTTTCAGAGCAAGTTGCTTTGACGTTCAGAAATAATATAGCCAAATGTGAATCTGAGCATGTGCTATCATTGAGCTCAGGCAGGACAAATGGATTTCCAGTGTTTAAAGAGAAAGTGTTAAACAGAGCCTAAGTTAAATTCCCTACCCAATTATTTATACATATGGTCATGAAATTTTTTCCTGTTATAGACACAAGATATTTTTCCATGCTTTCACTGACTATATTAGAACCCAGATTTTTATGCTGTATCCCTGATGCTACTGTGAAGAAACGATTTTGAATTCTGCTTAAGTGGTTGTGATAATCTTAGCACTATGGCAGAGAAGTATCATTCTCAGTGTAACTCAGATGTCTTACAAAGAACATTTAAAGCCAAAATTTTATCTTGATTTTATCTTAAATTGCAGGTGGTGACATTACCTGCAAAGCTTTGCTTGTTCATTTGTGTGCAGCATGTTGGAAAAGAAATTAGCAAAATCCTAACTGGAAGAGTGTCAGAAGAAAAGTTAGAGGTTGTTTTTCTGTCTTTTTCCTTTCCTATTAGCTTGTGTCAATTCTCATGCATTCTTAAACGCTGGAAGTTGCACACACACAAAAAATCTCATTGAGACATAACAGAAGTCCAGACTACTAAGTGTTTTGGAGTAGCAAGTTGGTTTAATATGAGAATATGTTTTGAAACACCATGACACTTTTGCTCATGGAGAAATAAATTTCTGCAGTGTTCTTGTGTTCTTTATCTTCACAACCTCTGTGCACTTTACAAGATTCTTAGATCTGAACTCTTTCTTTCCCTCTAGTTCAGTGTAACCAAGACAAATAGACATTAATAGGCTAGACCACTCAGTTAACAACACCTTTCAATTATTGGCCAGGAGTAATTTCCTTGTGAATAATGCCTTATTGTTGAATTAACATTAAGATGTTGAGGGAAAAGAGTCCCTATCACAGTTTACATTGGAAAAGGCAGGTACATTAACATTTCTAGCAAGCCACTGTATTATTCTGAGCCAGCTTGAATGCACAGGGGATAGAGACGTAGCTACGCACTTTTTATGGAAAAAAAGAGTCAGCATTGGCACATCAGCCAAGAAATACTTATACACTTTCCTTCTCCTTCTTCCCTTTCTTCCCCATCCTAAGCTTTCTGCTGTCTTAGGAGTTTTTACTTGTATTTTATTCTTTAGGATACAAAAAAGTTTTCTAAAAACATCCATCTCTACTATAGTCGTTGCTTATTCTCACAGATGAATCTATGTTGGCTGTGCCGGTTCTCAATATTAGTCTAGGATACGGGATGAGAAAACTGACTATAAAAAGAGCAAGAATACAAAGCTTAAGTTTTCCTAATCTGTTACTTATCTCCCTCACGGAGTTCATTAGATAAAAACTGATAATGGTATCATTTGGCCCAGATTCTCATATGTGTGCCAAGTATCAGTGCCCTGATTTTCAGAAGATACTCTCTCCAAGACACACAGACATATTAAATGAATATGTAGTATTTCTAGGAATGGGTAAAATTTGCAATGTCTACATCTTCTTTTAGACCCACCAAAAGCAGAATTCAGTTTGGATCATACTCAAATTTTGGCAGCTATTTGGAAATGAACTCCCATGAGTTTAGAAAATAACATTGTCTGGAAAAAACCAATAAACTCTGCTCTTAAATATTTAATATGTTTGCCCTGCCAAGACTTTCCCTGAGTCAAGCAGCTCTTCATCACCTGTAGTGTGAAACAATCTATAATGCTTATGAATTTCTAAAGGTGAGTTTCTGAATCTGAGATTTCAAACTTTGACTGTAGAGCTTGTCTTCTCTCACTGCCATTTCTTAAATCCATATGGAAATAATAACAGCAGCAGGTGACAGCTCTTACCACTGTCAAGGAACAACCAGGAATAGTTCAATAAATGCTGTTGAAATTAGAAATATGGGTGCTGAAATATCAAGTGGTTACTGTGTTAAATTCTTCTGTGTGCTGGTTTCATGAAACACGCTCAACATTTGCCTGTGTCAGTGGAAGCCAAATAGCCCTAAATGCCCAGTGAGCTGCCTCACAGTCACTTGCAAAGCTCTCTTAAAAAGAGGATTGTCTTTATCTAGGTGTGATTAGAGGAGGCTCACAGAAGATGAGACAACTTCAGGTTATTGTTGCTTCAGACAAAAAGGGTGTCTGATGACCCTTCTCAAGTTTAGGAAGCAGTCCTGGTTCTGTCAAATAAAAATGGGCAAAGGTAGTGGTGAAAACATCTTTCAATTGACCCACTGTTTCAAAGAACTGCATGTATTTATACAGAACCCCTGTTTCCACTGTCCATACACTTTTATCTACATTATGGATACAGAAAGAGAACACGAGGTGTTCTCACAGAACAACATTTTTTTAAGACATTGCTTGACCATACAGAACACATGACAATGGAGAATAAGGTTGACATTATATGAATTATAACCTCTGTGAAGTGGAAGATGGCATTTTCAGTATATCTAGATAAGTACTAGCAGTATAGGAATATTTTTCATTGCCATTTCCATGAACTATAATTATAGATATAACTGTAAGTGCCATAATTTTAAACCCTTGATTTATAGTATTTTTCCCAAGTTTCCAAAGCCAGTTTCAAAAGTATATTATTAAAAAATATAATTAAAAAAATAATGCCTTAATATTCTAATTTTTCATACCAAAGATAAATGCATATTTGAAGAAATAAATATTTACAATATTTATTGAAGAAATAAATATTTCTTCATATTTAAAGAAACATATTTATGGCTCAGTAGCAACTCCTCCATATCATCAAATTTATACAATTTATCAGTCATATCTCACATCATGATTGCACAATTTAGTCATGTCCAGAAATAGATGAGCAATACCCTGCATAAAAATATTCTTAAAGTGTATCTTGAGGTGTTTGTTAACAGAATTAGATGGTCATTTCCATCCAAGTGTTGGATACAACACCTGTAGACTCATCTGCTCTAAATTCACCATAGCAAGTGTGAGGAACAGGATGTCTGGCTGTTGCACTGAGTTTTTCATATGCTATGACAAAGCTATCTCTACATACACGGTTTTAAGATTAACATCAGCTGGGGTATGCACTGACACAACTGAACTGGATTATTCCCCAGCCTAAAGAGTTTAAACTCTATAAATTCTGTGGTTAAACATTTGGCTGCAGTGTAAACATATCCCTGGGGACAAGTTCTCACTGTAGGGATGTACAAACGTCAACAGGAATGTATCAGTAATGCTAAAATATGGAGCAGACTTGTCCATAAAACTTTCTCCAGATTATGAGCCTTAACAGAATAGGGGGAGGGAGGGTGGGGAAGGAAGGGGGAAAGCATATATTTAAATCTAATTATTTCATTGTGTTTATATTTTTGTTCAAAAACACTTAATGGATTAGTACATGTAGAACTGATAAATATTTTAAACTGGATACATTTTGAGCTATTCAAGCGTGAAAAATCATTTTAAACAATAAACTCTGGATTTTATGCCTTCTATATATAGACTGTACAGAACAAGGAAAAAATTGAATCGAAAAATTCATTCCTAAAAATCCTTTTCTAATTCTAAGGTTTAGAATTATTATCATTTTCCATTATTATTATTTGGAAACACTCTGGAATATTTCAAAGCACTTAAGATTGTATTTATGTGGCAAAGTACATACACAAGAAAAACACACTTCATGATGGAAGCACACACTTGACACTAACTGTAACATAATATAATCATGGAGACCTCAGATGAGATGTCCTTTCTGCATGCACACTTTGATTTTTAAATACCAATTCATAGTCAACATAAAGGACAGATTCAAGCAGCTTATACCAGCAATTTCTAGCAACCTACAGAATTAATTCACTTATCAAGAAGACTTTAATCCTGCTTAAAGTGATTATGAGTCATCATAAAATCCATGATTTATGAGACTAATTGTATAAATCACAGTGGCCACTGTACTAAGAAAATACAACTGTAGGCCTGGACAAAATACAGTTTGATACTTCTAGGTTTTAGCTGTAAAATCTCTGGGACTCTGTAGAGCCAGCTCCAGCTCAAGATCTCTTAGCTTAAATTCCCAAGGTGGAGGCCACATTTATTTCCAGTCTACGTTTACTACTTCAAACACTATGTGCTTTCAAAATGGGAAAGTATTAGTTTTCCAAACAGAGAAATGCCCATGGTTAACCCTTCACTATTTGTATGTTAGCTTTAGGAAAAGGCCACAGGGTGCATACTGCTCAGAGTCCAGCTCTCCCATGTTTTGATGCCCCTCTGGAACACTCCTTGGAGCATTACTGTAGGGTCAGGTTTTGTGAGATAAGAGAGAAAAGTCACTAAAGTCCTGGATCTCTGGGGGCAAAACATGTTCCGTGCAATGGAAACAAAAAAAATGCAAAATGAAAATGATTTCAACTTTTGCTTAAATGAAAAATGAGCAGCATGGAATTTAAGGAAATGGTACAAAAAAAGAGGCTGACTTCACCATCATCAGTAACAGGGCTTTGATTAAAGAGTTGAAGAAATGTGGCGTGGAACTGGAACATGTACAGCATGTATCCTGTCTTTTTTTTTTTTTTTTGAAGCGGGACTGTAATACTGACAAGCAGGCACTGAACAATGGATGTTTATAGCATGTCTTTGAAAAAACTACTTTCAGCAGACAGACACGCCAGAGCAGCAAGATGCAGTCCCCCATTTGTGGTAGCCATGCTGCAGTTGGTGTCCTGTAGCCCTGGGAAATCTGACCCAGAGCACCAACCTATGCAGGATTGTGGCCACAGCTGCCCTCGCTCTGGATCCTTTTCTTCTGGTCATTGAGAAGGGAAATGTACTGTTTGGCTGTAGCCTGCTCACTGCTGACAAGCTAATCTCCCATGGCAGACTGCCTCTCCCTCAAACAAACATGCTCAGGATGTTCTTGCTGTCAGCTGAGCAAACCCTGCAGAGCTTGTATGTTCTGTATATTGAACTCTGATATTAACGATTTTCTTCACTTAGGCTGTGGTGGAGCTGAGGGAATGTCAGTCCTTTTTTTATACTTATGCTGCTAATAATCTTCACAAACTCCAGAGCCCTTTCTTATTTTTGTTAAAAATCGAATGCAGAAAAACGTATTTATATAATCCTTCAAAATTCATATAAGGAAATTAAATTGACACAATACGCTACATTCTGGTGGAAAAAACTAATCTTAAGAGCAGCCCAAGACAATTCCTTTCATGCCCACAAATGCTTGAGATGAATAACATCACTTCTTTCCCCTCCACAGTCTAGCTGTGGGCTTCTCCTGTCACTGTGCAAAGCCCCTGCGGGAAGCAGCAAGCTGTCAAGAGCCTTTCCCGTTGAGCTAATGGCACCTGACTCATATCGGATGAAAACAGAGGATCCCCACACAGATGTACCATGGCAACGCCACTGAAAGCTAGATAAGCAGATATTTATGCTCCCTGACAATGACAGACAAAGGGGGTTGCAGACAGAGGACTGTTGATTAGAAGAATAAATAAATTCAAAATTTTGAAAAACTCTAGCAGTCAAAAATGTTTAGCACAATTATGTCTCACCAGAGTCTTTGGCTCAAGGCTTCGTCAAATATGTTCTTGGTCCTGTTAGACCACTTAAGTGAGTGGAAGAGTTTTGTCTCCTTGCTAGAACTTGCCCTCTATGCAAAGACACAAATAAATTTGCAGGTCATGATATAAAAGACTATTACCCCGAAAAGCAGTCAGCCTGAGCAACAAGAATTGATACCTCATCATTATTCATTATTCGAGTTCAGATTTTGTTGCAGAAGTTTATACCTCCAATTAGGAAATCTGTCACAGGGCAAGGAAGACATGAGACTGCAGGGTTAAAAAAAAATGGTGGTTCTTTTAAATTAATAATTTTTTTCACTTGTCTAAATTTTGAGTTTTCAGAATAAGATATGAAATAGTCTTTCTCTTATTTCAGATGTTTGCTGTTTATTATGGCTCAGCATTTTCTCCAAATGGAAATCTAGCATTTAATGGGGGAGATTTAGTTGGAGTGAATGAGAGGTCCTTGCACGCCACTGTCATGTTCCCCTGATAAGGTTAACATTCACCTCTCTTATATTGATTTCTAAAAATTAGGTGTATTGGACTAGTAGAGTAGGTGGTTGGGTTTTTTCCTTGCAGAATTGGATGTTCTTGTAAAAAAAAAGTCTTAAAATTACTGCTTTAGATTATTTGCTGAGTGAATTAACAAAAATCTCATCATGACAAATTTTAAATTTGCAGTCTAAGAGAATAATAGTACACATGTATACAATAGTATACAATACAATAACACACTGTATACAATGTTTTCAAATGTAGTCAAATATTTTTGTGTAGTACATTTTAAAATATTGAAACAACAACCTTGGCTAAAAGAGCATTTGATTTCCATATTTTTCTGTAACTTTTAACTGTTTTAAGTTGGAGACAGTAAATTTCCCTTGCTCATAATTGTGTCTTGTCATGTTTGAGCATACATTGTATCTATCTGGGGAAGAGAGGTTCTTAAGTACAAGATTTGTAGGGGAGGAATAATAACATCTTACAAAATGCAGTGAACCACTGATGTAGAATCCTCTTATTGTGTAATAAATGGTGAAAAGGCTTAGACAACTATTTTCACAGTCAGCTTTAGTTGTTTTTGAGATTTATTTATGTTTTCTTTGCAGTGCAGGCTAGGAATAATCTCCTGCCTGATGAATGCAAATGGTCAGGATTAAGGGTTCTGGGGCAGGAAGGACAAGAGGAAATAGTGAATTACTGTCATATGCAGAGGTTTGGGCTGGTGCCAAGTGCCGTGCAGGTGCGAGATTATGATGCAGTTCTCTATTTTTTCAGCAAGCCCTTTTGTTCATGACTGTATTTTGCAATGCAGGTTACATCCTTCAGGGCCTCAGCTATATCCTTAGGTGAAATACCTCCATGAGAGAATTCAAATTCATTATGGGAAACAGAAGAATTTTATATAAAACTCCTGCTGTTTAACAAAACAGGAGGATTCCTAGAGGTTGTCACAGCACTGGATGCTTTGTACATGCTACTCATCTAATTGGGTCTTTGAAAGTGAATTGCTCTGGCATCTCCAGCATATAAACCCACTTATTCTCAAAACATTGAATTTGGGGTTAATTAAACATCCTGGTGATATTTTTCAGCACCATACTTTATATACTTATTTATGGCACTATAATATATGCTTTTGTTAGCAATATACTTTATATATGTTACAGTACCAACATTACTTGAGCAGAGATTTTATATATGTTTCATTCCATTTTATGGCCACTATCAAAATTGTCAGTCACATTCTTGTGACAAAAAGTTTATGAATTTTAATTGAGAATGTAAAGCCTATAATTCCATTGGCCAAGGAGAGATGTGGGGACATGAAAAAGATACCCCATGCCAAAAGAAGACACATAAACACTTTTACTACATAATCCACAGCACAAACACTCACTGATTTTGGTAAATGGTAAACCTAAGGCTTCTCTATTGCAACATCTCTGTCACTATGTCCATAACTACTATTGCAAGTACAGAGTTGTGCAAACACAATTCCCGTAGTTCAAAAGTCAGGTTAAACTCAAGCCTTTAAGATAGTAAAAAGATACTGGAGCAAAGATAGTACTTTGAGAAACAAATAATTTGAATCCTAACTTCAAAAATTATTCCGAGTCAGGTCTGAAATGGGCTTAAGAGTTGAAAATTTCAGGTTCACAACTGCGAAATGTCATTTAATTACCAGAAATCACCTGTTCTGACATAGGGATGAAAATTCCCTGTACAGTGCTTGGAGAAAGTTAAATACTCAAAATCTGTGAAAGAACCACACTTTATCCAATTCATTGGAAGGGCAAATATGGAAACTGCCATTCAAGAGAAAAGAGTACTCACAATATGCAGCATTTGGGATACAGTGTGCAGACTGGATCATTTAAGTCCTGTAATGTTGCAGAAAATATTATGATGATACATGGGCAAATCTTGAGCACAGATTGCTCTCCATTTGGAATTTTTTGCCTCCTACAAATGCTCCCCCAATTGTGATGTGCCTAATAACTGCTGAAATGCCATTTTTTTCCCCAGTCCAGAAGTTTGGTTCTTTTGTGTTCCCTTTCTGTTCTATGGATATATGGTACAACAGTTACAGAGTCACTGTGATTTACCTGCCCTAACTATATCAACCTTTTTTCTAAAGAGTAGATCTGAATCTCAGAATTTATATTTGATTAAATGTCATTCAACAGCTCTGAGTCTTTTGAAAACTAACTCAAAAATTTCTGGCTATACCCTTGAGAAGATTTTTTTTTTTCAAATATGAATATGTTAGAAACTCATTCCCTCCTTCTTGCAATGAATGTAAGCTATACATTCCTGTGAGGCCCATTCATTACCAAACAAATACAAATGCTAATTGGAGGAAGTAATGTTTTCTACAATGAGTGTGAGATATAAATGCCCACCAGCACACTCCTGCTATGCTCCACCTAAAATATGAAAAACATTTGGTAGTTAGCTAATCAAGTTCATCCATTTTCTCAAAGCTTTATTTAATTCTTTCTGGCTGTACATAATTAAAGGATCTAGATTTTTCTTTGTCCTAACAATACTGGTAAAGGTGCCCCTTTTTATATATGTATGAACTCTACAGTATTTCCATTCCTACCTTCTCTCCTTGAAATACACTCTTTGTTTTCACAAAGAGCCAGAAGTGTCCCCAGGTGAAAATGGAACATCCCTTCCCACTGACTTCTGTGGGAGCTGGGAATAAAGCAGACCACCCAGAATAGAAATTTTGAAGAAAAAGCTCTCTTCACTTGAAGAAAAGCTTATTACAGGCTCCTTTCCAAGTAGGAAGTGACCTTTAAAATTAATCTTTAGCAAACCACTCATGCATCACTAACTTAAACAAACATTATAGTCTTAGCTAAACCAGGGAGTATATTTCCTTCCTGCTGATTTGTTCCCAATTACTGTTGTAACAGAGGGAAGTAGAAGATCCTCAAAGGAAGTAAGCAACAGATGCAAGATGTTGGGAAAGTTATTATAATTTGTGTAAACATTATCCTGAAATAAACCAAGCATTAGCCAAATTAGGGACATCAATCATATTAATAACCGATTATTTTGTTCAGCAAAACTGATCTGTGTCACAACATGGATGCTTTTCCAAAATAAAAGATGGGGGTCTTGTGAAGTCCTGATGTCCTTTTGCTTGCTATTAATTCACTAAAAATTGAGAAATGCCGTGAGAAAGATGCCATTCGTCATGCAGACCATGGTCTTTCCAAGCTGCCCAGAGTGAGATTCATACTCATAAATGACCTTTCATTTACACAAAAAAATCACTGTTCTTTTTCTGTTCAGTAGTGTAGAACCTTTCTAAAAACAAGGTCCATTTAGGCAAAAATTATTAACTTTTTCCAAATATTTAAAATTGGTTGAAAATTTGTGAAAGCAAATGGAAACATGCCAAAACATTATTTTTAGTGCCTAGGAAATATTTCTGTGGGATGCATGAAAAGTGATTAGGAAAGGGTTTTGTAGTCAGTAGACTGCAACTCACTGTGAGTCCTTCAGATCTCCCCTGGGATGCGTTTTTCTTCCAGACTGCTGAGTGAAATAAAGCAAGACTAACAGCTTTTTTTTTTTTTTTCCTACAGTATTACCCAATATGGACATCTCTAAACTCACATATTAATTTCTCTGAGTCTCTAAACTGTCAGAAGGAAACTACAAAAGATTGACATACTATATTCATATCACCCCTTCAGCACTGGCACAACTATGATCTTGTATTTGCTACAAAGCTAAATCAGTCTTTACTAAAATACAAATCCTACATCAGGCCTACATGTGCATGGAAAATTTTAATGCATATATGTATATAAAGAAATATATATCTATACTAGTAAATCAGACAGGTCCAGGCCCATTCTCTAATCAACAGACACAGAACAGTCCTTGTTAAAACTATTAAATTTCTTTCATTTGAAAAAGTAGGATAAATGGAAAATACCTATAAGGTTGGCCCTGATTTGGATGCTGGGATGCTTGGGATGAGTCTGGTTGTGTGCCAGGAGGCAAAAGCAGACCTCACAGCTGAACAGAATGTATACTCCCAGACACTAACCTACCAAGATAAAGTTTATATCTGTTTTGCATCTTCAAACCTATATTTATTTTACAAACAAACCCCATTTTGTGTAATGCCAGTTTTATATCTGAAGTGTATCCATGAAGTATTATGCATTTAATAACAGACATACAGGGCCAATTGCTTTTGTTGAGTACAGTGGCAGAATTTTTCCCCTTACTGTAGCGCTGAACCAGATTTTTTCCTTGCTGCTCCCTTTCTGTTTCTCATTTTATTGATTTGGTTGGGTTGCATTTTTTAAAGCTAGTTAGGATTTCTACTCTTTTGTTGATCTCTTTACCAAAGCAAAAAGCAATCACAAAGCATGGTGGGTGGCTGTGTGTGAGAGTATACTCTTATGTGTTTGATAACTATTAAGTTCTTGCTAATAGGAACAGGCAGCTGAAGGAAACAAGTCGATCCCGGAGCCTGTACAGTTATGCCTGAGTACAAGCTGCTTCAGGCACTAGTAGGTTATTAGATGCCAATTAATGCAAAAGGAAAATTTGCCCTTCTAATTACCAAATGAGCAGAAAGCCTGGAGCTCCAATAATGAGAATATCATAGGTAGCTGAGAACTGTTAGTTTGGGTACTAGTAGGGTACTTGCTTTGGCTATCAAATCCTGTATCACAGCGTTCAGTGGTGATGCCACAGCACTGTTTATCTATGCTGATCTCTGCACATGAGGACACTGATTTTTCACTTGACTGAAGATGTGTCCACCACAGCCCAACAGGTGTCAATTCCCTATAGGTTAATAGCTTAAAATATTCTGGGTCATGTGTAACCAAACACTAAAAAGCCACAAAATCATAACAATTTGCAGCTGCTTATAGGTCCCAGTCTGGTAAGTCACATTGTCACACTGAGATACCTGCCAACATACACTTCTGGGTAAATGGTTCAGAAAACAAAAGGTTGGCAAATTCTTGACCTTTCCTACTTTGTCTGAGTTAGGGAACACATGACATGCAGAAAACATAGCAGAACTGTGAGAGAGTCAAGGTAGCAAATACTGAAGTGTTCCTCTCCATCTTGTTTACCACTATAAAAGAAAGACCTTAGGATTTTTCATTCCAGGTCTGAAGCTCCCCCAAATGCAGATGATTATCTGCTTTGTCAAAAAAATGATCAGAATTTAAATAACATCTTTTTTTATATATGGGGTTTTTCCTTTTCAACAGTCTAAACACGTTTGCATGTGACACAAAATTTTATTCTCCTGTCTAAATTAGTACCCTTGAAGCAAAATATGGATACAGATTTTTCTGAAGATCTTGTTGTTGCTGATTGACCAGCTGCCCAGGTGAGATGAATGACTTTCCATTACAACTATCCAAGCCAGATAGGACCATGGGACATTTGACACAACTTGCTATCATGAAATTTCAAATTTCTATACGTATAAAGTAAATGGAAGGGCAAAAAGGCAAAATACTTTGGGATACGGCCCTTCCTTTGGGAAGACACCGTGACTGATCTTGCCAAGGCACTCAGTTGTTGTGCCTGTACTGAACAAGCCAAGTGCTGAGTTTCCATGCAGGATCTGAGCAACCTAGTTAGCAAACTGTCAACAAACTGTCAGCAACTGCTTTCTAGGGTAGGTAGTTTTCAATTGTGAGGCTCCTGCTGCTTTTGTAGGTGACCCTATCCTATCCACAGCTTATTAAATAGGACAGAGAAACTTCTGTCCTTGAAACTTCTGCAACTTTTGACATTTCTACTTCCCTCTCCATAGCTTCTTGATGGGAGATGTCATGAACTGCACTGTACTACAAACTTCAGTCTTATCCCTGGTATTCATTATACTTGCAAAATTATTGAATAAATCACTAAGGTCACAGAAAGTATCTACTTTTGTTTCTAAGAACACCTTGGCAGTGGCCCAAAAAATATCCTGAAAACATCTCTCTCCTTTATTTAAAATGTGATCAGTACCGATTTTTTCAGTTATTTTCACCAGGTGAGAAGTGTGTTGTTGTTGAGGCTGTCCCTAGGGAAGCCCTGATAAAAGGGTAGGACGAACATGGAAGTCAATTAAAGACTTTTTCTTCCTTAGTAATTCCTTTTATTATCAGGAGTAGCTGAAATTAAGTAGGTCCACAGCTTTAGAATACTCTTTATCCATCACTACTAGATATCTATACATCATCTCCAGAAGTACCTAGTTGCTTCTATATAACGTGTTCTTATCAACCCCTTTCTCTGTTCAAGGAAATAAGGACTTGTAATTTAAATACCCTACATGTAACTTTTGCAAAGAGGCCAGATATCTGTAAAGAACTTCAACTGTTGATAGAGGCAATAGCACATCCACTTAATTATAACTGGAATGGAATTGTGATTAGATTTATGCATGGATTATATTTGATTAGTTTTATGTTCATTTAACATCAGTAAAAGCTCATGTCCTAATAAACTGGTCTCTGGTGGCAGTTTTTTTCTTTTTTATGCATATTAACTTTGTTTTAGTCTTGACTTCATATTAAAATCAACACTATTTTAGGGAGACTTCAAAAAATATTTTTTCACTTAGAAAAACTCTTATTAACCTAACCTTGTTTCCCCTCTACAATAAATAACATTTTATGGGCCAATTCTGAAATAATAGGGAAAAAAATATCTCAATTACGCAATTCAGTATATTTTGGAAGTGCAAAACATTTTTGTCATACACAGTTACAGTTTAACTGAGATGTTTTCCTTCCTTTAACATTATAAAGACATGGATTGTTAGGACTGAAATTGTCCAAAGAGAGGAGACATGTATTATGAAAACTGGCCTGTGATTAGAGATCTCCTATCTGTGAGGCAGGTAAAAAAATATAAAAACCAGTGAAAAAACAACAGATGTTATCACAATCCGAACAAATCATTCATCTTGACTTCTTCCTTTGTTTTATGTGTAAAAATAATTATAAAACATTTTCAAACTTTTGCAACACAGAGTTTTTCCCATATAAAATACTTCATATTTCTTAAAAGAGTGCAATTGCACTAATAAAATTGCACTATACATCCTTATTGCAATATAAATAAAATACACTGGACTTCTGAACAAATTAAATCTGGGCTTTACTGACACCAGTGCTAAAATACAGTAATGACATTTAAAGAAAGAGATAAAAAATCGTTAGTGTAAATACATGTTCTTACTCATATTACCTTATGAGAAATCTTATTAATATGCAAATTTAGGATAGATATGTAGTCAATTTATATTTTCATTTGATTTTGGCCAGCTCTTTTCTTGCAAAAGAATGCTACCATAGGGATCAAACAAAGACAGAGATTTCTAGTAAATTCCACTAACTTGTCTTTGGGTTTGATTGATGCAATGTGCTCTAGGATGACCCTGCTTGAGCAGGGAGGTTGGGCAGGATGGCTGTGGTGCCTTCAACCGGACCCATTCTGTGTATCTGTGATTTTGTAACGGGAGCAAATTGTTATCTAATACATAATCTTGTGCTTTGTAAACCTAAAACTTTTCCCAATTCTGTTTGAATTGTAGAATGAAAATTGTCATATTTGATCTCCCAAAGAGAGATGGAAAAATTAGCCAAATAAAAGCTTTTAGTCAATCCACAGTTCGCTTCCTTAATTGGATATTATATGAGGAAATATAAATCCTAACATTAAGCCTTCATTCTTCAAGAGAAGTATCTTGACATCCAAAACTTAAAATCTGAACTTCCAAATTCTACCTAACAAGATGAAGGTGAAGGGACACTTCAGAGAGCAACTCTTTCCCTACAGTTCAGATGCAGATTTCTTTGACTTGGATGAGCCTTTCACCAGAGGGAACTGTTTCTTGGTGTTGGCTCCAGGAAGCAGCTAGGTGGCCACCCGAGACAAAAGTACTCTTAGGCATCTGTAAAGAATGATCCCATACTGAGAAAATTTCAGGTAGAAAAAGTAGTTGGTCTTTCACCAACACATTCACCATAACATCCACTTTACAGACACTCTGTTGAAAAAGAATTGCCTGTATTTTTTAACTTTGTATAAGCTTTAAAATGTTGTTTTTTTTGGAAAAAGAAGAAACTTTTGTTCACTCAATCAGAACAGTCATTTTTTTTCCTTTTTTGATGTAATTTTAATGTAATTTATTTCAACCATGTGCATTTTTTACTGCTGGTTCACATACTAGACATATTGCATGTAGGTTTTTTTAGAAGTACAAGACCAACATTATTTAAGAAGTATGCAAATCAAACTGACTGCAATGTGTGCTTTATTAGTATTCAGAAAGCACACAGCTACTCATGCAGCAATATCAAAATTGAGACCTGCTCCCTTTTTTCTCTCTGGTTCTTAGTGAAAATTTCAACCAATATATTTACTGTAATGGTACTGAATTATACCACCTCATTAGTGATTTCTTAAGTTCATCTGACTCTCGGTTCTGGTCTCTATTTGACAGTTTAAGCTTCATGCCAGTAGTAAGGTTAAACAATTTCCCCTCTTAAAACAGATTTTATTCCTTCATCCAGGAGTCTACTAAAAGAAAACAAAAACCAGAACCTTTTTCTTATTCTGCTTGAAGTAATGTTTGTGACTTTCCTTTAACAGAGAATTTCTTTACATATCCCAGAATTTTGCTATCAGATTTCTCATGCATAGAGATAATGCTCTCTGCCAACGTGTTTACTCTCCTCTACCTGCACAGACTAAACTAATAATCCATTCTTAATCCATTCTTTTTGGACTCAGGGGGAGGACAGTATAACAGTGTGAAATATTCATAGTCACAGTCTTGAAGAATAAAACCATGAGACCAAAAACAGGAAAGACACTGTTTCCTGATTCACGCTGAAATACTAGCTCATTTGTCCTGAGAAACTCTCTCTTAAGATTACTTTTCTGTCATCATTTTTCCATGTGTTAGCTGAGGATAGTGTATCTTGTCACAGTGAAAATTTGGATAACTAAGGGTTTTAATGCAATCCTTATGGAATAATTTGGTTTACCTTTCTAGCAATCAGTGAATCAATAGTCTCAGATTTCAAATATCCCAAACAATTATTTTTTGAATTCTATCTAAATAGTAACATCATCAGAACAGTTGGATGAATTGACTCTTAATTCACCATATGAGCTGAAATTAAATGTTTCAGTTAAATAAAATATTTTGGTCTGGATTTTTTTTTACACTTCTTTTTCTTTTGTAAAGAAGTGCTCAAATAAAATTGGAAATACTACTTTGAAAGTAAACACTAACATATTTTTTGTATGCTGAAATTCATCACTCAGTATATGTGTCATTCCCTTTTGGTGACTCTGACAATCCTAATCTAATTCCTAACAAGAAAATTTGTAACCAGTCATGTTAGCCCAAAAGAGGATTAAGATTATGTTAATTCCTGGAACAATAAAGATTTAGGAAGAGTTTTCTTTTTGTTTGTGACAGTCACTTTTGAGTGATTATCGTACTAAGGGCTTTATATAGTTTAAGTCCAAATAGATATCACGTTACTAAACGACATATATAACAAATAAAATAAGTGTGTCATGCCTTACTTACAAGGAACATCAAGATTTTACCAGCCTGAACATTTTCCATCCACGCTTCAAGTTTCGATTGGAATCAGGCATTGAGTTCCAAAGTGAAGCAGTGTCCAAATGTCCATCAAATCCCCAGGGCTACCTTTCATACAGAACTGGGGCAGCATCACCCACAATTCCATTAGGGTGGGGTTGGGATATGCAGTCTTGGGGGCTTGTTGACAAGGCTGGGGCAGCATCCCATGCCATACCCCCATCTCCAGCTGTCCTAGCACAGTAGCTCCGCCCAGGGTGCTGAAGGGACCCTGCACTCCCTATCAGCATCTGACTGCACAACACATCCTGCCAAGGAGGTCAAGGTGCCTTACAAACAATGTTGCAGGTCTGCAGAGGGCCACATTCAGGCTCACAGGAAGGCAGCTGCTGAAAAGATCCTATGTCAGAGTGACAGGGAGTGAGCTCATGATTATTGGATCAAGCGTATTTATTTTTGCCAGAATTTGTATGATTCATGAATTGCTTTTCTGCTTTTGGAAAAAATTGTTCAATAAGTGAAGACTGTTTCTGTTCCTTGACTCCAGCCCAGAATCTAGAATATTCCCATTTTAGAAACTCTCCTGTATTTCCTGATCTCAGGGGACAGAGTTTTTAATGATGCAAGGTAGACAGCACACATGAGGAAAATAGGAGGAAGATGCAAATCAATACACAACTCTCCACAGGATAGTGTTTTAACTTGCTAAACTCTTCATGGGGAGTGAGGAATGAATAGGGTTTGACTAACAGACATTTCTAAATGAGAAATCACAGTCTGTGTCAGTTTTAAATATGCAAAGATTTTAAATATTTTAAGATTTGGCTTATTTTTAAATGCACTGCCTTTTTAATTAGTTCTAAACAGACTTTATTTCGTTCATTTTTTGTATGGCAAGATACAGAGATGACACAGGGCCTGGACACCTGAATACATCAGCAAAGGAAAATCAATAGCTCTGGAAAAACCCCTAATCCCTCTGCATAATACTCAGCCAAAATCAGACTGCTCCAGGGGGCTTGGAAAGGGTCAGCTGCCATAGGAATATGGCAAAACTTGTATTTTGGAATTATGGGTCTGCAGTGTCACTTCATTTCCTTCCAAAACATCTCCCTCAGAGTTACAAAAATGCAGCCCCGTGCATTAGGGGCAGGGCTACTGTCTCTTTTATCCAGCACTGCTTTGAAGAGTCCTGTGTGTACAACATTTTGGCCAGTTCTTCATGAGCTCACAAAAAACTGCGGGTCACAGAGCTCACTGCAGTGGCAGGGCATTACTGAACCCCTGCACTCAAGGCTGGTCTAACACAGTTCTCATAAGATAGCAACAGTCTGTTATTTACAGGGACATGACAGCAGGGACATAGGTCAACTCAGATAAGAGCCTGGTGGGCCAGCCACTCAGAAACATGCTCTTGCTTTTTTCACTTGACAGGGTCAGACAGATTTCATACTCTTTTCTGCACCTTTTCAAAAGGAGCATCAGGCAGTAATTTCCATCTAGGTTAGTGACTGAAGATCTTTTTTATGGAGCATGGAAACATGAACTTCTTCCTGATGGGGAAAGCAGTGGACACCTAGGTTTGTATGTAGGGTGGTTCCTCTCCTGCTGTGTATTTTACAAGTTATTGGTCACACTCTTATGCTACAGAGTCTGCTTTCATTCTTTAGTATTAGGATTAGGTATTATCTTGGACCTAGCTATTCAATGCCACAAAAACCAAGGTACCTCTGCACAGAATGACCTTTCTATCATCTCAGTGTTTCTTAGTCACAGCTCAACTCCATGGGTATGTAAACTTGGCCAGTTTGAGACACTTGCTGGCTTTTTTTTTTTTGCTGGTATTGCTTCCCCAGGACTGTGGGCCTAGGCTCCATGCGTGTGTCTGTCCCAGTGTGCTGCCTGTCCCAGCAGTGGTGGCAGTGTGGGCATGCTGAGCAGCCACCTGGACAGCCTCAGCAGGGTACTGGCTTCTGAGCTATGGGGTTGAGTGACAAGAGGTGTAAGGTTTGCACTGCTGCAGTCCTGAGCCTTGCAGCTGCAAGAGCCAGGCTGTTGTTTTTTTGGTTTTTGTCCTGCATGTCACAGCTTTTGGATGCAGTATCTGTTGTCGGTGTGGTGTTGAACCCCCTCTGCTCCATGATTCACCATGTAGCATACAGCACAGCAACATTTCAATAATCCTGTGTTGTTGATCAGATCTTACTTCTTGGAGATTCTCCTCACAGAGTCATCTCCTGTTTTTAAAAACAAGGCCAGAATATGCCAACAGTGAGGACAACACTCCAGTAGTAAGCCTCTAACCACCCTGGCATGTGGAACAAGTGACTTATACCGTGGAATTCAGTTTTACTAACACATGGTAAGACAACTTGAGTGACTGCACTAAATTTCCCTAGCTGACTTTGGTAGGACTATTTATCACTGAAGCACTGGCCTTACTTGATTTTTACAGGACAAGCAAGTCATTGGGAGCAAAGAACTAAGAAAATTGCCAGGAAGGAATTGTAACATAGTACAATCTTATTCACTAATGGATTGATTGTGCCAAAGTGTAATTTAAAAGGCTAGTTTCTCTCCCTGTTCAAGTCAGAATGGTTACCTGTTGACAGCAAAGTTATGTTCACAGCGACCTTCATAAAATTGTTGAGATTTTCTGTCTTTGTGCCCATGACAATGGGGAGTGATTAAAGCTCTGGAGTAAAAATATCTGCAAGTATTTTAACCCTAGTGTCCTGCAACCCTCTTGAAAGAGATGAAATATCTGCAAAAGTAGGAGGCCTCTTCATCTGCTTATCTTAGTCAGGAAACTATTTGACCAGTTGACCTGTGCCAAGATCATTGTAAAGAACAACTCCGTATCATTTCCCTGGGCTTCCTTCCCAGCCCTCGTATTTCTGTGAGGGTGCTGAATTTTTAGCAAGATTTTAGTACTTAGTGACTTTAACAGATGCACATTCAGACTTTCAGAGGAGTGCATATTGTAACCAGCCTAGAAATACATGCAGAACTGTGCTGAATTTTTTCAAGCAAAAGCTTTAAAATGTCATATCTTGCCGTATCATGAGTCAACCTTCAAAAACTGAAGTAAATATGCCCTCTGCAATGTCCTAATTTCTTTTTTTTTTCTTTTTCCTTTTGTTTTGCAAAAAACAATGCTCTTACAGTGATGCACAATGCCTGTATTTTCCCTTAGTAGTACAATTAATTTAATGTACAGGCACAGTCTGAGAAAATGAAATTAACTGTCTTACACTCACTCATTAATCCTTGTTTTCTATACATCTTTTGCAATATCAATCCCCTTCCTATCCCAAAGGGTGCACAGGGCAAGACCAGAGCAAAATGCATATAAAAGTGAGACAAAGGGCACGATCTGGAGGAAGCTGTGAATAGAGGCAAAAAGATGCAGATGGCTCTGGCCTCAGGCTCTTTTGTGAGGATTACTGCAGATTTTGATAGATCAGCAGAGTGTGTGGGGCAAACACATGGAGTTCAGAGGTTTGATGGTATTTCTCTCTTCCCTCTTCCAGAAGATAACAATTCATAAATACCAGCAATCAAAACTGTTAATCAAGTGCTCTGAAAAGACAGTGAAAGGAAAGGGAAAGAAAGGACAGTATATTTAAAAGGGATAAATATGGAAGCAGCAGAAATCTCAGAGAAGCAGAGCAGCTGAATGTCAAAGCAGGGAGATGAGGGCACATTAGGACTACTGCATTAGAAAATGAAATTTGCACACACCCACAAAGAGTCAGTGAAAAAAGATATTTAAAAGAAAAAAGTAAGCGGCTCTAGCATAAAGCAGATGATGATATGAGCAGCTTCTTCTGGAAAAAGAAAGCTTTGACTTGAAAAGAGCCATGAAGCAAGTAAAATAGAATAAATATGCCAATACATTTTTATAAAAATTGAAAGCATATGTGTGGTGTTAAAATATACATTTTTAAACAAAACTTAACTTATAGAGATCTTTCCATTGAAATGCAAAATTTGGGCCAGTTGGAGACTTAGCTGGTAGCTATGACTGAAAGAGATATGAAAAAAGGGGTCCAAATCGGGGAGGTTCCTTCTCTGCAACACCAAAAATCCATTGCATTATTGAACAGGAAGCAGAGCTGTGTTTCTTCCACCAGCCCTTGAAGGAACCCACAAGAAGGGAAAACTTCAGGTCTTGTGCTTTTTTTCAAAAGTATTTCAGTTCTTCCCTGGTCCATATAGCACCAGAATGATATAGAAGTTCAGATCTGTGTGTATTGTGAGAGTGTGAACTCAGATCCACCTCACCAGCTGCCCATTTCTAATGTAAGAGATTGAAGAGAGATAAGTTGAGCTGTATGGAAAGCCATGGTGCTGGACCCTTTCACACCAAAAGAGACCTGGAACACTGGGCTGACACTGGCTGCACCCAGGTATTCCCTCTGCCCTGGAAACAAAGTCAAAAAACAGCTCTGGGTCCAACTGAGAAGGGTGCTGATGTTGCCTGCTGTGAGACAGATGGGAACTGTGGCCCTTGGACATGAATACGCCTCCAATAAGCAATGTGAATATACAGAGTCAGATTACCCTTTGCGCTTTGCAGCTCCATAGGACTCAGAAAATCCAGTCACATTCAATCACTTTCAGGAGTCAGCAGACACAGCTGCACATCTCAAGACAAGAGACTCTAATGCATTTTCCAAAGACACAGGGGAGAGGACGGAAAAGGGGCTGTTTTGTCTGAAAATCCTTGTCTCAGGTGATACATTTAAAATGTGCCTCTGATGTACTCCAAGATTGCTCCTAGCACTGCTGCGGGGGTGCAGGGAAGTGATTTGTACGGGGAAGTCCTGGTCTAAATGTACTCCTTTATGAGCAAATGAAACTTAATGAAAGTGCCAATTAAGAAATTTATAGCCTTATAAAAGCCTGGCCAATAGAAAACTCAAATCTTAAGTAGACACCCTAGAATGCATATATTAATATTAATGTGCCACTGTTCAGCTCCTTTTTCTCCTTGCTCCATTTAAATCTTCCTCCTGAACCAATCTTAATGTGTCCTCACTCGGCCTAAGATAAAGTATTATTCAGGCTCAGCATTGGCCCGCGTTATGTCTAGTCTTTAAGTTTCCACTGGTTTCTGACCCAAGGCATTATGTGTCTCCATCTCACTGTTACTTACTTCAATATTTATGGCATCCAAAGCTGGATGTCTCGAAGTTGCTTAATGTTCAATTCCACTCCCATAAAAATTAGAGCCCCTCCTTTGGCAAACGGGACAGCCTGTCTACTGCTCCTCCCACCTTCCCGCTCAACTGGTGAGCGCTGCTTCGCTACCAAAGAAGTCAGTTGTTTTAATGCTCAATGAAACTTCTGATTCAGTGCTGTGTGGGGTGCTTAAAACACTTTTATATTTCTTTACCATTTGAGAAAGAGCGCCAGAGAAAAATGGGTTCTCCTCCCTGCTGACTCTCACTAATGTTGCCAATTTATCACTTCACCAAGTGACTCACAGGCCAATTTCTAGGCGCTGTCGCTTGGCCCCTAGGTGGGGAGGCAGGATGCTTCTGGTGCAGCAGCATTCACAATCACTTGCTTGGGAAACTGTTAATGCTTCTTTCACTTTGTGAGGTTTCTTTCCATTTAGTGATTTGGCTCATCTATATTACCACTTCTTTGTCTTCATATTAGTTTCTATTCCCCATTCCTAAGCAGAAAACTAACAGCGCTTCCAGCATCAGCTGCAGCTATCACAGATCTGATATGAATATACCATATCCATGTCCTTTATGTCCTTCAAAGCATTTAAACATCCTGACTGTGAGTGTTTTCTATCGCACCAATTATCCCTCTTCCTTTAGAGATAAATCTGAGAGGCTAAGTAGTATTTACACTACGGAAAGCGCTGCATATGAGCAATAGGATGATATTCTTGCATTCAACTATTGATAAGTATTATAAAAATGGTATGATATCTAGATTTGGATTGCACTTTCAAGTTCTTCAGTATGCTGCTCATTTTGCCCTACTTTTTGGTCCTTAGATAAAACTGCTATCATAAGAAAGGATTTATTAATGAACTAGCAAACTGTTTATTCACAATATATTTTGTCTAAGAGTTTCTTAAATGTTGTTTTGCATTTTTTACAGCCTGTGCGTCAAAGACCTGAAAATTTTTGTACCCCACCAGAATGGACTGCCCAGGCAAATTTATGTGAGACTGAGGTAGTGTGTCAATCACTGTGTCTCAAAACAGATCCTCTCCTCCAGCCAGATGTCGGCTCCAGAGCAAATTCAGGTGATGTCCAGAACAAAATTATTTTCCTCTGGAGGTTACAAAAAATTCTGGGGGAGGTGAAAATTATCAGGGGAATTGAGCATGGAACTGTCCTTAAAACCAGATCTTGGAAAATTTGTTTTCAATTGCAAATCATGAAGGAAAAGCTTCTTTACTGAAATGTATCACTGATTGTTACATAACTGAGTCACTGAGAAAAGAACGACCGAAACAGATATGATTCACCTGTGCAGGAAAGGAAGGAAAAGAAGGGTTTATAAGAAATCAGTACAGTCTGCTCTGTATTTGGTGTCACTGGAAAAGATTTAAGAGTTCATAACGGTATGTAGGAAAAGAAAAATTCTTTAAAGGTGTATTTATACAAATTAAAAAATGGTGTCAGTTTTCTCACTGCTTATTGCCAGTCACAAATATTGCTATTTGGGATGTTTTCATCTGAGTGTTTTATTCCTAACCAGTGTTGTCCCAAACCCTCACCCTATTTCTCTCTCTGCTTTTTACCCTTATCAGAAGTATCAAAAGGCAATTTTCAGTCATAATGGAGCCAGCTCCCCTCCTGCATTCACTGGGAATATCGTTGCCGAGACCTCGCCTCCAGTTCATTTCCACAGAACTTAACGGTATTGCAAATCAGGTCCAGAGGTTTCATTACACAATCCTCCTCAGCCTTTTTCTCTGATTTCATGTAAATGATCATTTTCACAACAGGTATGGAAGATTTAGATCAAAAGTAGGAAACACTATCCTATTGCCATGGTGAAATGGCACCCAAGTACTGCACTGGGGGCGGGGGGGCAGGCATGGCAGGGGGGAAGGCAAGAAACTTGTATTTCCACAACAGCAGCTTTGCAAAGCAATTTCTGGGAAATTTAAACAGCTATTTTTTTCTCGGTATTTTCACTTTTATGTTCAAATTTCATCCAGGTAGTGGGAGAAACAACAGAAGAAAAAAAAAAAAGCAGAATTTTTGAAACATGATCTAAACTAAAATAGCAGCAGTTTCAGAAGCACAGACTGAAGATTAGAATTAATGCAAGAAATAAACAGGTCAGTCTCCTTGTACTTTTTCTTTTTGCTCTTGTAGGTTGTTGCTCTTGCCCTATGCACAGGTCTTCATATAAACTGCATAACAAGAGCTATACACAGCATTCCCAACATTTTTTGAGCACCGACCACAGCTTTTGTCATTTCACAGATCATTACAAATTCAACAGAGTGATTATACAGAGACAAATGTCCACATCCTGCTCCATTCTACACATTTAGGTTGGTTAACATTATTTTTCTTGCCTGGACTAAGGGATGCATAGAACAGAGGGACTCATTGCTTACTGTTATTTAATCGACAATAAGTGTTGATTTCTTTGAAAGTGAGTAGCAGTATCTTTCCCCATTAGTTCACATTAAAGAAACTTAGTTAAATCTTCCAATAATTACAGCAAATGCAGGCCTTCCTTCTTTGTATTATTTTCTAGCTAGTAGATTTTAGTTATGGTTCTCCTCTTTTTACTAGCAATTTCACATTTTCTCTAAGATGAAACTAGGCCTCAAAATTAGGCATAAAGTAAGCAGAATCAGGCATATTTAAAATTTGTGATATGAACACAGTGAATTGCTTAAAAGAACCATCATATGAACATGGAAAGTAGTTTAGAAAATAAGGATTCTGAACTCAAAATTTAACCATTTCTAACAGAATCACCTCAGTGCTCTGTTGTTCAGAGTGGAAAAAAACTACAACAACAAAGTAAAAATATATATAATTTCTGAAAGCTGCCAAAATTTTTGTGTCTGTGAGAGGTCATGGGACCCTGTAGACAAAAAATTCCTCGCAATGACTTGACTAAAATCAGTTATGAACATATGGCACAACTTGCAAAGTACTGATGTTGTTTTGACACTCCAGTTTAGAGTGAAGTGGGAGCAAGTTTATCAGATAATGTCGTTGGTATTCGGTAGTGCTCTTAAGATGGCAACACACACTATTTAAAAATAATTGCTGGAGAATCATTAAACATTTCATTTAGCTTTTCGAGAGGTTTTAAAATTGAAACAAAAGATGCAACTTACAACACCATTACATTTCCTACATGAAAATGTTTGGGTTATATTGGGATGGACTAAGCTCATCTTGATACAGAAGATGTGAAGATTACACCATTGAAGGGGAAGTGGGAGTACATTTTGCTGCTGAAATAGTGTCATAAACCTGGTGATTTTCCCCATTATGTTGTACGAGTGCAAATTCTTGAATTTAAAGCTGATGCTATTTGCTTTTTAAAGAACAATTACCTTTCTGTGTCATTTACATTTCCATTAAGGCATATTAGGGCAGTAAAATAAAACATTTTTGAAATCCCAGTCAAAGGCCATGGTATTTATTGCCTGTGTCAATAACCATTAATGCAATGATTTTTTATGTCTAGTGGTTAAGGTCCACTGCTTGTTTAAGTGGTACATTGCCACCAGATTCAGAACTGCAGTATCTGTCTTGATACAGGAATCCTGCAGATTATTTATACAGCAACTAAACAGTATTCCAGATCCTTAGTTAAACTAAATCAGTTAAGCCCCACCAGGCACAGTGAAGACATCATGATTTGTGTCAGATGAGAATTGAGCTTTTCTCAACCTCTTTCTTTTTAAGGAAAAAAAAAAAGATCCAAGCTAATCTCCAGCTGTGCATCATAGCAGGAGCAGGTTGTCTCCAATTGTCCAGACTGAGGCCAAGCTGGGTGTTTATAAAGGCTCCTGTATGTCGCAGGGCTTTCATTTCTGAGGAAATCAGGGCACTTGGGGCTGGTGTGTACTCCAGCCTCATGCCAGCGTGGAGCTCGGAGACAGCCAAGGTGTATACTCGAGAGCTCACTTGGGAGCCCAGACACAGCCACTGCTGGCAGCACAGTGTTTTAGCACACTTACTCATGTCATTATAAGCTCTTCTTTCTCCAGCAGCTCGACAGTGTATGGGATCTCATGGATTATTTCCACTGAGAGGCAGGTAGCAGGATTTTCTGTGATGCAGTCCTGCTCATCCATGACATTCAACTCCACTTCTCAGTGTAAACATTGAGTGGTTGTGGAGACAAATAAAGTTAACTTATTCTTTCTCATGAAATCAGATGTGCTGTGAAGTGTTTGAGGTGGTTGAAAGTCATCACTGCCCTTAAAAAAGTCTCCTGCTGCACACTGTGGCAGGTCCAAGGTCCCAATCTGTGCCTGCGTGAGAGATGGTGAATTAATAACTCAGAAACCTGTAGCATGAGGGAGTACCAAGGGCTGATCTTGTTCTTCTGCTGAGTCTTCTTTCCAGGGAGAACTTTGCCCATAGTTTAGTAATTGCTTTGGTGAGAGGGCTGAAGGGTTTGTATTTGGGAGGTGTAGTCATTTAGAAAACTATGTGTGCCTAGTGGGAGAACAACCTTGCAACTGGTGACACAAAAATTGCTTCTTGTCCTGGAGGCAAAGCCTGGGTTAAGAAGGATTTTTAAGCCAGGAACAAGGCACAAAAGAGTGGGTAGCAAGTCAGATGCCAAAGGCTAGCCTCTAGATACAGAAGGTGAAGATGGCCATGGAGGTAGATAGGGAGCTCTCTGTTTTACCGCAAGATTTAAAGTTCTGCAAAAGGTATTTCATTCACTTTGAAAGGTCAAATAAGTAATGGACTGTATGCTTTCCATGAGCCTGGCCATAAAGAAAGCTTTCTCTGCTTGATGCTAATGTGTGGAAAAGAGGTTGCACCACAGATTTATGGTAATAAGGCTGGAATCAGTGTACCTTTAAATAGCAGTTATAACAACATTGCCACCACATCATGACTCGAGGTTGGGACAAGCTCTCATAGTCCGTGAACCCAGATTTACTAATATAAGAAGAAGAAAAAGAGGGAGTGTAGTATTAGGTAAAAGAGGAAGAGGTGGAAGAATTCGATACAAAGATATATATTCCAACTCAATCAGAGTTTTATTTTTCTGTTGTGATTTCTTTTCTATTTGTCATCATATAGATGCCTAGAAACTTTACTGTCTGCAGAAAAAAAAGGTTTTAAAATATTTATCCACCCAGTGCAAAAAAAAAATCTGCATTTTGGTCTCTCAATAATATTAGAATCATTCTAGATGAATGAATAATCAATTTAAGAAAACTCATAAACTGTTTTCTTATTTTTAAAAATCCTTTTTTTAAAGCATGTTTTTGTCATTCAGTGTCTTACTTCTAAATTAATTCTTCTTAATATGTTTGTGACTTGAAAACCTTATTGAATTCAGGAATTAAGATACAGCAGTATGATGGACATTTAAATAAATATGCATATTAAACAACACAGAAGTAAATATAAGGTTTCTTCCCAACTGCACTAGACAAACATCTAATTTACTACAAGATCTTCTAACTGTAAACACCAGTACATTAGTATTTTTTTCTTTTAATGAATGGTTTTGCAAAGAGCAAACTGCTGTTTATTTATTTTAATTAGGAGAATAGGTCTTTTGTACATAATATGCCAAAATTAAATGGAAGACCAAGGAATATTTTCTCTGGCACTCATAAGCATGTGTAGAATTTTCAAGGCATTTATTACAGAAATATGACTAACCAACAGTGACATAAGCAACATCAAAGAGGAATGTCCAAGTTATTTATTTTTATTGCAAGAGAAATGTTTGCAAGCTACTATCTCTGCTTTATTTGCTTCTGGTTACAGTCCAAAGGGTTAGGAAAAACTTTGTTGCTTCTCAGTGAACAATTTTCCATTCCCAAAAAATCTAGTAAGGAGCATACAGAGAAGATGGGTTAAACTTAGGGGTGTTTTTTAATACAATTATTTATTTAGAAGTAAAAAGGAGCCTACACCAAAAATCTCCCTTCTGCTTTTCACAGAGTTTTAAGGTTTGATAGCTCCTGGGAAAAAATCTGCTGCAAGAATGAGCAATCAACTCATACATCTTCACAGAATCAATCTTGTTTCCTCTCAGCTGGAAAGAAACCCAGGGTACAGATCAGTTGAGGTACATACCTCAGTTTGAGGTATGGCATAATCCTCCTGAGAAAAACAGAAAAAGAAACAACCTTGTAAAATTTTCATTCATTCTTTCATTTGTTCCTGGTGTATGTAGTAGGGGAGTGTTTAGAACTCATTGTTCCAAGTGCTGGTAAAATACATTGTTGTGAAAGTTCTGACAGTTCCAAGCACATCATGCCTCACGTGGTTAATTCTGCTATGCTGAAGCCTATACAAAGAATTCATATATGTGCTGACCACCCAAGTCAGTAGAAAGCCATATTTCATAGCCTTCATATTTCCTGTTGTTTGTCTATGATTTTATAATTTTCCTGAAAGAAAAGCTCTGATTCTGCATCTTCTTTTCTTGGGAGTTATGTACCTCTATGACCAAACATCCTGCTCTGTAAAGACAGACCGGACTACAGAAGAAAATATGCTACATTGTCTGAAAATTCAGAAATGTCATTGACAGAATCCAAGTTTCTTCCTTCACTGATGACCTCCCAGCTGATGCCCTGGGCCGTGGCTAGAAGTGCAGGTTGAGCCATGGGCACTGCCTGGATCAGTCCTCACATCCCCAGCTCATTCTGCACTGCATTAAAAAAACAAAGTGGCTTAAAATTAATACTGGAGGCAGAAGGCAGTTGTTGCCCAGGCCAGCGAGTGCTCTGATCCTCTTTATTGCTCAACCACAACAGCTTATATAGGCATGAGACAGGGCCCAGGGTAGGGCAGGACTGGATGCTGGGGAGGAGATGGATTATTCCCCCTGGTGCAGCACTGGTTTGGGTGAGCACTGCCCTGCTGCCTCCTCTGCTGTGCTCCATTCTGTAAGCCTTCCTCCTGTGGTTGTGCTTGTATCACTCGGAAAATGGTCTCCCTATTGAAAAGTTACTATTTCCTTACAGTCATGGAAAAGTAGAACAAAACTATCTGAACAAATTTCTTTTAAGCATGGGAAGAAAATGTCTGTGCAATCTCCATGATCTTGGGAATTTGAGCATCTTTGCAGTGCTGTCTCATCAGCCAAACCAATATGGTTCAAAGACTGCAGTTTGTTGGTGCTATAGCTGTTATTACATCAGTATATTCCATTGCTCTATAGACAGAGACATCCTTCATACTAATACAACTGTAGCTATACTAGTATTATACAGATATACTTACCATGATAAATAAAAATTTTAGTCCTCCATCTAACAGGAATGCCTATTCAAAAATGTATTTAGTAAAGCTGTTATAAACACATTAGAGAGGGCTACAATTGGTAACACAGCAAAGTCAATCACATAATGGCTGTGGAGTCAGCTGGAAAGTGAGAATTTCAAATCAGAAATAAGCAGGAGCAAAAAAAAATGACATTCTGAAACATGATCATGTTCCTATGCAAGCATCTCTTGTAAATAAAATGCAGAAATCCTGTGGAGAAGGCCAAAGTCTTTCTAATATGGCATCTGCAAAATTGTTTCAAAACACAAAGTTTTCCAGAGATATCCCTGAGGTGTCAACAGCTCTTTATAAGATATTTTTTATTATTATTATTTAAACAAGTTGTTAAAACTGGAGAGAAATGTAACTGACATCACAGCACGATCATTTACTGGGACAAGGGAAAAGAAACTCAGCAGCTGCCAGTTTGGATGAGGAGGTGAATTTTCTCTGCCTCTGCAAGTGGGGCTCCAGTGCCTTTAACCTTGGGAAGCTGATAGTGCCTAAACCCCTCCTCATCTACCAGATAGCTCATTGTTACCCACGTTCTGTGCCCACTGAGGTCTGTACAGGACCCACACATATTTTAGAGGGAGTTGTATGAATGCCAGCTTTCTCTCTCTCTCGATATTTCAGCAAAAAAGAAAGAGCTGTATCTTTTCTCTACAGGTACATGTCTGTCATCATCACCTTTGTTGAAAGAAACATGCTGTTACTTAAAACTATTTAAAGCAACAAACACTCATGTAAATAGCTCCTTTTATTAAACTAAAAATCTCTTTTGAAGAGTGGCCTGGCATTGCTCTGCAATGAACCCAACAAGATCAGAGCTGTCTCTGAGTGTGGATATTATCACTACAGCATGCAGTCATAACAAATATAAATGTTAAAATTTTCACTAATGTTTACACTACCCTGACCAGTTCCGCTCTGTAATATCCAGTTCTACCAAGTGTAGTGGTACAATTTATTTTCCCAGATGGAATGGGTTCCTCACCCTCCACAGGAATATTTCATTTCAGACACTGTTAGTAGACCACAAGCACCTACCCTGAAACATCTTGCTCTATGTAGCTCTGATCCACTGATAGCCTTTACCAGTCAGCTACCAGCTTTTTTCATGCCTTACTGGTATGTCAGAAAGAGATCTAGGCATGTCTCTGAGAAAACTTTACTTCAGACAACTTGAAAATTTTAATTTCCGTATTTTAAATAATGCAAAATTATTTGTTGTGATGAAGATTGCTGCAGCTCAGAAGACCTACAAGCTGACATAACTCTTGTAGATAACATATTTTCAAGTTTTATTTCTCTTCCTTTAGAAAAGTTTTCAATTATTTAGCTGCCAAGGTGGACACGAAAGGAACTCAATCCAAGAGGCTTAGTCATATGCTAGTCAAGAGAGAAATAAATCACAAAAAGTAATGAAGGGCACTGAAAAAACCCACATGTATTGATCTTTCACAGCCTCAGAGTGCTATCACTTCTGAGTCATCAATTTAACACCAGCAGAGGCAACAATATTAAGGGATTACCAACAACGTAAGTTGGCCTCTGCAAATCCTAGACTAAAGAAAATAGAACTCCAAGGATCTGTCTAATAGACATTTGCTTCTATTTTCATTCTTCTATATTCCCCATAAACCTTGTGGAGGAAAAAATAATTGGACCCAAACATGGAATCAAGTAAGTACCTTCTCTTTTGGGCCAATTTAAACAATGTGGATCAAATTCTATCCATTCATCTGCATGAAAGATCAAGGTTTGCTTTCAATCTCAGATAGTTGTAGATAAACAAGGATTTGACTTTTCTTCAGCAGAATTTTGTATTGTGAGCAGAAATAAATGCACCGAGGCGCATCCTGTTAGCTCTTCACAGCCCAGTAAGGCACAAGTGGGAGCTGTTGATTCCACTGGAGATCCAACTGGCCCACAAGAAAGACCATGGAGGTTCCCACTAAATTAGTGGCCTTCCAGGAGAAGCAGGATTAGGGGAATCTGTCTCACAAACTTCTTAGGTCAGGTGGCCGTGAAGGAAGTCTGAAGTATTCACACTATTCCCAATATCCAAGACTTCCTCCTCCTCCTCTTCCATACCTTCCTTCCACTCCACATCTTTAATCTTCCAGAAAGATTTAATGCCACACAAAGAATTTTCCTGAAATCTGATTGAAATAGCAAAATGCATTGTGGACTCTGAATTCCATTTCTAAAGGACATCAAGCTGATCTCCTCCTCAAATCACTCCCCCCACCAAATACTGTATCAGGTGATACGTGGTAATGGAGTGGGATTTCATGGTGGTGTCCAGCTGCCAGCAGACAACCTTATGGTCAGAGCTTGCTGTGAGCTGCATAATACAGAGATTTGGAATTTGCTCAACCCTCTACCAACCCATGCAATTTATACAACTAACCTCTAATTTACTGACATTTAATACATATTTAAAACTTACATGAAGCAAAGGAGAGAGGAAGACTCTTGAGGGTTGTAATGTACTATAAAAGAAGGAAATGTAAGAAAAATAATACCGGAACAGGAAATTTTAATTTTAATTTTAATTTTAATTTTAATTTTATTTTGAAATAGCATCTTTCAGTGCTTGACAAGAATTGCTAGCAGCAGCTTTCACTATATATTATGTGTTACCCAAGCATGTTGTTTTCTTGGAGACATCTTAATGCAATCGAATTGCCTTTGCTAAATGCATCACCTGTGCTGGCAAATTAAATATTTTCTCCAAATATTTTTTGCTGGAAATAAGCCTATGAGGACAAAAATAAGTTTCAATATGTTGAAATTACTGTCTCAGTGTCATAACTCGTGTATATGATTGATACAGGACTGAGAATAGATACAAAGTACCATTTTTTTTCTTCCATGTCCTTAGATGATAGATGTACTATGATATGCAGGAGAAACTAGAAAGACATTGATGACTTTAAAATAATGATCTCAACTTGAAATACGATAATAGTCTTTTACTATAATATCAAGCTCAAGTCTTCCTCCTGAATATCCTTAATACTATGCACCTGTAACATAATAATGGCAACATTCAAAATGCTTCTTTTAGCACTCTATTTACAAATATTTCAAGAGAGATTTCAAAAAGCAACAGCACAATAGAAAAGTTACAGTCTTGGCACAAATGCTGCAATACGAACAAAGCACAGAAGCAAACCAAAGAGTCACTACAATATTCCAGCTATTGATAGCTTTAAATTACACTTTGATCACTGTTAATTGTTCTGCAAATTAGGAGTGAGCTGAAATTCTGAGCTGTGTGGCACAAGGCAGAAGCCTCTCAGTGTTCGGATGTACTGTTCTGGCATGTTATGTCACAGGCACAAACAGAAACTCAGAAGCTGCAAATGACAGCCTAAGTCCATCAATCTTTGCCTCAGCAAAGACAGGAGACAACGTGTGCTGCTCCACTCTTACAACTGTTATTGCAAAGCTTATAATGAATTGCACAATTTTTTCCTTTTAGGCAAAAGATTTTTGAAGACTTGCTGATTTTCACAGGGTGGAACAGACACTATAACATCAGGGGCTGTGGGTAAGGGTTTGGCAATCTTGATCCAAGTGGTAGAACCATGGGCAGATTCCAGTGGCCTTCTCCAGGCTAAGCCCCTTCACCCCTTTTTCTGCTGCTGTGCCATCTGGTTCTGGTGAGGGATCCTCACAGAATCAAAGTGATACAGAGGACTTTAGACTGGCTTTTTGCACTGAGAGTCATCCCCTTTCATGCTTAGACAACTATTCAATATGAAAACAACCAGAACTCAGATTATGTCTGTGGGGGAAAAAAATCCCTCTCATCTTGTAGTTCTTGTTCAAGCAAAATAATACACCTAAATGAAAGAAAACATGTACCTAACCCTCATGTTTGCATTCTTGCTTCATGGATAATGAGAGTTTCTATTAAAGTATCAGTTAGTATGCAAAACTAAATAATGTGAGTGTTCATGGGTTTTATGAACACACATGTGAAGAGCTATCACAGGTCAGTTCATGGGCAGTACCTTGAAATACCACTGTATTCCTGTAGAAACGTCTGCCTTAATGAGCACATCCTCCTTCCCTAAGACAATTGCTTGGCTGTCCTGGAGCAGCAAAGTGCCAATGAATGCAAAGTGAAAAGTTCCCAGAGTTACTGAAGGTATTTCAGGACATAGAGTTGGGCAGAGGAGATAGGCTGCTTGTCTCCCAAGGGCCTTTATAAAGCACTAAGTATAAGAACACAGTCTTTACAGGAAGCTGGATGGAGACAGCATTTAAATTATATTAAAATAAGTAGGTGAAAAAGGAAAATAAAGTCATGGGTGATGCAGAAGCATTTATAATTAGCAGATCTAAGCATGCCAGAGAGATATAAAATTACGATTCTTTATGCCACAACTGAAACAGTAAGACCCTTTCATCATTGTCTTAAGAAGAAATGTGCTTTTGGTTTTGAGGCTGAAGAGTTTTCTTCACATTATGAAAGAAAAAGAAAGAGGAAGGTTAATGACTCAATGTCTATTAAAGAATGGCTGACAGAGGAAGGAAGTTTTAATTAATGTAGCAAGGTCTGAGTTTTCAGAAAAGAGTTTCACAACCTTTGATCCCATCAGGAGATTCAAAGCTTCTTTTCAGCTAAGCTCAAGCACTTGAAATTAGTAAGAGCTTAATTCAACAGCAGGCAAATAATGAACATAATTATAGTGACAGGATCAGGATCAATTAAAGCCTAGCCTTGAGTATCCCACATTAGGTGACCCTGGAGTCAGGATTGAGCAAACCCACATATCTGCCTGCACTGCCTTACCTTATCAGTACTGGAGCCTGGATACTGATGTAATTGCTGACACCATACAAGTACTTCTGGAAGAAGGTGTGGGCGACACACGGCTCAGGTTTCCTGGCATCACGCAAAACAGCATCTGCCTAGGAACCAGCATTCCTTGTACATTGTGGAGAAAAAAACTACTCCCCCCAAAGTCAAATACTACCATCTGTAGACTCCATTGGAAAATTTTTTCTTGACTGCTGTGATGGGTTCATCCACCTTGGGAGACATTTAAAAGCCTTCTGGAAACATAAAAGGCCACTGAACCCTGAGGATAAGGCCAATGCATTCATGGGAGATGTGCAGAAATCTTCCTCCAGCATCACTTTATCTACAAACGTGCGTTTGTCCATTTTGTCTAATTTTTTAACAAATAATTTCATTTTTAAGTGAACTTGCATTTTCTGATATTTTAACAGCATTTTCTGATGTAAATGAGGCCATTCATTTCCCAAGAAGAAAAGCTAGGTACATAGCAACTACCGAGGGCTATAACAAGTCACTACAGCTTTCAACTTGTTGCTAAGAGTCTGCTGCTTACAATTACCTTTTTCCTCAGTAGAAACCAGAAAAAAAACAGAAATGTTTCCCTGAGAGAAAGGGCAGTAGCCCTTGTCCCTTCATCTCATAAAAAGTGTGAATCTATCCATCTTATCATTAAATTCTTAAAAAATGCTTGTGAAGATTTTTTCTTTAAAATTTTGCAACACCACCTTTGTCTGTTAAAGACACTTCCCCTCATTAAGACTATTAACATTCAAAGTTTTTGACTGCAGCTGCTTTTGTCATGACACCATCAAAATATTTGGAATGATTTATTTTTTTTAAATGGGAGAAAATGTATTTTCCATTTGTGCTTGGTTTGCATTGCTAAGAATCTCTTCTGGTAAAAATCATACTGAATTTGCTGTGGTGACACTAGAATAGCTAACAAAACTTGGCCCAGCATTGTACCCCTAATTATGTTAATATGTTTCAAAATCCTTTTATGAACTGAATAATGGCCATTCCTTTTGTCTGACTAGAAAGGAGAAGAACCTTGTCTATACATTTGCCTTTCCAGTCTTATGCTCCTTAGTAACTCAGTGTTCTTTCACAAAGGTTACAAACCTTAAAATTTCTTTCAAAGGCTCTTTTCACACTTAACAGATTTTGTACTCTTTATGTTAGGGGAAACCATAATTTCATAAATTAATTCCAAATTATACAAATAAAAGATTTACAAATGAGTACTAATTGGTTTTAAAACTTGACTAACCAATGTAGTTTATCCATGGTTAGATTGGTAAAATGAGTTGCAATGCATGATGATAGCAGGTATTATGTTGACACAATAGGTCTTCTTTTGTACAAAAGAAAATTAAATCTTGCTAGCAATAAGCTATTAAGATTAAGAGGGAGAGAGAGAACAAGGTATAATGCATTTCATAACAATATTTAGGAAGAAAAGTAAAACTGTATAGGATATTTCCTTGGTACAGCATTTGCAACAGGTGGTAGAGCTGGAAATACATTAAGATGTGTCTTCTGAATATTTAGAAGAATCTTTTGAACGGAAAAAATTCAGATTTATCAATCTGCACAAGGAGCAATGAAAATATTACTCAGAGAGAGAAAGATGCATGTTTTCTGAAGCTCTCTGAAGCTCAGAAAAAGGGAAAGATGTGACAGGAAAGTCACATGAATAAGGCATAGACACATGGAGACCAACATTTTGCCTCCACCATGTTTCTTTATTTGAGACCACAGAACAGAGACATAAAGCATCTCAGAAAAGACCTGACAAGAGATGATAGTGCTTCCCCTGCATCCTAACACTGCTGATGAAAAGATGGCTGCATCATTGTAACATGCCAGACGTGGCAATGTTTTATGTATTGTGTAACTACAAAGTGCAATGAAAGAGAAAGATGAGCTCTCACCATTGCAGCCAATACATGTGCTAAGGAACTCAAGGTCACAACGTAGCCCAAGAGTTTATTTAATAATTAAATAAACAAAAATATTCTAACTTCACTGGATATCTATAACTTCTTCCTCTGCCAAGGTCCCTAAGCAAACCACACCCAAATATATATCATGCTATATATCCTAAAGCCTATCTCATTCCAGCTGTGTAACTGCACATAAATGCAGAGAAAGCTGTCAACAGAAGGAGAAATACGGAGCACTTTCTTTCAATTTAAAGTACAAGACGAAGGTGTTACTATTTCTTGAGATTTACCAAAATTGACAATGTAAATACAAAACTGCTTTCAGGGACCATTGTTGTTTTGATTGTTTTCATTGTCGGAAAAACCCCCCAAAACAAACCAACCAACCCACCAAAAGATAAAAAGAACCAAAATGGGTTGAGAAGAGGTAATTTTGGCTCCCTCAAAAAACTTTAAATGAAATTTGGTATCAGTTATGACTGTTGGAAAGGACACTTTGAAAAACAGCGTAAAAGTAAAAAATTCCAAAAATACAGCTGTTTTCAACAACTAATGCAAGCAGATATTGTGGTCTTCTACTTAGGACATGTACTCCAAAATCTGGAAAATGGGTGCTGAACTGCTGAATAAGGGAAAATTCCTAGAATAGAGTGCCACAAATGACAAAACTTCAGTACAATCATTCCAGTAACTAGCTCGTGCAAATAGATGCCTCTGCACCATTTGGGGTCCTTTTCTGCTTTGCTTACCTGCTGTAAAGACATAATAAATTGCGAAACATCAGACTCATTTAATTTCTTAGTTTTGGACAGGCCTTGGACAACCAGAATGAACACATGCATCTCTTGTTTTAAAACACAGATCCATGAACAACCTCAAGCCTAAACTGGAAAAGTTATGCCAGCCTCCTCCCACAAAGTGCTTTTACAAAGCACTTGCATAGCTCATCAGCAAATATCATTTTGGTCAGGGATGCCAACACCTGACAGAAATAAATACCAGCACAAAAACAAGAAATGTCAATTTTCTAATATAGAGAAAGCGATATTGCTTGGGGGGCAATAGCAGCTTGAGCCTGAAGGCAAATGGTTTAAATTGCCAAGATAACATACACCCAGAAAACTCTGTTAAAACTTGTTATCAATGTTAACAGTGTTAGGAAACTACTGTCTTTGGCCAAGTCCATATCTATCTCCATATTGGACT
The DNA here is from genome assembly GCF_029207755.1 of Chamaea fasciata. Lineage (NCBI taxonomy): Eukaryota > Metazoa > Chordata > Aves > Passeriformes > Sylviidae > Chamaea > Chamaea fasciata. The sequence continues at coordinate 80,824,896 of NW_027094088.1, read as the reverse complement.
AGTGCAACAATTTTCCATCAAATTCAGGGAGAAGAGCCTGAAGAAGATTCGGCTTTACTTAAAAAATCATAGAAATGCAAGCAGAAGGAAGGAGAGGTCCCATTTCAGCCTAGACTGAGACAGAGTTTTTGTCCTGAGCTCTGAACCTCTTTCTTTTAATGGCCAATCAACTTACTGTTAGTGAGCAGAGACATGGAGGACTGTTCCCAGTAAAGTCAGTGAAGCCAGTTTTTTGCCTTAATATTCTCAATATAAGCCAAAAAATTTAGATTTTGTCATGGACAAACATCAACAGAATTGAAGCCCTGACAGGAAATTTGAAATGATCCTCCAAACATCATCTTTCTTCTGGTACATCAAACAGTTGAAAAGCTGTAGTTTATAGAAAAAAAAAATTATTTTATTTTCCATCATTTAGGTACAAAGCAAGCGAAAGAGAGAAACGCTGGCCCAGGTCACACACAATATACTGAAATAAGGAAAAAAGATGGGTTTGGAATTAAAACTGGGACTTTGGAGAGCTTTATTCGGTGTCTATGTTTTTGAACAGGTGAATATTTCCAAATCAATATATCATTCCAACCTCAGGTTTCCTGCTCAAAGACCTAGATAACTAGTGTCTGAAAGAAGTATCATCAGATATAGTTCATAAAGGCTAGTACTAAGACCAGTCTAGAGGTCAATTTCAATTGAAATGAACCTCCTAAACTTTCTACACTGACTATCTGTGAGAATTAAGTGGTTCAAACAATACCCACATTTTATTCAGCATTTTGAATTGCATGAGAGAAATTCAAAGGTTATGTAGGTTTATATTTTGAAGTGCAGTTTTCTTAAACACCAAGACAAACTTTAAAGTATTTTAATGAAGAGAGGTGCATATACCTGAAAAATCCCATACTTGGTCTGGTTATGGTGTTGTATTGGCATAAGTAAGAGTTAAGTTGAATTGGAATGGCCTGCCCAGGGAGGTGGTCAAGAAACAACTGGACATGGCATTTAGTGCTATGGTTTAGTTGACAAGGTGATGATTGATCAGAGCTTGGATTCCATGATCTTGGAGGTCTTTTCCAGTCTAGATGATTCTATGATTTTATTAATTTTTCCAGAGGGACAATTTGCTAAGGGAAAGGAAGATGGGACAACTTATCTTTTCTAACTTTGCTGTTGTCCTGAAATGACAGCAAAAAGATTTCCTTTCACCAAAGAAATCCCAGCAGAGGAAAAGTAAGGCAGTGTTTTCAAAATTAGATTTCTTGGGAACCTTTATTTATTTCAATCTTCAGGAAGTAAGTGTATGTGTTCTTTCAAGAATTCATTAACCTATAAAATTTTCTTCTTCCTTCTTCACAAGCAGTCCCTCAAGGGAGTGAAACACCTCATCAAAATAAAATTAAAAGTTAAAATTACATCTATCTAAATCAAGGTATCAAGGTATCAAGGTGTAGAGGGAATGGAGTTAGAGGACTTGAGCAGATGTGCATGGATATGTAAAACCTTATCTCTTCAGGGAAGGCCTGAGAGCTCCCTATACAGCAACCCTGAGTCAGCGAAGCTGTCTTCAGCACCCAGTCAGGAGAGCTACCAGGGCCTGCAACATAAGTAAGTAATTTTGCAGGAACTGTATAATGTTTTAATATGCCCCATTTCACTTTAATAGTTGGTCTACTGAACCTGAGGGTGACTCACTAGAGAACTTGAAATAATTGTTTTCTTCAGGAATGGGCCTAGATGTATCTGTTGATTGCCAGTGGTTTTGTTTCTACCCCTTACATCACCTAGGATACCTGTGTGAAAGTACCATTCACTATAAGAGCTCATTTATTATTCAAGCAAACAATACTTTACCAGACATGACTGAAGGGATGTGATGTATAACCAACAACACATTATCCTCTGTCATTGCTCTTAACAGCCAAAGAAATGAGTTATAGATGACAACAAACTGACTCTGGAGAACATTTAGGAGAAGAAATTTACGGGCTGTAAAACAACCATATATCTGGTTTTAGAGTAAAAAATAAAGAAAAGTAATTATTGAAATGCAATATGCTCCTTCCTCCTATGAGTGCATACGCAATTAACTTGGAAGAGAATGCCTATCTTCATCTTTCTCTGCTGGTTGGGGGGTTTTTTGAGAATGGGTACACTTTGACAAAGTCAGCCCCATAATCCTGCTGTAAAAGGACTTTGAGTAGGTGACTAAGTTAGCTCCCTGTACAGCTGTGAGCAACAAGGCACAGGGGAAACTCAGAAGGCCAGGTTATAGCATTCAGACAAGAATCAGTATCTCTGGTTACGTATTCAACAATGGAGAGCTCAGTTCAAGGTGGTCAGCAGCTCTTTCTGCATGTCCTCAGTTGTTCACCTTTACCTTTTCTCTCTCCTCTAGCCCAGAAGGGTGTTTTGTCCCAACAGGTCAAAAACAAAGCCATTGTTTTTCTGCTCTGTAAGATGCTGGCAGCCCTCAACTGCTGATTTTAAAGGGACGCAGATTTTTCAAGGGGTCTAATTCCTGTTTAGAAATTCTTCTGCAAAAGTGCTGAATGTTTAGTAAATAGCAGGGTAAAGCCTTTCTCTCCTACTGATTTGCCAGGACACAAAATTCTCCTCATCAGTGACACATGGTCATTAAAAGTCAAACTGACTTGTACCTTCCACAAGGCTGGCACATTCAGAAGTCACTCAGAACACGGGTAACTCTTACCCACCACTATAGTTTTCAGGGTAATCACCAGCATGGCTAATTACTGTATTGCAAGACTCTGACCCAACACACAATTGTGCTTAGGTCTGAATGGACAGGAACAAGGAATTCAAAAAGGAATATAAAGGCTTTTAACTTCCAATCTTTAATTAAAATTTGTATCAAATCATGCATGAAGGTTTATTGTTGCATCAGACAGATGTTTGGTTGCCACAGAGAAAGAAGCTGTGGCTCTCATTTCAGTGCCCAGTAAGCCAGTGCTCACATGCCAGTATCCATCCTTAAAGCAGGAGGCAATTACGATGCTGTCTCAGCAGAAGCTAAAATGTGAACAGGCAAGGTGAGAGGATGGAAGGGCTATGCTCCAATGGCATAGAAAAACAAGCATGCTTCTACATGCTCTAGCTAAGCAGTGCTTGAAAGTCATAAATCTCATACTTTCAGTTTGAAGTACAAATAAATTCTTATTGAGGAAGTCTAAGAAATGACTGAATTTATATATGAGCTGATGTGCATATATATGGCTGAGTTCCAAACTTCCCTGACAAACTTTCTAAATGCCCCTTGGTTACGATGACATTAAAAGTTATTGCTTGGCCCAGAGTGCTGACATTTATGGCTGTACTATAATGTTTCCTCTAGGGAGCAAAGGTAAAGCCAGTATGACAACTCTTGACAGTTCTACCCCTCCAAATTGTAAAAAAAACTTGTTTTCTTGGACTGAGGGAGAGCAGACACACTTAGTTTATTCATAGCTCTGCTTAGCCTATCAGCAATTTCTGCTCCAGGCAGGGGTTGTAGCATGAGGACAGGGTTCATCCCATCCCTAAGACCATGACCACACAGACTCCAGCTGCCCTGCTGTTTTCCCCACCTCTCTGCAGTCTCACCCTGCCCCAGGGCCATGGCACCATGGCCAGCTTGGGAATCACAGAATCATAGAATTATACAATAGTCTGGGCTAGGGAGTACCCTTAAAGGTCAACTAGTCCAACCTCCCCTGCAGGGACATCTTCAACTAGATCATGTTGCTCACATCCCCATCCAACCTCACCTTGAATATTTTCAGCAATGGGACATCCACCACCTCTTTCAGCAACTTATTCTAGAGTTTTACAATTACATTGTAAAAAGCTTCTTCTTTATATCTAATCTAAATGCACCCTCTTTTAGTTTAAAACCAATAATGGGTTTAATCACAGCAGAGAGCTCCTCCTGCTCCTCTGTAACTTTTCCTTATGTTTAGGTGGCATCTGGGCACACAAAGGCAACGAGGAATATGGAGGGGCCATCTTGACCCCAAAATATATTGTCTAATAGATACTTTCTGTAAGCTGCCATCATGGTCCAACCTGTCAATGCTATTATGCTTTTATGATAACATAAAAAAGTTACACTGAAAGCATTTCTCCTATATGCACGAGATTCAGGGGCATCATTTTTCAGAAAATAGACCTTGTAGTTATCATTTCTTGGGACTCCACTATCAACTTTATACTTGCATAAATATTTCACACAAAATTTTGGCCTTCTTTAGATGATAGAAAATTTCACTACTTCCGCTAGTTCTGGTAGTACTGCAGGTTATTTTTTCTGTACAGAATGTGACTTTACTCCCTTAAACTCTTTGAATAAAATATGACCTTAATCTTACAGTGATAGATTTTGTAATAATTGTCTTTTCTTTGGAAGAAGAAAAATGAAAAAATGAACAGATGCTCCTTTGGGATACCAGAAACTGCAGCCAGAAGAAAACCAACAATTTTTAGAAGAAAGCAAATGTATCATGGATAAAGGCTTCCTGTATACAAACAGTGTGATTAATAACACTGTTGGTGTGTTCATAGGAGTGTCATAACAATTCTGCATCAGAGATGATATATTACTAGTCAAAGTCTGACTTCTACACACAGAAGTCACCATCAGCCTCAAGACAGAAGACTTTCCCTTGGTCAAGGACAATTGGGTTGGAGAACGAGACAAATTTGACCTGCACAGATCTGTGGGCCCTGACAGAATGCATCCACAGGGCTGAGAGAGCTGGCGGACACAAGAGTGACGCTGCTCACGATCATCTTTGAAGGGTTTAGCGATCAGGAGATGTGCCTGAGGATTGGTAGAAAGCAAATGTCACCCTCATCTTCAAAAAGGGCAAGAAAGAGGACCCAGAGAAGTACCAACCATCCAGCCTCACCTCAACATCTGGAAAGGTGTTTATGCACCTCATTCTAGAGGTCATCTCTATACACATGGATGACAAGATGAACAAGAATAGCCAGCATGGATCACTAAAGGTAAAACATGCTTAGACAACCTGACTGCCTTCTGTGACGAAACAACTGCCTGAATGAATTAAGGGGGAGAGCAGTGGGTATTGTCTCTCTTGACCTTAGCAAGGCTTTTGACACTCTCTCACAGCATCTGTGAGAGGTTGGAAAGACTAATGCCTCGAGACATTTTGGGATGTAAATGTGTGGGGAAAGGGACAGGTTTGGCCTAGTCCATGTGAGGCAGTGCCCTATCCCACACCCCTAGAGCTTGTATCCCAGCCCTGCAGTGGCTACCAATCATGGCACACCAGAGGTAAGGGTCCACACCTGCCCCTGGAGCCCCTAACCCAGCTCCTGAGTGTCCAAATGACTGGAAATCCCACCTGGGGGAAGGGCCCAATAAGGCAAAGGGCTATTTAAGGAAAAAAAAAAAGGTCATTACATTACCTGGACCCTACCTCTTCTTAGAGTTTCTATCATCATTGGAACTCAGAAGTTGGCAGCTATATGTGTGCTTTTCTAAATATTTTTTGTCTTTCTCTATTTCCTCTTCTACCACTTGGAATTCTTGAGTAACTTGAAATCAAATAGGCTTAAAATTTGCTAAGTTGAATGGGCCAAATTAATACTCGGAGAAATGTTTTATGTTGATTTAATTTTGTTCTAGACCCTTGGCCAAAGTTGTCTGATTTTCTAAAGTTGCCAGTAAAGTCTTTTTTGCTGTTTTGATCTCTTCAGAATATCTTATCATAATTTGTCCTGTGCATCCAACTCAGAGTACATGAAAAATGGTAAGCCCTGCTAAAAACCTTGTTAAGCAAGTTGTTTGGAGCCTTACAGTGTCCTCATGGGTGAACTGAGGAAGTGTGGACTGGATGGGTGGACAGTGAGGTGGATTGAGAACTAGCTGAACAGCAGATCCTAGATCCTAAACAGACAATGGGTCTAGTTGGAGGCTTGTCCCTAGTGGTAAACCCAAAGGTTCAATACTGGGCTCAGTACTGTTTAACTTATCTCTCTTGGATAAGACTTGGATGAAGGGTCAGACGACTCCTCAGTAAGTAAACTGAGAGGAGTGACAAATACACCTGGGACCATGACAGGCTGGAGAGGGAGGAATCGTCTGAAGTTCTGTGATTTTGTGACTGTTGCACTTAACCTCAAACTCTGTTGCTGTAGTGTTTCCCTTTTTCTGCCCCTTTTATTCATAGCTTGAAATTTGTATCTTTATAACAGAAAAAAATCAAACAACTAGTTGAGTGAACAGTGTTACAGATAACAGCCATCTACTGCCATGGAGAGGACACCCATCAATGTATGTGGTCAGCTCCCCATGAGGAACACCAATATGTGAAATTGAATGGGTATGTAATTTTGCTGTAGTTAAATCTAGTGTCTAATCTTAAAGAAAGTTTCTCCATCAGATTCTTGAGGCTCTGTGATTTAAAGCGTGCATCTATTACACCGTCTCAATGCTGGGTGAGGATGTTCCATCTTATGGAAAACTTTGAAAGTCTCTGTTGGGGGTTGGGTTTGTTCCTTCTTTCTCTGGGGAATTTTTTCCCCACGGGTTGCCAAGGGGACCGGGTGTTGGATACTTGAGAGTGCTTGGCTGAAACAAAGAGATGGACAAAAGGTGGAAGGGGGAGATAACGCAGGTAAAAGACACAGCTTGAGGCAGCTGCGTGCTTTTCTGCTTCCGGCGTTCGGGAGACGCGTGTCGGCCGCTCCTCGAGGATCTCAGCCGCCGCAAAGCACGCCGAGCAGAAGCTGGGCGCTTTCTGCCTCGCCTTCGAGCTTCTTCGGCACTGCTCCTCTTGCTGCAGCGTGACCCTGCACCCCCTGCGCTGCCGGGACATCCTGCCCCTGCCTGCCGGGACACCCTGCCATCCCAGCTACCAGCCCGGGACTTTTCCACTGTTCCAGCTTGGTGCTCTGAGGATCCTGCAGGGACACCGAAACCAAACTGCCCTGGGTTTTATAAAACAAAGCCCTCAAGGTTCTTGGTACTGTTGTCGTTTGTCATTAATGCTGTAGTTGTTTGGTGGGGGGGGAGGGTTTTTTTTGTGTTTGTTTGCTTTGTATTACATACTAGTAAAGAACTGCTATTCCTATTTCCCAAATCTTTGCCAAAGAGCCTCTGATTGTAATTTTACCTAGCAGATACCTGTCTTCCTAAACCAAGACAGATTTTGGCGCCCAAGTGTGGGGCTTGAGGGCACTGAGAAAAGAAAAGGGAAGAGAAATAGCAGTTCTTAACTAACCTAGTACTTTCTTTTGTGTGCATTGGATATAAAAACCTCATTAGGCTGCATCATGTGGTCTAACTTAGCCTGGTTTGGGTGGCATGTGGTTGTGGCTGTATTCCTTCCATTTGCAGGCCCTTATCTAAACATGGGCCCTATAACTAAGGCTACTGTGACTGTCATCCAGTTTATTTTATGGCTTAATAAGGTGAAGAACTCATGGATTTTTAATTTCCTCTGGAAGGCAGGCACATGGATTCAGGGCTATCGTACACTAACTGTGTGTTTTTGGAGTTACTTTAACAATGGTACCTACTGTGAGGAAATGACACCGGGGGAAGTTTCTTTTTCCCAACCCTTTACCCATCTCTTTGGGTCTGCCCCACCAGTTTTTGAAGGGTTTAAATCCTCTCTGAATGCTAATGATATCATACAATGGCTGGTGCTGCTAATAGGCGTATTCTGTTTAGCATTCAGAGATAAGGGAAGATTGACCTGGATAACCACCCTGATACCTAGCCCACAGAATAGGGATGATACCCCAGAGCCTGACTCTGCCCCACAGCCTGCCTCAGAAAGGACCCACCCGGATTGGGTTGAGGTTCTGGTAAAAGAGATAGGCCAAATGCTGAAAGAGTACATTTCCCCAGCTCATGAAAAACCTTCCCCCTGCCCCGAGAAGGCAGAGACTGATGGTGCAGCAGTGGAACCCACAGATGTTACAACTGTCCAGGTTCCAGCTGAACCACAAGGGCAGCCACAGCCAGCAGCAGTTGCCCCTGTGGAAACAAGGAAGTGTAAAGTGAAATCGTCAGATCCTGATATTAAAGATAAGAAAGGAGGGTCCTCACAGTCCACAGAAGAGCCACAGGTTGAGATCATCACTGAGTCCCTGACATATGAAAGTCTACGTAATCTGCAAAAAGATATTGCACGACGAGGACGTGAGGCTTATACAGCCTGGCTACTTCGAGTCTGGGACCTTATGGGTACAGGTGTGCAACTGGATAGTGCTGAAGCAAGGAATTTGGGACCCTTGACCCAGGACTCAGGTATAAATCAGGTATTTGTAAGAGAGCAAAGGCCCCTTCCCCTTTGGGAACGACTTCTAATGAGTGTGAGAGAGAGATTTGTCCACAGAGACAGAATGCAAGAGCACAACAATAGAATGCGATGGAAGACCCTTGAGGAAGGAATCCAACAGTTGAGAGAAGTGGCAGTATTGGAAGTACTTTTTGGGAGGACCGGACAGCATGATAATGACCCCGACAAGGTTAAATGCACAGGGCACATGTTGTGGAATCTGGCAACTCATGGACCATCCCAATACGCCACATTCATCGCAACAATTAATGCCGAGGATAACCGAGAGACAGTGGGTTCTGTTGCCAACAAGCTCAGAAATTATGAAAGTATGATCAGTGGTCCAATGCAGGCTCATGTCTCTGCGGTGGTGAAGGAACTCAAAGAGGAGATGAGGGAAATGAGAGAGGAGATGAGAAGGAACAGTTCCCATGTAGCACCGGTGCGAGTCACAGGCCCCAGAATCAGAGCCCAACATCCCCCAGCGAGAGAGAGAGGGTACACCCCTCGAGCTGACCTGTGGTTTTATCTGCGGGACCATGGGGAGGACATGGGAGCGTGGCATGGGAAACCTACTTCTGTCCTGGCAGCACGGGTACGTGAGCTCAAGGAGAGAAACGCTAACAGAGGGAGTTCCACTAGAATGAAGGTAGCCTCAGCCTCCCATGAGCAAGCTGTCAGGTATTACGGAGGTGGGAATGCTGTGTCAGATTCCCTCGAAGGAACCTCTACCATGTACGTCCAAGAAGGGAATAATGACCAGTGCTAGAGGGGCCCTGCCTCTAGCCAGGAAGAGGCACGGGAAAATCGGGTTTTTTGGACTGTGTGGATTCGATGGCCTGGCACATCAGAGCCACAAAAATATGAAGCTTTAGTAGATACTGGGTCGCAGTGTACTCTAATGCCATCAGGACATGTGGGGGCAGAACCGATTTCCATTGCCGGGGTGACGGGGGGATCACAGGAACTGACTCTGGTTGAAGCCGAGGTGAGCCTGACCGGGAAGGAGTGGCAGAAACTTCCGATTGTGACCGGCCCAGAGGCTCCATGTATTCTGGGCATAGACTTCCTCAGGAATGGATATTATAAAGACCCTAAAGGACTCAGATGGGCTTTTGGAATAGCTGCTGTGGAGACAGAGAACATTAAGCAGTTGAACACCTTGCCGGGACTATCAGAGAACCCATCTGCAGTGGGACTCCTGAAGGTAGAAGAACAACAAGTACCTGTTGCCACCTCGACAGTGCACCGTCGGCAGTATCGGACAAATCGGGACGCCGTGATCCCCATCCACAAGATGATCCGTGAGCTGGAGAGCCAAGGGGTGGTCAGCAAAACCCACTCACCCTTCAACAGCCCCATCTGGCCTGTGCGCAAGTCTGATGGAGAATGGAGACTGACTGTGGACTATCGTGCATTGAATGAAGTGACTCCACCGCTGAGCGCTGCTGTGCCGGACATGCTGGAACTTCAGTACGAGCTGGAGCCCAAGGCAGCGAGGTGGTATGCCACTATTGACATTGCCAATGCATTTTTCTCCATTCCTCTGGCTGCAGAATGCAGGCCTCAGTTTGCTTTCACCTGGAGGGGCGTGCAGTACACCTGGAACTGGCTGCCCCAGGGGTGGAAACACAGCCCCACCATCTGCCATGGGCTGATCCAGGCTGCACTGGAGAAAGGTGAGGCTCCGGAACATCTACAGTACATTGATGACATCATTGTGTGGGGAAAGACTGCAGCTGAAGTGTTTGAGAAAGGAGAGAGGATCATCCAGATTTTGCTGAAAGCTGGGTTTGCCATCAAGAAGAGCAAAGTCAAGGGACCTGCCAGAGAGATCCAGTTCCTGGGAGTAAAGTGGCAAGATGGACGGCGGCAGATCCCCACTGAGGTCATTGATAAGATCACAGCAATGTCTCCACCGACCAGCAAAAAGGAAACACAAGCTTTCCTAGGAGCCATAGGTTTTTGGAGGATGCACATTCCTGAGTACAGTCAGATCGTGAGCCCTCTCTACCTGGTTACCCGCAAGAAAAACAATTTCCACTGGGGCCCTGAACAGCAACAAGCCTTTGCCCAGATCAAGCAGGAGATTGCTCATGCAGTAGCCCTTGGCCCAGTCAGGACGGGACCAGATGTGAAGAATGTGCTTTATTCTGCAGCCGGGAACAACGGTTTGTCCTGGAGCCTTTGGCAGAAGGTGCCAGGGGAGACCCGAGGCCGACCACTGGGATTCTGGAGTCGAAGTTACAGAGGATCTGAAGCCAACTACACTCCCACAGAGAAGGAGATCTTGGCCGCCTATGAAGGAGTTCAAGCCGCCTCAGAAGTGATTGGCACAGAAGCACAACTCCTCTTGGCACCCCGACTACCAGTGCTGGGGTGGATGTTTAAAGGAAAGGCTCCCTCCACGCACCATGCCACCGATGCCACATGGAGCAAATGGACTGCCCTCATCACACAGCGTGCCCGTATTGGAAACCCAAATCGCCCTGGGATTTTGGAGATAATTACAAACTGGCCGGAAGGAGAAAACTTCGGTTTCACGGACGAAGAGGAGCAGGTACAAGTGACACGAGCTGAAGAAGCTCCTCCATACAACCAACTGCCAGCAGAAGAAACACACTACGCTCTCTTCACTGACGGTTCCTGTCGCATTGTGGGAATGAACCGTAAGTGGAAAGCAGCCGTATGGAGCCCCACACGACAGGTTGCAGAAGCCACTGAAGGAGAAGGGGGATCAAGTCAGCTTGCTGAACTCAAAGCTGTTCAATTAGCCCTTGACATTGCTGAAAGAGAGAAGTGGCCAAAGCTCTACCTCTACACTGATTCGTGGATGGTAGCCAATGCTCTGTGGGGCTGGCTGGAAAGGTGGAAAAAGGCCAACTGGCAGCGTAGAGGAAAACCAATCTGGGCTGCTGATGAATGGAAGGACGTTGCCACTCGTGTAGAGAAGCTGCCTGTGAAAGTCCGCCATGTAGATGCCCATGTTCCCAAGAGTCGGGCTAATGAGGAACACCAAAACAACAAGCAGGTAGATCAGGCTGCCAAGATAGAAGTGTCAAAGATAGATTTAGATTGGCAACACAAGGGAGAGTTGTTCCTAGCCCGATGGGCCCATGATGCCTCGGGTCATCAGGGCAGAGATGCCACCTATAAGTGGGCCCGAGACCGAGGGGTGGATTTAACCATGGACAGTATTTCTCAGGTTATCCATGACTGTGAGACATGTGCTGCAATCAAGCAAGCCAAGCGGGTGAAGCCCTTATGGTATGGTGGGCGGTGGTCCAAATATAAATATGGGGAAGCCTGGCAGATTGACTACATCACCCTTCCCCAAACCCGCCAGGGCAAGCGTTATGTGCTAACCATAGTGGAAGCCACCACTGGATGGTTGGAGACCTACCCTGTGCCTCATGCTACTGCCCGGAACACCATCCTGGGCCTGGAAAAACAAGTCCTGTGGAGACATGGCACCCCTGAGAGAATCGAGTCGGACAATGGGACTCATTTCAAGAATAGTCTTATAAGCACCTGGGCTAGAGAACATGGCATTGAGTGGGTGTACCATATTCCTTATCATGCACCAGCGGCCGGGAAAGTTGAACGGTGCAATGGCCTGCTTAAAACTACCTTGAAAGCACTGGGTGGGGGAACCTTTAAGAATTGGGATACTAATTTAGCAAAGGCCACCTGGTTGGTGAACACTCGAGGTTCCACCAACCGAGCAGGTCCTGCCCAATCTGAGCCCTTGCAAAAGACAGACGGAGATAAGGTTCCAGTGGTACACATGAGAGGTATGCTGGAAAAAACTGTTTGGATTAATCCTGCCTCCAGCAAAGACAATCCCATCCGTGGGGTTGTCTTCGCTCAGGGACCAGGTTGCACCTGGTGGGTGATGCAAAAGGATGGAGAGACCCGATGCATACCTCAAGGGGACCTTGTTTTGGGGTGAACTATCCATGACAATGTGGCTGCATCCATATTTGCATATATATATATGTATTTTTAATAGTTAAAACTCAATGTAATATGTTTGTATGGGAAAAAAATTCGGGGTGGATAATGTTGGGGGTTGGGTTTGTTCCTTCTTTCTCTGGGGAATTTTTTCCCCACGGGTTGCCAAGGGGACCGGGTGTTGGATACTTGAGAGTGCTTGGCTGAAACAAAGAGATGGACAAAAGGTGGAAGGGGGAGATAACGCAGGTAAAAGACACAGCTTGAGGCAGCTGCGTGCTTTTCTGCTTCCGGCGTTCGGGAGACGCGTGTCGGCCGCTCCTCGAGGATCTCAGCCGCCGCAAAGCACGCCGAGCAGAAGCTGGGCGCTTTCTGCCTCGCCTTCGAGCTTCTTCGGCGCTGCTCCTCTTGCTGCAGCGTGACCCTGCACCCCCTGCGCTGCCGGGACATCCTGCCCCTGCCTGCCGGGACACCCTGCCATCCCAGCTACCAGCCCGGGACTTTTCCACTGTTCCAGCTTGGTGCTCTGAGGATCCTGCAGGGACACCGAAACCAAACTGCCCTGGGTTTTGTGAAACAAAGCCCTCAAGGTTCTTGGTACTGTTGTCGTTTGTCATTAATGCTGTAGTTGTTTGGTGGGGGGGGAGGGTTTTTTTTGTGTTTGTTTGCTTTGTATTACATACTAGTAAAGAACTGCTATTCCTATTTCCCAAATCTTTGCCAAAGAGCCTCTGATTGTAATTTTACCTAGCAGATACCTGTCTTCCTAAACCAAGACAGTCTCTCAGCTCTTCAATACAGGAAGAACAGAAATCAGACTATGTTAAAACAATTTATTAGGCTCCGTGAAATTGTACTGATGGACTTTCTTTTACTTATTGCTAGGATTTGCTGTCAGAGCTATTTTTTCAAGAGGGTCTTCTGTATTATATTGATGGCATCATCTCTGGAAAATTCACCTGAGGTAAAATAGTTTTCATTAAAATGTAATTAATCAAGTTCCTGACTTGTGACTGATAAAGTTAAAAGAAAAAAATAATTTAAAAAATTAAAATGTAGCAGTAAAGATACTGCTTCTGCCAATACACAGAAAGCAGCTGGATTGTGGCATGTTTGTAGCTGGATCACCAGCAAAGCACAAATTGTACATTTGTGCAGATCAGACAGCCAAATGTTGTGTTTAAGCACGCTAATTAACCAGACCATTCCCAGAATAAGGAGAAAGAAATTGCCCAAAGTGATTGCAAAATATTTCATTTCTTTTTTCATCTATCCATTCAGCTAAGCAGTTCACATGCCAATAAACCTTAAGCATTTTGAAAGAATGTGGATAACTTGTCCAATTGTTGAAAGATCTGAAGATATTTCTCAAGTACTTGTAACTATTCTGAGTGTTTCTTTTTAGCTTATGGCATTGCCTTTTCCCAGTTACAGAGGGTGGATACTAAATATTAAACTGATGAAATTTATTGACGGTTCTGCAGGAGACCAAAGTAATTTACATTGGCAGAAACATGTTAAAGTTACTGATTAAAAGAGTTGCCTCCAAGACAACTTTTCCAGGATACTTGAAAAACTTAGCTGTCCAAAGTTTTCAAAATGATGGTGCAACAATCCACTCCCTTCAAAATTTTGCCAGTGAAACATGGTAAACTGTAAAAACAGTTTCAGTTTCAATGTCCAACTTCTTGCTAATGAAATAACATGGACAAATCTCAAAATATTTGCTTTATAACCATTTGAGCAGTGAAAAGTGTTCATGTCAATTCCAGCGTTTCAGAATAATAAAAATGGGATGCACGTGATACGATAATTGCATGTCATACAAGACATCTTGTAAAGCCAGAAATAAGCTAGAAATAAGTCTCCTGAGGTTTCAGACCCTTCACTTTAAAGTCATATTTCTTCTGATATTTTAATAAAAGTGTATGCTGCACATGATATCTTTAGCATCTACCAACTGTATAAATACTTCAGTTATATAAGTGATTTAGCTTTAACAATATTTAAATTAACTTGCCATACCTGGGAGTCAGAAGCTACTGCTTTTCAGAATGATTTTATTTTTGGGAACAATTGCCCTGGACCATTTCTCAAAAGTATGAATTGAGATTGTTCTACAGTTGATTCACTCCACAGCTGTGGCCATTAACAGCTGCCAGTCCGTTTCATCAGCAGCCAGAATATATACATCTTTATTTCAGATCTTAAAGTCAAAGTATAGACTGTCCTGGAAAGCATTGCCTGACACTGACACTTTTTTAGGACAAGTGTTTTCTAACAAACATCCACAGCTAAATATAATACATCTCTACAATAGAAGTATGCAGCCACATTTATGTTTGCTCAGACAACAACAAAAGTGCATTTGTAGCCAAATGATTTGCTTATTTGCCGATCCCAAAGGTTTGCATGCTTTGGACAGGATAAATAACAAGGACAATTCCTTTCCTTCGGGGAGGTGGGAAAATACATTGTCAGAGGGGAGTTGTTTTTGCTAATTAGCATACTAACCACAAACATGTCCATACAATCAGCTTCTCTCTAATTAATTTAAATCTAATCAAACACAACATGAATTTCAAGTACAAAGGAATTGATCCTATTGTCAGAAATTTTCGTAAATAGGGACATTTCCAATTGCCCTGGCAATTAACAACTAAATTTGTATGAAAGCCAGTTCCTAGGCAGTATAAACTAACACATCTTAATTATTTTAAATATGGCAATATCAATTTATGCTAGTGAAGGTCTTGACCTCACATGGAGTTAAAAAACTGTGAAAAACTATGGATAAAAAATAAAATGTATAAGCAACTATGGTGACTGATATACAACTTCAGGTAATACAATATCTACCTTGTTTACAAACTCATGGAAATAAGATTTAAATCCTTGCTATGTCCTCTTCATCCATATATGACAATGTAAGCTGTCCATGAAATCTTAATTACATCTTGCCCAAGTCTACACCATTAGTGTCCTTGTCCATTGCCACAAAGCCCACAAAACCTGTCCTACATCGCATCTCTTCCTGCATGTGTAGTGTGTATAGAGCAGATGACTCTGTGCAGACCAAATAGAAATTTTTTCAGCATTAAAAAAACTGCTAACCAAGGCCTCACAAAGGCACAGGATGGGTCTTATGACATGGTATCATCAAAGCAGGAGCTAAAAATTAGATAAACACTCGTGAGCCAAGGAGCTCTTGCTCTGGAGGAGCTACACCTGTGCAGAGATGCTGCTGCTGTGAAGGTTTTAGGTTATGGTACTCACAGAATGTGATTTTCCAGGGAGCAGGAAGCCTTGCAAACAGTGCAACTGAGAGAGAAGGAGGTTTCTCAGAGTTTTCATATCTTCAGTCTTTGTTATGCATAGCTCAGGAAAATACTCACTTCAAAAAAGCCAGCCAATGCACCAAGATTTTCTGTTGAAAAGCAAGTGAGACATTTTTTCAGATCTGTATCTGATATGCCTTTTTATCTAAAGTGCTTCAGGAATTCTGTTTCAAATCCACCATCTGTACATAACTTTGTGAGAAGAAAGCCTAGTGTCTGCGTCTATAGGCCAGGCTTCATGCAGGACTAAAGCTTCCAATAGCCTAATGCAAAGTGGCACTTGTGATGCCTGCATGGATAGGACACTCACCTCCAGCTCCAGTACAGGAGCACTGCTCAGGACTTCAAACTCCAGTCCCTTTGAGGTGAGGTGTCACTAGGAAAACGTAGCTTAATTTTGAAAATAAAAAAATTAAAGCATCTCTACTTACTTGAATTAGCTGAGAGACAGTGCTTCAACTTAAGGAATGCCAGAATGTCTTCAGATTCATATTTTTCTGGAATTTTCATTATGATATTTTTTGTCCTGATTTAAGGAAAAAAGCAAATGTTAAAATATGCAAGTTTCCTGTGGGATAAAATTTCCAAATTTAGCTCTGCTGTAGGAGACATAAAAGTAAGTTGTCATAATCCAGAAACATATGTGTTTTCCATGTGTGCACATACTTCTGTACTCCTGCGTTCTCCTGACTTCTCCAAAAAGAATTTTCCTACCCTAAACAGTGGGAAACAAACTTTTCTTTTCAGGCTTTATGTAGATCGGTGTATTCAGGCTTCTCAGACTCAAGGAAAAAAAAAATTAAAAATGGTTTGTTCATTATAGTAAGTTAAAAGAGACAAATCTGGTAACTCCATGTTGCTAGCTAGTGATCTGCAATTATCAGAGTTGAACATCAAACCAGCAAGGTACCTTGAGAGAGGGATTCCAGCCTGTGTTTATCTGCAAGTTTCAGTGACTTTCTCTTAAGCCATTTGTATCTCTTCTTCACAATTATCTCTGCTCACTTCAGTGCATCTGCTCTGCTGCATCCTTGAGAAGAGCTATTTCTTATTTATCCCAGGACTCTTACACTTTCAGACATCGTGGAAGTGCTGATAATTAAACTGGTGCCAATCATGCAGATAGTTTCCCAGTTTAGAACCTTTGTATTTCCAACACAAAAAAGGTGACATACAAAGGAACTAAGGATAAGCAGAAACAGTCCTGCAGTTCCCCAAAAGTCTCTGCTGATTCAAAGGTAGAATACCAGGGCAAAAAGCAGCACTACCCAAAGCTGTTCCCTGTTTCCAGTTAGGGCCTTATTCTCCTAAAATTTGCATGAGGGTGTGTAGATGAGGATTAACTTCATTCTAGTCAATTCATTGAAATGGCTGTGAAATTCATACTATGGAAAGGGAAATCCAAGCCTATTTTACCAATGAGAACACTGCCTAGGATGCTGTACCACACAGTGTAATAGTTCTCATACCTTCGGTACATTTGCTTACTACCAGCACACCCAAAGCAGGATGAGTTTGAGGTTATCACACCATGCTTTCGCCTGCCAAATCTCACTTTACAAGCTTCTGATGAAATGCTAAATGCATCAGTTATAAAGTATTCTCATTCCACACAGATGCTTGGGAGCTATTTCAGTTGCAATGTTTTCCTTGTAAAACCTCATTCCCCGAGTGAGAAAACCATTTGCCCAGGAGGGTTTGGAGCAAAGAAAATCTCGTGGATGTGTGCTATAATTTCCCAAACAGAACATAAACCAGTAGAAATGTCCACACTTTTTTTTTTTCTAGTAATATTCAGCAAAAAAATTTCCATAAACTGCATGAAATAAACTTCTGTGTGGAGCTATCCTCCAGCTTTAGGCATTCACATTTCATAGTCAGTAAATACTGTGTCAGTCCCAATCAACCTGGCATCTTGCACGATCAATAATGTTTTAAACAGTGGTGTCTGTGATGCCTGCTGTGTGGCCAGCATATGAACCATTCTTTCACCACCTCTTCTGTTTTGTTTTGTTTTTTCAACCCAGTTTGAACAATTAGAACAGTAGATTAAGCATATATTATTCTGCCATCTGGACACCACTGGAGACCTGCATCAGATGGGATGGGACAGTTTGCTGAGGTGCCAGGCTGTGACAGACACTGCTACCTCCCTCCTTTGCCAGGTCAGGAGTCCTCAGACTGTGAAATAAGTCCCAGCACGTGATTCTCAGTAACCAGAGAGTTAGACACTCAGTCTTGCTCATAAACCAAGGCTGTGGTTAGGCTTGTTGACCTGTTTACTAAATATTAGAATAACTAAATGTTCTCTATGGGTGACTACATTTTCAATGTTACAGTACAATTGAGGTCTTCCAATTCTGATCTTAAATATGGAAATGGAATCAAGACCCTTAACAAGTAAAATGGATTTTTACTGTGAGTTGAAACAGGAGTAAAAGAACATTCAGCAAAAAAGGAAACTTATTTATAAAAACATTTTATATGACCCATTATTTAGTCAAATATCAGCCCAACGCCAACCCTTCCCCCAAAGCAAAACATATGTGTTCACCATTGTTAAACCGAACAATCCAACAGCCAAGACCAAAATCAAATGAAAAGTGATAAGCGATTCTACTTCAGCTTCCAACCACATGGCAGCATACGAAGACAAATAAGAGTCATCATGACATACCAAAGAACTATGGTCAAAATATATGTTTTGCAAAGCAGAGCACATGAAATTAAGAAGTTTGCCAAGTACTCTCCTGGTCATGTACATGACAGTGTGATAGTTAATTCTATGACCACAAAAATGCATTTGTGAATGTGCATGCATTCATATATACTACTCATACATAGAGGCATACCAATTTGCAATGTATGCAAAAGACAAATAACCAGTTCACTTTATCCAGGTTTTTAGATAAGTATATTTTTATTTCCTCCTTCTTGTCTGAAAGTGACAAATTTGTTCAAATTTCTTTCTTAGTTTTGAAAACTAAACTGATAATATTTTTCAGAACTTAAGCATTCTTCTGAAAGTTCAGTTCGTTGTTTAATGCAATTTCATTCTACATATTTTTTCTTTTCGAAAATGTTAGAGACACCCACAGTTATTTAGGCAAGGTATAAGAATATGAAACTCTATTTCTTTTTGTCAAAGCTGCTCAATGGACAGACAAAAGATTGTTGTTACCTTATTGTGCAGCATAGATTAATATGGATTCATAAAATCCTGGTACAGGTGCCTTTCATAAAAGTATCAAAAATTTTTTAACACTTTCCTGGATTTTTTCTGAACTTCTGAATGTTCAAAATTGCCTGGGGAGAAAAATGATGATGAGTACAGACACCTGTAAATATTCTAAAATATGCACCATTTTTCTTGGGTGTATGTTTTATAAAATCAACCTTAAAATACGAAAATAAGAACTACTTACCACTGAGAGCATTTTCTTTATTCTTCTATATCTTAATTTAAGTTGCAGATTTAAATTTTAATCTGCAGATGGTAGCACGTTGCCAAGTTAACTGTCGTGCAAAGAAATCTATGGTAGCTTAGCATGCATGAAGTCCAACTTTGCCATTGCAACCCAAAATACATATAAATATTTTATAAAAGTAATCTTATTTCTTCATCTGGAATCACTGGCTCCTGACCCTCACAAGTCTTTCATATTTTACTTAAAGTTAATAATCACAGAATGATTTGGGCTGGAATTGACCTTTAAAACCATCTAGTCCAACACCCCCACCACAGACAGGGACAGAGGCTGCTTGGTTGCCATAACAGAATATTCCCATTCTGAGAATGAAGTGTCCCAATAATAACACCTCTATTTATAGAGAGTGTATCTCCTCAAATATGTACTCATTCTTCCAGACCTCAAGAATGACTCTGTTGATTTCAGGTATAAAAGTGTGAAAATCATAGATAGAAAGTGCCCATGAGATTCTCTAGTCCACCCCCTTCATAAAACAAGATTCAGTTTTGTCCTGCTAGCTATCTTGTATCTAGAAAAGTGCAATTCTTCAGCAAAAATTGCAGGTCTTCAGCTGTACATGGAAGAACCATACACTTTCATTCCATGATACAATGCATTTGCAGCCTTTCTTTCCTCTCATTTGATCCCTTTTAATAAACTCAAAAGAAAACTTTCCAATATTAGAGATTTACTTAGTTATGTGGGCTATTTTCTAAATATCTTCTTAGTCATGACAGACCAGATTTAATGTTTTCACAAAAATATTGTTGTTCAGATTTCCACTTGTAACCACTGTTTTCTATATCTCATTAGGCACCCTCAACCCATTCCACTAAATCCATTAAATAAACACCAAGAACCTGATACAGAGTATTTTCTACATGATTATGCATGGGTTTTTTGCTTGCATTCCAATCAACAGATCCTGATTAAGATGAGAACAGAAAACATATAAAATTAAAGAACTTTTGGTATATTTACTCATGCTTCTGCCTGTTTAGCTGTTCCTCTTCCTATAAAAATACATCACATTTTTCTTTGAACAATATTTTGAAATCAAAACAAAATTCTTGTGGAAAAACACGTATCTGTGAGAACTGGTATTATCACTGGGACAAGATTACATTTTTAGAAGGAAAGAAATAATTTATTTTGGATAGGGGAAATGTTATAAAAACCTGTTTTAATTAAAAGTTTTCAGAAGTCAGGGTTTAATCATCATGAGGGAAAATGGCTTTCTTCTGTCTTCCCTTGTGACTTCTCTTAATGAATGTCTGTTTCTTGCAGTGATAAAACCTGGACAAATAGCTCTCTCAAAGGATAAGAGCAGCAGTTGGTAAAACTGCTACTACGCATTCCCCTGCCATTTATAACAGAGCTTCTTTCCTTCCAGTTATTTTTGTAGTAACTGATATTTTAAAGCTGCTACTGTTAATTTTTGCTGGGAGGGTGGTGAGGCACTGGAACATGTTGCCTGGAGAGGTTTTGGATGTGCCAGCCCTATCAGTGTTCAAAGGCCAGGCTGGACAGGGCTCTGAGCAACCCAGGTTAGTAGGTGTCCCTGCCGAAGGCAAGGGGAATGGAACTAAATGATTTTTAAAGTCTTTTTCAAACCAAAATATTCTAAAATTCTATGATTAATCTCTTCTATTTATCATGTTCTGTGGACTGAAATTACCTATCAAAGTTTAGTTCAGTGAAGACTCTCCTGCCTATCTCCCAAGTAGCTCACAAACAACTTGATAAATCCTTCCAAATGTTGTGTCACAGAGTGACATTTAACCTAACCAACTGGCACTGCAATATCATAAGTAATCAGAGGTTTCTTCTTCAAACAAAAAGTACCATCTCTCAGCACGGACTCCATCTTCTCTTCCTTCTTTCTCATTTGGCAGCAGAAGAATTTATGAGAAGATCATCTCTGTCCTTTGAGCTGATCTGTTTTCCACATCTCTATTCCTTGATGTGGTGTTCCATCATTTAAAAAGAAAAAAGAGATTTATTTTCATCTGTGTTACCATCAGATACATAAATTTGTAAAGTTAGACAGTTTGTTTAAACAATAATTCGTTACCCATCCTACATTTTCTACTGAAAATTTTATAGTCTTGCTCTCATAAAATTTCTGAAGTTTGTTGGTATTTGGGAAGAAAGAATTACTTGTTTTTCTTTTTCTTTGTATCACAGTGATTAAGGGGATGTTCTCCTGAGTCCCATTTTAAGGTTGTCCAAGGGTTTGTCATATTGTCCTGAGAAGCAGAAAGCTTTCTAAATCACTTTGGTCACTATCCTAATCTTACTCTGAAGTCCTATGGGAACCTATTTTCTTTTTCTTCTCTGGGATTTGGGAAAGACTATTGTTTACAAGCCAGTCACAGATGAGTCTATTCTTTTTTCAGGGGTTGATAAATACAATTCTGACTGGAATGTACCAATCACAGACTTCCCAACATTACTTTGATTTAACTGGAGAGTTGAAAAACGTTGGCATGAGTCCTTCAGTGCCTGTTTTTTTAATGAGCAGCTGTAGGCATTTTGAAAGGCTAATTCAGTTGAAAAGATATTACAATGAAAGTAAATCTGAACAGACAATTCAAATTCCTACTATCGCTCTCCACTTTCTACACAAAAACAAGTTGTTAAAATTTGGTCAATAAGCACTTAAATCTTGCAAAGCATTTGTCACCAAAGCCCTTTAGAAAAGAGATTTTCTAGTACAGCAATGTATGTTCAGACATTCATTTGGTCTCACTCGGGCATTGCTGCCTTGACTTCTAGCTCAGCATCACAGATGGCACCATGGTGTCCCGACATATATGTATGACACTCACTGCACTTTTATTACATTTTATAACTCAGGAGTTGCTAGCAGTGTGTGATAATGGTTACTAACGTATAATTTTTTAGGAGTCTCTTGTGCAAACCCAGTTTAAAAAGGAAAGACCAAACTGAGTCAACTAAAGGAAAACCAGCTGGCAAAGGCAGAAAATGTATGACTAAACATGTGCTTTCATTTGTATAAGCACACAAAAAACATAAACACACCTGTAAGCAATTGCTTTTCATTATGGCTGTTTATCATCTCTGTTTCCACTGGTTCCAATGATACTTGTATTGTGATAGTGTGGTTTTTTCATGTGTCTCTGGCAGTAGAGATGACATCTTTCCACTAACATCAAATCTGACTTTTGCTACTCTTTTCACTAGATTAAAATAAGATCTGTGCTGTCCAGTCTGTCCTCCACACAGCTTTGACACATGCAGATGTGATTTGAGAAATGCTAAATGTCCTCTTGCTTAAAGAGACTCTCCTAATGATTTTAATTATAGGCAATTTCAGTGCTCACCAGCAAAAACTGCAGCTATTGCTTGAAACAGAGTGTAGAAAGTAATGTACTGGAAATCCTTATTAACACTCAGCTTTAACTTTTGGATTATGTGCAGAAGAGGTAAAAATTCCACTTTCATAGGTTTGGTTCAGTCTGAAAAAAAATAAATTCCCCTTCAGCAGGTGTGAATAGATTCAGAAGCAATATAAAATCCAACCTGCCCAGGCTGTCAGCTAACTGGAAATTAAGTTATCCACTCTCTGTAGTTTCTCCTTTCAGCACTTTAACCTCCATTTCCCATCAGTTTCCCATTTGATTTACGAAAATAACTATCTGGAAATCTCAATGACAGCAACAAGCCACAAACATATCACCTTCTGTATCAGTGGGAAGAGTTTTACACAGGTTGAAGAAGTTTGTGTTTGGGAAAACCATCCTATATCCTGGTGTTAGGAAGTCTGGCAGAGTATCTGTAGCAGTATTTTCATCAATGTATATACAGTACATGACCCAGTGTGGAAGGCACAGCAATGCATATGTACTGTACATATTTCAACTTGTGTTACTGCCTTGAGAACTGCTCTTGGGTTTTTAAAAACAACATTATGGTCAGCTAAATAACTACATTTTCTGTTTATATTGAAGATATAAGAGGCTTGCTTTAGTTGCTGATGATTTTGCTATTGTTTAACCCTGTTGACATTGGAGGCAATACACTCTGGGAGTGTAAACAGGACTCTCCACATACACTTTTGAAAAGTTGTGCTATTTCCACTTATGAATGCTGAGATGTGAAACAGAAAGGCCAAAGGCTCACTTTCAAAATCGTGGGCACGTCTGACTTTTGTAAGAGAAGAAAGCTACATTTTTACTTAATATATTAAATTCAGATTATGTTGAAGATATGAAGAGAAATGCATGAAAGTCTATAATAGCAGGGATCAAGTGTGTGCTTTTCACCATGTTCAGAATACCTCAGTACTTTTATAAAGGTGATGTCAAGAGTTTTATACCTTCTTGCTACCTTGGTAATGACTGTGACCCTCTATGGCCCTTTGGAGGGATGTAGGACCTTCCATCTATGATGAAAACAAGAGCTGCTTCTGCCAAAATATGCTAGAAAAGTTGCATAGTCTGATTGTCTCTCTTGTAGTTGTTTCTTGTCAAAGGTCAGAACGGGGTTTCTGTCACCAGGGAACTGAAGGTGACTTCAGAGATAGTGAACTGAAACAGCAGAACCCTTCTCAGGACCAACAGGCAGCCTATTCTTCCTCTGTTACCTGTCAGCTCTGAAACACTTGCCTGGGAGGAGGCAATCTTCCCATTGAACATGAGTACTAACGCAAGTGCGCAGGTCCAGAGAACAGCGAGAAAGCTCCTTGCTTTCCTTTCCAAGTTTGTGAAGCAGCAGCCCTTTCGCCAAGTAACACCTGCAGTCACCGGCACATGCCCATGACTGAACTGAAAACCATGGCAGAACCCACTATTCAAGCAGGGTGGAGGTGATCCGTCAGTCACAGACAAAGCCAAAACCATGTTTGTCCCATACATACGCTTTTTCTATAAGGAGCCTCAGTCCCTCACCCAGCCCTGTCCTGGCTGCAGGAATTGCTGCACTGGAATTACCCAGTCTGTTTCATACTAGACCCAAAGAACAAAGTATATCAAAGTTGATGAAAGACATTTAGAAAAATGCACCTAAATCTTTTTTCCTGTCTAGATCAATTTAATAGTGCACAAGAAGGACATATTGCAAGGTCTTCTTCCACCCCTGAAAAGCTTTGTAATATCCCAAGACCTTCCAAACATCACTGTGCATGATACAAGCACTGTTGAAATCTTGGCAGACAATGCAGAATTTGTACATGCATGTATAATCATTAGGGGAAGAAAAACTAGTTAAAAGCTCAGAGACAGGGAAATATGAAATGTTGAGACACTCATACATCCCTAAAATTAGAATGAAATCCAGAACTCACTTAAGAAGATTTAACCAAATCAGAAGAAAGGTTTATTTATGTATTTTCAAGTGGGAAAAATTCATCAAAATGAGTGCCTTTAAAACAGATCAAGTGACTATGAAAAATAAAAAGAAAACATAACTCCAGCAGTTGCTGTATTCTTTGGGTATTTTATGTCAGAAAGTCATATCTGTTTATCTAGAGTAAAATTGGCAAGCTTTTAAATGAAATTTTGCCAAAAGCTTTCGTTGACCATAAAATATGAGAGTATAAGAATATGTGCCATGCCTTCTGGGCATCATACTTACAGGAATATAAATCAGGAGTTACTTCAGGAAAGCTGAAAAAAAAATTCCATACAAAAGAAGATCAAAGTCAGAGTGCTCCAAGCTGGTTGTGACACAGGTAGGTGTATGTGTATGTGTACTGGCTCTTTCCTGATCATATAATTTCAATTCTTAGGGTGACAGAGAATTGCCAAGAGCCTGTCTATCCAACAATGAAAAAAAGTGTGTTGCAGAAGTGAAGAGGCCACACCTCACGAGCTTGGCATCTTCATGTCTCTTTTAACCATCTGGCTGTGTCCCACGGTGACTAAACAGGGCCCATGTGTTTAGCAGGTTGCTTTCCTACCAGTACTTCTAAGAAAAGGTCTACAGAACTAAAACAGCATAAATGCTTGCAACAGATGTTTGGCTTAAGACTCTTTCTCCACTCTCTCCCTTTTTGCTCTATAAAGAAATTATAACTGAATTATAACTAAAAGAGTTAAAAGTACTTAATGCCAAATCAACCTCGTTTGCAACACCCATACTCCTTATGAATGGCTGAAATTCTCTTGAAGCATGCAGTGATAGAAAAAAATCACATTTATTATTTGTCACGAAGATTTGGGAGTAGAGTTTAGCTAAAGCCTAGTCAGGATGAGCTAGCTCAAATGCACTTTTGCACAATAAACATAAAATAAAAAAAGAGAATAGTGATTTCTTCCTGTTTGTTGCTGCTTGTTCACCCACCTTCCTGAATATCCTGTTTTGCAGGTCAGGACATGTGTCAGATGGCTGTGTAGTATGAATTACACCGCCATTTCTCACTGACCAGAGGGATAAAAGCAAATGGAATGGGCTGTTAGTCTAGCAAACAGCTTTAGGACATCTTAGAATACCCCAAAGGTAGGGATAATGAGAGCTGTGGGAGTGTTTGGGGAAAACTGTGCACAGCCCCCACTTTCTTCAGACCACTTGTGTAGAGAACTAGACATTTTTATAGGGAACCAAGTTAACCCCTTTCTTTCTGGTCCTTCAAATCTCAGGAAACAAACATAAATGATTCTTGGGAAAAAAAAAAAAGAGTCAAACCACAGATGAAAATTTATTGTCCATTTAAAATCTGTTTAAGTATTGTTTTTTTCAAGAGGCGTTTCAGTGTTAGCCATGGCTCTATAACTTCTTCCCATGAATATCAACTTGCATTGGCCATTAGCCACTTCTCCAAAAGATCCCACTTTGTGGCTACTAGATCAGAAACACAATCACTTCAAGATGTAAAGTGCAAACTCAGAGGGTGGAACTGCGTCAGAAAACATCCTGTAACATCCTGTAGCAGTAATGCTGTCCTGACAGGCTTCAAACAAAATGAAATATTCTCTTCCCTCCAACATCCTAACTCTAGCACAAAAAAATGTCTCATGTGCATGAGCTAATTTAACAAAAATGTGACTCTTGGCTCAGACTGGCTCTGAATCAAACCTGCCCTGGTAGGTGAGACAGTTAGGTATAGAGCTCTTCGGTGTGGAAGCTCAGCCTGAGACAGAAATTTGGCTACAAATACGGTATCACTCAGTCAAGGTGAAAATATTTTGACAGACGAGTTTTAGACCAGAAATCTCAATTTCCATCAAAATGAAAAGTCTCAAGGGGATGTGTTGATTTGTAAGGCATTTATCTGCAAGTGTCAAAATATTTGCAATTTTTTTCCTTTACATTTTGACAACATCAAAACATTTCATTTAGATCCAGCAACTTTTTTTTTTTTTTATTTCCTCAGCTGGTTTTATGACATTCATTTGGACATAGCATAGTAAAATTAGTATTTTCTATAGCGGATAATTTTGTATTATGATATGTCAACATAATCATAAACTGCTGTCAAAACATTTTTATGTTTTCCAAGTCTTCATTCCTCCAAGACTTTAAGACATTTGGTTTGCTTTAACTCATGATTAAATAAATGAGAAAATAACACAATTTCTCAGTGAAAAAAAATCCTTTTTTGTAAACTGCTCAAGATTCTGTAACTTTATAATGCTGCATTTCAAATAGTGTGTCTCACAATAAATCCTTCTCCATGCAAAAATTACTGGAGATTATCCCTTATATTGACAGAAATAAAGGAAAGCTGAATGAAAAGATAACTGTTTATCAATGTTGTTTCTCTCACACACATGAAAACACCTCAAATTTGAGAAAAACAGTGGCGGACTAGAAGAATTCTGCATTTTAGAGAGGCAGATGAACACTGACTGAAGATTAATTTTGTTTCAATCTAGTTAGCTCAGAAATAGCTGTAACGAGCTCTGAACTCTGAATCCCTAGTGTCACTATTCGCATCTGGTTTTGAGGTGGGCTCAGTTGTGAAAGATTATGAAGTGAAGAGTAAAAGTTTTTAAAGGGAGACAAAAATATTGTAAATGAATAAAAGAAGACATTTCTGATGACAAGTTTCAGAATTTTAAGTTTTTGTTAATAAAAATCTTGACTATTTTTCTACTTTTTATTTTAAAATAATGTGCATTTGTATACGTATAAAAGAAAATATTTTTTAAAGTGTAAAGTCATTCCTAAGCCAATGACCTCTCCAAAAGAGTGAAATTTTAGTGTTTTCCCATATCCAAAAATTTAATATGCCTTGAGAAGTTGGAGAAAAACAACCAGATATTTTTCAGACTCTTGGTCACTGAAATAGGTACCAAGGTAGAGTTATACCTTGAAATTTTTGAACAAAAAAAGAAAAAACATAAGGGTGGTTTGAAGATATAAGTTTAATTTCTCTCTGATTTATTATTTTTTCAATTTCCAGAAGTGAGGACAAGCATTTTAAGAGAAAATAAGTTTTAAGGCAGAGTTGATGATGTACTGGTCATCAAAAAAAAAAAAAAAAAAAAAAAAAAAAAAAAAAAAGAGAAAAAAAAAAAAAAGTTGCACATTCTTGAAAGAAGATAGTAACCATTCTGTATACATGTCATAGTCCTGGAGATGATATCTTACAAAATTGGAGTTAAACTCCAGTTACTGCAAATGCAGCAGATTTTTTTTCTAAAGAGGAGAAAAATGTTGCAGAGGATTACAGCCTGCAAGAAAGATGTTATGTAGGTTATCATGTCCCCTTTAGATTCACCATACACTTCCCTGTGTTCCACGCTTGGAACCAGGCTGATAACCTCGACCAGTTTGTAACTGATGGGGCAAATGCCTGCTGTAAGTAACCCATCTTGTTCATCTACTTGTCAGCTTGCACTATAAAAGATAAAGAAAAAAGAAGGGTTTAGCGGCATTTCAGGCCTTGGGCCAGCATACTGACTTGACTACTCAAGGAATGTTTCACCATCCAGTAAAACCAGGACTAAAATGGACAAACTTTCCCACACATTCTGCCAGTGTGTTTGAATTCTGCCTGTAATAATATTCCTGCTATTCCCACTACCAGGCCTTTTGTGAGCAGACAATCTCATCTCAGTCCAAAATACGGAAAGAATAAAAATTTGTACTGAGATGTAAATTTTAAGTTCATTTCCCTTTGTGTTTTTCTCAGATATCTGCACAAACACTGCTAACACCCCCAACACTACAACAAAAGCATATGTTATTTAAACAAATGGGAACTGCTTGCTACCAGGGAAAAGAAGTCTAATTAGGTAATAATATTTCAGCGTCATGCTGCCACGGGAAAACTAGGCAGTGTTCACACCATGCATGGGCTGAGAAGAGGGTTAGTCTAAATGAGATTAAGTAAGAGCTATGGGGCAAAAACGGCTGAAATTGTTTCTCTCCAGAAGAATATATAGTGAATAAACCCTGACCAATAGTGAATCAACCACCTAATTTTTCATTTTCTGCTTTGAAAATCCAGAAATATCTGTAATGTTTATTGACTGTCTCTTTGCTTACTAGCACTTTGCAGTGTTTCCTGGATGAAGTAAATTGCTATAAACTTAAGAAAAATATTGAAAAAAATATTACAAGGTTAAGCTTTCTTGTTTGCACTCATAAACCAGATTTTTTATTTTGTAATGGGGATTTGAGGTTGCCAGGAATTTCCAGACTGTTCCCTATCAGTTTTATTTCAGTCTGTCTATCACCATGGCCTTCTTTCTGCATATTTCAATTAAAGAAAATATTTTTGCATGGAGAGATTACCAAGGAGAGAAAATACATAGAAACAGGAGTGTAATGGGTGGTAGATGTGCTATTGGAATGCAAATCAGAGTTACTATAGTTTCAAACAGGACACTTACATGTCATCCTTCTAGTTCTACACTTAGGAAATAGCAGGATAGACCTAAAATAGCAACTCACACAATGTCCTATGCTTGTTTTACTACTGGGAAATAAAGGAAAAAAGAAATTAGCCATTGGTAACTAGAAGGGACTATTTCCACTCTCTGATATGAGTATCTCTTCCATTATCTCCAGGATCTAACTGGCAGCTCATTGCCAAACTAGTCTTCTGACACTTTATCCTGGCCTATCACCCTTCCCTGAGATATGAATGCAGCCTCTTCATGAACATCTCTTCCTTTGCCTACAAAGAACCATGATCTGCAAGTCTGAGCTGCAGTGAGCACTTCTGTGTGAGGAAAGGCTTGGAGCTGAAGGACTGAGGAAAGGCTTGGGGCTGGAGGACTGAGGAAAGGCTTGGGGCTGAAGGACTTCTTCCATGCAGTCGAACTAGAGTGGGAAGCTGTCTCTGGAGCTGGGGGAGAAGCACTTGGAACATGAACTGTGTAGAAAACCAGGGCACCCTGTGGCCTACTGTGGGTGCTTTGCCAGACTGTCCTGTAGGCAGTGCCTCTTTTGGCACCAGAACACAGATTGGTGTGTCCTGTGTCCATCAGGCAAGGCCCCTGGCACACACAGGTGTCTACCTCTTACTTATAGCCACAGGTGGCACATGTCATGAGGACCCTCCCGCTCCCATTCCCTGTGCCTGGGACACTTTGCTGTAGCTGCAGGCAGGCAAACATGGACTGAAGGCTCCTGAAGGTTTTTAGAGCTGAAGTACGTGACAAGCACGAGGCTTAGATGCTGTCAGGCTTTCTTTAATTTCCATTTCAGCCCTGTTCCCAAGGCACCTGGAGCAGACCCAACTTACAGTGCCACTTAACACACAGCAACACATAAGAAACTTAATTGCTTTAACTACAGACTATGAGAAAAGCAAACAGGATCAAGGATATACCCAACTGTGGCCAAAACATGCTCCCTGTTTGTCAATACCTACGTACTTTGGGACAGGTGAGGAAAGCAGTCTGGTCAGCGATTCATCCTGTCCAAAGCTTTTCTATCATATTGGAGTCTATCTCCTGTATTTCTTCTGCCCTGGTGGAGGGGTTTTCTCCTGGGATACATCCTGGGAGAATGCTTTGAGACCCAGCCTTGACCTTGCCCGAAGCTTTAAACAGATTCATAGCCAAGACAGGCATGTCCCTAGGAGAAGTCTACACAGCCCTGTTCTCTGAAAGGTAGTCTTTGTCTCCACAAAACACAGTGTAGCACAGCTACAAGTGGCAGGTATAGATCTGTCTGGGTAGATAAACAGCCTTTTGGAGTGGAAAGGGGGTGGAGAGAAAAACTCGCTGTTGGAGATGTCTCCCACAAAGGATTTCTATTAACATTTGATTGAATTTCATGGGATTTATTGCTGCAGTGCCCTACAGATAAGATATGCCAAAACACTGGCTGAGGCTTTTCCTAAACATAAATTCTACAGAATGCAATCAAAATGTCAATAGCAAGCTCAATCTGTTCTGCATGTCTGTGCTGCAATGTAACTGTCATGGGTTTGGTCAAACTTAACAAAATCTTCTGCTTTTCAAGGCACTGAGGCTCTGGGTTTACTTCTCAGGATTTATGCTAATTGCTTTGATACTCTTGAATAATTAAATAAATATTGTGGAGGAGGGCAATGAAGAAGTCACTAAACAAAATTCACAGGCTTTTTCAGGCTGTAGTTTTCTGCAATGCTACTCAGAAAACACGAAACAAAGGAGTGGAATGAAATGTTTCAGCTAACTGAGGTGTCAATGCAATGGATGCCTCACTATGCTTTCTCAACTGCTCTGGATGAGTTATGGGGCAAAACTGAAGAACCACTTTATCCCTCACTACTATACTCAGCACTGCCATAGACATCCTGTAGAAACTCAGGGCAAAACCTTTGCATCTGCATCAGGACTGCCTATCAGCTGGTTTTTTTTAAACACACACCAAACATCAGCAGTACCTGGTTTTAGATAAGTGCATAACAGAGTATATACACATAAGTAGCAGAGAAAAAGTCTAGAAAAGGAAAACTGAATAAGTAAAGATTGGAATTCTTCAAAGACTCCTGGGAGATTAAAAGGCGGAATTTCCCAAAAAAAGGCTCATCTTTTACAGGCTATTTCTGCAATAAATAAAACACTTTCAAGAGGTTTATATGTAACCTGCTACCACCTTTTAAGGTAATCTTAAAGCAGGAGATACTGTTTAAACATTGGATTTTCTCCAAACATCGTCAAAATTCTAAAAGAAATTCTAAAAGAAACACAAAGACTGAAGTCCAGCCTGGTTTTACATCTCTAGGGCCTTGCATTCTGCCTAATATGTAAAGAGAAGCAAAATATGGTCTAACAGCAGATCAGGTACTGGGATTTATTCTTCTCCTTTCACAAGACATGCTTGTGGCAAATCTTTTGAAAGGAGAGGCAAAAAAATGAAGAGACATCTTCAAAAACCCACTTCAGGCTCTCTGCTTCAATCCGGTTCCTGCCACAGCCCTGCAGTGATCCAAATGGATCATGAGAGAATTTTTTGGGGCAGCAGATTCACCTTGTACAGCTCAGATGACACAAAGGGAAGCTAAACGATGTCAAGAAATTACCCTGTGTGAGCTTACTGATCTCAGCACTAGAATGTCAACAGCATTTTAAGACACAAGACTCTGATAGTGATTATTATTAATGATACGGAAGACTGTCTACATAAAACTTAATGATCTTTAAAAGGATTTCTAAAGGATCTTTGCTATGATTTATTGTATTTTCATGTTAATCAGGAAGAAAATTTATTTTCAATATGTAAGTTTTAGCCAGAAAGAAGTGATTTATTATTTAAACAACCAGAGCCGAATTACAGCTGATAATTTATTAAATGGGAGTATTCAATCTCCCTGAAATGTAAGTATCTTGAGAGATTTTTGTTCATTTTTCTTGCCTAAAATCAAAGAAAGAAACAATTAGAATCAAGTCACTTGGCAAGCTTTGGCTTTTCATGAAACCATTTCATACTCTGATAAGAAAGGAACAATACAATTTCCAAAATAGATCTGATTATTCAGACAATAAAGTGGTGCATCAAATTAACTTAAAATGGACGAAAGAAGATTAAATTTTAATGAAATCCTCCTAGTCTCATGCCATTTTTGTCTGTCACTCTTATTTTTCCTACAGTTAACAAGATTACAGGTCAATGCCTCGATTTATTCACTGAATTTACTGCTCTTTAATTTTCCCTGTCCAGTGAAGACTGAGAATTAGACTTGCATGCATTACTGAAGAGTTTGTGTCCATGACTAGAGATGTTTGTCTCAGCCATGACACCCTCTTCCATCACTGACATAACCAATCCAGTGAGATTTATTCACATCTTCCTTACTGGTTAACAGAGATCCCTCTCACTGTGAAAGTCAGGGCTGCACAATGAAAAGGCTGGGGTAAAGGGTTCATAGTGTGTTAAAAATGAGACAAGTGTACTGCTCAACAGTACCGTTATATGAATCAAAAACTCTGGTGGAAGATAGGCTTACAGTATTCATTGCACAATACTGTACATCTTTCATTGTAGCTTTCTCTTTCCCCAAGGTGTTTTGTAGATAGCTGTTCAGCATCCTCTCAAGTCTTTATATGAATAACTCCAGAGGATTTGGAGCAAGAACGGAGAAGGTCTATGAAGTTGATAACGAGACTAAAGCAACTCTCCCATGAACGCAGCCTGAGAAAGTTGGGGCTGTTCATCCTGGAGAAGAGAAGGTTGTGTGGAGACCTCATAGCAACCTTCCAGTATCTGAAGGTGGCCTCCAAGGAAGTCAGAGAGGGACCCTCCATCAGGAATTTTGGTGATAGGACAAGGAATAATGGGTGCAAATTGAAAGAGGGGAAATTTAGGTTACATATACAGAAAAAATTCTTCATTGTGAAAGAAGTGGTACCCTGGCAAAAGCTGTCCAGAGAAGTTATGGATGCCCCACCCCTAGCAATGTTCAGGGTCAGCTTGGATGGGGTAGTGAGGTTGGAACTAGTGATCTTTAAGGTCGCTTCCAACTCAAACCATTCTAGTTTTCTATGATTCTAAGGTCCAAAAATCAAATTGGTGATGTACAGCAATGTGCGGATAGCAGAAGAAGCCTGAGTTGCACTGTCTCCAGAAACTTAAGGTGACTTTAGCAGAGCGTACCAGTACCAACTCAAACAGACCTCCAAGCTCCCCCAGGTTTTGCTGTCTTGCATTACCCATTAAGGACTGCTCTAGCAGACCTGCAGCAAAAATTACACACCAGTCATTTTCCCTTTGCCTTCTAGCTCTTTGCATCCAAATGGTTAACAACCATTTATTCTGTTCCCACACATGCCAACAAACTGTCACTTTATTAATTCATCATGTCATGTCTGCTATCAATCAAATTCATTACACTCTTTGAAGTACACCAATTACCTACTGAGTTTCTCTTGAGTTGCAAAGTGGGGAAAAAATGAACAATGTCTCCAAAAATAGCAGAAAAGAAAATGAAATTCAAAACCATTTTCTATTCCAGCCTTACTTCAGACAATATTACTAATAAACTCAGGATGCTGCTTGCTTTTGAAAATTGATTAAAAGAGGGAGAAACAATCTCTTTCTACAAGATCAATAGTTTGCTCTGCCCAGCTTACAAGCACTGCAAGTACTAAGAAGCTCTACATTTACTGTATCCTAAGGTGGTTTTACCAAAAAATTATTCTTCCTTCAAGTCATGCCATTTATCAATCAAGTACTTATTTGCCAAGTATATATGGGTTGAACATTCACTATTTATTTTTTTTTGTAAATTTCATAACTGTTAAAACTGAATTAAAAGACAGTTATTTACTGAATAATTTTAGTGTTCACTCTCATTCAAATCTTTAAGAAGTTTTTGAGAGCTTTAGCCGATGTCAATTTTATAGCACTCTGGTAGGAAACTCAAATTGTTATATGTATTATATAAATACGCCATTTGCAAACACATATGATGAGGTTGTTTGTTCCCTCCCAAATATCAAACAAAGGCAAAAGACAAAACTATATCTCAAGTAAACTGCATGTATCAGCCATAAAATTGCATAGTTTGCCGTTGTTTTCATTCTGCTCCCTCCTTATACTATCTTTTATTATTTTTATATCTCAGTTTTGATTAGCAGATATGGGAAATAGAAGTTTTTTGGCATCTTTGGTTTCGTTTTTGGGTTTTTTTTTTTTGTGGATTTGGTTTTGTTTCTCTTTTTTTTCTTTTTTAGCATTGAAAGGTAGATTCTCCCTGCTCTATGGACATAAAAGGTGACCCAGTTTCTACATTTGAGCAGCAAAGAAAGCAGACTTCCTTTATAAAACAACTTTGCAACCACAAGAGG
The DNA here is from genome assembly GCF_029207755.1 of Chamaea fasciata. NCBI lineage: Eukaryota > Metazoa > Chordata > Aves > Passeriformes > Sylviidae > Chamaea > Chamaea fasciata. The sequence continues at coordinate 80,790,634 of NW_027094088.1, read as the reverse complement.
TAATGCTTGCTTCAAAACGAAGTCTGAAAATTGATGTAGCCTCCAAAAGATTTGTCATAGCATGATCTGCTTGTCTCATTTTCTCAGCAAGGGCCAGATTCACAAACATGAACACAAACATGATCTATATGTATATAAAAAATGTTCATCTGGCACACACACATAGGGCAATGTAGGTTTAAAGAGATAATACCTGTACCCAGTGAGACATGGTCCCAGTAAGCCTTATTTAGGTATCCAGCATTCTTTTACACATCTGACACAGATACTCTTAGTTACACAACTTATGTTGCTTAAAACCATACACTACATTTAGGGCCCTTCTACTTCACGTGTGAAGGTCAAATGCACTTGATCCATTTAAAAGCAATTTCAGCAGGTCTGTACAAGGTTCTGAAAAGACCTTTTTTACTGATTGCCTCATACCACTAAACCAGAAGAGTCTTGAATACTTAAAAATTGTATCTTACCCTGTATTTAGCACTTTTTGACCAGAAGATCTGTAAGTACTTTAGCAATCACTAGTGCACACAAAGAGAAAAATTTCAGCTCTGAGTTATGCAGTGACATTTCCTATCATGATCTTGGCAGACTCACTTGTTTCCCCTCTCTTCTGTGCTGTGTAAGCAAATGGAAAGAATGGAAATCCAGCAAGTGGAAATGTATTAACTGAGTTTTATTAATTTTATTCCAAATGTTATGGAATGTCTAATGAACTCTCTGAAGCTAAATTCATTGTCTTTCAGCTGGTTGACATATTTCTCAGCTAATTTAACATTTGTAAACGCACACACAAAATGAAATTTTAATGTCATATTTGCATGTGAAGTTCTGGCTGGACTGTAAGATTGGTTTGTTTAAGAAAAGCAAATTCTCTTTAGTGGAGAATAAAAGTATGAGCAAAATAATTTCCTGTAAATAAAATTTAAAAATTAAAAAAATACATAGAAAACGCTCCTCGACCATACAGACAAATAAAAAATGGTGCTGAACTTTCTGATGGGAAAAATGTATGACATGTTTGTAGAGTTCTAACATCACTTATGTGCAAAAAAAAAAAAAAAAAAAAAAAATAATTAAAATTGTTCAAACAATATTTAGTTATTTTAAGCACTTATTATGTTACATCTCTAATTACCATAAAAATGAGTAAGTAAAATCATAAAAGAAATATGTGCAGATAAAAAGGGAGTAAACACACATTAATTGCTAGTAGAAAATACAGAGGTTATTTAGTATTTGTGCGGGAAGGCAGGAGACAACTTACAAGAAGGCAAGGTTTTTTTATTGCAAGTTCTGCTGTAGGGCTGGATTTTAAGGATAAGTTTATTTTCAGAGAAACAGAATTTTAAAAGGTTTTAATATTAATAGAAATGTAAGAGCTTCTAATTTTCTACAGGCTGACATGGTTCACAATGGTAGAAGGAGTATCAAATAAGGGGAGCACACTTGCAGTTAATGGGCACACACAGTCCATAGACTTTCTGGTCAGCTGCTACAACTAGATTTCACATCTCAAGATTTCAGTGCTTCTTTAGACAGGTTAAAGATGCTAAATTTGAGTTTCTAAATTGATATGTCTTACAGAAGTAGTGAGAAAGAGAATTCAAAAATGGGAACAGACGTAAATATTTATGCCTATTTTGAAAGTCTTAACCCACAAGTTTGTAATTTGATAGTAAGGCCTAGACAATAAAAAGTGAACAATGATAATAATTATCTATGATCAGAAGTATCATAAGTCATCATAAGTATCTCTGAAAGAGAAGATTTACTGTGCAATTTGTCGATTCTACCACACAAGATAGGGATGAGGTACAAAATCAGTAAAAATTTCACATGAACAAGGAAAAAGAAGGTACCTGCACCATTCCCCCTGGGAAGCAAAATGCAAAACAGTATTTTGTTTTGCTGGGTGCAATTGTTGCCTTCTGTATAATTTTCAGAAAAGGTTTAATAATAAATCTATGAGGTTTTCTTTTGGGAGTTTTAATGTCTCTTTTAGTAACTTTTAAGTGAAGGTCTCTGAAACATGAAGTTATATGCAGTATAATTAGCTTCTGCAATACAGCCTGTATAGCTCAATTTTTTTTCTTTTTCTCCTCTGCACAGTATGATACGTGTGAGTTAATGAAAATTTACCACAAAAAATTGTAGTAAGACAAAGTGACAGTCCTAGTTAAAAAAACCATGCTAAGTATGCCACAGAAGTAAGTTTGTGAATGAGGCAGCATCAACACAAAATCAATTCTGATTCATCCACCAAAGGGAATCACCCTAATCTTACCAAATAAGGATGATTACAAACCACCTGGACTAAAGTAGAAAGGCAACTGAACAAAACCCAGCTGACTTCCTGACTTCTGCCGCTGGGCATGAGTCACCCATCAACATCTGTGCAAGAGCAGATGGGCTCAGCCTCAGCCAGAGGGTGATCAGGCTGATCTGCCAGATCCACAAAGTACCGTAATCCTTTAGACCTCCTGGGAGAATGCGTCATTCACTCAAGCAGCCCTGAATCACTCATAAAGTGCTATTCTTCCAGCCAAGCAGCTGCTGAGAGCTCACGTATGGACCTTGCAGCTTTCTCCCCGAGAGTTATCTTTTGTGAAACGCTTCAGCTGAACTGAGAACGCCGTCATCTTCCTGAGAACCCTCATGTTTCATCTGCAAAGTCAGGACTTTTCTGTTCACTGCAGGAGGTGGGATATGAATGTTTCAGCCTGAAGAGGTCGGGGGACCCATATTCTACCCTTTCAGAACGACTGCCTGACTATGGGTGGTGCTATTTCCTTCACATAATAGGAGAGCCCTGCTCAGTGAGGCATTTACCCTCAAACCAAGGACTGTGGCATCTGCGGCTTTCCAAGTGTACAGAAATGTCTAATGAGCTGCTGACCTCAAACACCTACACCCTGCGAGGTGTGATATTTCAGCTGTCTCTGGTGGCCAGCCCCAGATGCATTCCGACATGAACAGCCCTCTGTGGGTAACCCTCTGAGACACCAGGCTCCTCCTCTCACTGAAGCCAGAAGCCGGGAAGTGCCACTTTACTATCTTAACATCTCTCTGGCAGCCAAAGCATGAAATATCTTAGTTTCCAGAAGTCAAGCAGGAGATGTCTGCAATCTTAAGGCTTCACCGGGACACTAAAGTTAACCTATAGGTATTTCTCACTGATATTCGTGTTCTTCACCCACAAATACCTCAAATAGCAAGGGTGCAAGTATTTGTGCAGTCTTCTAGGACATTAGAAGGACATTGACGCTGTCATTCCTGGAGCATGTACTGGTGCTACCACTTGTGCACTCAGTCCTCCTGACAAAAGAAGCAGGTTCAACACAAGATGTGGTCAGAAACAGGTTTGGTTTGTTGTCCTGCTCAAAGATGTGGTGAGCAAGAGATAGCCCTGGGCAGCCCCAATTACACCACTTCCATACCTTTGCATATCTTTTCCTGTGTCTTGACCTCTCTGCTCTTGCCCTCCTTTTGTCATCTCTGACCTTTCACAACTAAATAACCACAATTATTTCTTCTGCCTTAGTATCAGTTTTGCTGCATCTGTACCCGAATTTGGTGGGTTTGATACCATTATCTAGATATTCCTGGTTTTCTATGATATTTCTGATATGGTTACCAGACAGTGCTAGCTTTTCACAAATTGTACCCAAAAGGTCACCCATTTTTCCCTCCAATTATGCAGTCATTTCTTAAGTCACTCTCCCTTAAACATCTGTGAAATCCAACCTCCCTTCACAGTGCTATCTCTAACCTTTGTCACATTCATGCATTGTTACCAGCCACATCCAGAAATTCCAGTGATGTCTTATCCAATAGATTCTCACATCCCTTGCAGTTATCTTCACCTGGGGTCAGGATCCCACCCCCTGCCTGCATCCCTGACATCACTGAGGTGTCCCTTGGCCTGCACACAGGTGCCAGGTGAATGTCGAATTGATTTAGCCAAACAAGAAAGAAGATGAACTAGTTTTACATGTGGGAACAATAGAGAATTTCAGGTGTGGAGCATCTATACAGTGTTTTGCCGTGTGCAAATCCACAGCCTAAAGGAGGAAGACTCAAACTTTTATTATCGATTTTGGGAGCAGGATTCATCTCATATCATATGAGCTGTCTAAAATTTATGTAACAAAGCATCTGCATTTTCTGCTGAACTCAACTCAAAAACGCGACAAAGAAACAGGAAGTTAGAAGCTTTTCCCTTGACTGATCAAAAATATTTTTTTTCTCTGGAAGTTGCAGTTCTCTGTAAAGTAAAGCTGTCCAGTGTATTAATTCCATCAGCTGATTTTGTCACTCTCTTCCTACCACCATGTGAAAATGTTAGATGAGTTTAAAAAAAGACACGACTGGAACCAAAATCTCCGGCATTAATCTGCATTCCTTATTTCCAGCACTGAAGACAAAGAGAAGTGCAAAGGAAGTGATGGTTGTTTACTAGCTTTGACTGACAGAGCTATTGCCTTCTTGCAGTTTTTTAGGTGAAGTCATCATGCTGAGTGTAATTTTTGGGACAGATGGTGGAATTGGGAAGGACAACAAAGAACAGATGGCCAATGAGAAGTACCAGAATAAAAACATGTGGTTTGGAGCTGGATAGCTTACTCCTTTCACATTAAACAGTTCAAGTGTTAATCTTTGTAATTCAAAATTTAGATTTTCTATGAATGTCTTATAAAAGCTGCAGTTAGTACCACTCAGATGATGAGATGGGCATTTTTTTTTTTGGAGGGAAGTATTCTAACTTATTAGGGGAATATTAAAATGACTTTGAATTATTCTTTTAAATTAAAATACTAGTTGAAAGTGGTGAAAAAAAATTGAAGGATAGGAATTGGTTTTTTCAGGGATATGCAGAAAACTTCAAAATATTTTTTAAAATACTCTTCCCTGGTTTCCGCTCTCCCCACTTGTTTTACTAGAGGAGACTGGGTTTATAGCTAAGGTGAAGAGAAGAGGTACTTGTGCAATATAGTGGAATCAGTGTGTCATTCAGGTACACATTTGGAAGGTACTTTGTGATTGCTGTGTCTCAATGAGCGTGGTATTAAAGCAGTATGGGATGAGATAAGATGTGCATGGGCCAGAATAAAAACTCTTCTTCAAAGAGGATGCAAAAGAATCCTTTTACTCTTACAAATATAAATTAAATAAAAACATACTGATTTTCATGAGTTGAATTTATATATCAGTGATTCATTCCTCAGTACTTCTGGTCACAGAAGTTTTAAGGAAGTAGCCACTGACTTTTAAAAAAAAATTTTACTTTTTATCTGAGAGATCTTTGAGGATCTCTAGTGAAGTAAGCTTCAGAGAGAAATAATATGTCTTTCAAAGTTCTGGGTCTTCTGTATTCTTATAAAATAAATTTCATAAAATGCAGTTTTGATCTTATTTGCACAGCTACTGCCATACTTTCTTTGTTCTAGTTGACTTAGTGGTACTCAGTGTAGATTACAGGATCAGAGTCAGAAATAGTGTTTTTAAACAGCACCACCAACTTCTGATTACTCATTTTAATGAAATAATCAGGGGATTCATTCAAATCAGAATAAGTAGAAGAGAACTGGAGAGAAAAAAAACCAAAAACTAGCATAGTTAAATTTACTGACTCTCAGGCCCAAGTGAAGAAACCTAATTAACACTACCAAGGTTATTATTTCAGACAGCAGCTGTTTCCTTATGAATTTCCCCCATGCTTAGCTGTGTTGGTTAGAGCATGGTTTTAACAAAACCAAGGCCATAGGTTCAATCTCTGTATGGGCCATTCATGTAAAATTTGGCCTGATGATCTTTGTGGGTCTCTTTGAACAGAGAATATTCTGTGAAAGCTGTGTTCTGCACACAGAAGATTTACAAAAATTACAGTTGTGTTGCTGGAACCAGCTTATGGTCTGGGTGCTAAGATACTGGCAGATTTTTGGTTTTGGTTTCAATTTAAGTTCCACAAATCCTGATCCACTTCTGCAAACTGCCTTAAATCCTTTTTTCAATGTATGGTCCATTTTATAAAACACTGCCTCTCTGATTCAATAACAGTATGTGTTATGTAATATGATGCCTGCTTGGTTTGTTGGGATACCAGTGAAACACGAAAAGGTTTGGAGAACAAAACTTCCATGTTATATAAGCCTAAAACTATGTAAGAATTTCAGCCTACAGAAATCAAGGATCCCTGTACAAGATCTAAAACCAGCACAGCAGATTCTCTCCTCCAATGTCACAGCAAGGAGTCGAGTTCAAGACAAACTAAAGGTTCTGTACATAAATATATGTTCTTTGACTGAAAAGTCATAAGGAAGATGTGGCCTCTACCAATTTCCTCCCCTATCAGTATTCAGCCCACCCTTTTCCCTCATTTTCCTCCAGCTGGCATTATTCTGAGAAATGTTCAAACAACTGCTGCCAGATTGCAATCTCTGTGCCCCCTAAACTTTCCTAGTCTCCAGAGATATCATGGACACATTTTCTACATAGGAATTACAAATTTTGCTGAGGATTCTCCCCATACTGCACCGAATAAATAAGTATCTGAAATCTCCTTGATGTGCAGCCAGCATAACTAAAACAGGTACATCTGAACAGTGGGAGGAGGCAAGCTGGGTACGACAGAGGCGATTCCTGTAAATCCACTGTTCTACATGATTCCACAGCCGGCAGATAACATGAGGCAGTTAACATTGTTTATACAACCTGCCTAGAAGCACCCCTCTGTTTTGCAATTTGTTACCAAAACTGCTATCAACAGTTACACAAATTTCTCATCAATAAAAACAGACACAAGTTGTCCATTTATTCCAACTGCAGGAAAACTGTGATTATGCTAACATGTGCACAGGGTATGTTTTTTTATTGAGGAGTCTGAATAGATGCCAATTACTCTCAACTTTAATTATGAGGTAGAGAAGTATTATAATTATTTTGCACATGGCAGAACTGAGAAAGTAAATTGAATCCTCAAGGCTACTCAGAATGAAAGTGGACTAGATTAAAGCACTACTTAAAATTTCTGTGGACTTAGCTGTTATACTATGATGTCTAGATTGAGTTTGATGTGATTATTTCTATTAGAAAGCTCTCCTGTAAATTAATGGGAAGTTTTAAACAGAAGAAGAAATAATTGCTGTCTTCAGACTATCAGGTTACACAGTTGATTCAGTTGTTGAAAATTTAGCTAAGTAAGTTACTATTAGTAGTTGTCCTGCCCTTAGAGGACGCATAGGATAGTTTATTTCCTTTTCTACAGCACCTTTTAGATTGTGCTAACCCTGCCAACACGTCTGTCTTTCCTGCTATGTGTCAGTCTAAATCTAAAGCCTTCTCATGAGTCAGCCACTCACACAGTATTTGTTAACTTGATTTTATCTGCACTCAACATTCATGTTAAACACCATTCCACACTGAGGGCATCTCAATAACAGCACAGCAGCAATGTCTTATTATTATTTAAATAACACTTCACCTTCAGGATGTATAGATTCATATCTGATTTTTATATTCAGATGGAAAGACAGGAATCATCTCTTTCAGATCATCCCCAGATCCTCTTTTAGATTTGTTACAGTTGACAGGGATCACCAGTGAAAAGTGAAACCAAAGGAGCTGTTGGCCTTTTTGTCAACTCTTCTTCAGTGTCTCACATGAGGCTCTGGTATGACACACTTTACTGAGGTTCGTTTGCAGATTATTCTTTCCTCTCAGGAGGAGCAGGCAACTATTTCCAGTTCCCTTGTTTCCTCTCTGACATTCATTGGCCATTAAATTCCCAGCCTTTCAAGAATGCAATCCTGAGGCCTCTACCTTAAGACTTGACTCTCCACGCAGCAAGGATTTGTGGCAGTGTGCACTACCAGCTGGGAAAGGCTCTGCCTGCCTCCATACTGACACTGTAGCTTCTATCTCTGCCATCCAGTACCATTTTTCTTCCTTATTTCTAGAGGCCTAAATGCAATAAAACTCATTGATTGCCAGGGTGTTTTCCCTGCATATTTCCCACTTTCTTCTTGAGCTCAGGAAGAAGCATCCTTTATGTTAGCTGCTTTCTGGTTTTCATTACTGGACACACATTTCTTCCAAGCAGGGGCCAGAACCTGACCAAAACTACCCAGGCTCAGAGTTCCCATGTGGGAACAGTATCCACATATGCCAAAAAAAAAGGCGAAACTCACAGAGAGGTTGCAATACTACCTTTTGGTAGTATCTTCCCTAACTCATACAAACTCTTCAAAGTTTTCTTGCCTGAGCTCTCCCATAACACTGGCTTGTTTGCTGAGCTTTACTTGTTCACACTTGTATTGAAGCATCATTTTAAACCTCTTTTCACTTAGGTCATCCTGCCCCCATGTTAATCACAGTAATGATCAAGGCCAACAACTAGAGTAGAAAATTTGGGCACCCTGCACCTTCCCAAACAGTAAACCTTTAGACTCACTCATGAGACAGTCCCCAGGCAAGCCAAACACTGCTACTTAATGAGGCAAACTCAACTCTAAGAAATTTAATTTCAGTTCATTGTTTCTTTGTTTTTTTGGGTCCCTACAAACTTCAGTATCTTAATCCCATGTAGGAACATTTCATCTTCGCTTTGATCTATTTTCCTGAATAAAGAGTTAAGTGGTATATGTTCATACATGTAAAATCTTCCTTGAATGTTAGTTAAAAGACAGATGTGTGTAATTACTCAACCTCATTCATTTCCTCTTTATTGCACTACTCTCATGGGTAAGAACATACAAAATAATGCCAGAGTGTGAAAGAGGTTTTGATCTCTTGAGAAGGGCTGTTGGTAAAAGCTACAAAATGACGACTGAAGAAAAAAACAAACAAACAAACAAACAAAAACCAAACAAACAAAAAAGGAAGCTACCATATGTGCTGATAAAGCACAAGAAATATTTATTGGGAACTAGTTACACAAACTGAATGAGGGCTTTTGTCTGGGCTGACAACTAATTGACATGAATTAGATTACAAGATAGCTGCCACAAAACCTCTACAGCCAGAACTGCCAACAGAAATACCATTAGAGGAAAGTGGCACAGACAATCAGGGAAAAAAAAAAAAAAAAAAAAGAAAAAAAGAAAAAAATAATTGTGTGTTACTTTGTGTCCAACAGCTTTTAAAAAGCCAACATGGCTCTCCCTGAGTGGAATCCAGTCCAAAAATGCAGTGAACAAGTTTGTCACGGGAAAATATGAGAATTATTTACATCTGTGGTAGTGCCATGGCTGGCCAAATTCCTCTCTACACGGACTGGACTGCATTTACGGAAAGAAGCATAGTTTTTAACTGCCCTAAAAACAGGGTCAGATGAGGTCACAGTGACAAACACATGTGAGTGTGGGGTGTCACAGCTCTCTGCCACTGTGGGGCACAGACTGCAGAGCACACAGTGGCCCTGGGCAGGGGCCGAATCCTCCTTTGCTTTTGTGTAAATCCAAAGCAGTGAAATTCCCACGTCTGGAAACAAATGCATAATTTATCATCCATACCTTCATGTTGTAACAGAATATATTATCCCAGATGGAAGCCATACCTGTGAGGGCACTCAATATTTTAATCTATATTACAAATATATGCTTTGCTTAGAAGAAACAGAACAGGTTTGATAGTAGAGTTGGTGGATTTTTTATTGGTTTACATATTTTATAAAGCATGACATGAATTTCAAATATCTTCGAATCCTCCACCAGTAGTTCTTGATCTCAGTCTTCAACAATGCTCTGTGCTCTAGTATTTCTGAAAGTTGATTTTATGAACTCAGAAAGGAGTGTGAAGTTGAGCTTCACTCGGTTGATTACAATATTCAAAATACCATGATTCAGTAGCAGCAAGGTGCTCAAACACTAATGTTAAAGGCTTAGTTATGCCATATAGATTGGGGTATATGCTAAAACATGGACCTGAAGTGTGTCTAAGATAAACCATAGTCTTCTTGCCTTGCTCTTTTCTTCAGCATTTTCAGACAGATTTCAAAAATATTGTAACTTCCCCTGTTTAAGAAATGAACAATCAAACCACCTTGAAACCAAAGATGACCTTTCTCCTTAAAATATCATCTGAAAAATTCTGAAGCCAATAAACCACAGAGCACAAAAACTGCCTTTCTCTTCATTTATCCTGCTGCCCTATTTCACGTGTGTTCCCTCAAGTCAATTAAGAATAAAGTTGCTGCTGGAATCTATAGAACGTACAGTAGTGAATTGGTGGCATTTACCATGTACTTCAATAGGACCAGAATATTTTTCTGCCTGAAGACTTTGATATTCCAGAAAGCTTAATTACCCAAACTGAGAAAATTGTGGGGGTGAAAAAAAGGGAATTTTTTCACCAGAAGATGCTTTAATGTTAGTGAATAAAGTTAAATCTATTCTTACTGAAACCTAAATTACTACAAAACTCACAAGGAAGAAAGGTTTGCAGCATATTTTGTCTTTGACACAACTTTTAAATTGATTTGTTGATGTGAACATGTTGATCAGGACAATTGTGTTGACACTGGCTCTAATTAGTTTGTTTTGGTTTGGTTTTGTAAACCAGAAATCAATTGCACATAGATAGGACAAAGGCATACAGCAAACGAAATACATTTTTTGTTATGCTTTTACAACAAAGTTGGTTTTGGCATGCTAATTTCAGTTAAAGTGTGAATAAATATGCATCATCTATTTTTGGACCTGAGTTGTTCTAAGAGCCAATTTTAAATCAGGGTTCAGCCTTAACTATACAGATGGGATTCTATGACACTCCTCTTTTGTGATATGGGTTCCCCCATAAATAGTCCATTCAAGGGCAGGGAACTCAGAGCAGAATAGCTGTTTCATGCAACCTCTTACTTTCTCATCATCAAAATCTGTTGAAGCATTTTAGCAGTGCAACTAGAAGAGAAGAAACTGGTTGGAAAGAAATCAAATGTAAAAAAAAAAATCTTTTCGATCTATTTCCCATCATGATTTATCAACTTATACCCACGTGCAATTGATTCTCTTTCCTTGGTGGGTGCTCAGGGCAAGATGTGCTGCAGCCCTGCCCACCCCCATCACTGCAGGGTGGACTTTCCTCCCCGGCTGTTTTGTGGCTCCCTCCCAGGTGGGCAATAGTAAGGGAATTTGTGGTTGGCCAGTGAAGAGAGCACTGAGAGCTACAGACTCTAGGACTTTGTGCCTAAATATTGCTTTCTTGTTCACCAGCATGATACAACAGTTAAATGATCATGGCATTCATAAAAAGCTACCAGTAAAAAGTTGTACTAAATGGGGAGAGGGAGAGAGCCTCCCCACAAATGTCAAAGGAAGGTACAGAACAACAACCAAGGAAGGAGTAAAGTGTCTCACATGGTGAGAGAAAATTACTGGGACATGTCCAGTATGTGGACCTACAAAGCTGTAAGAAACTGAGGTGGACATACAGCATTTCTCTGGAATGTTCAAAGAACCACCCCTAGAGAATATATGAAATTATGCAGAAGTTGTTTTTCCTTTTATAGGTAACATCAGGTATTTAATCCAGCCTAGTGCAAGCATTTACATTCTTCTAGCCCTATGACCTGCATACCAATTCCACACAGGACTGAGGGCCTCGGGTTTGGGCAAGTGAGGACTGGATAGTCCAGGAGCAGGGAATGAGAATGTCTCTGCAAAGAGTTTCACTTCTCCAGAACACTGGGCTGAGAGAATGGCTTTCTTGGAAGAGTCCAAGCAATGCCAGCCTAGCAGCCTAGTTGTTCCTTTGATGACACCATCCCACAGCTGAGGTTGCAGAGTATTCATAAGACCAGAATCAACAGAGTTCCACTTCCAGCAATGTGGAAAAGCCCCAACATGGAACTTGCTCCTGGATCCAGCCCCAGAAGTCCAAGATTTGCAGGATGGACATGTCTGTGAAGTGCCTGTAATCAGAGAAACGACAGATCTGTGGTTAAGCTGGTAGTCAAAAAGAAATTCCAAATTCTCCCACAGCCTTCTCATTTGACCTTGAACAATTCACTTCATCAGTCTGTCCTCTGGTTCCACAGTAAAATTGAAAGTTTGTTTGTTTGTTTGTTTGTTTGTTCGTTTGTTTGTTTTTAACCTGGTTACCTGGTCTTTCAGATCCCAAGGTCTTCAAGACACTCTTCAGAAGTTTTCCCACTGCAAGTATGTGGTGTCCTCATATACAGGAGAGTGATTGAGGCTTTCAGGCACTACTGTACTATAAATATGTAATAGTTGCTAAAACCTAAAAGATCACACTGAAAGCCGAGCTAAGATGACATAAGTTAAAGGTCAAGAAGCTTTTTCAGAAAAGTAAATATTCCAGAAGATACATAACTTGCTTTTTTCTTAAACTAAATATTATCTCTTTCTAGTTTTGAGAGGATTAAATGAGGGTTCTAAAAATTTTAAATATTTACAGACAGACTGCTTGAAAGAGGAGCAAAATGCATGTACACAGAAGTACTTTAACATTATCCTTCAATAATATCTCTACTAAATTATCTCTGGAAACCTACAAACAAAATCAGGACTTGACAATACTGTGTACAAGACTTTGTAACAGGGACATTCTTGTACGTCAAAAGTGAAGCACTTCTGTCTCTGTTTGTCAAGGCCATTCAAAATTGTGATAACTCCAGCAGAATGTAGCTCTTCTTATCCCCTGATTCAAAGATGTCTTTATTGCAGACTCAGCAGTGTAGAGCCAGGACTTACAGCTGAGCACTCTCATTTTATTCACCAGAGAACAATGGGAGAGACACAAAATCACGTTCAAAAATTCTAGACACACTTAAAATAGGAAGGAAATTCCCTGGACATGCTGTGGCTTTTACTGGTTATAAATATTTCCAGTGGTCTGCAACTGTAACTCTGAAGTACAAAAAGGATCTTACATAGCATTTTAACACCTTCACAAATGAAAGAGGCATGTATTTCCTCTCCTGCTGGTTTTTCTTATTTGGTTTTTATATCTATTTTGCCTTTACCACTATTAAGCTCTCAGATAATTTACCTTGAAAACTACTCTTCTCTGGAGGCTAGTGTCAGTATAAATATGAGTAGTCAATATTTTTTTATTCCTGAGCTTTTCAGTATCACATTAGCTCATGGGAGCATCTAGATACTGCTGCAAAGCTGGATATGGTGTTTCAAGCACTTGGAATTATTTTTGCCTCAAATTGCACTTCTCTGTATTAACTCTTTCGAGGTCATCCATAAACACCGAAGTGTTTTAATCAGATTATTCACTTCCTATGCCTTCCTTAGTGCTGACAAAATATTTCACGTGTTCCACACACAAAGATTGCAGCATTCCCTCATCTACTTTATGGAAACTATATCACTGTTCAAAGCACTAGACCAAACCCCATTAGGTTTGTAAATTTAACCACAACTCAATCAGTTGAGAATCCTTTTGCTCAGAGGCAAAAAAACCCCAGGGACTCCTTACTAAAAGGTCAATAGTCCTGGCTTTGATTTTTGTCCTCTACAGTTGTACACAAGTGAAGAAGGAGTAAAGAGCTACTAAAGAAAGAAAGTGCTGAAAAAGAGATGTAACTTCATCAATTCAAATCCATCCTACTTCTCTTGTGACAGGATTGAACTGTCAATACTAGGAAATTACCTCAATAATTAGTCCAATCTTGTCTTGGAAACCTTAACAATCAAGGACCTAGAGCTGGAAACAACCTCTTTTTTTTGTTTGTTTGGGGTTTTTTTTTGTTTGTTTTTTTTGGTGGGCTTTTTTGGGGCTTGTTTGTTTTGTTTTGTTTTGTTGTTGTTTTGTTGTTGTGTTTTTTTTTCCCCTAGACATGGTTAGTCTATGTAAATCTGCATCATTTTCTATAAGTCCTCACATATAATGTAAAAGAAATAATCTTTTCTACCATATCTGTGACCTATTTTTTTGTCCTCTTAATGCATTTAATTAGAAAGAAGACACACCAGAGGAGAAATAGGACCATACTGGACTCTTCAAGGATGGAAAATGCTTCATTTAAGGATTTATCTTTTCAAGAAAACAGTACTCATTGTTCCGTCTGAGCTGTGCTGGTCAAGAACAGGAGGTGGCAGGAAATCATTAGGCAAAGGATACATATGGGTCATAGATGGTATTTTTGAACTATTATTTTAAAATACTTTGAACTATTTTGAAAACATTTTGGGGAGCTGAAGTACAATTGTGTGCAAGATTCCCTAGGATGACAGCAGCCTTCTCCCTCTCCCTTCCCATTTAGGCACTGACAACCATCTCCTTAGATCATTACTCAGTCTAGCCTGTTTTCTATGTCAGCATCAAAAGCCTCCTCTTTGCTCAATTTTCCTCTGTAGAACTTCCTATTATCACATCACTAAAACAAGAACACTGACAGCCAAACCGCCCAAACACTGCTATGAATACCACTCTTTTATCTGTATCATCCTGCTATGGAAAATAATACATTGCGGCCATTTTAATAAGCACCTTTGTGGTCTTACTGTGTCTTTCAAAAGGATCACCAAATTATTCATTGGCAATACATTTTATAATAAAAATTCCTATATTTTGGAATAGTGCATAGACCTATGGAATTTTGTCAGTATTCTGACTGAATAATTATACCAAGCAAACAATAACTCTACCAAGCATGTGCAATCTATGGGGTATGAGGCAAAATTCACTTCTTTGTTTACCATGGTTCTTTCTAACTAATTGTCTGTATTGTGTGACCTTTTCTTCATCCCATTCAAGTAATGCAGACCTTTACACCACAGAAGAATAGGAACAAAAGCTTGCAAGGTACTGTGATTTTTCTAGATGCAGAACTCTTCCTGTTAAGAAACCATGCCTCTGTACATATCTGCATGAACAAACCTCTGCTTGTCTGAATATTTTAGAGATGAGCAGAAGGAGGATGGATGTGGGCCTGAATGTTTCAGAAAAACCCTCAGCTACATCTACCCAGCCTACCTTTGCAGCTGTATGTTTTACAAGTACAGGAGGATTCCATTTCATAGTCAAGATTCCAAAATACCCTTTGAGAAGCACATACCATGGTGCCTTTGGAGATAATAAGTTAATTCTCTGCTGCTTGGAAGACGCTGGGGACATTGAACAAACGTAGATTGGATATTGTGCCATAAACTTCAGTAACAATCATAACAAAAGGATTGGAAAGGAACCTGTCTGGATTTTTTAACATATTTAGTGGGATAAGGTGGTTAGGAAAGGTCATAGTTTTAAACTGCTGAACATCACTAATTTTGACCTGGAAAGAACAAGAATGAACAAACAAGGAACCCCATGGGAGTACTTCAATAGTACTTTGAAGAGTAGAACAAGGCAAACTACCTTAGTGTGAGCAATACTCATGATGAGTCCCTGGAATTGTCCTTCCTCAGGAATTCATCCTGCATTGCACCACAAGTGCAATCTCTGGCTAGGGTCCTCTGCCCTTTGTTGTTCTACAAATATGGTTATTTGCAGAAAAGAAGGCACTCTCTGAATACGTAAGCAAACATAACAATATAGAAGACCTGTCACAAAATAGGAAAATATTTTAAATGGATGGCAATTCCAATGGCCAGACTGTGTAATTATTTGAGCAGTCTCCCCAGTTTTAGCATATGTATCACATTTGTTGCTGCACCCAAACTTGAAGCATATTTTCACTCCACAGCCTGATTCCCAAGTGCGGAAGAAATCAGTTCAAATCTGCCCCACATCTTCCTTTCTGCCAGTCAGTCAGCTGCAAGAAGACTCCAGGAGAAGGACCAGTCTGTTGCAATACCCCTCAAAGGGCATATTTTTGTCACCTTGGTAGATACATCAGTGCACGGAGTAATGTACCAATTGCCCCTGAGCAACATGAGAGCTGGAGAGTGAAGGATAAACACCCACAAATCTCATGACTCACTTCCCTGAAGCAGGGAAGAAAAGGGTAAGGAACCCTTTAGAGAAAGCCTAGCCCGTATTTTGGGTCTATCATATCTCTTCCAGAAATCAAGATGTATATCTTCCTCACAAGCTTGCAGAAGTGCCTGCTCTCACAGGTGAGAAACTCCCTTCCCTACTGTGTCTGCACAGCTTGTGAAAGGAGCACACTCTGTGCAGGACTTAGCCATTGCCACATCAAAGGGTGAATAGACTCTCATACCTGCATATTTATATGCTTCCAATCCTTCAAAACTATTTACATTTTCAAGCCTCTATAAAAGTAATAGTTTTACACTGGCTTTGCATGAATGACAATAATAAACAGTCATTTCTATCACTATGTGTTTTAAAACATAACCTACAGCACATGAATAATGTGCCTGGTTACACTTTCAGACATTACCAGCAGCTTATCTTTTACATTGTTCAAGCAAGATGTGAAAATCATGTGAAAGCTTTAAAAGTTCACATTGAATTACTTGATTTATATTCTTCCACATACATTAATTTTTAGTACTATGCAAATATTTCTATTGGCACAGTATTCTCTTCTCTGGAGAATTTAACTGGATTCACAAAATGTTACAATATCCCTCTGTTAATTTAGTTCTTTCACAGTATATATTAATGGATGACTATCTCGTAAGAAAAGACAAAAAAAAATAGTATCTTGGAAACTGGATAAAGATCTGTAGCCATTAGAGCATTGAAATACTGAAAAAAAAAACTTCAGATAGGTTTTTAGTCTGACTATTCCTAGTTATTCATAGACTTTCATCAGGATTTACAGAGGGTATTGTGCACATACAGTGACATTGGCTGTAAAGCATGGGTCTGGACCCAATGATCCAAATAGATCCCTTCTGCATCTATGTTCCAATAAAAATGCTGTAAAATTAACAATAGCATCAAAAAAAAGCAAGGTTGAAGTTATCTCTGTCTTTTTTTACTGCATATAAAACTCCTCCTTACAAATAATTTCCTGAGACAAATATCGTTGAGTTTTATGATCCTTGGTTTCAGTGAAAATAGTATTTAAGGTATTTTATGAAAGAACAGATTTTTTCTTCAAGCAAAGAATAAGCAATGTTTGTTAAACATTTTTATTCAAAATAACAAAGTTTTTTTTTCCCCTTTTGGTTTAGCTTAATTTTTGTGCTTTCTACCAAACTGCACGAGTTGAAAGCAGTCAAGCATGTAAAAAGGTTAAAACACCCTTGAAAGGCTACCCTCCTCTTGCTTATAATCACCTTCCACAACTCACAAGCCCTGCCTCTTAGCCTCTTTAGTATTGGTTTAGGTGTCCAGGGTCTCTGCATGTTCCTTTTAAGTTTCTGAAGGGGAAAATGAAAGTGTCAGAGAGGATCCAGGCTATGGAGAACCTTGCAAACAGACAAGTTTTTTTTCAAATATTTATTTTTCTCATCTTGAGGCCTCCAGGTATGTTTGATTTAAGGCACTGAAAGAGCAATCATTCCAGTGGGTAGAAACTTTTTCACTAAGCAAACAAGCACAAGGATTAGAACACCAGAACCCTAAAAGTGCTCATGTTGCATCACACTTGGTGTTAGCTAAAATTTTCCTGCTAACCAGCTCAAATGACTTTCCAAGTCAGCTGAACAATTTCATGGATATTTTTGTGACATTTTACTAGCAGCTCTGATACACAAATGGATCTCATAAGAAAGTGGATGCTGATTTCTAGTGATAACTTTTGCTAGGTTGGGAGACATCTGCAAATATTATCCGTTGACTTATTTTTGTACAAAACCTGCTCAGCATACACACATGCTTTGTTCACATAAAAGCTGTTGAGACATATGTATTCAGACCTTGTTTGCAGAATTGTGCAAGTGGCTTTTTAAAGGCTAAATAAAGGTCTTTGCATATAGTGGGCACATGAAAATGTCCTCAGGGACTGCATGATGTGTTTTAGCAACACCATGCCAAGAAAAGGCAACAGTCGCCTACAGCCAAAACCCCTTTGAATAATTTATCTGGAAGATCATTGAGAAAAATAAGTGGGAAGCATGTGAAAAAAATCCCATAAAAGCTCCCTGTTAAGGGAATGAAAGCATACTTGTTCCAGGAGCAAAAATGACACTGATGCCCTCCAGTAACATTGAAGACATTGAAACCCATGGTGCACAATGTCAAAAATATTTAATATACTTTGGTTTTATTTTATAAGGAAGAGACATTTCAGAGGTATGCTACACCAAACTCTTACATAGAAACAGAGGCAGGAGTCCTTCACTTTCCAGTGATATTAAAAGCTAGCAGAATGAGCTTATTAAAGGTCAGGCTCCCCAAAACTGTTGAACCTTCACATCTTTAGTTGCCATCTTCATCCCACAGTATTTCCCAATTAACTCCAGCTCTTCAGTGTTCAGTATTACTGTCTGGGAAGTAGGAAATGTCTGCAGAATCCAACCAAGTATAACCCTTTTTCAAAATTCTTTGCCATTGTCAGCTAAAGCTGTGCAAAACCTGTTGTAAAAATCCAAAGCCTTAAGCACTGACCTGGTACATTCCTATCAACTCAAAAATCTGGACAACTTTTAGAGAAAACACACCAGCTCCTGGAGAATTTTGCCCATCCAGGAGAGTGCCAGAGCCAACATCTCCACTCTCAAGTCACCACCACTCCAGTGAGACACTGGTCCCTTGGTGAATGTTTCAGAAAGAGCCATGATTTCTGCATTACACTATTATTCCTTTTTCTTGAACTTTCGTTATTTTTGGACTTTTATCATAGCAATATACATATATGCAGATATGTATATACATATAGATATATATGTATATATCT
This sequence comes from Chamaea fasciata, assembly GCF_029207755.1. Classification (NCBI taxonomy): domain Eukaryota; kingdom Metazoa; phylum Chordata; class Aves; order Passeriformes; family Sylviidae; genus Chamaea; species Chamaea fasciata. Next base: position 80,771,910 of record NW_027094088.1, on the reverse strand, counting down.
TTTCACTAGTGAATCTTCATCCTGGCCTGCCAAAACTGGAACAGGACAGGAACATTACTGCTGTCTGGAGTTGTACGAGTGCTTGAAGTGTCTTTTCAAATAGGAATTAATTACTTTGTTTTGTAATTTTGCTCTTTGATCTTTTTAAGAGAGGAATATTTCAATATTTCATATTTTAAATGCAAAGTATTGGTCTTCTCACCCCACCTGAAAAAATGTCACTGTATGCTTAGCACTCTTAACAAATTAAATTGAATTTTTTGAAGACTGACCTCTTACCCTCTTTTTCAAGCTAAGAAAAAAGAAGAAAAAACTCCAAAAAGAGTTTTAAGTATTACAAGCTGTAAAAGAAAGATACTTCTTAATATGCCTAAAAGGAGAGCAGAGTCTGCTCCAGCAAAACATAGGCTCCAACAATGGAAAACTTTTGCAATATAATTAAGTGTTCCTTAAATTGTAATTTTTTGTTTCGGGCAAGCTGAAATGATGCTTTGTCTCATGGTTTAGGTTTTTTTAAGTAACAGGAAATGATGGTTAGAATTTTCATAGCAAGGGCTGAAGGACTGTGAAGATGTGAAAACAGCAAAATTTGTTTTCAATATGTCAAGACATTCCCCAAGGAGGCTAGATAAGGTGCACTGCAAATCAAGTACAGATTGTTGGGAGTTGAACAGCACAGACCTGTGCTTACTAAATAATATTCTCAGTCATCTCAGTAACATTAACTTATAAAAAGCAGTACTGATTTGGTTAGAGCAGGCATGCAACAGAAACAACACAGTTGGTGGTCCTAGCTTTTGCAGACTGCTGCTTTAACACAGTCAAATAGAACAAAATCTGGTGATTTATTGTTGAAATATATTTCACTCTCTGGGCTGGGTGCCATGATGATAGCTAAGGTCAGGGCTCTGTGGGCTGCACTGAACATATCTCGTTCAAACCAACAGGCACATTTTACTCCTAATCTTCACACACTATCCACTGGAGTCTCCCTGGCCCTACTCTACCCATTATTTACTGCAAGCCTCCATGTATTGAGAAAGTAAAAACGTTGTCTACCAAAATGTCACATAGTTTTTTTTTACCCATGGTCAAATGCATTGCTGTCCCTGAAAATCAGAACCATGTGAGAGTGGGCAGAAAATACGTCATTACACTCTTGGGTTTAAAATAATATGTCTAGCTAGCATTTCACATCATAAACATCAATGTCTTAAAATGTTGGGACATACTCCTGCAAGGCAAGTATTCTCCCTGTGTAAAGGGAGACCTGACACAATGTAAAATTTGCCTGTGGAGAGAGTGGTGAGCCTGCTGCAGCCCTGCCTGCTGCCCTGAGGTGAGGCAACAGGCAGCAGCCTCCTCTGAAGAGGAAATGCATCCCGGGCTGTCACCACAGGGGTCAGAAAGACAGACGAGAGAAAGGTCTGACTTCAAAACATGACCGTCAGCTCATAGTGATTGGCTTTATAGTTGTTGGGTTAAAAAACAAAACAAAAAAAAACCAAACCAAACAAAAACAAACAAAATAAAATCTTCCAGTAAGGAATAAATTAATAGTCTTCAAAACTAGTCTTCAAAACTCCACCAAACTAGGTCTCCTGGGATGGCAGATTAACTCAGCACTGCCATCTGAATCATTTTGGTGCCAAGCTGAGATAAAACAGTGATCTGCGTAGCAGGCAACTATGCATAAACTGTCCATGCTGAGCATATAGAAACTACCTAGATTGCAACTCCAGAGCTTTGGATAGAATTTTTACTGTTCTATTTACACTGACTAATTCTTTATATTAATAGAGAGACTACAATTATAACAGAGAGTAAGATGTTAGCCAGGATTCCAGTTACAATCCTTATTTGATAGGAAGTTAATATGATTACATTCAAATCATGGCAAAGCTACGTGGGGCATACTGGCAGCCCCCTGTAAAGCAGCAGTGCAACAAGTGATCTGAATAACAGACTCAGGCTCCAAAGAGCAACATCCAAATACTCATAATCAATTACCTGTATTCTGCAGTTCTTCAGCTACTCTGTCACAGATATCACCTGCCCTATCTTCCAAAATAATTAGCACCATCAATCACATTTGCTTAAAACACAAAAAGAGTAAAGGAGCTGGAAGTTTAACAAATGAATAAGTTTTTATATGTAAATTATATCAATACTTCAGAGTATATCATTCCAGTATGTTATTCACTGTAATATTATTCCTTAATGCGTGTGAAAGAGCCATGGGAACCCACAAGCATCCTCTCTTTGGTGTTTCTTAGCAGATGTCACATTGAAATCCTCTCCCGCACCACTGTGCTCATTAGTTTGAGGAATACTGCAGCCAGAGGGGGTGTTGGGCCTGGTTCTTTATGAAAAAGGCAACCCACACTGGTGTGGCTGCAGCTTAGCAAGTAAACAGTGTTAACACACAGGGACTGCAAAGGAGCTTTATTCCACTCTGTTCTGGGGACTTAGTTGGTGTGTGGCAGCAGCTAAGATTAAATGCTTTTCATACCAGTGCTTTCATTAGAGAAAGCATGTTATAGTTTAGGAATTCTCAAGGAATGTATTAGTTCCAAATTACCAGAGATAAAACATGACTTGTAAGTATAAAGACCAATGAATGAACATTGCACATAGTCAAAACAGGATAAGATAAGGTAAATGTGGCACCTAAAATTAGGCCAAATTCAGTCTTACTAACAGACACTGTGTTTGAACCTTGTTTTTTTTTTTTTTCTCCAAAACTCAGCATATGCACAATGGATCATTTTCCAAGAATTCAGCTGTTTTCTTCTCCTAGCTGGAAAAACTACCAGCAAATGTAATTTCCTGGACGTTGTTTGACAAACATTTTCAGCTACATTTTTTATCTTTAAATATTTGTAGACCTGTGGAGCCATTACAAATATTTAATTTTTATTCTCTAAATGTTATTGACTAATACAGTAAAACTGGTCAGAAGCACTGTTCTCTTCCCCCCTCTCCTGGGGAGGTGTTCAGCCCATTCTGACAGGAGTGGTGTAATCTGCTACATTCTGAAATTTTCCATTAATAATATTAAAAACCTTCACCTTTTCAAAGCATCTGGTGCTGCAAGAGCTTGCAAAGAGCAGCCTTGACATGATACCTAAAATTAGATAATACCTTTGTGATACCTGAAATTATAAAATAAAGCAAAAATAATGGAAAATCCAATCCAGAGGAAAAAAATAGTGAATTTCTCTACTTTTTTTCTTTATTTATGCAACATTCTTCTCAGCAGCATTTAATTCTATTTTCTCTCTTTTAGAAAAAAAAACACATATATACCAGCACCACAAGTGAAACATCTTCTTGGGTAAGGAAAAAAAGGTGTATGCAAGACAAGCTTGAGATATGTAAGAAAACATTATCAAAATCTTGAATTAATTTAGATTTAAAAGTTATTTTAGTTTTTATCATTTAATGCTGTGAGTAAAAAAATCATAGTACTAAATTTGAGAATGAAGAAATATAGAAAGTAATAAGAAAAGTTGGTGGCACAAAAATAATCAAAACGTAAAGTTTGAAACTACTATGATTTTATATTATTGACTGCACATAAAGTTTTGAGTTCCCCTAGAAATAAAACTACTGGAGTTATGATCAAAGTATTAAATACTAGCATTAGTAAATGAAGCTAAACAAGTATCTGGAGAATGAAATAGCTTATGGGTTTGACTTCTAGATTTGTACAGCTGGTAGCATTTGAGAGTAAGTTTATTCATGTGCAATAAAAATCTTCCAATGAACTAAAATCTCCACTGAAGAAACTCCAAGAAAATCCTCTAGACAGGATTTTAAGACACTGAGGAAATCACTGTAGACCTGTTAGAGTGTTTGGCACTTTCTCCTCTTGGACATTTCACACTGTAATAGGAGGAATATAAGCATGAGAGAAAAAACCTCCCATGTGAGAAGCAATGCATGACATAGGTGAATCTGTGCTGCTACAACCATGTAGCATTATAGGCTACATTCTTGTTTAAAAAAGAGAAAAAGAAGGTATACTCAGCTGCAAAAAAAAGGAAAAAGACAATGATAATCAGGGTCTAAATCGCATTATGTATTGGGCTATACATATAGAAAATTCAAAGATAAATATTTGAGTTTGTTTTCTTTCTCTTTCAATTAGGCATTACATGTCCACTTGGGACTTGGAAAATTTGCTGCAGACAAAGGAAGCAGCTCCAAAATGAAAATGCAGTCTCGTTTCATGAGAGCTTGTAGTGCTCTCAGACAAATCCCTTGTCTGAGATAATTTGCCTGCAAAGTGTATTGGTTTTAGTATTTTTCAGACAGAATTCATAGAACATGTTTTATATCTGACATTAAACTAAATTATGATAGAACATTAAGATTACATTATAACATTTTGGCTCTCTGACAGCTTGCGGCACCTGTTCTGAATAACAAATCCTCTTGACTCTGAAATTTGCTTTTCTTAAACTTCTAATAATTAATCTTTTGAGTGTTTAAAATTTACTATTTCTTAAAAAAATAAACAAACAAAAAAACAAACAAACAAACAAAAAAAACAAACAAAAGAAACCACCCCAAACTTTGTTACCTGCATGAAACAGACGAAAGTGCAGTGGCTTTATTCAAAGAAATAGCTGTAGGAAATCACGAGTTTTCACCTCCCAAAGGTTGAGTGGCTGAAAAGGAAAGATTAATTATCCTTCAAAGGTGCCTGTTTCTATAAAGGGAGCCAAGGGTAACAGGCCTATACTTAACATGTAAATATCTGAAGGCAAGTAAGAAACACTTCTCCTGTGATAGATTTTAACCCCTTGTGGTAACTACCTTTGTAGTGCACATGCAGGATTTCATTTAGGACAAGTCAAGCACAAAATACTTCAGTGAGAATGCCCTTTCTCTATATTTTTTGAATAGATAAGTAACAAATTTAAAATCCTCCCCAATCTTTTACCAAGAAACTTCATTAAAAACTGTATTAAATTTGCCAGAAAAAAAAGTGAAATCCTCCAAGTCAAGCAAATATCTCATGGAAACACCATAAGTTCTTCTACTCCTGAGTAGTTTGACTAGATGACCCATAAGGCTCCCTTCCAGCTAATTTTGCATGTTTCCATGGAATAAAAAAATACATAAATAATTAATTTTGCCAAACTTTCCAACACAAACTTTCAGATTCAATCGAAACACTGTATTTTTGCTAGAGGAGATTTTCTCTAACCATACACAAATCTGTATCTATGTACATGTCTTTCTACATCTCTGCTCTCATTGAATATGTTCCCAGAGGATTTACCTTCACAAGAAATTTCCTGGAGGAGAATAACCCCTGTTTCTCTCACATTCACAATTCCACATTTACCTAAAGAGATAGAGACTTCACTCTCCACCTCCAACAGATATCTTTGTTGGTATTAGAGAAAAAGAATGGACTTGTTCTATTTGTTTTTCCACTGTCTGCTTTGTCAGAAAAAATGGAAGCGGGGCTGCCAATAACAACAGTAACATGCAACATTTCCTGTTCTATCTTCTAGAAGGGAGTGACATTTTATACTACTCTGTTGGAAGTTTATTTGTCTAAAGACTGAAACAAAAGCAAAAACTGTGGGATTTAGGTCCCTTAAAAAGATATATCATGTACAGGTGACTAAGAAGGTCAGAATTTACAAAGAAAATACCTATGATAACTCCCTTGACCACAGTTTCATCTTCTTTCTAATGTAACACTAAATGTTGACCTTAGACACAGGTGGATCATTCCCCTTTGACACAGGCTTTCCTTGGATTTCTACCTTCTTCAATGAGAACATCTTTCTCTGCTTGGTCTGTACAGATGTAGAAGTCCTGAAGGCTGAAAAGGAATTTTAAAGATCTGTCTCCAATGGATGTGTTCAAGCATAGTCCAAGTTCTCACTTTATATACAGTCCCCACAGACTTCTCAGGTAGAAAAATGATTACCTGCTTTTTGTGGTTGTTGTTGTTTGGGAGCTGATGAGATAAAGGCTATAGTGTTTTTCTAGCCCTAGTGGGGGCATTTTAGGTATCCATCTGTTCGTGGTGTGGCCTCTTTTCAAGTGAGGAATCCTACAAATACAAGCCCTCCGAAGACATGGCACTTAAGAAGCAGTTTCACAGACTGCTACAGACAACAAACTAAGACCTGCCAAAAACAAGCTAATATTGGGATTAAGAAAGTATAAACAAAGAACTCTGAGGGTAGATCAAAGGTTTTTCTGGAAGAGTTAGCTCGCACAGTAAGGAGGTCTAACGTGTATCACAGCAGTAGCTGTGCAACTCTACAGCATGAAACAGGAGGAATCACAGGCAAGATGACTCAATACAGGGACTGGAAGATAAAAAGTGTGCACAGGCATGTCAACAACACGTATCACATGAGGAACCCACAACTGGACACTTCGCTCAAGGAGAATCTTTGTAGAAATGGAAGGGATAAGAGGGTGAGGGGAAGAGGAAATGGAAAGGGAGTGACATATCCAGGTCTATCCAGCCCTCTTCTGATACAAAAGCTGGTGTACATTTGTCTTCGCAAATGTTCTGCTCAGGGAAAATGAAATTAAGAAAAACAAGATTCAGACACTAAACAGGAAATGACGTTTCTCTTTATTCTAACCTGTCATCCCCCTACTGTGTTTGCGTGTCCATCTTTAAAGAGCAACTTCCCCCTGTAGGAGACTGATGATTCTTTTCTTGAGGACTGTTGCTTCTTTCTTTTCGAGGGTCCCTCAATACACAGGTGTGCCAAATAAGCCCATTCTCCATTGGATCAGGAATCCCTCCAATGCAAGAAGCAGATATTGGTGGGTTTTTGCTTTGTTTTTAGTATGCCTGGGGTTTGTTCGTTTGCTTATTTGTTTCTTCTCTCTGAACAAAGTGTACAGAAACAGAAAAGAAGCAAAAAAAAACCCCAACAAGTACAAGTTTACTTTCTTCTAAAAGCTATTCCTGACTACCAGATCAGAACAATTTTTCTTTTAATTGCTATTGTACTTGAAAAATACTTTGAATTGTAAGTAAATGCATGAACAGTGCAACTTCCTTCTATGAAGAAAGGGCAGGTGGATTGGATCACATTTTTACTGGTCAAAATAAGAAGCAACACAAATGCAAATGTATACAGCATTGAAGTGAGGTCACAATTACTGTCCAAAATACTCTGTTCATTTTTCAGCTGTCACAGCCCCCATTCAGCCAGATGTTATTTCTTTTTCATTGTCCTTAATAGTTGGCTTGTAAAAGAGAATTGTCTGGATTTGGGCTTTTTGATCTCTTCCTAAATAAACATTTATGAATGACCATTTCAAGTGTTTTGGAGAAAGCTTGGAGTAAGCCATCAGCTTCTTTGTCAAAGCTGTTGTGAAGTTAACATCCAAGTACTTCTGCGTATCAAAGCAAAAGGATTTGATGAAGAGTCCAGCTGTCATGTTCCTCATGTCAAAAGCGTAATTTTCTTTTCAGCTTCTACAAAACAGCCTCAGGATTCCAATATCAAACTTCAACTTTTGCACAAATTAATTTTTACCAATATATTTTTGTTTGTTCATGACCATCTTTAATGAGTTCTGTTTTTCTTCAGTGAAGAGGAGGAAGCAGTGAAGTGACAAACTTCAAAACAAAGGCACCATTTATAGATGACACTTTATATGTTAGAAGAACTTGAAGAACTCTTTGGTTCAAAGCCAAGCATTCAGAGGTAGAGGAAAGCCAGAATGAAAACTGCCTGGGCAAACCTAATCAGGCAATACAGGCTTTTATTACATGAATACACACAATCATTTTCTGTCCAAGTCCCATTGTCACTTGGGCACTGTGTTGTTCTCACTGCTGTGCATTATGCACAACCTGGGTTTAACTTCTTGGAAAGAATTTCCTTGGAGGATTGTTTTACTAGTATTTCTCATCTTTTTCCTCCTCAGTTCAGATTTCCTCCCTGTTTTTATCCCACCAGATTCTGCCTCCACCATGGGGGCAAGGTGGTTGTGAGCAGACACTAGTTTTATTTTCTGTCCCAGTATCCAAACTTGAACAAAGTACTCATGTCCAGAATACACGAGGTATCATTTTAAAGAGAAGCATGAATTTAGTGGACCAGAAGAAGGTCCAAACATGCTATGGAAAACACATGTGCAAACTCCAGCTCTTCCTAGGAAGAAGGAACTGACTGCTGATCAGGAAGGACAGCTGAGCACTGAAAAGTCCTCCAGCTGTGTTTAAATTTCAACATCTCAAAGGTGAATTGGGGCAGATAATCATGAGGTGTACATAAGAGACAGATTTTGCGCCTCATTAAAGCATAGAACAGAATACTTCCCAAATGGAAAGAAACATCAGAATTGTTATCTAACCCTCAGAAAAGCCTAATTTTTTTCCAAATATAAAACATAAAACACAACCTGAGGCAAAACTATGGCATGGAAAGTTTTATTCCTAGCTTGGAAAAAATTAACAGCCACTTTAAAAGTAAGGTTAGAAGGAGTTTGACAATGGGAAATATCAAGCTTGTCTATAGATAATACTACTGAGTTTGCTTGCCAAATGCAGAGAGCTCTTACAATACTCCTTGTGACTTCTTCTCTTATATGCATCAAGATGTTTTTTAAATAAAATTAAACTCAAATAAAACAGACATTGTAGTATGACCAGCCCACTTCTGCATAATCTTGTAGTTCCTGGCCAGCTCTGTATGCCCTATGAAAATTCAAAATCCAGTAGATGTATCGATTTAGCAATGAGTAAACAGGAGACAGGTTTTCATTTCTTGAGCTAATCAGTCACTTAATCTAGTTTATTTCTCCAGTGCTAGAAGGGTACTTAGAAGTCTACAACAGTAAAGGAGACCTTCTTTGCAGAGTCTTAGAACACTAGATGCCACTGTCTCATGGCCATTATTCAGGCAGTACATACAGGGCCCTGTAAAAACCTGAGGTTTAGGGCAGGTCTAGTCATTCAGCTTGTGACAAAATGCTGCAAAAGATTCACATTTCAGAAAAAGCTTTCACAAAATGTGAATTGGAAAGCCTTCACAGCGTAAAACCTGCACACCTAAAGAATGCTTGTGGGGAAGAGTGTAATGAACAGGGGATACCTTAAGATAAAGTGGAATGTTACTTAACCAAATCTTAGAGATTGTGCTTTAAAAGAAGATGAAGTAACACTTGAATTTATTTTTTATTATTTCTACACATCTATATTTACATCTAGTCCTCTGCAGGCACAAGTCTAAAATACTGCTGTTTTCTACTACCCAAGCACCCTATAATTCAGCTGGGCATGAAAACAGAAATGTTTTACTGGTGATGACCTACATTTTCTGAAGAAAAATGTCTAAAGAAAATGGTAGGCTAAGACAAATAGTCGTATTTTTTTCTTATCTTTCTAAAAGTTATCATAGTCATCTCTTGCTGAGTCAGCTCAGCTTCTGTGAAAATAAGAACAAAAGGGTAAATTTGTAAATGGTTGCTTTATCAGTGAAACCAACACCAGCACTAGGGTCCTAGATAGAAACTCACCAAAACCAAAGCTTAATGCCTAATTTTACTTTTTGTAGCAACAAATGGAAACATGCAGAAGAAAATCTGCTTGAATCAGTTTATTGACAATATTTGTGAATGACAGCAAAAGGGTTCAAACAGGCAACCTCCACTGTAAATGGAACCCATCAGGGCAGTACAAACCCTCCTAAATGTCAAGTAAAATTATTACAATTTTTTAAACCTCTAAGCCTTCTTGAGGAAGCAAACTCCTCAGCTTCAAATATTACGCATTTTATATTCTGCAGCAATAAAATCTGGAAGATGTCAATATTGACAGAAGTTTTTTCAACTATGTCACCCTAAATGTCCTCAGTATGTTACAGAGCAAATAGTAGTGCAGGTTGTGTTGTAGGAGGGAAATTTTCTTTGGCAATTCTGTTGCCAACAATAGATATAAACTAAATATTGCTTATTACAAATATTTCTTCTAAGACTGTTTCCCAGACTGCCAAAAGATTTATAACATTTTTCCCATTGAGATGGGTTCATGTACAAAAAAAAAAAAATTATGAAAATAATTCAGATGAAAAGGTTTTTTCCTACACCAAATAAATATACATTGCAAAGTTCTTCCATAATCATACAAATATATGTACGAATTTTCCTAGAGGTAGAGACAGTTGACACACGCTGTTCAGCTGAATAGGCAGTCCTAAAGGCATCAGGATGCTTTGTAGAAAGCAAAATAAATGACAACTAAATTAAACTGGCACAATATTAATAAATTCACCTTAAAGGACTTACTACTTTTACCTAGCTCCTGATTAGTGCATTTTCTTTAATATTAATTCCAAATATTTTCCATTCTTCTTCTTTATTAATAGGTGGGCAAATTGAAACATAGACTGTAGAAAGACAATCTGTAAAGTCAATCTGGTTGAGCCTAGACCACACGGCAGATGCAGATTTGGTCCCGGTCTTCTTTATAAATCTGGTTTACTTCTGCCTCCATGGTTGGCCATGACCTGCACTTGCACCATCCCTTTTTTTTTTCTTTGGAAGGAAATATTGTTATAGGATGACAATCTACAGTACACTCCAGTAGGTCCCTGGGCTCCAGGACCTAGAGAGAATACTGAGAATGCTTCCAGAACTCACCAACACCATGGTTAAGGGATAGATACTATCTGCTTTAACAGCTCCATGCTTGTCATCCTTTTCAATTTTGTTGAAATAGAAGATGTTCTTGACTTCTGCCAGGATGAAAAAAACTTTTAAAAAGTCTTAAAATTTCATGACTACAGTGATTTCAGTAACATGAATCAACCCTGCTAATCAAACCCACAACACTTCCACAAGAGAAATTTCCTACCACTAATTTTATTGCTCTTTCTAGTTTCTGTTTCTTTTTCCCTTCAGAAATCTACTCCACCTTTCCATATCTTGCCTGGTTTAACATTTCCTAACATTTCCCAGTAATCTTGTTCCACAATTCACTGGAATGTAACATTTTCCTCTTTATAACAAGTGCCCATGAAATATGAATGCTAAAAATTAGCAAACATTTCAGGCATGTTGACAGATGAACTGTATGTGATATTTGGAATAAACCCAGTGAAATCAGAGCATTTTGCAAAACCAAGTTCTAGTGTATATGTGCTTTGGCTGCTATATAATTTCATTGATTTGCCACTACATGAAGAAATACATACGAACAAGCTGGCCTGTGTATATATACACAGTCCCTGATGAACCTACCTAAGAGGAAAGAGCCTCTTTAGGAAGATGTAATATTTTTTCAAATAGAAGACTATACATAGTTTCAAAGGTGCAATGCTTCATCACCACCAGTGTATTTGGTTTTTCCCTACTATGAAATATTTCTGCTGTGAAAACAAGGATAGCATGATACCATAACACATCTCAGGGTCATGAATTGCACTGCCGACTGTTACTCGACCAACTGTGATGTGAGAGAGCAGAAAAAACAGATCCTTGGACCACATGGCAGCACCCACTTTACACAGAGGTGTAGAACTATGTGAAATGAAGTAAATAGCACTTTTGTACCTTGTAATTCCTCAGTGGAAACTTAACTCTTTGCCTTTTCCAGAGTCTTTTTCATCCCATGCTTTCTGTAACCCCTAGGTACCACAGGCCACTACAGCTCCATCCCTGCCAGACCTAAGTGCACCTGTCTGCAAAGACACCCAGTGAACATGTAATTTTTATCCTGATCTTCTCAATACACGATTTACACGGGAAATTACAAATTCAAGAACATCACCAGGAACATGACAATAAATATCATTTTTTCTTTAGAAACAGTCATATTAATACAAATAAATTTTACATGAATTTTCAACATTGCATGCCAAGAGTAAATGGTCCTTGAAGGAGGATTGCACTCTTCATCATTCTTAGATCTATGTGTAAGTAAAAATAAGAGATATTACTTTATTCAACACAGAAACTTCATTTCAAATGCATACACTTTAAACACAGAGCTTTGAGTTTTCCAATTTGTTCCTATGTCAGAGCATTGAAATAAGGTGACAGGGTCTAATTTCACCAATCTCTGCCTCCACCTCTGTGTCTACTTTTGACTTGCACCATATCTCTAGGACCAGAGGCAAAGTTTGAAATCAGAATCATGCTTGTACTTCTGCCCTTCAACTGCCAAGCTTAGGCTTTTGCTGTTTATCTGTTTCGTAATCCACCAAAATGGCACATTTTAAACCAGAAACCCAACTGACTCAGATCTGTTTTTTGATTGTAGCTCAAATGTTTCCAAACAACATATGTTGGATTTCACACACATTTCTTTTTAAATTCCCTTTTTTTTTTTTTAATCTGAAGGTAGCACTCTCATTGCTTAGGCTGCTCTGAGTGCAAAATAATCACAGATGGAAGTGCAACCTGAGTACACAGTGTCTGTGTTAACTCTTTATGACATGATACACCTGACAGACCTAATATCTACAGCACATTTGCTTACCCCCAAACAAAAGGATGGGTTTACCCTTTGATTGGAATTTCATGAAACTTCTGATGCAGGCAAATGATTCAGTAATCTCTCACAAAAATGCAGACACTGCAAGCACGTTGCACCATATCATTAAATAATATGTTTATTTTGACAGGAGTGAAAGCCAAACTTAAATGAAGTCTTTCTGTTCTTTTGGATGTCTGGATTATTTATGTCAGGTCAAGTCTACAAAGGATAAATTTTCTTAAACTTGAGGGAGTAGCATTAGGGTTGTCCAGTTCTCTGTGCTCTGAAGCATTTGGCATTTGTGAGACAAAATGATTGTGACATCCTCAGCACCTTTTTGGCAGGTGATGACAGTTTTATAGTGACTGAAAACTTAGAAAACTGAAAACTTAGAAAGAAATCCAAAACTTATATAACGATAATCACGCGAGTTAGACTGCTTCTTCCCTTGGTTGCTCTATGGCTGATACCATTTATGGAATCTGTACACTTTTTGTTTTGAGACTAGACAGTTCAGGCTCTCTGTCACCATTACAGGACAGAAACATGGGATTATATTACATGAAAGGTGGTGTTTCAAATCCAGAACTTAAAATTATTTCTAGCCAGTCTTGTGTTGTTTAATTGAATCATGAGAACAAAATCTTTTTTCGGGTGTTTTGGTTTTCCTGTGCTGTAAGGCAACACTTTCCATATTCTTATTTTATACTTACGGCTGCAGGCTGGAAAGAGACACTAAAAAAGTTCATGCCACTGTGTATGTGCCATCAGCTGAACAAAGCATCAGTGAAGCTTTTATTTAAACAAAGAATGATACGAATTATTAGATAGCCTCTCTAGTCCAGAAAACTCTGTCTTAGGTGACTTTTATGTCCTTCACTGGTTTCTTCCTCCTACCTGTTTTGGAATGATAAACAAAAAAGGTAGAGCAGGTCATTCTGATTACTTTTCAGATTCCCAGGCAAACAAGAGCCTCAAACAGTCCCAGCTGCCTTAAACACAACTCACCTGCAGCTCTACCATGTGTTCCAGTGGAACTTTGGATCCTCCTAAAGTAGGCATAGGAGATGCCTTACAGAAAAGGCACTCAAGCTTCACTGCAATCTGTGATTCATTCCCCTCCTGGTCTCACAACGTTCACAGTCATTGAATTAGGGTTGTTGCTGTAGGGCACATTCCCTATAGTATGTGTTTATGGACTGGCTGTCCCTAGTCCCTGGATGTCCCCACGGTTCTCTAAATAAATAATCTTCACACAGAAACGGAGGTTTCCCCAACAGTCATCTCCACCAATTACTCTGAAGTCAAAACTATCCTTATCACAGCAGAAGCACTTCCCCTCCATCATGCTGAAGCATGGTATCAGCTGTTCTCACATGCCTGTCTCCAGTCCTCTGTGAATGACTGCCTTGACCTGTGACTTTACTCTGTGTGCCCACTAACATGGTCTCCCCTTACACAGCGGTTGAAGAGGAGAGACTTCAAAAAGATTAATCACATCTTCTAGCTTCCTGCTAGTCTCAGTTTTACAAAAGAGCTTGCAGAAACAGGAACAACTTTGTGCTTACAGGTTGCCAGGCCTTTTACCACTCAAAAGGAAAAGCCCCACATCAGTGCTCAATGGATGTGAATTAGAATATGTCAGTTCAGCAGCCTCTTCATGCCCATCTCTTAGTTCACTATCATTGCCCTGCCCTGAAGTCTATATATTTTAAATTAATCTTAAAGTCACACCAGTAGGATCTGAGATCAATTTCTACTTCAGTTAAGTATATAACCAGTATAAAAACACAACAGTATGGGGTTGCTGTGGCTCAAATATTTTGTCTCATCTAAAAAACAAGAAAGGCATGAAACACAGACTTTCACCAAAGAAGACAGACAGAATATTCAGAAGTCAAATGCTTAAAGAAATGGAGAAGCTGGCAAACAAAATAGGTCAATGAACTGTACAAATATGTAATAATGCAAAATCTGCTTATGAATAATTTGATACATTTCAATATTTCAATCAAATTTTGAATTTTCTCTGGTGATAACTGAAGTATTGGAATAAAAAATGAGTTAGACTTGTTTATTTTTCTAATGAGATGACATATTAACATTGGTCTAGATATAGGCTACTGAAGAACCCTCAGGTGACCTTGGGCAGTCTGAATCCTCCCACTTGTTTGTGCTTCATCCTTAGGCATCACAAAGGACATGGTTCTCTTACTCAAGGCATCTCTTTTTCTCTGGCTTTCAGGAATTCAGGAACTCATATCTCTTCAGGATGGTATTCAAAACACTATTTTCTACACTTCCCTTACCCCTTTTTTGTTTTGTTTTGATTTGTTTTTCTGCATCCATATGAAAGACTCTTTACAAGTTCTTCACAGTTTATCAGTTACACCTACCCCTTCTCCTTCATTAAACTCTGAGATCAACTGGCTTACAGACCTAGCCCCTGTCACCCATTTACTGAATTTTTATGTAAAAAAGGCTTTTTTTGGTGTTGGAGAATACATCTGAATAGACATGCCAACATTTTTCAAATCTTTATCCCTCATATCTTCTTTTACGCAAGGTCTTCAGGAAAAAAATAAAAGGCTTTTTAAAGGCTGCGTGTCATGACTGTGCTGCTGATTCTGCTCTTGACATATAAATGGTCTTAGTAATTCACACAAACATATAAAGCCTAACCTGTAAATAGAATCCCAAGTTAACTGTCAATCTGAATGGTCAGAAGTTTAAGTCTGAAAAAGAAAACAATTACTTTCTTCAGTGAAAAGTAGTATCAGGTAAAGGTTATGGCTTGAAAGTATATTTTTTTAAAAGAGTATGATGAATAATTTCTTGCTTTACTTATTCCTCTCAGTAACAGTGTTGATGTGATTGTAAGCACAACACTTTTAAGCACAGCTCAAAAATTCATTTTTCATTGATGTTCTACAGCACATCAGAAGGCAGATATGAATATCTATCTCCACTTTCACAGACAAAGAAACCAGAGCTGAGGAGAATCGTTTCCCCTCCAGTCACATGGCAGAACTATGTGAGGGTCAGGAACAGATGCTCTGTCCCCTGAATAGATGTCTTGTCCTCTGCCTGCTGTGTCACGCAGCTTGTCTGAGATATATTTGTATTGCTGCTGTAGAGCATGTGTGTCAGGATGAATGAACACCTTTTAGCTTCAAATACTGAATATTGGATTTTGCCATAAATGTGACATAAAAAAGTCTTTCCAAGCCGAAGGTATATCTGAAGAAATAGAAAAGAAAAATACTTGGTCTTTGGATAGTGGAGACTTGATTTGAATCTGTTATTTTGGGTTTTTTTCAAAGAGGAGAATGCATATTTACTTGGACAAAATCTTTAATTATTTGGTCTGCAAGGCTGAGGTGAAAAGCACTCAGCAATATAATCTGAAATAACTGAGTGAAACCATTGAGAACTTTCAAGTAACCCTTTCTTAACACTAGTGGCTTACTTTCATGCTGAAGCTTTCTGAAGTATTTACCTGGTAGTTTCATAGCACATTTTGGACCAGGTATCCTTTTTAATTCCTTCAAGAAACACTAAACTATTAATGCCTTCACCATAACACAGTCCATATAGGACAAAACTGTGATACAGAGATACTGTCGTTGAGGAACTTTTTTGTTTTACTTTGATTCAGTGTCTCATATCTGCAAGATATATGCCATGCCCTGAACGCCTGGTATTAGAATTAGGTAAAAAAAAACCTAAAGACACTTTTCTTGGCTATGAAACAATCAGTCAGAAAAAAAACTTTGAGGTCTGAATAGATGAAGTGCTTGAAATGGCAACTTGTGTTGTTACTTCTGGAACAAACCTGGGCAGCAGAGAAGACTGGCTGTAAATAAAGGCATTACATAATCCAACAAATAGGGCTGCAGATATCATTACTAGCAGTTGCCATTGAAAGGTTGTCTATAGTGGAGAAGGCAGGGGTAGATTACTGTGGAGCCAGGAGAGTTTAGCATTTGGCAAAAAAGCAAAGGCCTAGTCTTTTAAAGGGGGCAAGCTAGAGGATTTTTAATTTTGAATGCATTTCTGAGTTTAAAATATATTTCCTAATTTTAACTTTTTTTAACAGCACAATTTTAGCTTCAGTGATCATCAAGCTGAAGGTGTCTCAGGACTCAGGCTGAATAACAAACAGAAAGGTTTTCCAGCTAAATATTGTAACTGTATGTTTTAGAAACCACCACACTTTTCACTATCAAACCAGAAAAAAAAAATATTATTGAAGGTAAACAGAATGGCACCTTGCTAAAAGAGCATATGTCTTTCCATTGCTGCCTACAAAAGTTGAGAGATAACATTCCAAATCTTTGTCTTCCTCTTTTGTCTGCAGACCTTCTAGTTTCTCTAGTTGGCCAAAAGTATCAGGCAGAGGCAATGTCCCAAGCTCTGATCTCTTTCTAGCCTTAAGGCCCTGCACCCATCAAGTTCGTATTGAGAAGTATAAATATACAACAATCCCAGAGCAGTAAAAGCTCTAGGAGCTTCTGCTAGAAGCAGACACACAGCTAACACAAGCCCCTAAACCCTCTTTCTGTGTTGCCTGTGTGTGAACATCCCAAAACACCATTGACCCTCAGAAAAATTTTGTTAGCATAACAAGTTTAATATAATAAAAAATCACTAGCTTCAGAAAGGTTCAGCTTATACAGTGTGACAGATTTTTGCCTCTTTTAATGTGTTAACTAGATTAGTCTTGGTTTCTTTGGTTTAGATTAGTCTTGGTTTGGTGCTAAACAGCCATGAGGATATTTAGAAGTGTCCACACACATGAAGACAAGGCTGTCTTTTGTTTAAAACGCCAAGCAAAGCATCTCGGTACAAAAAAACTTCAATCTTGGAAATGAACTTGCTCAGTGTTTCATGTAGACACAAAGCCATCAACAGCAGTAGTGTGGAGTAGAATTTGTACTGGCATTATTTTCTTACCCATGAAGTTTAAACAGATAGCTAAAGACAAGTATTGGATTTGTGCCAGAGTAACGAAACAGTTCAACAGAGAATGGAGAAATATCATGATACTACATAGAGTCTACATCATTCACATCCCCTCATAAGGCAAGTAACCGCATGTGCTTCCCTTGGCCTAATTTAACCCTTATGTTATTTTCCATGATAATACTTTAACATTTCCCTTCATCTTCCTTATGAAATGCTTGAACTCTTTAATAAACCTTTAGTGGGAACTCATGTTAAAAAGCAAATAACAGTGAAGTCAAACTAAAAGTTTATTTATCCAGACAAGTTTTAGGCTATGAATAAAGCACATAATGTAGCATAGAAAGTTTGGTATCTTAAGCATTCACTTGTCTTGGAACATTGTCTTGAGTCACCATTTGAACTTAATCTGAACTTCTAAAGATCATTTTGCTATACATATAGCAAAATGATAACTCTTCCTCATGTACTAAAGAAAGGCAAAACCCAGCTCTGGAGACCCTGAGAGTGTCTAACATATTGACTTATGATATGGATTCTACCCAGCTAGACTGCTTCCTATTCATTTCAGTAATACTAGCTAATTAATGAGCTTTGACAGCACTGAGTTTGTTACATTTTGCCATCATTCTTGTAACAAAAAAAATCATTCTAGCAATGACAAAACCTTGCTATGTATTTGCACCAGACCATGTTATGCTTATTTGTATTTGTTAGAACAAGCAATGCCTGGGAGATGAAATAATGCCACAGTCAAACCACAAGCACACTTTCATTCCAATTTCTTCAATGGAGGCTGGTTAAATCAAGGTAGTTCCTGCCAAAAATATTCCAAGGAATGCTACAAAACATCTGGGGAAGAAAAGCTCTGACTGCAAATACCAAAGTCAGACATAAGCAAAGCAGATGAGTCCACCATGTTTTAAGGAGGACTGGTATGTTAACAGTAAAGTGGGCAAGTTTTCCCATCTTCTGCTGCCTTGACCTTCCCACAGGACCTCTTCTTGTGAGTTAATTCAGCTTGCAGAAAAGCATTTCTGGGAAGTCACAGAATTATGTGGGTTTCCAAATAAGAACTTTTTATTTTCTCTGAGTTGCACATGAAAATTTGCAGTGCTGCATGAATTTGATGAAAAGTATTTTTGAATGTATTAGTAGACAAAGGAGTCTGAAATCACAATAGCTTGTGCTTCTACACAATAAAAACCCTAAATGAGTTGGTGAGATCGGTAGTGAATGCTCTCAAGTCCAGCTTTTCACTTGTTATTGTACAACTGGAAGCAATGTTTGGATTCACAGTGCCAAAAAGATTCAAATATTTTGAATTACAATTAAAACATCTAAAAACTTTTATTTGATTTTTAAAATTTGTATTTATCCATGAGACAAGGCTGTGCTGATAATTATGCCCTTATTGCATGCCAAGATTGCATTTTCCTCCCCAAAATTACATCAGAATAAGTTCACATACACAGAAGGCAGATTTTGGACACACTCCTACAGGACAGTCGTAACGTTTGCGCTATTTTTTCAGGTAAAATACCAAAGCTATGTAACCGTGTAACAACTTGGATTGCCTTCCCAAAAGGAAGGGCACCTCCCATTGCAAGACCAGGATGTAGTCACTTGCTGTTGCTCAGACAACTGTTCCAATAAAAACTGGGATCATGTATGCCTTTGATCAATTTATAAACCATTTATAGGCATGACTAGGTTAACCATTAACCAGCCTGCCACTTGAATTCCATGCAATATGAATGGGTGGAAGAGTCCTTTTCTTTTTTGTTTTATTAATCTTCAGCTTTCTTTTTTTTTCTTTCTTTTTTTTTTCTTTTTTTAATGAAATGATGCCAAAAATCTGTTTGTTTAGCTGGTTGCATGTTTTTTTAAAATTTCACTCAGCAAACATTGCACATGGAAAAAGTATAACATTAAGGATGATTGTAAAAAACCCACCTCATCTGTTTTGTTGCTCTGTCAACATGTCCTGAACTTTCTGTTTAACATGAAAATAAAGCATCTTTATCTGCTAGCATAGCTCCATTCCTCCCACTCTCCCAGGGGCTTATTCTTCAGCTTCCACTTTCAATGTCCAGAGTTAAAGAGAAATAATGGAATCCCTCCTCCCCAGTACAAAAGGCTTCCTCTCTTAGGTGTCTGTTCCCGTTTGCATCAATATTCCAGATGGATAAAAAGTGGAATTCATTCAACATAGTCCATCGAAATACCAGGCTGCTCATCAGAAGAAAGCATATACTGGGTCCATCCAAGATGATCCAAATCTTCCTTCACCCCTTGTTCACTATTAAAATAGAGAATTCGGTAGCAACTATATTTTTATGTTATTAAATCACTTTTCTTTCAGTAGGGTCTGTTTGAGATATTCTGAGTTGTCAGTTTCATCTGGAATCTTTCAACAATACCAAAACTCATTTGTAAGAGACAGGGGGAGGCGACAGGGAACAGAACATGCGGAGCTATTATTCCAACGAGTTTCAAGGACCAGCTGTGACAGGAAAGGAAAGGGTGGGGACAGGATCAGTAAACAGTCTTTCATTTCTCCTGCAAAGCAAAACACAATTAAAAGCAGAAAATAAAGCCGGTGGGAAAGGGGGAGGGGAGGCAAAACAGAAACTGGAGAGGCAATTACTAATAATTTTTTTTTTAAGTATTACTTAGAAAAAACTACAACATAGACATGAAACAGAGTTTAGGTGGAACTGGGAAAGAGAAATGGTAACAATAAACAGACTTCAAAAGATTAATAAAAGCTGGTAAAACAGGTGCCTTACATCCCTTGAAGTAATTATCTCTACAGGGACCATTTGTGTGAGGAGCTATTGTCCCTACCCGGGATGTCTCTCCTAGTTGATTTGCCCAGGCCAGAGAAGAAGAGGGCAGGAGTGCATGTGGACGTGGCTGCTCCATCTCCTTCACCACAGCACCTCCTCAGATGTGTGGCTCAATGCTCCCCAGACGAAAGGATTCAGATGTGTTAGGTGTCTGTGTCCAAGGAGAGGGTGGCCTGAACTGAACTGTCATTGTTCTATAGAGAGTTATGAAATAGAAATATGAGAGGATTGAGAACTGAAGGAGGTCATCAGTGACCTGTGTGGCCTGAATACAGACCACAAGCATCCTCATAGCCTTGATGATGAGCAGCCCATTAGAGGGTTTGCACCCTGTTAGCCCAAGGGACACTCATGCCTTTGCCTGGCTGAAGGTGCCTGACAGAAGAAAGCTGTTCTTTCTGTGAAGGTAAAAGAAGACTCCAGCAAGTACTTACTTATTTTCTCAAACAAATCTTCTAGACTTACTTAACACACAGGAAAAATGTCTGCGATCACCATGGATGAGCCAAGCTTTGCTGCATCCTGTCCTGAAGAACCACTTCAGCAGGAGAAGTGGGAATCGTGTTGCAATTCCTTTCCCTAAAAAGGCTACTCAGGAACAGAGATGTGAACTGGCCTCCAGGTGTTAGGCATCAAGGGAAGTATGAGATTAAAAGAGCAGCTGTTGTTCAGCACACAGCATCATCTGTGTTGGCAATGCTCCAATTTATGGTATCTTGCTAAGAAAAAAAACCAGCTCAGGAGAGGAAAAAAAAAAAAAAAGCTTAGCAAAGGATATTATACAAATGGACATAACACAGAAAATGCAAGACAGATTTGTATTCCCTGTAGTTTCTGTTTTAGTGTCACAAACATTTACATCCTTGATGGATTCCAAGTTAATTTTCTATAGCATCTGCCCAGAGTGGTGACAAAGTCATTTTCTTGATCTCTGTCACTTGGATAGAGCCTTTTGTTTCTAGAAGAGGAGCTACACACTTTGGCCTGGGGAACTGGACACATCAATGGGAAAAAGACCTCCTTACACAAATCAGTGGCTACTTTCAAGTGGTTCTTCATTCCTTACACTAGAATTCTCTCCAGAGAGGAATCTGGTGGGTGACACCAGCTGACCAACCATGCTTCAAGTGCACAGAAATGCACAGCAAATTCCTGTGAGCCTGACAGCTGAACTTGGAGAAACAGCTCATCTCTCCCAGAATTTTCTCTGTCCAAAATCTGTCTGCCAGTAGTCAGCAAGGCTGCTCACAAAATAATGGAATAATTCAAAACTGTGGTTGTTTGAATATTGTGGAAGGCAAGAAATTGGCACTGAGAAACCAGCATAGAGATAAAAATCTCCTTGCCACTTTTGCAGAAGGGAATTAGAAGATGATGTATTTGAATAGAAAACTTGCTAGTCATATCCTTTATAACTCAGTTTCAAGCTCAGTCCTAAGTGCTACCACTCGGAGAAAGAGAAGCCATAGGGAACTGTGATCTGTTCTCACTGCCTGCCTGGAAGCCCATCCATATCACCCTGCTGTCCCTCAGCAGAGCCTAGATACTTTGCTGAAACACCAACGGGTCGTTTTCATCTGTTGACATGATGAGATGGAAAACCTTCATCTGTATAGATTAGATAACATGGTCTTCAATAAAGCATTTTCAAATAATAATTTGTACAAGTCAAGATGAATAAATTTTCCAGATTATTTTACCTGAAGCCACATAAACTTATCACTCTGTCAGTCCTTTTTTATGCTAACCATAACAAAATGAACAGATCATGACAAATATGTTTTGTTCTTTAAAAAAGAGAACTGTATAAGCCCTTCATTGTTCATGTTGAAAAAGAAAGAGAAACAGTTGAAAGAACAGCACTTGGACATTAGTGATGAAGTGACTAGCTAGCTTTTTCTTTCACACAAAACCCAGATAGCCTTAAATGCTAAGAATCATGAGACTAGGGAATGAGAGGCCGTAGATCAGCACTGTGGAAAGGGACCTGTGGGTCCTGGTCAGAGGAAAGTTGATATGAATCAGCAGTGCCCTGGCAGCCAGGAGGGCCAACCCTGTCCTGGGGTACGTCCAGCCCAGCATCACCAGCCGGGCAAGGGAGGGGATTGTGCCACTCTGCTCTGCACTGGGGCAGCCTCACCTCCAGTGCTGGGGGCAGATTTGGGCACCACAATATAAAAAGACATTGAATTATTAGATAGCGTCCAAAGAAGGGCAGTGAGGATGGTGAAGGGTCAAGAGGGGAAGCTGCATGAGGAACAGCTGAGGGCACTTGGTCTGTTCAGCCTGGAGGAGACTGAGGGGAGACCTCACTGCAGTTACAGCTTCCTCATGAGGAGAAGCAGAGGGGCAGGCACTGATCTCTTCAGTCTCCTGACCAACGGCAGGACCTGAGGAAATGGCCTGAAGCTGAGTCAGAGGAGGGCTAGGAAAAAGTTCTTCACCCAGTGGGTGGTTGGGCACTGGAACAGGCTCCCCCGGGAAGTGGTCATGGAAAAGCCTTGACAGAGTTCAAGAGTTTGGACAACACTCACAGGCACATGGTGTGATTCTTGAAGTGCCCTGTGTAGTCTCAGAAGGTGGACTTAATGATCTTGATGGGTTTTTTAAACTCAGCATATTCCATATTTCTGTGGTTCTATGAGATGTGTCAGGAATGACAATTTCTAAGATCTTCATGAATATGAAAGAATTTAGAAATAGTTAACAAGATTACTCACTTATTCTTTTCAAATTAAATGTATTTATCAGTTTTGTTATGAATCCCCTTGTTCCTTTCAGGAAAACAACAACAACAAAAAACAAACAAACAAAAAACTACAGCTGGCTAAATAATACATCAGTAGAAAGAACTATCTTATTTTTTCCGAGAACAGCTTCCTATGAAGTTGTACTACAGAATCTTCTTTTACAGCCATAGACCAATGTTAAGGCACTGTTATTTCCTTTCTGATTGCTCTAATTGTCAGTTTTAGCTGACCTTAGGAAACACTAACCTCAGTTAAAACTCTCGAATCAATTACTCTGTTGGTTGCATGAGTTGTTGGAACCTGAACTCAGCTCTGGAGTATAGAGACTTGTAAACAAGTGTGGGACAAAGCTCTAAATTTAAATTTAGGAAATAAATTGGACAGAAGCACATGAAGTGCAGAGCTAACCAAGAGCTAGCCACACTGCATGTGTGTCTTCTGAAACTTTAACTGTCCTAATGCTGTGTATTTTGCAAATGCTTCTTCCACATTATGTGTCACAGACAGCTAAGTAACATTAAACTGTAATTGAAAACGAATTTGGTTTGTTTAGTCTACAGAAGAGAAGACCTGATAAGAGTCTATAAGTACAGAAAAAGCTGCTGCAAAGAGCAAAGGAATAATCTCTTCTTCATGTCCTTGGAAAGAGGACAAGAAGAAATACACTCAAATTACAGCTACAGAATTTCAGGTTAGATATCAGAAAACCCCCTTTATCTTCAAGAATCACTAGGCGTGGGAACAGATTGCCTTGGGTGATTGTGCAATCTCTGTCACTGTGAGCTTCTGAGGAGGAATTAGACAAATGTTTGCCGAGGTGGCAGAGTTGAATTCTTGAGGCTGAGTATAGACTACATAACCTCCACAAACCTCTGCCAACTCTATTTTCTATGTTTTTTTCCTTTACTCTTCTCACTTATATAAGGGAATTCTGCATATTTATAGAAACTCAGCAGTTCCATAAATTTGAAATCTATATTTATTCACAAATTTTCAGAGAGAGGAGTAAAAGAAAGAAAGCTTTTAACAGCATGTAAAGAATCAGAAATAATAGGCATGAAATTAATGTTCATAACACCACCACAGAAACTCCTAATGTAACAACGCAATAAATATTCTTCATGAAAACTTCTCTCAACTCAAAAGCAGTAAAGGCATCAAAACCTGTGGCTTCATATCATATAAATACAGCTCTCCCCGATAAAGCATATTTTCTGTAGTCCACACTTTTTTTTCTAGACAAAACTCAAAAGTTCGTAATGAGGAAAGAAACAAATGTGCTACAAGTATCCAGATCAGATGACTGACTTGCAAACAACCTCCTCTTCCCCCCCCTCCCCCCCCCCCCCCCCCAGCCATGGAAAAGTATCTATAAGGCTAAAACTAAGGGGTATAAGCATAAGATAACTTTTAAAAAAACCCACATTCCTGATTTTTCAGACTAAGACCTTATAGACAGAAAAACTAATACAAAGTCCTCTGACGCAAAATTTCAGCAATAAGATAATAAAAGCAGTCCTTTACTTGCTCATTTTGAAGTCCTTTCTAAGTAAACAATGAAACCATTTTTCTTTTTCCTCAAACAGTCCCCAGACAGTATTACTGCCACATTTGTATCAGCAGCATCATAGTATTAAGGATTTTTTTCATAGAAACATCATTTCACACTGATCTGTGGCAACAAAAAAGTTTTATTCATTTTTGTGTTTGTTTCCAAAGCCTATGCATCCAAAACCAATTTTTGTAAAGTCTATCCCTAAACCAAGGGCAATGCATGCATATGCAACCTAATACCTTTTATCTGAGGATCTGAATCAACTTCCTTTGACTCCAAGCTTGCTCTTGACATAAATGAGGGCAAATATGGTCCCAAATTGGTTATTCAAAGCACCAGACAATGGCAGTTTAAAAAGAACAAGGACTGCATTATAAGAGTAAACATTTGGTATGATTCAAATCTTATGCAATATAGAAATGAGCTTCAGGCAAGATTGCTTTTGATGCCTTAGCCAGTCATCCCCATAGTGTGACTTGTCATAAAACTTCTTGCAGAATACTATAAAGAAGGGGAAGGAAAGAGAACACTCAGCTAATGGCTACACACCACAGTGCTCACACCATGTGAAAATAAAATGTAGGAAAATTTAATAAGCCGTATATTAAATTATACACCTGCTACATTAAGATTTTTCATATTATCCTCAACTTCTTGACATTAGAACTTTCTCTTTTACAAAAAAAAAAAAAAAAAAATCTGCTTAAGAGGAATTTGGTTTCATTTCCAAAATCAAAATAAAGTCTATCCTTAGGAAACATATTTAGTTCAAGTCCTCTGTTCCAGCATTCCTAGAAATCTACCCAGCTTCCTTCCTCAGTGCTCTGAATGCAGCTGCGTATCCAAGTTTCCTTACTTCTCATTTCACTAGAGCTGTAGGCAAAAATGACAGTATGCAACTTTTTAAGATTGCATTCATTAGCATTAAGATGCTTATATACCTTGCTTTGTAGCTATTTAGTGCTGTTATAACCCTCCTCTTTTCTCACCCTTCTACATTTTTTTTAAACTTTGGTCCCTACCTTCTAATTTAAAAATATTTCTTTATTTACATATGCAGGGGTGTAGCTCAGTTTTTGTATCTGAGAATAAGTGATTACCACAAGAACTGCAGTGAAAATCAGTTCAGTTTGTGGGAAAATATAAAAAGTTTTGCTCATCTTCTTTGTGAGCCAATATATTCCCTAAGTGTCTTGTTGGTTGGGTAAGAGTCCTTTATGCATTTGGCTGCATTTTCTAACCTTTAGGGCTTTGATACTGTTGTCTGTACTTTTGCCAATATTTTAAAACAATAAAAACCACTAGAACATCCAAAAACTAAATCAAAACACGTTAATGAAATTTGCAAACTCTGCCTGTCCTGTGCTTTGTGCCATAAGAGTCTAGTAACTATGCAAGTTTTAATATATAATCTAAAACATACAACTCTGACATTAAATAAGGAAAAAAATGTTTACAATGTTTTCAATGAAGTGTGGATGGACTTGCATTCCCTGAACATAATTAGACAAATAGGACAGCCTTAGTGTGGTTGCAGAGGCACAGTCCTGGCTGATGTCAGCTGGAAAAGTATTAGAATAATCACTATAAACTGCACTGGATGAAATTTTATCACCAGGAAGAATATTGTCAAGAAAATAAACTCTATGGTCAAAGAATATATTTTACACTGGAATCCATATAAAACCAGTATAAGAACATCCATAGGAATTCAGAGAATAATGTGTGTGAAACTGACTGACCCCACTTGTAAGCAGAAATGGCACATCTATATTTGGAAGAGAGATAACACAACAAAAAAAAATGAAAAATTATGTTGATATGATCAATTCTTATCTGCTTGCTACAATTCTGTATGCCAGGTGAGCTACCAGTACTCCCTGACAGGATGCAAGTGAGCTTCTATGTTTGACACAGTATTCTTCTGACATAGAATTCTAATGCTTCTTGAGGGTGCTATTCTTCAACCCTCTTTTAAAATGTGAGAGCATCAGCTACTGAGGAACTGCCATATTCCAGCCTCCCAACACTGCCTCTTTCTCTGATGGGTAAAGCAATCCCTAAATATGTACATACATATGCACAAAGATATGGAGTTTATATCTCTTGGGGAAGAGATTTTGAAATTTAATTGCAAGATGTAATTTTACTGCTATAAACACCCACCAGTTTTCCCAAAACTTGCCTTGGAACTGTGGCACATTGTTTTCAGGAATAAAAAAAAAAAAAAAAAAAAAAAAAAAAAAAAAAAAAAAAGAATGATCATTGAGCTTATTTTACATTTCCTAAAAGCAGTTACATGTTATCCTTAGCTGGATAGTGATGAGGAGGCAGTATGCAGTATGTTCTGGCTGATTTATAAAAGAAGTTGGGTAGTTGAAAATAGACTATTATATGCCACTTTCCCACCAAATTAGTGAAAGAATCCATGGGGAAACTTTTATGGAAAACAACTTTTCTCTGATTAATTTAATTCTACAAGGTGGTGTCATTAGATATTTCTGACTGATGTTTTTTTATTCTCTTGTTACTTTCCAGTAGCTGTGAACTTGAAGAGAATAGGTCTCCTCTCTGTCTATACAAAGCCAATGGTCTTACCAAGAAATGAAAGATATTTCTTTCTCTCAAGAAATGAAGATATTTTTCTCCTGACAAGGCGATTTCACAAGTGGTCTCATAACCATCTCTTCCATGTTAATGGCTAAGAGATTCTGATATTTACTGGTCCCAGAAGAAAATCAACATTGAATTCACCGTTCTTCCCAGGATGTAATTGTTGCAGTTATAAAGTAAAATCATCCTGTCCTATGGGGATTCCTTTGTGTCAAGGATATACTATTCATCATCATATTCCAGTTCACAATGCCTAGAATAATGAGAGGGTTGTGCTGAATGCAGTCTGGCACAGCTGTGTTTTTCATAGCATGACACCAAAGATATGTGCTGCATAACCACATGGGATAATGTGGGAGGAATGTCCTAGATGGAAGGAGTCAGTCTTGACATGGGCTGAATCCAGGAACAGACCCTGGAACAAATTATCATGTCAAATTGTTTTAAGGTCTTTTTAGAAGGAAATTGCTGGCTCAGTACAGTGCATAGCAGAAAACAGCTAATTGCTAATGTGGGTACACATGCACCCAACCTCATCTTCAGTAGCACCAAATTTTTTACCACATTTGAGCAGCATCAAGAGAATAAAAACTCTTTTTTATTCATATTCTCCAGATTTGAAATGATTCAGAGATTTTGTCTAATATTGCAATCAGAGTGGCTCGACAGAGGAGCAAAACCTCTGCTTTGCTATAAAAATGACGAGGCCTACAGTAATTTTGGCTGTTTACAGATGAGCACCCAGAAACCAAGACCAACTGAGGAGGAATCTCTGCCCTTCACAAAAAGGGAAATCACGGCAGGACTTAACACTCTTCAGGTGAAATACTATTCAATGTGGAAGAAAAGTGTGTGTTCCTTGGGCTTTGATGGTACTGAGAGATTTGGTCTTTGACAGGGACTCATCTCCAGAGAGCAGGGTGTTATGGATCATGGGTCCCATCCTCTCAGTACCCTGTCTCCTTCAGCTGCTGAATTATGAACCAGCTGAGAAATTTTTAGCTTAGTCATCTCATTCCTGCAGATAATAATCAAACCCAGAGGTCACAAATGCATGGGAGGATCTCTTCTCCTGGCATGCCAGACTGGCCAGCGACTGCTGACAGAGCTGTAAGTGCTATGTTATGTACTGTGGGCAAGAAAAACCAAGCAAATCCAAATAGGTCAGCAGCACAGGCAGGGAAGCCTGAACTTTACACTAGATCCCCAGAGGAGGGCCACAAAAATGATCAGAGGGATGGAGCAGCTCTCCCAAGAAGAGCTGCACTTGTTCAGTCTAGAGAAATGAAGGCTCTGGTGAGACCCAGTAGAAGTCTTCTGGTACTTGAAAGGAGCCTACGAGAAAGATAGAGAGGGACTTTTTATAATGACATGTAGTGATAGGACAAGGGAGAATGACTTAAAATTAACAGTAGGCTTAGATTATAAATTAGGACAAAATTCTTTACTCTGAGAGTCGTGGGACACTGGCACAGGTTGTCCAGAGAAGTTGTGGATGCCCCTTCCCTGCAAGTGTTCAAGTCCAGGGTGGATGAGCTTTTGAACAACCTGATCTGGTGGAAGGTGTCATGCTCATGGCAGGGGTTTTGAACTAGATGATTTTTAAAATCCCCTTCAACCCAAACCAGTCTATGATTCTGTTATTAAATGATTTTCTCCTTACACTCCTTCACAGCATTCTGCGGCTCTAAAAGGACTAAGCAGATTTTTGCCAATGGACTGTTCTCAAGGTTTGCATTTAGCCACATTTCTTCTTTATCCTACACTTCTCAGCTCAAGTTTTTCAGTCTTTGACTTTGGGGTGTGAAGACTCGCCGGCGAAGACTCACTGTCCATGTTATAGACTCATGACTGTGTATCCACAACATGAGAACACTCAGGATTCGGTGTCTCAGAGACTTTCTGACACTTCCTCTCTCCAGATGGAAAAATGCACCCAGAATTACAAAGAACATTTCCAGAGCATGGGATTCACTCCATCCCACCAGCTCCCCTCTGGGATGCTCACAGATTCAGTAGATGACTTCTTTACGCACCTGAAATACCACCCTCCAAGCACCTTTCTCCTGAATCCATACTTGACTCTTGTGCTCTTCCCCTTTGATAAAGACACTTACCAACCCTCGCTGATCATCCCTGTGGGGCTTGACTCTGTTTATATTCTCTTCTCCTAACACTCAACTTCCATGTCAGCCTTCAGCCCACTGCTCCAGTCCTGCAACCCCGTGATTGCTGAGGCCTCAGCCAGCTCATTGCCCCAGGGTGATTCCTGGTCAGTTGTTGCCTCTCAGGATTTAATTACCACTTTGCCAAGCAGGTCTAATCAAGCCACCCTGGATTGACAGAGAAGTATTTATGACATAGCAATTTTCATAGCAGTAACTCCATAATAAGTTCATTATCTGAGTTTACTGAGTTCATTAAACCAACATACTGGCCACATTTCAATTAAGCTGTTAAGGATTGTTTCGTTTTACAGGCTGGATTTTTATTCACTATCATTTGATTATGGTGGCATCTCTTCTTTTGAATTTTTTGCACCTTAAAACTATGGATTGGTAATTTAATATAACTGCATTAAATTGTATAACAGCTCATGTCAGTAACTAGTTTAATTTTAGGAATTAATGTATATAGTGTATAGTTTCAAGTCAGACAGTCACTTCAGGTTTAGTAAGAACGATTTCCCATGTCTGGAAACTCCCTGAACACTATTTTTATAGACACAGGAACCAAATCTGTGTCTCAGGGATACTTGCTTTCCATTTCATCTTATCTTAATGGTACAGGTGATTATCTAATATTAGAAGATATATGCTGAGCTGCATTTTCTTCCAAATACATCTCCTAGTTATAAAAATAAAAGGGACTCTGCTTCTCTTCAAATTATACATTACCTCCATCAACTGTGTGAAATTTTGTGATTTGTTTATTAACTAAGATTGCAGGTGAAATGCTATATATATTTTAAGAAACAGTATGGGAAGTTGCCACACGAAATTGGTTTATCTGTTGTAGAGAGTCAGGCATATTTGTTGAGGTTCCTCCTCTGAGCAAAGCCATGACTTATTCTTTGATCTATTCTCTTCCAGGTAATAAGTGTATATTATGGATTTCATATAAAATAATTATTATGATTCTGGATGGAATGAAGTAAATTATGTCTGCTAGCTAACAGACTTTGTTCTAATTTTGATGGTGGAGATGGAGAATACTGAGATAAAGAGATGTACCATGAAAAATTACTGCTTAGGTTTTTAATTTTTTTTTAATCTTTATTTTAATTTTACTTTTACTTTATTTTTAGTAGCAATTGGCAGGAAACAAACCCCTAGTCTGTCTGTTTAGCTTCAGGGGCTATGCAGTTTAGTTTTTACTCTGTTTTATTCTGGTAGATGTCCTATCAGCATTCGTTACCAGACCATCCTGATTTGGGAGTAAAATCTACAGCATCCCAAGTCAAACTCTGTATTCCAGATGTTGATATTTTATCTTGGCAAACTATCTGGTCATTAAGCCTACAGGCAGGCACACAGGGTTGAGGTAATATGACCAGTGAACAAATTTTCCTCAGAACAGCTGAGCTATTATTTACAGATGCGCTTTGGGCTTTTTTTGATCTCAAATAGTCAAAATCTTTTCTTGTAGAAAGAAAAACACAAGAATATTTAGTATGCTTCTGGTGCTGTTGCTTGTTTTTTCCCTTCTTTTTGGAAATATAGACTGAGGAAAAAAACCCAAACTAATGGTATGGTTTTGGATTCAGAATTAAAACAACTGTGAGACACTATGGGCATGGTTTGTGCTTGTAATTTGTGGCTATTTAGAAAATAAAATTTTTGCTTGAAAAGGCTGACAACAACTACATTACATTTAGTTAAAGAACCAGATGTACCTACTTCTTAATTAAATGCTTAGACTGACATTCTTTTAAATGGAAAACACATGGTCTTCGTAATTCCAATATATCCACATCAGGGCCTCTTTCAGTGTTCAGTCAGGTCCTGATGGAACAGTGAATAACAGAAAATTTTGTCATCAGTAAAAGAGGTCAGATTAAAAGGAGTTCACTTGTAACAGTGTTCTACATGACTATCTATTATAAGAAGCCACATGCAGCTGCTCAGGATCCTGGGCAGCACATAGCATACTCCAGAGGTCCGTAAGCTCCGTGGTCCCTCTGAGGTCATCATGTGGCTGTCCTGCTAGAAAGGAGGAGACTGAACCCCAGCCACCCAGTCTGAACTGAACTGACCCCAGACGCAGTTTCCCAGAGCAGCACCCTGTGGAGACGCAGCTGACAAACCCTTCTCATCCACCGGCTGCTTGGGTCTCTCTAAAATGAACAGTAGAAATCTTTTCAAATTTCAAAATCTTCAGTGAAAAAGAGAAAGAGAAAAAGGGAAAAAAAAAAGAAGAAGAAGAAGAAGAAGGAGAAAAAGGAGAAAAAGGAGAAAAAGGAAAAGAAAAAGAAAAAGAAAAAGAAAAAGAAAAAGAAAAAGAAAAAGAAAAAGAAAAAGAAAAAGAAAAAGAAAAAGAAAAAGAAAAAGAAAAAGAAAAAGAAAAAGAAAGCATATTTGCCATTACAATAAAATGTCCTTGTATAGATACTGCTTTCAGCTAGGGATAAGATAGCCTGTGAGATGTTTAGTGTCCCCTCTGGCCTCACCTCAGCGTATTCATCTACTACACATAGCTTTTGCATTCTGTCCCCCAAATTCAACTTTCTTCCTCTCAAAGTCAGTGCTGATACTGTCTCTGGTATTGGTGGATGAGGACTGTATCTTTCCTCACTCTCATTTAAGTATAGGAGGATGCAGGAACCCACGGACCTACAGAGGAAAAATTCACTCCCAGCAGAAAAGCACTCACTACTGCACTACATCTTCAAAAAAAAAAGTGAAAAATAATGAGCCACAAATTTTAAAAAGCTTCAAATTAAGATTTTCATCTTGTAGCTCTACAACATATCTAAGTAAAACATCATCAGTTCTTATGTATGTGGGAAATTATACACTGCTCAAACATGTTTGTTGCACAGTGTAAGAAAGACATATTTTGACTCAAAGCACAGCACTGCAACTGAACTCATTCACAGTACAGGTTAAAGATAGGCCATTTCTCATCAACTGTGCCATTCTGAAAAACAGCTGATGTTCTTTGTGACTGAGATCATCAAGACATTTCTGAATCAACTTCAGCAATGTTTCTGTGAGCAAAGTGTTGGCTGCAGTAGATGCACTGGTGATTATAAAAAGCCAGACCCTGAACCTTCATTACATCTTTGGGGCCTCTCTTTGGGGTTGAAATATATGAAGATTCTCAGTGATGCTGAAAATATTCCTGGGTGAGAGAAACTGAATAATTGGTTACAGTCAGGAAAACACACTTAGAATTTCATTGAGTATCTTGGTTCACGTGCATTTGCTCATATTGTCATAGGCATTTTTCCCGGAAAGCTCAGGCATCCTAACTCTCTGCAAGTCCAGTTTTTCTGATGGATTTGCTCCCAGAATAAGCTGTAGTTTTCAGATGGTTCGATGGAAAATTTCCTGTGAACCTGCTCTCTTCATACTGAAGCATCTGGCCCATAAAGACTTTTCAACAGATCATTTTTCAGGACCTCTCTTTTCTCTTAGAGCTGAAAAAAACTGTTTTTCATTTTATCTGCCTTGCCTCCTAGTTTAGGCCTGTTTTGGATTCTCACTGCAGACTTCACTGTGCCCTGTACCAAATGTAAACCAATATAAATTTTATTGAAGGAATTCAATACATCACAAGCCAATTTTATTGGACAGGAAACATTTGTCTATCAATATAAGTATAGTTTCAAATTTCACAATGTTCTAGTACAAATATTTTGTTTGGAAAAAAATCAGTTAATCTTGGAAACTATTGCAGTGATATCTCTTCAATTAGAAAGAAGTTACAGGACCGTATTTCCTGGTTCATTCCGTTGAAATGCAAATGCTACACAGAATGCTCATTCTGCTGATTTAGCAGTACTATGAAAGTACTGCTTGTGATCTCTATAGATCCACAGAAACAAATTCAGTTTTAAATTCAATACCCTCAAATGCTAATACAATTTATACACACCAAATGAGATGGTGAAATTTTCACGGCATTTCCTCCAACCCTGTACACACAAAACAAATTTCTCTTAATTGAAGGAGGTTCTTGACTCATCTGCTCCCCACAGTGTTTTTCTTCTTCCTCATTACACATCATGTTATTCAGAGCCATGATTGTTATTATTTCAAATAGTCAGATCTGAGTACTTGTGAATGCAATTTGAAATATGAGGCTCAAATGCCATAGATGTTAAAAATCACAATGCGTGTTGCCATTTGAGAAAGATGTTCTTCAAGCAGAGAACAGCCCAGCTTCCACCTCATCTGCAGGATCATTCTGCAGTGAAAATCCTGACAAGAACTCATGCTAGCACAAGCTTCCCTTCTAATATGCCTTTGTATTTGCTTCTAAGAATAATGAAAATGTAGCAAAATCATAAAAATTAGTCAGATAAATGGAAATTAGACCCTTCAGACTCCCACTGCAGTCAATCTAATAAACTGACAAGCAAAATTAATTTTACTGCATGACACACAAATGTCCTTTGATGGCAAAATGCAGATGCCAAACAGTTTTCAAAGACACTTGAATGCTCTCAGTCTTTCCCATCAACCCTCAGAAGGCCACCCACAGCACCATCTTTTTCTTAACATAGGGAAACCATAACGTAGAGAATGCCTAACCTCAAATACCACTACAAATCACAACCTCATAAGCAGTTTGCACTCATATTTTATAACTTTCTACAAATGATTTTCTATAGGAAACCTGTTAGGTACCTGAAAGGGACTTTTGTTGTTGTTGCTGTTGCTCCTTAGGAGGGGGGAAGACTTTAGTACTGCTTGATCATATAGGACTAGATATAGCTTGGAATATTATCTGCCATCTTACCCAAACAGTTTCTAGACCTGATAATCTAAATCTCTGCTTGTCACCAAATATTTGCCTTCCATTTCTAAAATACTTCTAGATATACTTCAGTCATCTAATCAGTCGGCTGATTATTCCATGCCCTATGATTCAGGTGACTTGATCAGATATCAAGAATGAATAACTGAGAATAGGGAGGACTCAGTGAGCAACTGATAAGAAGAATATTGTTGAACCTAATCAGTGACATGTTGTGATGATTGCATCTGTATGTGTGATAAACTTACAATTGTTTCTGAGTATAAACAACTGTAAAGAACTATAATTTGTAATACAAACTGGGTTCAGGTGCAATGCACGCTGAACTGCAAAATGTATATAAGAATATATGAAAAGATAGACCCTATATTTGAAGCATGGGTATGAACTATTTCTAGCAGTGAAACCTTTTTTATTATTATTATTTTAATTAGGGATAACTGTATTTTTCTGGAAGGTACTACTTCCTGGCTTACCAAAAACAATAAGGTGTTTCTTAAACTGACAACAGTTTAATAAAATCTCTGTGTCTGGCTGTACATCAGCAGGGCTTCAGACAACATCAAACCTTTTTTCCATTCAAGACTGCTGAGAAAATCAGTCATTTTTGTCTTTTTTCCCTTAGAATCAGAAAGGCACGTGAGCAAAACTATCTCTCTCTTTAATTCTAAGCCTTCACACATGAGGAAAAAGCATGATACATTCCCTACCTTTACTGCCAATGATTCGAAGGTTAAAAATGGCTGCACAACTAATTAGCATGAACTAATTCTGTGACTTTTTTTTCCAGGCAGACCAGGTTTCCCATGCTTTCTTGATTGTTCACTGTCCATTCCGTAGAATTAGCATGACACTGAGGACACATTAGAAAAATTATAGAACCTCTAGTTCTGCATAAAAACAAAATTACATTTGCTGATCATGGCCAGCACTATAGTTTCACTATTTAGATGAACTCATTCATGCAAGAGTGAACGGACTTCAGTTCAAGAGTCACAAAACAAAATAAAAAATGCCATCAGCTAGCAATGCTGAAGCAGTCAGACACAAAAAATGACTCTGTATTTTGTTCCTTTAGCTTTCTTTTGTAAAATTTTACCTCTTTTATTTTTTTTTTTATTTTATTGCTTCTTGTCTTCTTCTTGCATCAAAGTTGGCTTATAGCATGCAGAGTCTAAGGAAAAAGATTTCAAAGGACAACCAATGTTAACAAAAGCACCCAGGAGAAATTTAAAGTACTTGAGGACTTAAAATGAGCACTTTCAACCCTTGCCTGTGAGAGGAAGAAGAGTTGTCAGCAGAAAAGTGACAACATAAATCATACAGTATTTTTTTAGTCTGCCTTTTTTACTATGATTCAGGTTTAAAATAACTGGGGAGAATATTGAAATTATGGCCAGAATGTTCTAAAAACTTTCCTTTACCATATTGCAGGCTATTGTCAAAAAGCATGGTAGTGTAGTGCCTTAATCTATCTCTCATATTTGAGTATGCAGAAAATGAATGAGTAGGAAGGAATGGAGAAAAAAAATGTCAATAAGGATTTATCCAAATTCTGCAGCTGACTCTATGCTGAACTTAACATTCCTGGTATGGGACGCACACAAGCCTGAACACTACTGTGAAATTTAAGAGTAAAATCTATTCTACACTTGAAAGTGTTGCTGGTTGCCTCTTTGCACGAGTGTTTCTGTCTAGGATCTTCTCACTCTGAACCCACGAGCAGTCAGTTGATCAGGACCAACTCCTTGTATATTCAACTAATTCAGATTTCAACTAGTTAGCAGCAGAAATGTTTGGTCAGAAATGCATGGGCTATCTACCAAGGAAACAGAGTGGGCACTTTGAACCATTTGAAAAAATATTTCATTGAATGTGATAGGGAGTTTAATGAGCAGTACACACTTGCGGACCTTCTCTTTTTCCTCAGTGAGGCTGCACAAAAGTACCAGCTGTACATATTCTCCAAGTGCCCCCAGACCATTTGCAAGCTTGCTTTAGCACATGAAGAATCTGAAGCTGAAGAAAGCCTTCAAGCCCAGCCAGCACAACTCTTGAGAATGTTTTTTAGCAGAAGATCTAACACCAATGTAGAATTACAACAGGCTCCAGGAATTTCTGTAAAACTGATGGTTCTGCTTTTCTTCTGTAGCAGTTTACAACTGGTGGGCACAGCAATTAGCCACAGCAGAAGCCATGGTCTGTGAGAAATCCTATACAAAGCCCCGGGCAAGCAGAATATGATGAAGGATGGAAAGATTCTTTTTCCCAACATTTAGTTTGGTGACAAATTGGAGGATAAGCATATTTTGCATGCATCAAAAATTGCATGAAATACAAAATTCTTGCTGGGATATGATCTCATGATAGCTTCCCCTGCTTTAACTAGAGAGATCAAAATTTTAAATATGGCTTTTAATCACCTCTTAATTAGAATAAGAACAGTTTAAATTAAAATACAGTATTCTAACTTCATGATGGTGCATCAAGTTATTATTTTAAGTTATCAATAAAGTGCTATCTTCCTTTCACAATACAGTAGGCAAAAAGTAGATATAATTTTTGCCCCAGACAGTCTATTTACTTTCAGTGCCTTGGGTCTTCCTGGACCTAGGTTTCCACAGTCTTGTACCCACACTTTTTTTATTTGCTACAATATACTTACATTCATTTCTAAAGGAATTATAAAATAAACATGAAATTTTGGGAGGAAAAAAAAAAAAAAAACAACCCAAACTAAACTGGTAACTTTCCTGTAGAAATTCAAAATTATCCATTACAAAATTCATTCTTTGCTGTTCTTTTGTCACATGTCCAAAAGGCATCCAGGACAACATTTTCCAAGATGTTCATGTGACTGAGGGATCTAAGGCTCATTGATTTAGAGTCCTTTGAATGCATCTTTCCTATTTAGAATGAATTCAGTTCTTAAAAGTTGATGAACTCTCTCAGTCCTCAAAGATCTCATGAATGCTCAATGAATCCTCAATGCTTTATTAATCCTGCACCCAACTCAGAAGCTTGAGACACTTATATCAATACTTCAGAATATATTTAGAAGTCAGGTTTAAACACTTCTCTTGAAAAATTTTGGCCGACATAGTCAAATAATTATTCTACAGATGAAAAATAAAACATGCTAAGAGCCATCCAAAGAACAACTAATCTCATGCACTGACTCACTAATAACATGCCAAGACTTCAGAAAAACCAAATAAAAAATATAACAAATTTTACAGGGATTTATTAGGTCACAGAGACCATCTACCTGCAAATCAAGGACTATTCATTACTGCCAGGTCATCCTTACTGTGAACTATCTATCTTTGGCTGCCTCAGAAGATTTTGCTGTCACCCATCCTAGAATGGCCACCCTCTTTCTAATATGTGTTAAAATTACAATCTGGCACATAAGTATATTGTACTGTTTTGGAGTAAACAAAAAGATGTTGTTTTCCCATTAAAAGAGAATGAATATACTACACTTGGTACATTCAACAATTATAAATTTTAATTTTGGAATTAAATTCTTTGATACTGGAAACTACCTTCCTTTGACATAAACCTGTTTGTTTACCTCTCAGCTGTAGCCTGACATTTGTGTTTAAATATGGCCCAGCATTTACCATTATTATGGTTTCAAAAGGCACACAATTTCTAGTTACATGTGTCCCACTTGGACTGGTCTGTAATAAAGCTAGAAAACATTGAAGGGGAAGAGATTTTTTATTTAACTTTTGGCAGCAGTCCTTTTAAACATTGTGACTCAGAGCACTGGGGGATCAATAAAAACACATTTATTTCTCCAGTTCCTTAAAATGAATTCTTATTCTACTTTGTGCATTTCCTGTTTGCAAGAGGATGGGAAGAGATTCCTAGGCAGTAATAGAAAAATATCCTAAAATTTTTCAAAAACGACTCATAGTTATAGATTGACAAAACTCAAGTTTTTATGGCATTTTCAACACCTCTACAGAGACAACTGTTTGAATTCATCGAGTGTAGTCAAAGTGATGTAGAGTTTTAACTAATTACTCATAAATCATCATATACGCCTGAGAAATATAGAAAGTTATTTTGCACAACAGGAAAAAATAAGAAACCAACAAACATATCAGCAAGAAAATAATAGCTAAATTGCTGGCTATTGTAATCTTCCTGAAGTTCTGGGTTTCCAGGTTCATATTTCACTCTAACGTGATGTTTTATTCCAAATTTTTTATGTTGGAATATCGAAAGTGAGAAATAAGATTTCCAGGCACTGTGTTGTTACAATGAAATAGGGCAGTAAGAGGCATTCCTGTCCACAGAAATCTGCTGTGAAACAAAACTGTATATTTTAACTTTTCCTCCATAAAATTCTGTATCAAGTAGTTTCTGAAGATATATCCTTATTCTAATGAAAAAAAAATTCTTCAAATGAAATGAAAGGCAAACTGTCCTTGAGCCAGAACTGCAGTGCAGAGGTGTTGGGATATGCCCTCAGGAATTGACCATGGTTGGCACTAGAGCATAACTTCATTTGACGTGCAGGTTGAATCAATTTACACACAAGTATGAATGTCATAACCCGGCATCCCACTGGATAGTAGAGTGGATAAATTTTTTGATATAAGAATAATTTCCAAGTCTGTAGAAGTAAGTGTGACAGTGGAGTTTTTCAGATTATTTCCTGATAAAGCCTTTAACAGTAAGTCCAGAGCACTGAATTACAGAAATTCTCAAATCTAAACAAAAGAGAGTTGAACAAGTATATTATAACGAACTATTGATTTGCTTTTCTCTTCTGCCCATGAAACAGCCTTAGGAAGACTAATCCATAATCTGACCTACTTTGTTCTAGATGTTTAAATATTTTTTTTTTTGTGCATATGCAAATGCTTAAATTTTAATTAACAACAGTGAGTCCATTGGGTGTTCAATATTTGGCAGTCTAGATCTTAAGATTAACTGAGATAAGAATAAGATATGTAACATGTTTTCCTTCACCTGGCTGAAAAAGACTACAGACTCTTCCAAACAAATTAGATGATTAAAGTTCGTTCACTTAGCATGCCAAATATTTGTGGACACTAAAGACAGAGACAGTTGAAGGAAACTACCATAAAAGTATTATTTGAATATTTTTTCTTCATTCATCCAGCCTTAATTACAATGGCAAAGAAGTAGAAAAAGTACTGCTGTTAAGACCTTATGAATGTAAGAAATATTCACTATACAAATACACTAAACTCCATTCTGTCAGACTGGATAGCCACTATATAAAATCAGCATGACGAATACATGGATCTCTGCAAAATTTGCATAACAAGCACACAAGACACAACCAAAAAGAAGAGCTAGCTGTAAGTCATTGTAGACAAGGAATTAAGAGATATCAGCTCTATAGGGAGGCAGAAACTGGTCTGAGATTCAGGCAAGGTTGAAGAAGCTGAGGATAGATCAGTTCCAGAGTTTAAGCTGCTGTAACTAGAAACGAAATCTGTCCCAGCACTCTGTGGAAGGATGCCAAGAAAATTCTTGGCATCTTGAGTTAAAGCTGTAGGTGGTTAACAGGAAAGTTAAGGTCAAATAAGGAGACCCTTAGTTGGCTGTGATTCCATCAGATAAGACAGCCCACCAGGCAAACAAGAGTCAGACTTCAAGATTTAAAGGGCTACTCTTCACAGGAGTTAAAGACTCTGTCAACCAAAATGCTACATTTCCTGAATAACATGGGCTTCTCCAAATACTGACATTTAATCATTCTTTATTAATGTGCCAGGCTATTGAATTGAAACAGTGTTCCCATCATAAACTGAATTTTCTTTCATTCCCACTGCGCCAGGAACATATAATATATATCACATGGGTGAACCTTGAAAGAGGAGTGTTTATTTAAATTGTATCTTCCTCTTAGTTTGAGTTTGTTTGCATTTTGCAGATGAGCAATGAGATTGAGTTGCTGAGAATATGTTGGTGGGCCGGGCAAGGGCCACCTCAAAGGAAATAAATCAGTTGCACAGATAAATGAGCTCTTGTGAATCTTTTCCCCAGGTGTTCTACAATATATAATCTGGGTCCTCATTTTGTCATTAAAAGAAGGGGGAAAAATATCTAGTTCATATAACTAACTGAAAATCTCACCAAAAAAAGCAAGAATTTGAAAACTTCACATATATCTGCAAGTCAAATTAAAAGCCTAGGCTTTCCCAGGGTCCTGTAAACCTGTGTAAAAATCACAGACTTCATGGCTGAATTTGGTTCAAGTGGACAGTATGACACTGTTAATTTTCATAGCTATTTCATGAGTTAATTCTGCCCAAACACATATCTAGGGAAAAGATGACATGGTATTAAATTACCGTCCTACATAGTGTATTCTGGCTGGCAGTCATCAAGACTTTGGAGAAGGGAATATACTGTTATTATTTTCCTTTCACAGATGCCAGAGCCTGGATTACTGGCTTCTATTCAGCTGCTTTTTTGTTACTCCCATTAAGCACCTTGCCCAAGAATGCTTTGGATTACTACCAGCTTTGGGATGATAAGAGCTTAGCCTCTACTGAGTGATTTGCTTTCTCTATGTATTGAAATCACTGAAGACAGAGTCCTTAAGAGTATTCATCTCAGGGATGAGGATTTCTGTGGGCAAAGTAATTTGGACAGAGTCACCTACATGCCATGCATATAAAAATGCAATATTCATTGCCTGCATAAAGAGGAAGCTACACCACCTGATGTTTGATCCTTTCTCATCTATGTACATAACCTCATCCAGAAGCAGTCTGAGCTCTGTATACATCAAGTCTCATCCTGCAATACAAATCCAACACATCCATCTGTATGCCATGCCAGACTAAGAGGAAGCTACTGAAGCAGCTCACTGGAGCTGGGGAAAGTGGCACAGAAATTACAGTGCTTTCTGAGATGTATAAACCAGCCAGCATTCCCATGTCTTTGCTTGTTGTGATGAATCATCTGTCTACTCTCTCTACCCACTTCAACAAAGCCTGTCCCAAGCATTTAAGAATGCCAATAATCAAATACATCAAGCATCACACTCTATCCATAATTTCAGACTATTAAACAGAGGCCTGCAAACCCTCCAGGCTAATAGTTGTTCTACTTGCTAACAAATTCTGGCTTTTAGATGAAGCAGTGAGGTGGCTGTGCAGTTCTGAATTAAAAACCAGTTTGCATCTTCTGATCTTGGAGCATGAATATGGCTAGCACATGATAGTCAGCCCTGACACCAGAGATAGGCCCATTCTCTGCAGATAAAACATTCTTTGTATCACCAATTATACTTTTTTTTTGAAACATAATGAAGAGATCATTTCAGGAAGTTATAATACTGTCACATGCTAATGCTTCCTCTTCACAGAAGACAAAGCACAGAGTCCAACTGCTGCACTCTGCAATGAGGCCCAGATTTTTATCTGCCAAGAAAATATAATTTTTATTATGGAATCACTTCATTCTGAAAACTGTATTTTCCTATAAAAGACTATGCAGGCAATAGATATTGCTACAATCTCTGATAAATGATTGCTTTAGGAGAGAGGATTTGATGGGTCTTCTGATTCTACAGTTTTATCAGTACTCATTCTGGCTGTCATACCAGAAGGACTCTTTATTTAATGTGATTATAATTCAAAAGAACATTTATCTACAGATGTGATATTTTGGTTAAAATTTTAACAGTTTGAAAAGGGAATTAAATATTCATTAGGAAGGATCACTAGAACAAGAAGATCACAAATAAAGGTAAAATATATGAGAAAAGAGAAAATCAATACTGACACATGAACATTTTATACATATATATATATATATATATATATATATATATATATATATGAGATTATATACAGAAAAATCTACTATTTCAGGTAACATTTGAATAATACATAATATTTGGATAGAAAGGTAGTTTTATCTTTTGCCTGACCTATAGAACTGCACAAAGCAGACCTTTCAGTGCTAAATATTTGATCATTTCTGTAAGTATTAACACCATTTAAAATATTTCTAAATACAGGAGCAAAACATGATTTTTTTCTCAGTAAGAAACAATTTTAAACTGTCTTCTATAAATCTGTCAAGAGCTGTCAATCAGTTAAAAATATATTTAAAAATCCAGTTTAAAAAATCCACAAATATAGGCTCAAAAAACTTTTTATCAGCTTTGATCTTCAAAAAAGCCACAGTGAACAATGCAAGTTTTTGCTTTCCAGTGGAAAGGAAGCTTTTCTATGATATTTGAAAAATATCCTTCTGCGATCATTAAGTTTTTCTCTAATCTAGCTAGGCAAGGCAAGCTCCTCCAGGAAAGACTGGATTCTGAGCCTGAGTGAACTCTGAAACATTCTCTTTCTAAAGATAAACATACACTCCATAAACTTTTCATTGTTCTAAACATCTGTTTGGACTTATACATAGCTTTTCAGCCAAGCCCTGCAATAGGGAGGTTGACTGAGTACGTGTATCTCGTCTTACCTCATGCAAGCAACAAAACATTACTTCTGTAGTCAGTATGATGTATCATAACTAATCTTGTGCAGAAAAAACAAGCAATCTAAAAACTAATAATAGCTTGTCTACTGTCCTGTTTGCCCATCTTAGATTGATACAGATATAGCTATAGATACATAAAGGGAGTCCAGCCATGCTGCATCTGAAAGCAGGTGGATCATAGAATCACAGAATCACAGAATGTGTAGGTTGGAAAAAACCTTCAAGATCATCAAGTCCAACCCAGCCCTAATCATCCCCTACATTTCTTTTGAATGAGCTCCTTAGCCAATGAATTAGAGTCTCCATTGTTTTTTCCATCTCAGTGGGGGGAAAAAAAGAAAAATCAGGACAAGTAGAACTGCAACAAATAGACCTAAGAAAAATATTATCCAAGAATGTCTTTTCGGGGAAAATGTAAGTACTTCCAGTGAAGAACACTCAGCTATGTTTGAGGCCATATGACAGAAGACTGCTTTTGCCACTGACCCAGGACTGTTCACCCATTAGACTTTAGACTGCTGGTTATCTACAGGCTGTTTTTAAAAGCTCTGCAAATGGTGATCAAGAAATACAAGACTGTCATAAAACAGTCTTTGATTCTCATTTCAGGAACTCTGCAGCTTCAAAACAGCCACCTTCTGTTACAGAGCAAGACAGCTCCTAGCTTTGCTTTCTTAAGTTTGTAAGAAAGGTGCATGAATGAGCCCATCCTTCAAGAGTCTAACACAATATCTAGATTGGACATATATGTAATTCACAGCAGATCCCAAGTTACCAGACCATCAATCATCTATTTCAAAGCAAATGTAACCTGGGCATTGCCTCAAAATGTATGTTCCAAGATTTGATACAACTTGTTCAAATTTCCCCTTGGCATTTCTAGGAAAATAAACAGCTCATCACAGTATTTTCTGTGGATCATAATCTGAAAATGTCAACCTTTCTGCAAGGTTCAAGAGCATTGTTCAGCTCTGTACTCAGAGCCACCAAGTCTTGATAGATTATCTAATAGTTAGATCAAGAGCCCCACAATTCCAAGATCTTGAGACTTGAGGACTTGAGAAAGCCAAAAATTGGAGTTCTAAAGTAGATGAGACAAGGCAGAACAGGTTATGGTGATGTGAACATGAAAAAGGAAATGAAACATAAGGAAAACAAACCGCACATGTTTGACATCACAAGACAACGAAAAGTGAAAACCTTTTATTATTTGTTTAGTTAATAATGATTCATTGAATTATATGGTTTACAAGGACCTGATCAGATAACATGGCTTAACCATGATTTTTATAACCGTGGGATGAAAAGCAATAGGACAGTAGGAAACACATATTTGGTCTAAGTTTTGTAAAGTTGACAAGCAGGCCCATTGGTTACAGTATTTCTGTTCTGACCTTGAATTAGCTCCATGACTGATGGGGCTGAAAATTATCTTATTTCAAAGTTCATAATAACTGAGCGCATGAAAATGCTGAGCCTGTCTGTAAAGCAAAAAATTGAAAGCCATTTGAGGACCAAAAGTGAGGCTTGTCACATTGCAGTCATGTGCTCCCAAGGAATGAACAAAAAGTGTAAATTTAACCTAGTTAAAGATGTTACAATTTCAGTGTTGGATATAGGATGGAGCAAAGCAAAAACCTCTGACAGAACATGTACAATTTATTCGACGCTGTGACCCACCCTTGGATTAACTTTTTAGCTTTGTATTGTTGGCAGTATCTCAGCCAGAAATTTTGGTCCTGAGAAATGTAAAATAAAACTGTAATTGCTGGAACAAA
The DNA here is from genome assembly GCF_029207755.1 of Chamaea fasciata. Lineage (NCBI taxonomy): Eukaryota > Metazoa > Chordata > Aves > Passeriformes > Sylviidae > Chamaea > Chamaea fasciata. Next base: position 80,727,430 of record NW_027094088.1, on the reverse strand, counting down.
ATATATTTTCTAGCCCTGAGACCACAAAGCAGAACAAGGCCAAGACACAGAACACTGAGTGCCAAACTAACGTGCAGCTGAGTGCAGTTCCTTCATGATTTTTATTTTAAGTTCTGCTTTTCATTTGGGAATGGCTACTTCTGTCCCTCACATAAATAAATAAATAAACAAACAAATAAACAAACAAACAAATAAATAAATAAATAAACGCCAACACTTAGGTAAAACCACTAGCAGCTCAACGGTCAATCTTCCTGGTTTATCCATAAAGACTCTGGAATGAATGCAAAGTATAGGATTTAACGGATTTTTTTGTGTACCTGGATATTATTTCCGAGTTTTTTGGCTAGTATATGAACCTTCCTCACTGTCTCATACTGTAGAGAAAAGTTTATCAATTTTAAATTTAGTCATTCCAGGACATCTACAGAGAGGGGTCTTCCTTAATACGCTTTTGAATTCAAAAAGAATTTTTAAAAAGCAATTGAGTGCATGGGGAGTGCATTGGAGGAGTGCAAGGGGGTGTTTTTTGCAAGGTCTTTTTGTTGCTTTCTTTTTCTTGGTTATTTTGAGTTTTCATTTCTATGTAAGACACAGCCATAGAGAACAAATAATAAAAGCAGATTAACTCAGGAGATTTACTATATAATCAGATACTCTGAGTAGGGGAGACAGAAATGTTTTATTTAGGGAATATAAGGTTCTTTTATTTGTGTATTTGAAGCATTACACTCAAAACAAACAGGAATTTCCTTGCTGAATTTTTCTGTCACTCTATGAATTTCATCCAACTACTGGCCTATCAAATATTCACCTCTTCAAAAAGTTAATCCTCCTGGAATTCTTAAATTCCACATGGAAAAAGGCCAAATGTCAGTGTGCTGACTGCAATACAGAGGCAAATTTTTCTACTTTACAACTTCCTTTTTCAAGATCTCCAGGGAAAAGACTTAAGAAGCTTGGTTTCGTGTGCTCTGATAACAAAACAACAGAAAATGTTTCACCTTTTTATCTTACTGACTGTCTCAGAGAGTGAAGGTCCCAATAGCATAACTGAAATATCCATTTTTTGTTTAGGACGGAGTTCAGTGGACAACTTGCCACAAGATAATGATTTTTCTTAAAAATACTTTTTCCTTAAAAGTTATTGTCTCTAAAAAAATTCACAATCTTCAAAACTATATGCAAAAATTATTTTCAAACTAAATTTTTTTCTGGCTTCTAAAAATATTTACACTCTGAAATGTGACCTTTTTCCATTGGAAAAAGAGGTCACATGGTACTGCATGAGTCACATACCTGAAGCCTGTGCCCTTTTCAACGTGAGCCCTCAACCATCATAAATACAACTTTGGCTTTCTAAGCTTGTGATAGTTGCTTGACCTTTGCTAGATCTGTAAAAATTCTTGCCAGTTAATTTTATTTTTAGCAAAAGCTCTAAAACAAATGAAGAGTGGCAGAAATGCTGCCAAAGTGAATATATTTCATACCATGAAGAGATATTCACATGGTGTTTCCTGCAAATATTTTCCTGATGTTATAATGTCCTGATACAGAGTCTTTCTATTTGCCTTGAACATCTGGCTGGTGCATTCTTCATGTACTTGGATTGGTGCTCCAGCTTGGTACCACGACCTTGCCACACCACTGCTCCTTTGGTTCAGGAAGAGTAGTTTTTGTTCCCATACACAGACTCAATTCAAGCAATGTGTGCTCTCCTACAGAGAGGTCACCCCTCTCTGCACTCATGTCTAGCAGGTGCAGATGGCACAGGTATACTGGCAGTCAGTCCCCAGGGCAGACCTGGCAAGGACTGGAGAAAAGCATTTGCAGTGGGAAGCCTTCAACTGTGTCTGCCTTTCCCACTGCAAAAAAGCTTCCAACTAAAACTTGCCCTCTTCAGAGTACACTAGAGGAGCCATCATTTTCTGGGCTGTCTAGAACTGCCAAAAATGTCCTAGAGGATCTTCTGTGTGAGACTAGGTGCTGTAAACAGGTGCAGTGGACACTTTAATTTCCCCTTAGCCAGCCTCAGACATCATTCGTCACCTTCCATTTTTAATGCTGGTTTAGCTATTTTCATCAATGAGTAGAGAAGAAATCAAATTCCTCATATTGAAATACATGAAAATATGTATTTACATTTCTATTTCAGGAGACTTGAGAAAATAACACAGAAACAGGGGCTTTTATGGTCTCTGATGTGAAACCAGATATTATATTTCTGTATAATAGCACCTGAAAAATCTTAATTCATCATATTTTCCAATTTCCTCCATCTTTCACTACTTTTATGATGGCTTTCTAAACCCATAGGTACCTCTGCTTTTTTTTGTATATGCTGTGCATGAGAGACAAACTATGCAGCTGATATTAATACATAATGAATACTATATTTTATTAACGGAATTAATGTAATCACTAGAAAACTGAAAGATCAGCTGGTACAGTGCAGTTAACCCAGGGAATACAGCTACAAGAGGAGTATAACCAAATGGCCTTGCATTTGTCAGCTATAAAGTTCACTACAGATCTCACAATAAACATTTGCTTGAAACACAGCCAAGTGAAGATGTGTTTCATTCCTCTGGGATCCAGAAAGCTACCAGCTGTTTCCTACAAAGTGCTCTGCTGTATCCAACAGCAACACTGAAGGTCCATATATTCAGTATCTTTTCTCCAAGAGTTGCTGGCAGCAGATGTGTACAGAACAGAACAAGAACAGATCCCACATTAAAGGGTTCTTCCTGTGTTGTAATCCCCTGTTTCCAGCTATCAGTGGAAGTGTCTGACATGAAGCTTGCATCTAATGGCTGCATGGAATAGTCACAAATGGACTTAATCTTCACTAATCTATCAAGATCCTTTCCAGCTCTCTCTATGTTTTTGGACTCCAAAATGTCCCATGAGGATTCTTAGAATTTAATATGCATCATAAAGATTTCTTTTGTTTTCCTTTAAACCTGCTGCACGAAAGCTTCACTGAGGCCTACTAGTTTTCTCTGGCCCCAAAAACAATGACTGATCACTCCTTGCTCACATTCTTTACATCATTTGTGATTTAACTGAACATACTCCTCCCCAACTCGGCTATTTATGTAACTCTAATTTAATTTGCTTTTATATGCTTGTTTTCTACCCTTCAATACAGAAAGATTGTTCTTCTCTTCTAGATAATTCTTTCACTTTGATTTTTATCACAGGATGTAGCAGAAGAACTCAGTCCAAGAGAGGTGAAGGGAACAATTTCAGTGTCAGAATGACTCTTGTAAAATTTCCCATAGTATCCATCCCAAAAATATGTCAGACTTTATTCCAACGCCCTCACATCACTTCCCTAGGAATTAAAAACCACACCCTTTAAAATAAGAAGTTAGTGGAGAAAGATTAGCTTTTGCTTGGGATATCCAAGAAGGTCTGCATTATGCTAGGAGTTGGAGAGAAAAATTTCTATGCCCAGGCTCTCTTTTAGGACTTTACTCCTGGAAAGTCCTAAATGTCCTGTAGCTGATTCTGTCTTCCAATTCAGGAGTAGCACTGTGAGCCTGAGTGGAACAGGAATGCTGTGTATGGGATTTACACAGTTGGAAATCAAATTATTAATCTTAATGATAACTCATGTCTTGTGGTGTAAAATATGAGCACAAGAAAAACAGAATAACAAGAAATACAGGCATGGAAAATGTCAGAGATTTGCTTTCTAAAGCATATTTTCCACTGTGTGTCTGAATGGATGAAGGCTTGCTCACCTGGCTTGGCAAATTGTTTCAAGCCATTTACAGGGCAGAACAAAGCAACCCAAGTTTTTCTCCTAATGACTCAGCTAATTCACTCTCTCTTAAGCCCTGCCTGATGCTCTTAGGTGTGTTAAGGGCAAAGGCAACTCTATTGGCCTTTTCAGCATTCCAGCATCTCATACTTCATTTCCTGGCATCAAATGCGCCAATCTTTACATATTTTGGTATCTTCAAACTTTCTCTAAGAGTCCCCCTTCACACACCCATTCCAAGCCACTTACTTTTGTTCAGTGATGCAGTTCCTCATCGCCAGGCCACAAGAAATTGAAGTCAGCACATCAGGCCCACCACTTCCCACATGAGAAACAGAGTATGGGCAGGCCAGTACCATCAAGGCTTCTTGGGACCTGGACTATATTGCAAAGTCATATTTAGAGCATAACTTTCTTCAGCTTCTTCATTTATTTGGGGTATGCTCTTTTCTACATTTCCCCTTCACACTAAAGCTTAAATTAAGTTCATTCAAGTTTTCCCCTAGGAATGCTAGAACTGTATTTAAATAAGTAAATGTCTTACATTATTTACTATAGACATTATCAAGATAAATCAAATTGAGAATATTATTTTCTCTTTTTTTTTTTTGTATAACATATTCAAGTATTACACTGAAGGAAGTATCTGAAATTCTATAATTTATTTAGGAGAGGCAGAAAAATCTTAATTAATTTAATAATAATTATTAGTGTTGCCCAGATTTGAGCTGAGGGGTGGGCAGAATAACATCAATAAACAGTCATGAAAAAGTTAGCATTTTCTCAGCATCAAATATGTCTAAAATCACGGTCTGCATTTTACCCTATTTTCTATAAACTGATTTCTCCTATTGTGTTCTTTTCCTTTTTATATCTGTTGCCTTATAGTTCCTGAGGGAAGAAAAAAAAAAAAAAACCACCCACCCTCCACAGTCAAACCTTAGTCAATAAAAGAATATCTAACTGTATACATAAGGGTACAGTGAACACATTCCCCACCTCTACTAGACTGCCATTTGGGAAACTTATAGCCAAGCTCTTGGCCTAGAGCACGGTTCATCTGGCCTTCTCTTCCCCTATGTACCAACCTGATGGAAACATATAAGTTATTGTTTAGATCTACTACAGGACAGCAAGAGCTCAAGACTGATCCTTGTAGCCAGAGAGCAGTTATCTGCTGTGTCAGGAAGGTGCAGGTTGCTTTACTACTACAACAGAGAGAAGCATCAGACAGAGATTTCTCATCAAAAGGACCACAAGTGCTGTGAAAGAAGTGAAACAGCTGCCCTAAGAAATTACATTTGAGAGGGTGAGCGAAATCTGCATGGATCCATAAAGATGGCAAGAGGCAGCTGAAGCTTAATAAAAAAGACATTCAGGGCTTAACCAAACCCAGGCTTGACATTATTTGGCTGACTACCCCAGTGTTCCTGCTTTGGGTCACTTGAAGAGTGGTGTCAGAGTTAGAGGCTCCAGGAAGCATATGGGACGTGACCACAGCATCAACCAGCATTTTAAAGAAAGAGAGAAGTTGATGTTTAGGCTTGTGTTTGTGAGGATTCTATGCTTTTGGCGTTTTTTTCTCAAAGCAAAAAAAAAGAAGAGAGGAAAAGGAGAGGAACAGTTTCAGCAGAAATGGCAGAGTAAAAAAAAAAAAGAAGAAAATGGTTTGGTTTATGGTGGCTTAGTGCCTGTGCTTCTGAATAACACGGCATCTGCCTCTGATGGACGAAAAGAAGTAGAGCAGGTTATTAAATTTCTTTATTTAATATGCACCACTAATTCACATGGGCAGTCTGTTGAATCTAACAGAAGGTATGGCTGCTTCATCATCAATAGAAGGTGATATATGAAGCTCTGAAAGAATTATTAGAGGACATTCAACAGAAATGGTGAGAAGAATAGGAATGATTATCCAAAAGAATAATAAAAAGAGATATTTTATTGTAAAAGAGAACGAATAATATTATATCAAAAACATAGAATCATCAATCTTGAAAAAAAAACCATCCTAAGGTCAGGGAAAAGGTCCATTTTAACATGAGACTGGACTAGAATTTACTCAAGTTGCTAAGAAAATGCCTTGTGTCATAGATCTGCTAAGAAATGTTTGTGTGTAAATAAGAGAGTTCTTAGCTCACTTAAGCTTTCATCCTGCTTACAAAACAGAACCATAAAAGCCACAGCGAGATCCAGGATATTTTTCCTTCTTTATCTTTACGTATTTACATAAATAATGAAATTGTGTATCGTGAATACCCCATTTCAGTGTCACTTAACCAGGGAACTGGCAGTGTTAGCATTCAAGTAGCAGGATGCGCTACATTTATATGCAAACATGTGTGAGGAAGGACATTATCTCAGAGGGAAAAGTTTACAAATATAGTCTGCTCACCACAGCTGAAAGAGTTTGGACTGAGATGAGAGTGAAAATAGTGAAAAACAATAGTCATAAGGAACTGCTATGCATCTCCAGGGCAGGATTAGAAGGCAGAACAGGAAGCATTTATGCATGAAAAAAGGAGAGCTGTAAAAAAGCACACACATTGATCATGAGGATTTCAATTATGCTGACATTTACTGGAACACAAGTGACAAGCAAAAGCATGTTCTAAAACCTCTCAAGGCTGCTGCCATATGGAACTTTTTGCTAAGTCAACCAAAGGCATCTTCTAATCAAAGCTAAATTCTAGGCTCTCTCTGTGAGGTGGCATGAGAAACTGTCCAAGCCAGCTCCAGATGAATGAACTCACTGACCAGAAGAACTACAGGTTGCAGCCCAAAAAAAGCAAACTGAGATTGTTATCCATCAGCTTTAGCAGCACCTATATTTTCAGCAGTTTTCATAGATTTGCTTGCAACTGGTGCCCACACTTGGCCTATTTCTCAGGGCAGTAAAATGTGTGGGGAAAAAAATGCGATAAAGAGCAAGAGCACTTCAAAATATTTTCTGTTAACTATCTAGGCAGATATTTCAAAATCCATCAGGTCAGGGTGGTTTGTTGAAAAAAGTGTCAATTAAATGATGGCTTCACTTATCCTTGCCAAATTCATCAAAGGAGCTGAATATCCTCAATTTAGAGCAGGTATGAGATGACCTCTAAGAAAGGAAAAAAAAAAAAGAAAAAAACTTGTTGAGTGGTGAGTGTTCCCAGAAAACACAGAATTGGTTTTTCAGAGTAGTAGTGATTGACCTTGTTCCTGTAAGGATTTTCTACCTTTCTTGGTCCTGACAGATAATTCTGCAGCTCTGATTGACAATCTTCATTGCTTTATTCAATGAGTGATTCTCACTTTAAAACCAAAACAAACATAGAGCTCTCCATATTTCATTGCAATGATGTTATTGACCCTACTAAGCAGGATCAAGTCAAAACTTGGTTTGGAGGAAAAAAAAAAAAAAGAAAATTTTTCATGTTTCAGGTTTATACCTACACAATTAATAGAAGCAAATAAATCTCTTTTTATATAGCCCTTAAATCTCAGTTTACAGCTAACTCTGTTCCATTTGTCTTTCTCTGTATTTTCCTTCTCTATGGCAACAGGGCACAGGACTAATTTATATAGGCAAATGTATTTACATATTTTAAAATATTTATCACGGGGAAAGTGAGGCCCACCTTCAAAAAAACTGCACCAAGGGCAGTACTGAGTGCAGGGGGATGTGGTTTGTTTTTATGTAATTCCCAAAGGCATAATTGGTGTTGAGGGAAGAGGACATTCTGTGGAGCCCAAAGAAAAACCAAGGTGATTCATTTATTTCATGCAATCTGATTCCTAGACAGAAAGGAGAAGAAGAGAGTGTAAGCAAGCATATGCCTCCTTCCAAATAACTCTGGCTACCTGGATGCTGAAAAAGGCAAGAGGTTAATTTTATCACTTAAGAAAACTAAGCAAAGTTTAGTTTTATGCAAAGAGGGTCACTAAGAGGTTCAAGTAAGAAAACACTAAGTATAGATGATACTGAGATCCTGTCTTAATGGCAATAATATGAATAATTTGACTTAAGCCGTGTATTCCATCTCATTGAAGAAACACCACTTGTTCTTTTCTAAACTTTGGAAAAAACTCTTTGCCAAAAATCCCATCTTTAAGTATCTCTGGCTATCATTTATTTTAGAAAGATGGAATGGACAAACACGTATCTATATCTATATCTATATCATCTATATCTATATCTATATCTATCTATATCTATATCTAAATCTATCTATATCTATATACAAACATACACAGGCATATATATATGTACCTGCATGCCAATCAATAAACATATGAACAAACACTTATGAATAAACATCGCATAACACAGACATGAAGGAATTCAGAAAAATACAGATTCCTGTACTAAGAAAATGCTGTTCATCAAAGTAAGCTAATGATACAGGGCTATAGGTCAAAATAGGCAAGAGAATAAATTGCTCCCCAAGCTCAAGTTTGTATTGGAAAAAGGAGTCATTACAAGATAGATACAGAAATAAAAATTGGTTGAACATTTTTAAGGGATGGTGGAGAGCAATCTGACCCAAAGATGCACATCAGTGTGAAAACTAGGCAGGTGTTTCAGACCTCTTTACAACCACAATAAATAACCCATTTCCTAGACTGGAGCAGGGATAAGCAAAGGTGAGACCCACAAGATGTGTGGGCACACATGCAAATGCTTCAAATGGGGCTGGTTCCACAAAGATAAGGAGATATATTTTTATGGCTAAATATTTTTTAAGACCAGATGGGTCAGCTGGAGGGAATCTAAGATTCATTAAATGGCTGGACAAATGATTTCAGAGTTACTGATATTCCAGTGTAATGAGTCTGGAACACAGCAAAAATTCAGGAAGAATAGAAACTATAAATCTTTTCAAAAAGGTCACATGGCACCAGCCCCAGTGTGATGGTGGAACAGATGATATAAGATGGTATTAACAACTAACAAAACAAAACTAGCAGATTTGAAAGACAATCAGTACCAATCATTATAATTTAACGGAAAAATGATCACAGTAAAAGCAAACCAGATTTCACTTTTTGAGTGAAAATTACATGCTTGATTAATAAAGGCATCTGTACATCTTATATTTAGACTTTTGGAAATAAAAACCATTTGCCTTACTAAACAGAAACATCTCATCAGGCATATAGATTAACAAATAAGTTAAATATTTATTAAAAAAACCCCTCATTGATTAGAAAATGAAACATAGTGGCATTTCTCAAGGACGTCTAGCATTCAACATTATCAACAATGATTTGATACTACAAATTACATACTGATAATGAAATTCATGAAATGACTGAGAAAACATAAAATGACACCAGGATTTAAATCATCATATGTAATATTAGGATTTTGATCCAGAGAAACACATCTATATATCACAGAACCATTGAACTCTGATTGCAGGCGTGTCTGAAGGTTATCTACTCCAGCGTTCTATCCAAAGCACAGAAATCTCTTGCATGAGGTCAAGTCAGCTGTAGTTTTGTGTGGCTAGTCCATGCCCTGCAAGGACAGAACCTGTTCCAATGTTGCTTGATCCTCCAAAGGAAAGTCTCCTTCCTAATTTCTTAACTAACAAACATTCCAAAATGCAGATTTTGGCCTCTTTATACCTTCTGCTGTCGATGAAAAGAACTTGGCTCCATCATCTTTGTAGTTGCCTGCAATTATCTCCAGGTACTTGTTAGACCTCACTTTACTTACTGGCTTCCTCCTGCCAGGTTAAGGATTCCCAACTCCACCAGCTTCTCCAGGCAGGTCCCATGCCTGATGCCTCACACCATTTAGTAGCCTGCTGATGTCAGTCAATCTCTGGACAGCTTTTTCAAATAGGAGACCCAAAACTGGAAGAAAACTTCCAGTACCACTGGTGCTGAGCGAGGAAAAAGATGACTTGTCTCAACCAACTGGCTTTACTTCTACTCATCAGGGCCATGAGAGCACTGTGAATCACAGCTCTCCCTGCCCAGACTTTATTTTATAATTGTTTTGCCTCCAGTATGGAAATGTGTGCTTTGCATTGAAATTTGTAACCTTCCTGTTGACGCAGTCCTTAGGATTTTCTTGACCAAAGTTTTGCCACTCACTAGTCAACCCTCCACACTTAATGCTGTGTTTAAACTTTCATGTTCTCTTCACAGTTTCTGAGATTTTTTATCCTCCAAACTGTTGATATAGTTATTCAATAATAAAGGCTTCTTGATGCTGGATACATAGTATTTATCCACTCATTACTAGACATCAAGTCATCACACGCCTAAAAGAGTCCAGTCATACTGTCCATAAGTTGCCTTCTAAATGAGAATGTTGAGAGGGTGGTATCAAAAGCTTTACTGAAGCAGAGTTTCATCTATTGCTCACTGGTCTTCCACATTGAAAATCATTTAATCATATGAGATTCCCATGCTGGTCAAACATGTTTTTCCCTCGGTAAAACAGGTAGATAATTTCTGACTTCTTATTCTTTGTATGCTTGAAAATTAATTCCAGGAGGACACACATCATTATATTTCATTTTTTTTCCAGTCATCACAAACCTCCCTTAGTTGCATTATTTTTTATAGATAACAGGAAACCACCTAGCAGTCACAGGAGCAGGTGGTAAACCCATGAGTGAACTATGTCATAGACCACAAAGGATATAGCTGTAGTCAGAACTTTGAGAAAAAATAATAAAGCCTGATTTCTCTTACTGAAGCTAGAAAGACAGCAGTGAGAAAGAAGAAAGAAAATATGACGCTATTTGTATATGGGATATTTTTTAAAGTATGCTGGATTATGCTAGGTGTTTCTGATACCCCTGTTCTAATGGGAATTTTTGAATACTGCCTAATGCAATAGAGAACAATAAAAATGACTGGGAGAGGGAGAAAATACCTTTCAGTCAGAGTTTTACTGTTTAGTTCATTTTAAAGATGATGTAGGGAATTCTATGCTCTGTAAAGACAGTACCCACGGGCTTTAGGGAGGGAGAGTTGGGGTTATTAACGTCTCTAAATTTCTGTGAAAGGTGTAAAAACAGCTACTGCATTATAACAATTAGTCCAGTCTACAGCACTCAGCTCAAGATATATAGTAACTGGGTTAAATATGAGGCATCCACAGATCAGGAAAGATGTCAGAATGGCTCCTTTTGCTATTTTTCTCTATGAATCTTGAATTTTATGGTGGTACTAAAATTATTCGGAGACTGTTAAACATAATACAGCCAGTAAATCTTTATCAGAATATCAAGTGTAAATCTTCTGATACTTCTTTCAGAATATCTGATAATACAGAACAGAAAACCAAATGAAATGTAAAAGAGAGGATCTCTTCCCATGATAAAATAAAAGCTCAGTTTTTCACATGGTAAGGCACTAGCACTATGACCAAAACACCGAAGAGCTTAATGTAATAGACTTTTGTAGCTTAATGTAATAGTTTTTAAAAAAAGACCTTATGCCTTCATGCCAATGTGCAACTGTAGCTGTATAAAATAGGCTTTGTTGCATTAGGGAAGTAAAAATAATTTGGAAAATCACTAACTTGTTTATGTAATAAGGGTTAGGACTAGGTATCAATATATCCCGGTCAAGGAGATACCCGCTCTCAGCAGAGTATAGAAAGCTCTTAAAATATTAATTAATCCTTATTTGAATAGCGGATCCCACTCCAAGTTTTCAAAAAATACCCAGAATAAGTTCTTTTGTTAGCAATAGAAAACTAAGCATGTTTCTGTGGAGCAATAACCCTCTGCTGCCTTAACTCTTTTATAACACTAGAGACCCTTCCCAGGACAACGACTACTAGTAACTAACTACTAGTAAAACAATCTTCACAAATATCAATTCAAGTCAGAATAGACATATGTAGAGAAGTTTAATGTTTCAGGGTTTTCCTGCTCTTTTCAAGTGACCTCGGATTTTCAAGGTGCTAATGAGATCTCAAAGGAGACTTGATGCAAGCTCCCCAGAAACTCTCTGTAAAAGAAACACTGACAAAGTGGTAGATAGATAGCCAAAAATACTTTTTCTTTATACCAGACTGTGCTCAGCTGGCTAGACAGCGCTTATGTGGTTTTTTGATAGCATGACAAACAGGGGACAAAAAGTGGAGAGCATTGTCTGAACGTGATTCCTGGGGAGAGGGGAAGGGAGAGTAATGGAAAAAGGGCAGAGAAGTAGAAGCTGAAGATACTAAGGTTAAATCAAAACATGTAAAGCTGTAAGAAACACGGTTTCTCTAACTTTGCTTTTCAAAGAACTCCTTGTTTTTCTGAAGAGTAGCTGTGCCTACTGTCACCCCAATGCCAGGTTAGTTTTTGAATTGTAAGTCTCAAATGGCCCTGTTCTTACTTGGCATAGCTGCCAGAAAGGGATAAAGGGGAAAGACTTGAACAGAAGGGCAGGCACGTCTCTGTCCCCTCACATACACAAAGAAATAGAGCAAGACTGTAGATAGAGGGCCCTGGAAGGGGCCAGGTTGTGTCCTGTTAGTCGCAGGGCTGTGGGAATGGTGCAGGATCAGTAAGACACCCATACTATAGAGCCTTTTAAAGCCCTCAAGCTTCTTTTAGACCACAGATCTGATTTACATATGCAGCAGTCTGCATTCAGAGAGTGTGAGTGAAACTTGAGCCAAAGTGCTTTGTTTTCATGCCTGCCTTGTACCACTGAAATTTTCCTTGCAGTAAACTACCACAGATAAACAAGAAGTGTCTTTAAAATTAGCATCTGATTGCCCTCAAATTAAACTCTTGTTTTTACCCCAGAGAGCTCAGTGGAAGGAACAAGAAAATACAATGACAGTTTTACTAGAATACTTTACTAGAAAGATGACACAATTGAGACTCAATTCCCTAATGGAACAAGAATTGATAGAAAATTTTAGAATGGAATTAAGTGAAAAGAGTCAGTAAATATAACCCTCAGTATTCATTTTCCTGGTGTATTATTTACCTGGCTTTAGCTAATGTTACAACCACATATCCAGGTGGGAGAAATCAACATTGATCCACTACAAAATATTTCTTTGCTTGTGACTTAAACATGTAGTAAATTAGAAACAAAAGCTTTCAATACCATGAGTGGTGCACGGATAACACCACTGTGGACAGCAAGCCTTCTAGCAGAATTAACACAGCCGTGACTGCACTAGAGCAAAGCTTGGGTAAGTGAAGTGTGTCACTGGACTCTGTCAGCAAAGCACAGATGTGCAGTGCCTCTGACCCCCACATGGCAGCTGACAATCAAGAAGAACCCAGTCTACCGTAGGTTCCTCTCTCTTCCCTGCTACAACTATGTAGATATCTCAGGTACCTGTGGCACCCGGTGCACAATTACATACCCAGAGTGTAGGGACCCTCCCCAAATAACCATATTAGTAAAGGAAGTTCTGGATTGTGACTATGACACAAAACAGAGAATCATGTGATTTTTTTAAATTAAATAAGAAACAGCATTTTACCAGCAAAATACTTCACATTAATTTTAATATATTATTTCAATGCATTATCAAACATATTGCCAAATTGGATGGAAAATCCAAACCAAAAGCAGATATTTTTACAGAAAATTTTAAAAGGTGTGAAAAGCTGTATTCTACATCTCCAGACCAAAGAGTAGTGAATATCATTAAAAGAGGGGGGAAAAGCAAAAAAGATGGTAAGAAAAACAGCAAATATGTATAAGTCTTTAGTAATTTAGAGAAGTAGTGTCTGTAAACATCTTGAAAGCAGGATAAGAGTACTCAGCCTTGACACAGGGAGTACAGCACAAAGAACCCAATGGGACGATGAACATTCTGCAGAAGACAGAGACAATTCTTCCTTCATTAAAACTCACGACTGCTGAAATTATCTACATTTTTTTTATTTGGGGTAAAATAAAGATCTGAATTTCCTGTCCTTGTCTTCTACTAAGTTTCACTCTCCCCTGTCCAAGAGTCTTAACATTCTCTCCGTGTAAAAATTTCTATATTTAAGTGTGCTTATGTTTTTATATGTCACCTTTTGCCATGCAACATCTGGTAATGCGGGGGTTCAGAGCTGCTGCTGGCTAGCTCTGTCCCAAACTCACATTTCTTGGTACAGCTTTTGTACCTTCTCACTCATGTGGGTCCTGGCCCTCAGGATGAAACGTGGCTTTGGGGCTTTGGCGTGGAAGAAAAGCAGACTCTCACGTGGGTGGTAGGAGAGGTTTATTGCTGCCAGATGGCCACGTGAAAAGTGACCTTCTCTGGGCTCTGTTTCAGCTTAAGTACACTAGGTGTGGAAAGGGGCAGGGGTCATCCCAGAACCAAAACCAGGACAGAGGGGAGTAACCCAAGACAAGAAGACAATTAGCAGGACATCTAATACATAACACAGGGCAGAGAAGTCATAGGCTCTGCCAATCACACCCAGCCCCCCACCAGAGCCTGGGTGGGGTTGCAGGGAGATGGACAGGACCCACAACTAGGGAAAAACCAAAGAGCTAGTACAAGGGGTAGTTTAGAACAAACCATTCCACATAAACTTGCAAAACCCCAATTTCACACAGCAGCAATCTGGTTTCTGAGTACCCCTTAATAAATATTTGCATTATAGTAAGGAAATACACTTAATAATGGGCTGGATTTGCTTCTCGTTACAGGAAATGATCACTGTGAAACCATCACCCTTCTGTCACTGTTTCACAGCCCGTAACTTAGCTCACATTTAAGAGAAGCTTCACCTCAAAGAAGCCCATGATTTGCTTCAATCTCTCCTCTCTTCCCTCCTGAAGTTCTTGCTCTCAGATTAAAAGTAGTCCCAGAGCCTGCTTAAACTAGTATATTTTTGCTCAAACCATAGTCATTGCATTCAGGACTGGGAAGTGACCAAATCCTATGTATGAAATTTCCTTTCATGCCTTCTCCTCCCTATACCCGAGGGAGCTTTAACCTGCCCCGGTCCTTCACTCGTGAAATTGGCTTTGGCATTTCCTCCTGTTATGCTTTTCAAGGAGTTGTAAAATAGTTTCAAATATGTTTCTAAATAAACCTTTGCACTGTTAGACATTCACGATTTCAAATTTCAGGTAGCATTACAAGTAGACAGCACCACGGCCAAGGTGTTTCTATCCTCATGATTTGAGACCAGAGCTCAGTAAGGGATTTGTTCCCATGCATTCTTCTAGGGCATTGTCATCTGTTTCCTGACAAGTAGCCATAACACCTTCATCATTCATCAATAATTTCAAATATACTGATATGGCAACAACAATTATGCATTTCTGTTGTGTTTTACTTTTGCTGCTCGAATATTTTTGTCTTTCTAATTAATCCCCTTTTCACACAGAGCTATGGTCATTTCCCTCATACAAGCTTGACTAATTCAGATCTCTGATAACACTGCAGTATGTCCCACCTACACTATATTGAGGTATTACTTCAACTCTTTTCCTAAAGAATTCTTTTCTATTTAAAGACAAATCTTTTATGAAGTTTGTAATAAGACAGAGTACTCCATTACAAGCCTGGGTAATATTTAAGTATTTTTAATGTCAGATACTTGCAGGCAACATAAGTATCACAGTAGATTTTCATAGGTTATTGAAAAATGCTGTTTGTGGAAATACACAGAGCAAAAGAAGCTAATTCACTTGCACAGTTTTTTTCAAACACATGCACAGTTTGTTAAATTCTCCCCTGGTTTTGAAGTGGATGTAGAAAAAGTGTTTTACCTTATACAACAGCATCTTCTGCAAAATGAAAAATTCTATTTACCAAATTTATCTTGTCCTTTCTTACTTCAGCTCTTTCTACTTCTAGTTACATGCAAATTCTTTCTGTAGTTTATCTTTTCTGTTGTCTGTTTGTTAACTAACAATTAAACCAGGTGGCAAAGGGAAATGGCTGTCTCTTTAGAGATGCAAAAAGAAATGAAGATGAGGGACTATTTTCTAAACCCTATTGGTTACAGATGAATTCAGAGTTTACAAAATTTCAGAGGAAACCTCATTGTTTTCTGCACTAAACAGAGTCCCTTTGATTCAAGCACAAAAACAACAAGAAAATCTCCCATAAATTAGGATTTGTGGTTTGAACTGATAGATTGGATTAGGATCTAAAACTTGGTCTTTCAGGCAAAACATTCCATATTCATGTATTTTCAAAGTTATTATTTAAAATAATAATAGTATTAAACTAGCACATGCAGAATATTTTCTGTATTTGCATAAGCCTTTCTTCAATTTCTTTTGCACAAAAGGAAAAGAAAAAAAGCATATATTTACTTTTTCTGAGAGAATTTTTGTTCTTTGTTGGCCTAAGAATACATGTCTTTTGACAAAGCCTTCCAAATATAAACATTCACCATATATTTAAAACTTTCAACTTGGTTTTAGCAATGTTCTTCAGTCTAGCCTCCAGTATTCCTTGCTTTCTCCAATTCTCAAGCAAGAGACAGCACTGGCATCTTTTTAATTTCTAATTAAATGGCCTTTGACTCTCTTAAAACTGAGGGCTTGAGATTTGTTTTTCAGTTTTAAATAGCTAAGGACATGCCTCCTGGCAAAATGCTATACAAACATTCCTGTTGTCAGTGAATACTCTTGTATAATATACCCACTGACTTTACATGGATAGGTTTTGAAGTATCAGAAACTCCCCATTCTTCCAGAAGTTTAACATCATTAACCTACACAATTCTGTTAAAAATATGAGAAGATAGAAAGCATTTCTAGAAAGTGGAATGAAAAAATTTCTTGGAAGATTTGTAGTGGTAACAGTTGGCTGATTAAACAGACAAAATGTACTTTAAAAACATGCATCAGGGCTTAAGAAAAATAAACTATCAATTAGCTTTGTTCAGTCTTCATACTTAAATCCATCTACTGCTTTAAAAATAGTCCTGTTGAACAGGATGTAGAACTATTTAAACCGAAATACTATTAGTTCTGGGCTCCAAGATGAGGAACAGACTCAAAACCTGTCTGTTTATTGCATGTGTTCTGACCTAAAAACTGTCTCTATTTGTATTTTCAATACAAACCTTTGGTACCCAGTATAAAAGGATTCCCACTGTTTAACCATCATAATCTCTGGATTTCAATTTCATAGAAAAGCATAAAGGTTATGTTCTTTTTTTTAATTTTATTTAGAGATAAATTGTTTTGTGGGGTATTTTTAAAACAGTTTCAGGGGTTTATTTTTAATTATTTTATTTACTATGCCATTATTACCCTGGTATTCAGCCTACTTAAACTCTTCATATTATTTTCTGTCTTTGATCTATGAATAAATTTAAAATATTCCATAGAAGAGTTCCTTAAAATCTTTCAAGAAGTTGTTCTTTGAGTACTATTTCCCAAAATTAAAGGATTTTATCACAATATTAACAAAACTTTACAAATTTATCCATTATCTGTCTATGGGCAACTGGCCCACAGGAAAAGCATTAGTACAAATTGTGGCATGATTCCTAAGAAGGAATCAAGATTCTTCATGCCTGATCCAATTTGGACAACCACCACAAAAGCAACAGTGTGAGCCAAAGACAGGAATACACAATCTGTAAATAATAGATTGCATCGCCATCTGAAACAATAATTGGCCTCCAGGTGCCACAATAGGAGAGATTCCATTTCTCAAAGTTATTTCTTATCTTTCAGCTCATACACAGGAACATCATGTGCAGCTGAGAATCTGGCATTGTTCTAAGGAGAAAAGAGGATTTCCAGCTGGATCCCTAAAAGTCCTCCTTTCATCAAGAAGCACAGTGTGGTTAATGTCAAAAGAAGCATTCGAATGGATTAGTAGAGATTCAACGTCCTCTTGCAACAAATACATGAAGAACATTTAGTGAACAGAAATACCTTGTTGCCCAGTAACATCCCTAGATACTAAATTTGGGGCATAAAACCTGAAGGTAAAGGGAATGCTAAAGAGTCATGACAATGAACAAGTTGTTGGTGGGGAAAAATGACATTGTCAAATGTTTACAGACATTATCACTGCCCAATCAGCTGAACATTTCCCAAAATGCAAAATGCAGTTAAAATGGCAAGTCTTCAGCTGCCCAAAGGTAAAAAAAGCATTTTGAAGAATAACTGTCCTCTACATGGGAAACTTTGGAAAAAGACAAGGATTTTGAAACCCGAGATAACTGGTTGACTGTCTAAGCCTCAGTCAAATACAATCTTTTTAACGGTAAGAGAGCTTCAGAGGGCTAGCCAGCCAAAGTCTGAGTGGAATAGGGATCAATACCCACTCCAATATACATGCTTCAGCTGAATAACCCTTACAGTCTGAGTACAGTACAGAGAGACGAAATCAAAGAGGTAAAGAGGAAATAAGCCAAGCAGGTCACCCACCACACACTTGAAATCCCTCTTAGGACTCAGTTATCACAGTGTATTGAAAAGATTATGCCTGCTTATGACATCAGTGGAGAGACTGTGCTGTAAAGATGTCTATAAAATCTTTTCTTCTCATAACCATGGAAAAAGTCAAGATCGGGTGAGGAACAGGGAGATAAATGGTACAAATAGCTTAGACAGTTGGCTCACATCCTCCTGAACTCTTGCCATAAACAATGTCTGGGAATGGCCAGAAGCTCCTCCAGGATAGGAGCTGTGTGTGTTCCAATGGCAGAAAACTGGAATTTCCAGAACAAGCTCTGTGTGACTTACAAGGTCAAGCCATCCAAACCTGCACTTTTCTGAAGATCCCAAGAGAACACAATCAAAATGCCCACATATAATATCATCATTATTATTCCCTCAAATCCTCAGTGAACTAAGGAGAAAACTGACTTAGCAGATCTGATAACTGCACTCAGAATCAGCTGGGAAAGTGCAGCGGGTGGTAGGGAGATAACATCATTTTTAAGCTTTACCATACCGAGTCAACCCTTTCTTTTTTTCCTTTGGTCAGCATAGTTCACTGCCTGTCCAGTCACCTTGCAGGGTTAACCAGTGGTAACACCTGGGACTCATGAATCTAGTCTTTAACATAAGATTCAAAAATAGCAGGAATACAATACACAGCTTAAACACTGTTTTCGAAATGTCCCCAACAATTGCCATTAAGATGATTGGAGAATTGTTTTCAAAAACATTTTGTATTTTCTGTGTTTAAAAAACATCAAATTGATATAAAATCTTGTTCTCCTTTTATGAAAATAAAGAATTTGTTTAAAACTCCAGATACTCACTAGGAGCACTTAGAATACTAATAGCATTTGGATTTTATAATGATGAATTAACAAGTAAACAGGAAATCATAATTTTTAAAGTCTCATGGGGCAGCTAAGGAATGAGAGAGTTCTGGCCCAACATACATCTCTCACACATCTTTATGCATACTAAACAGCTACACTTTACATAAACACATATATGTTTGAGCACACATGTGTGAAAAGAGTCAGAGAAAAACTTTCCATATTAGCTTAAATAACAAATATAAGTAATTTTAATTGAATACAGTACTTGGGTAGCACAGTTAAACTTTCAAAATCTAATAAGTGTCCACATGAGTTTGCACTGAAAACCTTATATTTTTCTTCTCTCTGCTACATGCCAAGACAAAGTTTCATTCAAATATGCATTTATTACCCCCCAGAGAGTCTCTGACTGTTTAGTGCACAGGATGGACTGTTCTCAGTGAAAAAAAAGCACTTGATGAAAACAGATCAAAATATTTAAGCATCTAAAAATATAATCTCATGGTTTTTTTACATGCTATTATCAAAAGTCTGTTCTGAAGGCAGAGTAAGTTTCATAAGGTCTTAATTTTGTGAAGATCATCAGCATAATGTGTATTTTATGGTAAAAAGTTATTAGTTAAATAATTTTTTTAAAAAAAGGAAGAAATTGAAAATTAGCAAAAGAGATGTGTAGGTTACAAATCAAAACCAAGCCACAAAATCACAATAGCCATCTTCTCTCCTTCAACAATCCTCTGTTCTTCAACATTATTGGGCACAAAGAAGGAAGGGATTTGGCAGGGAGCAGCTGCCTTTATGACACAGCCCAAATTCACCTTCCGAGCACTGGACACCCTTGGAAACAAATGGCAGAAATGATTAACACTCCTGAAGTTCAGAACTGTGTAACAGTGCACACAAGTGCATGTGTAACTCCAGTATAAAAAGCTGTATAACAGCACCATTCAGCACGAGGTTTCATCCATCTTGTTTCCAGCATCCTATTTCTCCTCTTGTCCATGTACCTTCTTCTTCCTTCACAATGCCAACAACCATCCTGCCATCTGCACAAGGCTCCTTTCCCCAACAGTCTGATCTCCATCTTCTCTTCCCTGCTTGCACCTTTGAATCCAGAGTCCCAGGTCCAAAGCCGTGGCAGCTCCCGGCCATGCTGACGGCCAATGTGTCCCATGTCATTGGCCATGCCAATGTGTCCCATGCCACTCAGGAAGGGTCAGGTTCAGACCCTGGCTCTGCTGACAGGACATTGGTGCTGGCAAGGGGTAGGAGCACGCACATCATCGTCATTAGAAAAATTAACTGCCAGCTGTCCCACCCCTGACCATCTGCAAACAGGTTTCCAAATGCATAACCATGGGTACATTTACAAAGGAACAACCACAGGAGCCACAAACACTCTCTACTGTCCTTGCTCCCAAATGGGCAGGTAAAAAATGTACGTATTTCTAGAAAAGAAAAATAGACAAGGTCCTTCAGGGTTTTTAAGTCTCTCCATTTATTCTCCTTACCCACTATCATTCCTTCCTCTCTTGCCTCTTCCTGCCCCTCCCCCCACAAGAATAAAACATTTACTGTGGAAAGTTGAAAACAAATTAAACTTTGGAGAAGATATAAGTCATTGAAAACAGTATTTTATAATGGAAATTGCCAGGTAATTTTACCTAGAGCCATTCCTTCTTCAGCTGCCTGTAATAACTGTGATGAGCTGGAGTAGACACTCAGACCCTGGGGTGACAGGAGCAGTTAGGACAGACTTCCCAGCTTTTGGAAAAGGCATTAATCAGGAAGTTCCAACCACATGGTCTGTGGAGCACTTGCCTGTCATCCACAAATAACTGCTTGGTTATGTGATGCTGAACCTCCTCATTTCCAACTGCTAAATTGCATTAATGACAGATCAGGTTTTCATAATATTTGTCTCAACACACACCAGCCACCACAGAAAGACATATTAGGATAAAGCTTTGGAGGAAGGGAAACCTGGAGCCTTCACCAGTGGAAGAGAAGCATGTCTGCAAGACAAGCCCTCTCAGAGGATGTCATATATGCTATGAAGTGGTGGGGATCTTTGCTGGACCATGAAATTCCCTGGTATTTGTAGAATACTTATAGAAGAGGAAACCTTTCCCCCATCCTTCCGCCTCTCACCAGCCTTGCGGCCAGTTGTTTACTGCATTAGTAGAGAAATAGCAGAGTCATTCCCTGCGATCGCTGGGCCTTACTGATTTTTGTGGGACTCCTCCACATCAGTGTGTTGTTAACATTATTATCTTACTGAATCCAAAACACAGCACTGAACCAATGAAGAATAGAATAAGTTCTATCCTAGCTGAAACCAGGACAACACACATTGAGAAACCTTCTTCTATCTTTCTCAATTGTAATTAAAAAAAAAAAAATCCTTCAGGGTCTTGCTCAACTTTATCTAAAAAACTTCTCCAAGAAAAAGAATTGCACCAAAAGAAGTTCCTCCTTCACTCTGCATATTCATTGCAGTTTCAATACAGGGGCTTTATTGTAAACATAGACAAGAGAGAAAGGGAAACAGAAAAGCAGAACTAGCTATGATCTCATCCACATCCATGCACTGAAGGGAACTGTACAGGCTAGAGCTGAGACAAGGGGGGCAGAAAAACAAAGAAGCAGCAGCTCCTCAGGCTATCTCAAACAGACAGCTATGCACAAACTCACCACAAATTTAGGACTTCTCAAACCAGGGTGAAATTATTTGCTCTCATTTACAGCACTGTCTGCCTTTGCAGGACACCCTGCAATTTCTATGCAAATAGTGTTCATTTATGGACTGGTACTCCAAGTTACAGAGAGCCTCTGCATTCAGAAGATTATTTTGTTTCCTAACATGGAGAATGAGAAGGAGAACCTGTGATCTTCCTCTTTGCAACATATCTGCCAGGGATGGTCAGAAAAGGAAAACAGGAAGAGAAAACAGCCGTCAGTGCAAAGCAGCTGAATGAACCCAACTATGGACATTTAGATGCTTGACTTGGACAGAAGGCTTTGACATTTCCCAAGTCAAAAAAATTCCCAAAATGTCTATATACACACATACAGAGAAATTACATATAAAATATCTCTATTAATACATTATTATTTTTAAACCACATATAAATCTACACATTCATGCACAAATTTCTATGGATATATGTACATAGTAAAAATTTAAGTAACTACTGTAATTTTTGATATGTTATTATTATCACATTTCTTATATAGTATCATAATATACCTAAAAATTAAACTTAAAATCAAGTTCTTATACCTGAACTAATTTTAACATTGCAGTATTTATCAAACACTATTTTTGGAAATAATTACTAAAGAGAATGTAGGGTAAGCAAATATTTTTATCAATACACTAAAGAGGAACTTCCTACTGAGAGGATTAAAATATTTTTATACCAGAAAGACTTCTGGTTAAAATTTGTGAGCAAACAATTTCTAATGTTTTATTGAATAATTCCAGAATAATGTCTTCAATAGCCTGATGGTGGATAAGAAATTTATTAACACATTTTGAGCTTCAGAACAAAACATTAAGAACACAAAGTCTAACACCCAAAACATGGCAACACACAAAAAAAAATTTTAAAAAGTATATCAGAGTATAGTCAGATGGCTAATCAGAAATCAAAGTCCTGGCATTGATGCTTCAGAGACCTGTTACCCATTGAATTCAGGGCGAGGGTTCCCCAAGCTGCAGGAAGTTTCTTATTTTCATCCGAGAACCCTCTTAATTGGCAAATGGAAATCAAAAAACAAAGACATGCTACTTTGTTTCAATAAAGTCAGCATCTGCTTGCCAGCTACAAACCAGAAATCTTTCATTTACATGAGTTGCATAGGAGCAGGATTGTTTTTGTTCTCTACATGACAGCAAAGAAGCAGAATCTGGAAGCCAGAGGCCTATGTCAGAAATTGTGGGTTTGGCTTTGTTTGCAAGTCTCTCTTCAGACTGAAGATAACTGAAGGCCAAATTGCAGTCTTTATTGGATTGTTATGGGCTAAAAGCTTTATATATCACGTTAAAATTATTGTTGTTAGTATTTTTACCCAACTCTTCTTTTTTCTTTTTTTCTGGTAGAAATCAGTGATTGAAAAATTTCCTCTGAAATACCTTTTGATGTCTCAAGGTCTGGATTCATCTTCTCTAATTTCAGACACTTGCCTAAAGCACTAAGTACTCTACTTTTAGTCAGTGGATACTATCTGCCTTTTGAGTCATTCTGAAATATCTTCTGTCAATTGCAGATAAAACTTTGTGTGACTATATATATAATTCCATTGTCCTCTTTTGGATAGGATGAAACTAAAGGTAAGATTACACAGCAAGATTTCATGATTTTTGCATTCTAAATAAATCCAAGTTCTAACTGAAGGATGAGGAGTACAACCACAACTGTTGGATATTTGGTTTCTTTGTCAGGGGTTTTTTTGTGTGTGTGTTGAGTATATCTCAGCCATACATTTCTCTCAACATCTTGAAAGATTCAGGAATGCTCTCATGTCTTTTCCTTCTAACCCTTTCCAGGGATGATTGCTGTACCCACATACAGCAAAGCCTGCTCTGCAATGTAGCCTGATGATACCTAACTAAATTTTTTATTTCAGTAAGACCACCTTAGTGGTAGAAATAGAATGACAGGAGCAGGAGCACCTCTGTGGAAGAAGTTGGGCAAGGGCTGCCACAAGGAGATGCAGATGCAGAAGCAGCATGAGAGTGTGGGCTGGCAGCCCAGCCAGGGCTCCCCAACACACCAGTATGCTCCGGAGGGAGGGAATACCCCCATGTGGACTCTCACAGCGCAGACTGAGCACTTCAGGCTGCTCTCTGGTGCCCTCACTGTCATGACTTTCTCACGTTTCTCTTCAGAGTCCTTGAGATCTTACAGAACTTTTGCAGTAATTCTTTTTTATTTTTCCTGTCTCCTTGCAGCATCTCTTCCTAGCCCTTTGCCTTTGCTACCTCCCTTAGGTCTATCATTCTATATGTTATACCCTCAGAGGGGTTTTTCCCTTCTTCTTATGAGCCTATTAATGCATCCTCTTGGGATTTCCATTTTCTTCTCAACAAGACAGATCATATGTTAAATAATCCATGAAAATAATAATTTTAAATGCTATCACCAGACCAGCTGTTTCCATGTTTCCTTCCTATGCTGTAAACTTGTAGCAAAGAGAGTGTCCCACATGGAATACATTTATGCTCTGTGTATCCCTACTTCAGAAGGGGACCATTCTCAGACAAATATTCCTTTAAGATGATCCCATAAGTTAACATCAATTAAAAAGCCAACCAAATTAAAAAGAAAAAAAATCTACTCAGTTTTCTTTCCATATGCTAGTTAAAAGAAATATTTATTTGCTATGCGTGTGTATATCCATTTTTGCAGTCATTGCAGTAGATATTTCGTGTATAACCTCAGCTCTCTGCTTTGGATTTGCAACATCATGTCCTGGGAGATGACTTTCTCAATGGCTCTAGCCATGAATTATACATGTCTACCCAATTACCAGGATTAGGATTGCCTAGGGACATTGCAGAGCCTACATCACAGGTTGGACACCTGTGTCTACAAGACTTAGGCACAACAATGTACTGGCAGAGTGACCTATATCAAATCTTCTCAGCATTCTTTGCCTGTTCCTTCGGCTAACAGAATTTTTCATGCTTCTCTGTATCGGGATATTCAAATTCCATACAAAGTCATCACTGCCAACTTGAGTTTTCAAAAGGACCCATCAGTAGGTATTGCAAGCAAATGCAAGGCAAGATGGATGCCTGGTATCCTCAGATTTATAGCTATGCTATTTTTGCATAGAAGCAATGGTAAAAGTGGAAAGAGAAATTATTCCAGCCTTAGTTTCAGTACAAACCTCCTGTAGCAAGCTCAATCAATTATAGCTAATTGGATACACTAATCTATTTCCATGTCCTACTTCCCTTCAACTAAAGTGGCTAAAATAAAAAAAAGGCATGTGGTGGGAAGAGGCAACTTTCCTTAAAAAAGAAACATTTTAAATTTAAATTAATAAAATATTTTAAAATTACTGATACAAACTGCAGTGTTTTAAACTATCCATTTGCAGATCTCTTTCAGTGGTTCTGTGCAAAGAAGTAGAAAACAAGAGCCTGGTTATTCATCATGACTAACTAGCAGTTCCAGTTGTTTATTATTGTTGATGTCATGACTAGAAGTTTGAAAAGGTTAAACTAGAGGCTGAAATTGGAGTGAAACTTTAAAACATTTTGCCTTTTTAAGTCAGAATTTTAGTACTGGGTTTGCCATTCCCTGAGACAGACAGACAGACACTCTGAGAAACAGTAACTGAAGAATTAAAACAAAACACAAAACCATACCGCTTTCTATGTCAGAAGACATAAGGGTGCTTCCTTATTTTGGTCACTTCCTCTTCTCTCTTTCTCACTAACAGACACACACATATGCACAGTATACATACACCCCCAGATGGCTCCTGAGCCTGTAACCCTCTGCTGAAAATCTTTCTTTCTGCTTTAATAAGCTGAATTCTCTTTGGAATGAAAGAGATTAAATAATTCCAGCACAACAGAACAGTCAAGCCTGAGGCAGAAAGGAAAGGGCAGGGCAGGATTATGATAAATAAATAAATAAACAGAGATGCAGAAGCAGTGTCAAATCAAAACTTTCATCAAAATATAGTTCTTGCATGTCCCTGTTTCCATCTGGCCATTAAATCAGTTGAGTTCTGCTTGGGCTCAGAGATGTCTTAGAGACTGCCCTGTGAGGTCAGCAGTAAAAGGCTGACAAAAGAAGAAATTTCACAAGAAAAAGCCTAATCACAGAATTTGTTGGTTTTTTTGCTCACAAAAGAGGACAACAGGAAAGAATCAAAGACCAAACTATTTCAGGAACAGACTGAAAAAGAGGAGTACCAAAATTGAATTAACACTATGGCTTATTTAAATTTTTAGGGTTTGGAAAACACTATATTGCTTAGCACCATGCAACACAGAGGAATTAGGGAACAGTTGGTTCTACTTTATCAGGATTACATGAACTTTTCATTTCTGTGCTTTTTAATTCTTTAGTTCATGACTGGGACCATTTGTTTCTTTTGCAGTGCCATTAGGGAAGGTGCTGCAGCACTACAAATAACAATAATGAGATCATGACTCCCACTAATCTGATCAGGGCTATCAAATCTAGCTCCTCAGCACAGAATGTAACCATACAGCAGAATTTAGACCATCCCACAACTTCACTAAAAACAAACACCATCCACCCTATAAAAAGCTTAAAGCCTTTCACATACAAAATAAGAAACCTCAAGAAAAGCAATTACGTCACAGAAAGGGGAAAG
Source organism: Chamaea fasciata (assembly GCF_029207755.1). NCBI lineage: Eukaryota > Metazoa > Chordata > Aves > Passeriformes > Sylviidae > Chamaea > Chamaea fasciata. The sequence continues at coordinate 80,701,129 of NW_027094088.1, read as the reverse complement.
ATTCCTACAACAGCAGGTAATTTCTTTCGTGAAAATGTCTAGAGATCAAGAGGATGCCTAGAGCTGCATCATTACAGCTGCAGCGCTTAGGCTGATGTTTTCAGACTGCTTCTACCAGAAAAAGATGATGGGCTGGCTGAGAGACCACTGTCTGAACCAGAGACCCAAGTAACTGCAAGCACCAGAAAGCACTCAAAACCAGAACAAAACAAAGTAAAGCAAAACAACCCCAAGCAACAATTCTATTGATAGAAAAAAAAAATAAAATTAACCATCAGTTTAACACTGAGTACATGAGAAAGACATATCACTGTCTCATCTGACACTGTAAATAAAGCAAACAAAGAAAATTTCCAGAAGTCAACATAAGGAATTAGCAAGACAGAGCAGGAAGGATGGCCCTTGTAGATAGCTACTAGATAACAAGTGTCAGTGTTTGTTGGCAAATAACTTGACCTAATACTCAATCTACTTCTATGCCTCCCCTGTGGGCATGGATAAATCCAAAACCCGAAGCCTTGAATGTGTTATGGAGTTGATTATGGAAAATTGCATTAAATGTTCATAGAATTCCCTCCATTTCAAGAGCAACCACCTAATGGTATTGGTGCTATCTGACTATTATTCATATTTTAAAGGCCACATAAATGGACATATGGTGGGGCAGAAATTCAAGACGGTTGGTGGGACAGAAATTCAATCAACTTGGTCTAGATTCAGTGATCTAAATAACTCCTGAGAAGTGAGAAACACTGCTTTAATCTGTAATTTAGGCCAAAGCAAAAACATTCTAAAAATGGCACTTACAATTTGAAAAAGCTTAATTTTATTTCAAACAAAAACACCCAAACAAACAAAAAAAATTAAGGAGCAACCTTGAAGAGCATATCAACATATTAATGACTCTAGGCCTCTTAATGTCCTTGGTCTAACCAAAAAATAAAAATCAGGATACACATCCTTTTATCTACAACAAATTCATAGGAGATGAAGAGTATGATTTTAAACTTTTAATTATTTGCAAGCAGTCTGCATCCAGATCCTTCAGATGCATCTGAAAACAGTTTAGAATTTCTCTTATGTACCACCAAGAATGCTGCCCATGAAAATATGTTTCTTCTTTATCAGTACTGATAATGATTCAGCCTAACAAGTGATGCAGTTTGGGAAGACACAGTTTAAAACAAAACAAAACAAAACAAAACAAAACAAAAAAAAAAAAAAAAAAAAAAAAAAAAAAAAAAAAAAAAACCAACCACAAAACAAAACCAAAGTTAACTGGAGGGGAAAAAGAGAAAAATTATCAGAAGGGTAAAACTCCTCTAATTCCAAAATGTTAAACCCAAAAAAAAAGAGCAAAGAGCATAAACAAAGTGGGAAAAATAGCATGACTCCAAGTAAATAAAAAAGGTCTACTACAAATATGCTTATGGTGGACAGAATAAAAGTTGCATGAATGACACACAATCATATCATGGACTAATACATGTTGCAGTTAGTTAGGGAAAAGTTTTCTAATTAAAAGCACAGTGAAGTAATGGAATAGAATGCACACTCTAGATTTTAAAAGGTTACATCTATTAAGCGCAAACATCTGTTAACTTGTTTAAAAGCCAACTTAATTAAATTAGCACAAATCCCCCTGTGGCATTTCATTGAGTTAAACTAAAATCATAGACTCCTTGGACTGGAAGAGGTCTCAAGAGGTCTAGTCCATTCCCTGTTCACAGGCAGGATCAGCTCATCTCACATCATCCCTGACAGATGTTTATCTATCCTGTTTTTAAAAGACCACCAAGAATGGAGAGTTTATAACATCTTTAGACAATCCCTGTACTATGAGATTTTAGCTTATCCACACAGCACAGTATTACACAGCCATAGCAAACTGGGGGCATTCACAATCAGACACCAAAGTGATAAAGAGCAATATATTAAGCTATGATGATTACTTTTAATCATGTGAACATATATCATCTCTTAAATTATTGTGCATTAGCTGACAGATGGCAATGACTCAAGTACACACACCAACTATCATGAATGTGAAGTGAAATAAAATGTGAAGTTAAACTTTTAACTTCCATTTGCCAGGGACTAAAACCACACATGTGTTTAATTACTCTTCCTCAACTGGCAGCCATTTAAGTTAGGATAAATCTATATTTTCTGCATGTTCAAATGGTATTTACATAAGTTAATTTAAATATTATTTTTGAGAAGAACATTATTCTTCTTAGTGTTACACTTTCCTTTTCCCGCCTATTTACGTGATAAGTCTGATGAATCTAACCAGGCTTTGATAAAGATACAGAAAAAATACATCCAACCAACAACAGCAAATAAAACTCCTTGACTTTTCCAAAAATACTTCTCACACTTTTGACACAGTCACCAGTACCAGCAAAGTAACATCTGTTCTTACCTCTGCACTTAGCAGAGAAAAAGTTGTGCTGGAGCATTATAGAACCGTCGAATACCTCAGGTTGAAACGGACCTTGAAAGATTACCATGTCAACCTTCTGGGAAAAAGTGTGCCTGGATGAAATTATCTAGTACCAGCACCAGAGTATATTGAAAATTTCTGGCAAAGAAGGCTCTATCACATCTCTGGGGAGGTTGATCCAGAGGCTGCTCTCACTGTAAAAAATTCCTGTGATACATGAACATGAAAGCATTCTTCCCATCAAGCATCCTTTCCCTGAGTTTAAATGTAGCTCACTTTGCAGCTGCATTACTGCAGCACAACAAGTATGCTGCTACCATGCATTGTTTTGGCTACAGAATAACATAGAAAGCATTTTAAATGTTTTGCTGAGTAAAGGCTCTTTTCCTCTCTCATCTCTGCAAATGACAGCTGTGCACACTCCCAATGCCTACACTTCCCTCTGCTCAACCTTTTGGAGGAGACCATAGGCATAAAAGACATGTTTCACCACACTGAAGTGTACTGCCAAAGGCAACTTCAGAGACAATCCTGGAAAGTGGCATTGTCCTAGAAAGTCAGTATTTATTTGAATGACTTTAAGGTACCTCAAAAAGTCATTAATTCTTCTCCTTTAATACCTGACTTATGATATCTTTTGCTCTTCACACTATCAAAAAATTATTTCTTACAAAATAATGATCAGTAATGATACTGATTTGTTAGACAGAAAGACACTTGACACATAATACATTAGTTGGTGATGAATTTCTATAACTCTAATAAATGAGTAAAGAAATAGCCTTATTTTCCTCCAAAAGACTAGGAGTCATAAGATTAATGTTTTACAAATACTTTTATTTTTTCAGGTCTTTTAACATCTGCTTTCACCAGGACATAAATTCTAAAAATTAGGATAATAAACCTACTATGAAAAAGAAGAGGGTGAAAAAGTTATTTGAATATTTTATGCTTTTTGAAATACTTAGTAAACAATTTTTGAGAAACTTCCAGAATATTAAAATTCAGTTCTCAAACTAAAAATATCATCTTCTAATTTTAGAATTTTAAAAGTTACATTAAAATAGAGATATGTTTTTTTTATGTTGTAAATGTCTTTTAATTCAGATCACACATTTTGAATGGTAGGATTGGGAGATCAATGATAACAATAACATTCAAATCCATTAAAAAAAAAAAAAAAGGTTCATCCTGGATAGAGGGGTTTGAGTATATAACAGGAACTTTGCCAGAGTTTGGTGGGGGATATTTTGCTCTGTTAAATAATTTGTATCTGACAGTAGTTGGATATTGAACCTTCGACAGAAAGAAAACTCCCAAACATCTACCAGGTTAATGAATTGAATACAAAACATGGAACTTGCCTTGGTTTTTCAGAACTGAAGTGGATTTGAAATTACTGAGCTCTAGAGCAAAACATATCAGCATTAATGAGCTGTGCATTTGTAATGTTCATGAGGTAACACACAAAGACTAATGTGATGAAATTTTAAGCTGCAGATAAGTGCTCCCATGTCACTCATTATCTGAACATCCGGATACACATCTCATAATCAACAGAAAATCTGTTTTAGCAAATCTGTCATGGAGGTGCATGTTTGTGATTTTTTCTGTTGGCTGGAAATCATGAGAATGAATTTAATCAATAATCCCCAGAAATGCAGAAGCCAGATATTTCAGCAGGCCAGCAGCAGGGGGAACTACCAGGTAGAAGACCAAAGGAATGCAGAAAGGACCAGTTTAAAGTCAGGGAGATGGGAGACATATTTTTGGGCTTGTGAACTGATGAGCAGGCAACATACACCTTTGAATTGTCACCATCTAGTCTTAACACAAAAACACAGTTCTGGATTCTTATTTCAAATAAACTCTAAAACATATATTCCTTGTATTCATGTAAGGTATCTTACAAATGTATCCTAAGAATGTTAGTATAGTGCACTTTATATTAAAGAATGTTTTCTGAAGATTACATTTTTCTCTTTGGGTCACATGGAAATGTGATAGTTTGTTAGTAATTCATTTGAACTGACTTAAGTGATTTAAAAGTCCTGCTTTATGGTTGTTCGAGAGCAGTAAAAGAAGGAGGTACATTCCAGTAGGAGGTATACATTAAATTTAGGAGGTTTTATTGTCAATGCCACAAGCCAGGCCATTTTATGTAAGCTTCTGAAAAACAAAATCACTGCTCCCCAGCAGAAGCAGAGTGTTCACACAAATGATTTACTGGCTAGGTTACACTGTGGTGGAAGTTAACATCATCTCACTCCAAATCAGAATTTGATTCTCTATTCATTTACTGTGGGATCACATGGAATAGTTATTACACTGACCTCCATGCTTGCTGATGTTGACCAGAAATTCTGGCCCTTTGCCTTTTATCTTCTCTCTCACAGTAAGGACATTCCAGAAAATCATATCAGACTGTGGATGTTGTGAAGAGCAGCTGATTTGACAGACCCTAATTTGAAAATGAACTGGTGTTCCCACCTCTTCAGTAGTTTTCCTTTATGTGTAACCTATGTCAATAAGCAGACTTAAAACCAATTTTCTATAGAAATACTAATTTTGCAGTAATTAAAACACTAAAGATTTCACTTTTAGACATATCTGATGAAAAAAAAAAACAAACAAAAACAACAAAAAAATGCCCAAGAATTGTAGGAAAAAACTGAACAGAGCAACTATTTTTTACTTCTTTTTTTTTTTTTTTTTTTTTTTTTTTTTTTTTTTTTTAACAGCCATAAAAACTTTCTGGCTTTCCTCAGTGGAATAAAACCACATGCCCTCTGAAAAGCTACTCACTCCTATGAGTTATTTTTAGGGTAGGTTGTCCATTTACTGCTCCTTTGTGCATGGATAATCAGTGTTATATTCCCAAAATTACATGTATTCCCATTTTTTCCAGTTCACACAAAGGTCCGAGCCACGACTTCATTCACAGTCATCGGTTATTCCCCTTCCATATGACAGCACTCGAGCAGGAGGGTAGGAAGTAAAATTAGCCTAAACCCAGCTGTTTTGATGAAAATTACTTGGATGTTTGCACTTTCAAACAAGCTCACTACTTTTTTCAGTCAATAGGTCACAGTTCCAATGCAGATTATTCGTGTGAGCTATCTCCAGAAGAACGAAGAGGTTGTTCTTTATACAGAGGTTTCATGTTGATTCACAGAGCATTTCCTTCTGTTCCACAATCTCCTTGAGCTCCCTTTGCTATCAACAGCTTTTCAGAAAAGTGGAGCAGAAAAAGAAATTTAGGAGCCAGAACACCAGGTTCATAATATTAACTTAACACTCCTCTCTCCCCATTTCCAAATATCCTTAAGAATAAAACAAAATTATATTTCTTGGACCCAAAAGGAACAAATGATCAGAATACTTTAAAAGAATCTTCTGGGAAAGATCTGTAAAATAATAGGAAAACAATTGCCTTACTCCATTTTTATTTTTTTCTTTTTAAAGGAAAACCTTATTTTATGCAGATATAAACACCACTAAAAAACTCTTCAGCTGCTACACTTTTTCTGAGACATCTAGATCTGGTGAAATACGTTCTGGTTGATAGACAAGAGAAATACATGTGCTTTTGGTTGTAAGAGTAAAGCATATTGTCAAATATCTTGTCCTGCTATATCAAAAAATACAATGAAAGCTGCAAAAATGCAAACTTTTAAGTAAAATAAAAAACAACTAAAACAAAACAACAACAAAAAAAAACCCAACCAGTTGCTTTTTACCTTTACTTACAAATATATCAGGCCCAAGTGCCCTACAATTAATTAGGTCAAACTGCAGATAGCTAAGAAAGACCCTGATGGGGCAAGAAGCACATTAAACTTCCAGAACTGCCTTCCAGTCTTTGGTGCTTTCAGGCACAAAAGCTTCCAGAAATCATACTACTTTCTTTGAATTTAAGGGCTATGGCAGATTTTCTTCCATAAATTACCTTCATCAAATTTGTAACATAAAATGATGTCTACAATGTCCCATGGTAAGGAGTTTGGCAGAGTTATTTCTCACTTGGTGAATTACCTTACATGTAAAGCTCATTCAGTGCTTCCTAATACCTCTAGTGAGCACATCCCTGAACTGTTGTTCCCAGATCATCCTCCTCATAGTGCTTACACCTCTATAGCCTTCTGTCATCTCTCTCCAGGATGAAGTCCTGGGATCCAGTCTTGGGCCACCCTTGTTTCCCTCTTCCTTTTCCAGCCATAACAAATAGTTTTGAACTAAACAATATGAAATGTATATTTTTTTAAAAAATAAGGTATTTCCTAATTAGAAGAAACACTGATTTATAGAACATTTAGTACTTTCACTTTAAGTCTACTAGCTTTTGTTTGCTTTGGCCCAGGCCTCCCTGAGAAGCAGTGAAGTAATGCTTTTGTAGCCTATTTTTGGCCCAAATCCTATTCCCAGGCACCAAACAGATCGTCCTAGAGATGAGCTAAAGAGCACCCAGGATTTAGATAGCTTCTTCATCTTTGTTTTAAATTTGTCTGGATCAAACTTCAGCTTCTATTGTACTCTTTGGTATCAGCAAGTACTTCTGTGACTCTCTTCACCCAGCCTTTAAGATTCTAAATCCTTGGGTGTCATCAGCAAATTTTGATGCTCCACTACTACTCAAACCAGTTACCAAGATGTTGAGCTCTGTAGACCCCAGCACACAGTCCTGAAATATTCCAAAAGAACTCTGAATTTTTCTTAGTTTTCCAGCTTTTAAAACATTTTTATCCTTGTAAGGGTATTATCTCTTGTATTGCAGGAACTTAGACTCTTTGGTTTTCATTAGTGTGTCAACAGCATTAAGAAAACCACATAACATGTATTAGCCAAGTCTCCTTCGTATGTTCATGACTTCTGCTATAGGTTCTTTAAAGAAGGCCAAGCATTTAAATGTTCTGTTCACAAATACCATTTTTTGCCTTTTACTAGTAGCCTGTTCACAGAAAGAGAGAACATTCAGCAATACAAATTGAACCCAGACCTTTCTTTGCCAAAAGTTCAATGTCTTTTGACTTCATCAGTTTAGTCAGAGTTGTAAGAAAAGAGCAGTTTAATTGGTGTGAATATAATAAAAGTGACAAGATGTTGGCAGCTGGTCCATGTAGGGTATTTGACTGAATGAGCAGCTCTCATGCTGCAGTCATTTTCATTTGGTCTTCATTTTGTATTTCCAGTCCAATGTCAATACAAAGATACAAAGCCTCATTCACACCTTTGATTGCTGCTGGTGACTTCTTATAAATAAAGTCTCAAAGATGTCAAATGAGTATGTGATTGACATAATGACAAACAAAAGACAAGGCACCACTGAGAGAATTTTTCAAGAAAGAACAATAAATGGAAATCAGTTTTTCTTGGCTTCCTTGATGACAATGACATTTAAATACAGTCATCAGGATGCTAACAAAATTATAGTTTGGAAACAAAAACTCAATCAAAATAAAAGGTGAATACAAGAAAAGTAGGAACGAGAGACTGAAAAATGATCATGTAAGATGCAAGAATCCCCTCATTGCATGACTGGAAGCCTAAATAGCCCTGAATAAGCTATTCATCCCATATGCAATCTATAATATTTTGATTATTTAAAGTTCTCAAATGAAATTTCTTTTGTGAAAAAGATTATTTACATATAAATAAAAAGAATGCACTTTAAAAAACCTGGTCACAGTTCTCTGTAAGTCCCCAAAAAGAAGAGTGATGTGGCTTTCTGTCCCAGAATGTGGAGCATCACACCAGTTGTTTTCTGCACCAGTCAACACATGAAATGTAAACTTGGCTGACCTACTTCTGAGAAGTTACTCATCCTGGAATGTGTTCCTTAGTAGCCTTATTTATTCCTAGTAAAAGCCAGTGAAATATATTAAATACAAATCATTGGCATGATAATTAGTCTGTTTCCTCAGAACACTTCTGCTACTTGCATTCTACAGCAGAGAATTTGGCACTCTTCTTCCTCACCCCACATCACTAGTTGCCTTTATTTCCTTCAGGTGTACAAGCAGTGTAACTTACCTCTTTGGCTACATCTCCAAGAGAGAAGAAATCCTAAAAGGATTCCTGGAACAGCTCCTTCAATTCCCTTCAGCATTATTTTTTTAGTAAAAATAATATCCAAAGTTTCGAAGTTGAAAATTCAAACAACTTTATGATTCCCAGTGTTTCACCTCTACCCCAAATGAAAAATATTCCACAGTGCTGATTTAAACTCAGGATACTCTCAGCTTTTGGAGATGACAGCAGCAGGGGGTGTTATTCTGTTTTCTCAGCCATATTAAATCCCAGACATCTATCCTAACTGCAGCACCTCTGTTGTTAATGGTCAGCAGGGAGGTCTGTTGTCAGCTAAAGAGAAGGATGTCTCACAGAGACCAGATCAGCCTGACTGCCATGATCTGCTGAGAGATATGATGTGGTTGTGATGTTAATAAGGAGGCTCTCTTTCATCCCATAACAATCCTACCTTCCTGAGTTTCTCCCTACACCCTAAATCCTATTCTTCATCCCTGCAAGGTCTCACAGATTTTCTCTACCACCTTTGCTCAGCTAAGCAGTTTTTAACTGGCTTTACTCTCAGTGATTACAAAGTTTGGATTCTGATAGTTCAGGCCTACACAGGTTCCGTCCCAGTCCTGGCTTTTTCTGCTCCCCTGTGTATACCTTACAGGTAATGAAAATTCTAACAAGGTCAGAACCTGATATAATATCATTGAAAGAAGTGATAATAGGTTGTCCAATCTCTCTAGCTTCTTCCTTTTTTATCGGCCCACCTTAGATGTTGTTAGTTATATATTAACTGCTTGCTACATGAAGCAGAAATTAAACATCTGGCAGTTGATTTAAGGCAGTATTTTTAAACCAAGGAATTCTACACAACCAATCTGCCCACTGAATTCAAATGACAGAAGAATATGTATTTGTCAAGGAGGGTACATAGATGCTTGTGTAGGTGTCTGAAAAAGATAAGTTTCTTCAAATTACATGTTGCGGTTACAGGGACTGAAAGCAACCGTGAATAGTGGCTTTCCAGGGGTATGGAAGAAATGAAAAATACACCTGCAAGGGTCTGTTTAGAATACATTTTTACCACTGTTAAGTTTTAGTAAAACTTAATAATACAAAAATTGTAAACTGTCCACTGAAGGCACTAAAGTCAGAAGTATCATGTATCCATCAGTAGCCAAATTCATGAAACTATTATATTGGAAATCAGCTGAAATGATGAGCAACGACAGATAGAAATTACTTTGAAATTAAAGGGGGAACCCACCCCCAAAAACAATTAAAATTTGCATTTTGTTAACTCTTTTTTTGCATCTGTCAAATTTCAAGAGTTCCACAGTCCAGATCCAGTGCAGCAAAAGCTGACCGAGGTCAAATGAGCAGTTTCTGCTCAGTGGTGGTAATTCTATAATGCATTCAAGAGAACTTCCACAGTAGTTCTGGGAAATGATAATTTACACTTTTAAAGAAATTGCTTAGAGGTTACAAAATCTATGTACACTTTAAAGTTCCCACAGTGGGTAGAAATACTCAGTTTCCAATTAATGTTGCTGGGATATGAAAGTTAAGTCATATGTGCCAGCAGTTACTGCACAATTATTTTCAAAAGTGATGATAATCAATTTTGTATAATTGATGCCTTACATACCTCAGAGGAAGCACTTTCTTATTAGAATGACATAAATGCAAAGCATAGTTTATCCTCTAAATATACTCTAAACATTTTCTATTGCATTTGTTTATTGAGCTACTGTTGTTTTGTGTTCCCAAACCATAAGATTTATTACACAGGCACAACTACATAAACCAGCCCTATATACAAGGTAAAATTTTTAATATCAATAAAATCATAACTTCAATATTTGACATCATGACCAAAACCCATTTAATCAGTCAAGCTTCCTAACTTACAGAAAAGGAGTGTCTCAACAACAGAAACTTTTGAAGAAGGCAGAAAACCAAAATTTTTCAGTACTATACATTAAATAAAGGAAATCTCATTCATGGAAAGAAGTGACTATGAGTGGCAAACACTGACAAGCCTCAGATATTATCTTTGCTTGCACAGAAAACACATTTGTCAACAGGCAACGCAAAATACAAGGTTCCTTGCTATTGCTACTGTTGCATTTCTTCCTGCCCTGCTTTTATTGCCATTCCTCTGCACTTTATTCCTTCATTCTTAGTTTCAGACTATTTAATAATACTGATTCCCATAGCTTCTAGTTGTTAGATGTGAAACAGAAGACACTATTCAAAGAGAAAGGACAACATTCACCCTCAGGTTAACATATGCAGTATTTCTCTTATCAAGGAAAGGAAAAATAAACAGTAGAAGAGTAAAAAAAGAGCTTGTTGCTACTACTATGCAGACAAAGTAAATGGAAAATACACAGTGTAAGAGAGAAATGGTTTCTCTTGGTGGTTAAGATAAACTTGCACCATATTTCTTTATTTGTTAGTGGCAGCCAAAAGTTATGGGTTATCCTAAGTTATTCAAGCCTGAGTCAGTTAACCAGGCTGTTAACAGGGCATTGTACACAATTTCTTAAAAAATTGGGGAGGTGTAGGGGAGTAGGAGGAAGAAAACCTCCTATTTGTGTAAATTCATAAATTGGAATAAACTCATCCATTGTTCCACTAGATTTTGCCAATATATTCAGGGCCTCTGCTAGAGAACAGTGGCAGACAATATCTTGCCTTGCAGATTTAGCACAACCAGAAAACCAAGGGGTTAAACAGCCTGAGAGGTAAAAGAGCTGGGTTCTGGAGGGTGCACAAATTCAGCACATCTCTGCAAGAACATCTGCCAGCAAGAATTCTTCCAGGAGCACAACAGCAAGAAGCAAACTCCTTCAGATGCACTGGCAGCACTCCCTCACCACTGAGCCCACATTGGCACAGATCAATGCAAAGCAATTTCACTGTCTTGTGACAAATTATGTCAAGGCCTTTTATTTTGCTAATGAGTTCTCTATGTCTGTTTTAGTAACTTTAGCTGCTGTGCTGAAATGGAAATTTTGTTTCTCAATTACTGTTAATTTTCACTTGGAACATTTCTGCCAGCACTTTTGATCCAGGTGGAAAGAGGCAACCACTCTAAAGGGTGACCTCAATCTATCAGGAAACCAGCTTATTTTTAGACTGTGATTGTTAGCTGTGCAAATGATATGGCAAGTTGAGCTTGCAGTTTCCCAAAGAATCAATCAGAGAATCATGCACTAGCAAAGCAGCATAATGTTAAGACATCCCCTTGGCAACAAGATGACTATCAAACTGAAAGACAAAGAAACAAACACATGTACAGAAAAAAAGCCATCTTGTGCATGCTCCCATCCAACTTTCAAATAGAGAAATAATTCAAAAGTCTAGGCATTAAGAAAAATAGTCACTTGTAGCAAAAAACAGCCAGGTGAAGTAAAATGCTTAGGTAATATGGCAGCAGTACACCAGCAGGCAGCACAAAGTCACTCCAATGAAGCCATTATGTAAGATATTCAGGGGTAAAATGCCACCTCCAGTACATCTCTAAACTGTTATAAAGAGCATGACTCCTATGCTTGGGCTATGGCTACTCAACCTAGCTTACTCAGAGGTCACACATAACCACAGTCCCCACTTCCTCCTGCAGCTGCCATGAGCCCACTCCTCCCTGATCATCTCTGCAAGGTGAAACACAAATAAAACGTGCTGCTTGTCATGTCTCAATAGGGGAAAGCCTGGAACAAAAGGTTTAGCTCCATTAACTCTTCAAGAGTAATTCCTTTCTTCATACCCTAATTTTTCCTGGGAAAACACATTAGTGTTTAAATATGAGGGAACTCCCCTTGTTAGCACACAGGGCTCAGAGTTTTGGATGACCTCTGATGGTTTCTCCTCCAGGGGCACAGTACATAAGCTGCCAAAGCACTACACCTTCTCTCATCCACCAGATGAGGTTTAGCCTTCAGGTCACTGTCTTGGAAAGTGCCAGAGAAGAGAGACCAGTGAGATACTGTAAAGAGGCCCAATTCTACATCAGTCTGTGATAAAGCTATGATGTCAGTATAATTGTCCTCCTGGGACTCTGAGATTTTTGTTCCATAAAGAGCAGAAATCACCTACAGAGAGTAAATAAATGGAAAGAAACACATATCATCAAGTCTCCTAGATCTTTGTATTTGCATTTGCTAACATTTGCTCTGTTAGGCCAACTATGCACCGTTGTTCTTTCAAGGAAGGTAACTGCAGTACCATTCCCAAATCACAGTGTGCTGCCAGAAGAGCATAGCAAAAATTTCGTTGTTATTGCTTGTTTCCCCTACTCTTTGCACTTGTGAACTGGATGGGGCAATCGGTTTCCCCCAACATCAGCAAGCTATTCATTAAGACAATTTAAATACAGGCTGGTGCAGCAGACAATACAGGAGCTATGCAACAAGTACCAGTGTTTATAGCACCTGAGTCATGGGCTAAAATAAGTTTCAAGGAAGGAAGCCATAAAGGCCTTATGATAAATGCCCTACACAGGCACACATTTAAAAAAAAATAATAAAGTATCCTGTTCAGCTAAGTTGAACAGTGATTTGGCACCAACCTGATCCTGAAGTAGTGATATTTGTTCCACAACAGGATGGCGTCTCAAGGACAAATCTTTCCTAACGTCAGTGGAAAGAGGGACAGATGCAGAAAAATTCTGTCTCTGCTTTCTCCTGTTCATTCTTAAGCATTCAAAAGCTGTTGAAAAAAAACTCCTCTGATTTTCATATCTGCACTACCTAAACTTAATTTTTTTCTCCACACCTGCATTATGGAATGACCTCAGAACCATATGGGGCCACAGCACAGCCTAGGCTCACCCAGATGCATAAACTCTGTTTCTAAGGAAAATGGATGCTAAAGTCTCAAAGAGCAAACAGAAATTATAACAGCAAGCTACAACACAACCCAAAGTCTGAGATGAGTCCTTATTAACAGCATGAGTTCAGCTGCGCAGGTTCCTATAGTCTTCAGCTTTGTGGTCCAGAGCTCACAGTTCTTCCTTCTGAGTTCTCCCTGTTGCTTTGAGCTCTATCCTACCTGTGCTGAAGTCTATAATGAATAAAGGATATGTCTCAGCTCTCGCTTTCACCATTGTCCTCATGAATTACTTCATGGAACTACATACACTGCTAAAGCCTGTAACACCCTTTACAGAAGAAAATATTAATAAAGAAGAAATTATGCTAAAGAACAGTAAAAATAATGGTGAGTGATGCAGCTCTCTTCTAACATCTATATCCACTTAAAGCAAGGGAACATTTATGCTTTTGACTGTGCTATCTTAGGGATAAAGATCCTATCTGGAGGTTCTGGCTCTTACAGTCTATACCCTGAGACACTTCACCATCAGTGCACTCACTCTGTTCACACCCCAGCAGAGTCTGAGTGCAAACTAATGCTCCTGTAGCACACACTACCAGGAAAGCATGCCCCTGACTTGAGGGCGGATAGGCTAATCTGACCATCTGTATTTGTGAAAATTATTTTCTTGAAAAGAAATTGTCCCATTATTTAATTACCTTTGAAAAAGAACCCACTGTTCCCATCCTCCAATTTCATGTTATGAAGCAATACTACTCCATTCATTGTCAGACAGAAAAAGCGATGAGGAAAATTATATCAAATGAGAAAGTTGGGATTCACACAACACATTAAAAAAACGAAAAAACAAAACAAAACCCCAAACAACCAACAACCCAACTATAAAACTGGGCAATAAAGAGTACTATGCTTGGTCACTCTGCTTCTCTGAAAGCTAATTCTTTGCCAACACGTGTCACTTGTTGGTAATTTAAATTTTTCTGAAATGGCATATCATTCTGACACTGGCAGATGTCAAGTCACATTGTCAGGCTCTCGTACAAAGGGCTAAAAACTAGTCATATTTGTCAAGTTGTACACAAAACAATCCCATTGCATCAAGTAATTCCGGCATAAATTGGAAAAGGCACAGAATTAACCTGTGCCTGAAAGCTTTTCTGAAGGAAGTTCACAAAGATGTCATAGCTTTGCTGTATTTCCAAAAGGCTACAAAAATATGTTCCTGCCACAGCAACAATTATTTCTGTTTTTTAAGAGTATGATAAAGGAGTATTATTCAGTTACACTTTTTAAATTCCAATTCTTGCTTTCAATATTTTATTTCTTTTCCTCAGTAAAACCTGCATGGGCATGACAATGTTGCATTTCATCTTTAGGAGTGAAAGTACATTGATTGAAACGCCTGGAAACCTTGCAAGGGGAAAGCAGTAAGTTAGAGCAACTGAAGTAACATAAAGGTTTGAAGAATGTATATTTTTCAAATCACAATAACTCCCTTTTAAATAACAAAAAGATGCTCTCACCATGAATTGCCATATACTATTTTTAAACTGCCTGTATGTTTTCCCTGACTGTGCCAGGATTTATGTAGGTAACACAAATATCACAGAGGCTCATTATTTCCTGGATAGCAGAACACTTAAGCAGTAAAGTAATTAATTTAATTTTTCTTACCCGTAGATTCACTGCTTGCATCACATCCCTGGGCTTCTGCTTTCATACTCCATACCTAAATGCTGCTACAGCTTAGTCAGAAACTAAGTGATCTGTGCACATTGCTGACAAGCCAGTGTGGATTCTAGGGAATACGCAAGTCAGCTTGTATATCCTGGCTCATGGATTATGCCTGCATGGCCTAGGGCACTTATGCAGAATTTTTATTGTCTCAGCAAGCAAAAAAAAGATAAAACTGCAGTGTTCCTAAGAAATAAACAACAGCTTTGCTACCAGCACCTTTCAGCTCAGAGTTCCAGAAAAGCCTGTAAAGTCCTTGAACAAAACAGCCTCCGAGCGCATGGAAATTCATCCTGCTTGGTAAAAAAAATTTCTTGAACAAAACAAAATACAAACCCTCCTCCAACATGACCAAAACTCCTGGTGTTAAATATACATGTATATTTTCCTTTCTTTTTTTTTTCTTTTTTCCTTTTTTTTTTTTTTTTCCCAGCCTTAGTAAGGCAAACTTTCTCTGCTTACAAATACTGACAGAATTAGGCCTCAAACAGCACCTGCACGTTACTGGAAGCAATGAATACCAGGGGCATCATACTAAACTTGTCATTTTATACAGAAGGGATCTTCTCTGACCACTTTTGGAAAGCTAAACACGTCCCAAGGGGCAACAAGCTAAAAAAAAATGTGCTTATTGCAGTACTTAAAACATGTTCCCTAGTCTGTGCAAAAGCACACAGGATCTCAGTACTGTCTGAAGGATGTTCACAAATGCTTTGACATGGAGAGCACTACCTGTACATCAAGGAGGGAAAACTGCAAATATTTTGACAGCATTTGAACTCCCTGGAGCCAAAATCAGGTCCATATAAATTTTCATCCACATGTAACTTTGGTTATCCCAGTTGATACAAAACCATGATCAGGGGAGGTAGAGATGACAAGTGTAAGAGTCTTCATCCAGGCATGAAATGGAAACACTGGCTTGAAGTTCTGCTAGCCTGAAGAGATTCAGGCCCATAACACATGTTTCTCAACAGACCTTAGGGCCTATGCTTTTATTGGTTGTGGCATTTTCTGATCCTTTTTTCAAGCAATCAGCTAGACCTCAGCCCTGGACTTGAGGGTCACTCCACCAGAAGGCTGCAATGCAGTACAAGTCGTAGGCTCTGCTTTGTAGTGGTTACAATGCCCGCTGGAAAAAGGGTAAACCTGAACTCGGCTTCCTTAAACTTTCAACCATTTTGGCTTCGGTTTTACTTGTCTTATGGAAAATGCATATGTAATCCTAGAAACCAAACCTTTCAAAAGCTGTATATCCTGGCTGAGCTGCCTAACCAAGGGAGTTCAGGGCCCTTCTAGAGAAGCAAAAGGCATGAGACACCTGCCTGTGAACTCCAGTCAGCAGAACTAGTGAGGATCAAGGAGCACTGCAGCCCTGAGTGTATCTCCAGACTCAACTGCCACATTCCCCATGCATTTGCCTCCAACACCTTAAATAGGAAGCCTGAACCTTCTCCAAAGACCTCCACTGAGCACAGCCACTGTGGGGTTTACTCAGAGGTTTTTTTTTTTTTTTTTTTTTTTTTGTTAACCTATACTGTTAAAGTTACAACTGCTGAGAAGAAATGTCTTTTATCTTTTGCCACATCAAACTAGATTCAAACTGCAAAACTTTCACTCTTGTAAAAAAAAGATGTCTCCCCCTAGATACAAGCTTTGACAAGTGAATATGCACTGAACTCCAGCCCCTGCTTCCATCTACAAAGTGAGGGTCTAGACATGCAATCAGCACGAGTGACAATTCAAGAAATTATCATCACATGGTAGCATTCACTATTACATCCCAGCCTTAACGGGGTACTATACAAACACAAGGACACAACTCCTTGTTCACAGTGCAAAGCCACCAGAAGCCACAAGGCGTTTAACCTCTGACAAAACAAGCCCTATGGTAGTTATCAAATTCTGAAACTGGCTTCACCTAATCAGATATTTGGCATTAGTGGAATCTGGCAGTGGTCAAGTATATCATCGTTTCCAGAGTAACTCTGTAGGAAGGATATGCTTCTGATATTCTCATTTCCAACAGCACAGATAATAGCTGCTGGTACCAGCAGAATTCATAAATTTGCTCCATGCCTGTTTCATCTTTATTAATATTGACATTTTCTGGCAAAACTCCTTTCCAAGGATTTAAGACTTCAGATCTGGTGAGTTTATAAACGAAGAGTTCAAGAAATCCATGGATAAAAACAAATCCCCTAAAATCTTGCCAAATATACTATGGAATTCCCTAAATGCTTATTTTAGAAAAAGAAATTAATTTAATTTTTCCCTACTAAGAGTAAAAACAACAGAAATATTAACACTGAAAATATATATTTAGAAAAAGAGTTGAAAAATAAATAAAAAAGATCTGTTTTGGGTTGGCATTATCAATGACAATCCTAGCATGCTAATCAATTTGATATTTAAATTCCATAAGGTCAATCATCTTAGAGCAGCCTTCTTAATAAAAAAAAATACTCTGTAGATTGGTGTGGAAATAGGAACTAACAAGTAACTTCATGTTCAGATTACAAGAAATCATTAGGCCTAGTAATAAAAAATGAAATAACAGATGAATCCAAGTAATTAAAAAAAATTGTCCTCAAATACAGTAGCAGAATTCATTTCATGTATATGTTCATTACCTTCAGGAACACTATTTTTTTGAAAATTGAAAAAAAAAATGGGTCTAATTTTTTGTCTCTAATTTATGATTAAGGAATGCACCCAGAATATTCTATTGGAAGAATAACTAAACTAAAATCTATTGTCTTTTGTACAAACTTCTGTTGATATATATAATATTTTAAACATATAATGTTTAGAATTTTAAATACAATTTATTAATAAGAAGTAAACTCATAACAGAGATCCCCATCTATCAGACCCTCTAAATTAACCTCAGTAGAATTTGTCTGAGATTTTAATAAGGTTTGAAGCTCTGTAATAGTAAAGACTGACAGTCCCATTGTGACTTGGTTTTGCTTCAAAGCAGAAACAGTTTTACCAAATTACTCTTAGTAGGCTCTTAATTATATTTTGATGAAAGGTCAGTTACAAGAGCATAAGAAATGGTATGTATTACCTGTCTCTCTCAACTCAAAGACCCTCTTTATACCAAGAGCTGCAAGCAGAACTCAGATTAACAGTGCATTTTAAGATACTGAATTACACATTTGTGCAAACATGTAGAGACTAAAACAAGATCTAGGCAAGAATATTGGGGGCAAAAAAAGAAAAGGATGACTGACTATCTTCACAGATTTCTAAGTTTGATTCCTTCTTGGCAGAAGTGCCTGCATATTCTAACTTGAACAAACATTGTCCTTTTACTATGATATCCTTCAGAATACACATTTCTGTGAAAAGCTCCAGCATCAAGTGACACAGGCAGCTGACACTAACATCTGCTCACACCTAGCACTGCCAGAGGTAGATTCCTTACTTCTGGTGCTGAAGTTTGGCTCTTGCATAACATTTCAGGGGAGGTTGGGAAGGATAGGGCTTGGAGAAGAACTGGTTTCAGCCTACGGCAAGTCAAATTGGGCAGGATCCCAGTTTCTCTCCAAATCATAATGAATTTTTCACTGTCTCTGTCCCAGTGTTAATATCGGACCTTACACATCTTAATAGCACGTTTTACATATGTTGATCAGAGTAAACCACACAAGACTCATCACCCTCCTATTCTTCTCCCTCCTTCTCCCATCATCCCAGCTGTAATCCATCCTGTAATTGATCCGGACAGTAATTGACTGGGACAAATTTTTTGAGCTTTCTACCCCTTACTAAAACTTTCCCTAGATCATGTCTGTGGGATATGGCCACAACTTTTGCTGTAGGCAATGTCATTGTCCATGAACATTATAGTCACACTGACAATGTTTGAACGGGGCACAGCGTCCCAGCACTAAAAGCCATACAGATGTATAGATTTATCCACCTCCAAATCAGTCTGTCCACAGAGGTTTGCACCTTGCACTTGCTGTATTGCTTCCAGGAATAAGAACAACAAAATCAACATTACAGTTTTAGCTGTACAAGTTGTCAGGAAAAGTGGTCAGGAAAAAGAAAACAAACATCTGTCTTTAGGCAGTCGGTGCAGGACAGCCAAACGTGACAGCCAGCAACACCAGTAGGAATGTGCCTGCAGGTTCATAAGGCACATTCAGCTTGCCATTGCTTCAAAGCTAAAAACAGCAATGAGCAGCTCAGAGCTCCTGTTGAACATGTCAATGCTTGACCTTCTCAACAGTCATAAAGGTCCTGGGGTCTCACTTCTCCGAATCATAGAATCATTAGCTGGGCAAGACTTCTACAATGAAGTCCAACCATTAACCCAGCACTCTCAAGTCCACCATTAAAACATGTCCCCAGGTGCCACACCTATGTGTCTTTTGAATACCTCAGGGATGGTGACTCCTCCCTGGACAGTCTGTCCCAACACCTCAAAACCCTTTCAGTGAAGGGATTTTTCCTAATATCCAATCTAAACCTCTCCTTTTGCAACTTGAGGCCATTTCCTCTTACTCTATCTCTTGCTACCTGGGAGAAGAGACAAACCTCCACCTCGCTATGCCCCCCTTTCAGGGAGTTGTACAGAGTGATAAGCTCACCCCAGGCCTCCTTTTCTCCAGGTTAAACAAGCCCAGTTCCATCAGACACTCCTCCTAAGACTTGTGCTCCAGACCCCTCAGTGATGCTGCCCTTCTCTAGACAGGCTCCAACACCTCTTTCTTGTCTTTTTTGAGGTGTAGCACCCAGAACTGGACACAGCACTCATGGCACATCCTCAGCACTGGTGAACATACAGGGACAATCCCTTCCCTGGTCCTGCTAGCTTCACTGTTTTCGATGAAAGCCAGGATGTCTTTGGCCTTCTTGGCCACCTGGGCACACTACTGTATCAGAAGGTCTAATTTGTACCTATTACATGGCATCTGGACATGATCCCAGCCAGCAAAACAAGAAAGCATTACGAAACACACAGATATTCTTTCAAGTTTTCCCTGCAGCTTCCCTGGGGGAGGACAGAGTGGGCTGGGAGGAGAAAGTTGCTGTGCAAATGAACAAAAGGCAAGTGAAGCAATTTGCCCCTGAGGGAAAACACTACACTCCAGTGAGCAGTAGACACAGCCCATGGCAAGAGGTGCTGCTAGAGTACAACCCACTGACCCACAACGAAGGCTGTGAACAGCAAGAGCTTGGCAGGGCCACCTTGCTCATTGAAAATGCTTTCTTCCAAGTCAGAGTTCCTTGCATTTTAACAAGGGATAAAATAGGAAAGTCATAACATTTATTATTTAAAATACTACTAAAAAAAGAGGCTAGTTCATATGCTTTAAGAAACAGATATAATGTTTAATGCTATCCAACCCATGCATGAGATTTACAAGTCCAAATATTGCTCTTATCTTTTTTCTGTGGTGCAACTTTTTATTTATCTTATGTTTAAAATTCTGTTTGGGTTATTTTTGCGAAGGCAATCTATCCATAGAGGATGGAGGAAGGCAGCAGATGGTAGATGCAGAAACCCTATGTGAACCTTACCGCTTGTGAAAGACGTGGAGAGACAACAAACTGACCTCTGTGAAAGCTATATCATAGAATTCCTGATTTGGAATGCACTCACAAGAATCAACAAAGTCCAGGTCCTGACCCGGCCCAGGACAGCCCCAAGAATCACACCATGTGTCTAGATATTAGACAGGGAGATGATGCAGGAAAATACTCAAGGGAGATAAACTGTGTAATTTGTCCTGTCTTCCAGGACCTTCTGCAAGTTTTCTATGGCTAAAACATAGTCCATACCCTCATTTTCCACCAAGCTCTCGCAGTGACACTATTCAAATGAAACTTCTCATGGGATTTATATAACAAATTTTAAGACATCAAAGTGCCCATCAAGGCAGGGAACAAAAAGGCAGCCTGGTAATCAGTGGATTATTAGGGTGATTAATTTAAAACTACACGGTTATGCTAAATAACTGGTTTTGATGCTATGATTCAATTTGATTTGAATTGCTTCTTGGTGAACTTGTAACCTTTCACTCCACCCTCTCCCTCTTGGTCCTGCTTTTACTGAAGTCACTTGGATCTCTGCCATAACATATATGAACTTCAAGCAGTGGTGTAGAAAAAGCAGTACAGAAACGTTGTGTGGTGGAAGAATTTGGCATCCTTTTCAAGGAGAAATAGAATAATCACCAGCTTGGCATTTGAGTTTCTAGAAGCTGTTCCCCCTCCCCCCTCCCCACCCCATTCTCCAGTCTTGGAGCAAATACAAAAAAGCAAAAATAATCTTGATTTAAATAGTACTGCATATAGAATCCTAGCTTTTGCTGGTAGGAGTGTCTCAGATCTGGAATAATAGACATGTCAAACTTAGGACAGAAGTTCACTGGCAGTGAAAACTAATGTAGCCTCTATCCATACTTGGAGTGCTGCCTATTATCCAGTGCTGTGTTAGTAATCACTCATTTACAAATACTGTCAGAATTTTCATTTAATGTTACAAAAATCAAGGGCAGGAGCACTAAAAGATCTCAGAATTGTATTATGTGGGTTCAGCTTCTATATCTAGTAACAAATGTTTTTAAGATACCCCTCCCCTTCCCTACTTTTCTCATAAAATCTTCCTTTAGAATTCAATATGGAAGCCAGGAAAAGGAAAGCCAATTGCATTGAGCTAAGTTCTTACTCCCACTTCTAGATAATCATATTTTCTTCTCTGCATTTAACTGCCAACAGCATCAGCCTAAGCAATAACAAGGAATTAAAATGCACAGAGATTAGAAAAGCTTTTCCCAGAGGAAAAAGTATATTATATGTAAAATAGTATCTCCATACACAAAGAAAATGAGAATTTCCCAGCTCTCTCAGCAGTTCATACACACCAATCTAGTGAGAGATGGGAATGAACTCCATGCGCAGAACTATCTAACCATTATAGATTTAACATGAGATAAAAAGGAAACAAAATAATAAACAGTAGTGTGTACTTGCTTAATTGAAATTATTTTGATGTAAAATGGAAGTAAAAATTTCTTTCAACAACTTCTGTCTCTGAGCGTGGAGACAGAGGCCTGGTTTGAAAGAATCCACTCTACAAAACAATTTTAAAAGTTGCTTTTAAGAGAGTAAGACTGACTCAGTCTTCCCTGACTCATAAAGGCCTCAACACACCTCACTTGCTTGGCAAATATAAATAAACAATGGTGGTGTGGTTTTTTGGTTGGGTTTTTTTTTTTTTTTTTGGAAAGACTGAAGAAAGCCTGAGCAAGGAATTGTACAGCTTGATAACTAAACCAAAGCACAAAATTTAAATATCTAAACAGCAGTAGGTCATACACAGAGAAAAGAGTAGTTAAAATCTTTGACTTCAGTGCAACCAAAACAAGATTAATTTAGAGAAATCCATTTAGCAGGAAAACACACATGTGAGTGAAATGTACACGTTTAAAACATATCTGGGGGAGAAGAGGTGTCAAAGAAAATAGTACAGAACAGCATTCACTATTGAGTATTAATAATCTCACTTTATCTAGAATAAACCCATCTCCACATGATGCCAGCTGGATCACTGTACAACTTCCAGGTATCTAAAACTTATCTCTGCCTCAAAATATTCATGAAGCTGAAAGTTAACAGCTGATCATTATTTTAGACTCAGATGGCCCAGCAGGCTCATTTCCTCTCAGCTTTTCAGTCATCCCAGTAAGTTACACCTTGACATACCCCCCAGCCAAGACAGAGTATTCTAATTGTGTTTTCCAATCTCCTGGTTTAGACATGCCCATATACCATCTCACATGGGAACTGAACTGCATGCCTTGAATTCTTTACTGGGACAAATCTTCCAAAAGCCTAGTGTTCCCCTATTTACAAAAGCATCTCTGGATTGTACACTGTTGTTTTGCAACCTGCACTCCACAGTTTTCCTCTGATACTGATCTTTCCTGAGAGACCAGACAGAAAGTTTACAAACTTGCGGATCTTTAACTTTCTAGCACCCCTGAATTATCAGAACCCCTGGAAGCAGTACCACCTATGATACAACAAAGACAAAACCTATGTCCCAGCACAGCAGTCTGGTTCAACAGAAGGGTAAATACATAAAAGAAGACGAGGGGGGAGAAAAAGAAAAAAAGATGAGGAAAAAAAAAGCAACAAACAAAGTCATTGCTCTAACACACTGAATACAGTTGGACTGGACTTGATGGATGCTCCTTACCCCCACAGAATATGAAGTTGAGAGACAAAAGCTTTCATGTAGACATCTTTATGTTGGCACCTACAATAAAACCAGTCTTGACTTTTATTGTCATGCTATGAAATGCAGATCCATAATACTTGAGAATTCATTTTTCAGCACACTATCTTATAATCCAAATGGCAGAAGTTAGCATTGAGAATTAGGAAAAAGTTTGAGCTCTGCAACTGGAAACTGGGTAAAATAATACATCCTTACCACAGATGTTATTATTACTTAGCAATTAATGGACAGAACACAAAAATTTTGGGCAGAGTTTACTTAATGCAATCCATTTTTTCTTCTGAATACCTCAGTCCAGCTCTTTCATCTACTAAGGCACAAAACAACGTTGCAGATCACATGAACAGACAGAAAATTATTTTCCAGACATAAAACTAATGGCACTGGTTGAGTTTTGGTGTAACAGGTAGAGCCGAGACAGAAAGTACCAGCGCCTCACAGCACCTTCCGTTCTAAATTAATCCCCAGGAGCTCCTAAATTGTTTGATATTTCAAGAGAACTATAAGGGTAATTCATCCTTTCCAAGTGCTTCTGACTCCAAGGCTGTAGCTGCTCTCAGCAGGATGGCATTTATTTTTCATCAAACAGGAACTGCATTTTCAATTATAGTTTTACCTACCACCAGAACACTTAGAATCTGATCCTGTGAAGGGGTGATAGATTTCTGCAAGGTGAGAGACTAAACCCAAGGAAACCAAGATCTCTACTTGGCATATTAGGGCTTGAAGTTTTACTTGAAACTGTTCATGTCTTTTACCAGCCAGATCATCCATTTTGATGGCTGTACTGCATAAACCTCTTTGCATTACTGAACAGGGATTCTCATTGAGCCCCAGATCCTGCAGCCAAAGTCTCATCAGGAATTTATTCTAGCAACCAAAAGTTATCCTTATTATTTCACAGACAATCTGGTTCAGCAAATACATATACTTCTCATTAGAGAAATTTAAGAACACTGACTGGAAAAGAAGACAGATGTTTTTCCTCATTCCTTAGCTTCTTGCCCACCAGAGGTGTTCTTTTCACCATACTGGTAGTTTTCTGACAACTGATCTGTTCAGTACATTTAGAGAAGTTGGTTTGGTTGTGGTTTTTTTGGGGTTTTTTTTGGGGGGGAGGGGGAGGTTGTTTGTTTGGTTTTTGTTTTGTTTTTGTTTTTTGCTTTTTGTTTTTGTTGTTTGTTTTAGTTTGTTTGTTTGTTTTTCTTGAAACAGTCACTTCAGCAAAACTTCAATTGCTTACAAAATTATTTTCTTCCTGTAATTATTTATTATCTTTCACTGCCTTCCTCTGCTGAAAAGACAGGTTATATTTTTCCATAGTCTGCAAGAGCACACACCTCAAAATTTACAGACACTGTAGGTCTTCTGTACTAACCTTGAGCTGCTGTCCCCACGCACCTGAAGAAAAAGCTCTACCTTCACTCCATGCCTACCCAAACTTTTACTGGCAGCTCCACTTAAACTTATTCACATTTTCCCCTTTCTTAGAATATTTATACTTCTCTGCCCACGTGTGAATGACATGGTCAGTATACAGAGCTCAGTAGTTAATTCACCTTACATCATAACAAGCTGAGGAAAGGCTTTTAATGCTCATACCTTTACACCTGTAGTCATGGAGACTATATATATTGATATATATATGTATACGTATATATGTGTGTGTGTGTATAGATATAGATGATATTGATAGATAGATAGAGATATAAATATAGATATAGATGATATAGATGATATAGATACATAAAGCTCCCTAAATGGACACAGCATTAGCAACCAAAACACACATTGCAGGCTGCTGTTGCAGAAAGGCTTAAAAAACAAGCTTCAGCCCCAGAGATCCAGGGAGCAAGTGGAGAAGACATAAGGGTAAGGAAGGCAGCCAGCTTTAAAAGGTGTTGGGAGTAGACTGCAATTAGCTGTTTTGAGGGTGTCATCACTAAATTGGAAGGGCTAGCACAAGACACACCATGTTGTAGGAATGCTTCTGAAAGAGTCTTTTTATATTAATAAATTAGTATGAACTAAAAAAGGAACAAATGGCAGTCAAAGGAAAGAAAAGTGCAAAACTATTTCTGAATGTCATTACACATCCTAAAAAAGTGGTAGTAACTGATTCTCAGGGCTTTCAAAAATGAACAGGAGATACAGCAGTATATTCTGTATGTTGATTTGGTTAAGCTTATGTTCACCATTACCTTATTTCTTTTCTGTTATTTATATTATAGTTATTTTTAGACAATTGAATATGACTTACACATCAGGGAAATGTGCGGCACTTCTCAATGGTGCTACTTCTGCCTTCTGCTTTTTATGAGAAGACATTTTCTCTAGGTGTGTTTTGAAAATCTCTATTTAGGACAGGGAACTGGTTGTAAGTAGTTGGGCAGGGACTTTCAAGCCTATTTAGTATAACTCTTTAGACTTCATATCCCCAAGATATTCCAACATGTGAAGAACATGGTGAAAACACAGACCTTTGAAAAGTTTGTGAATCTACATTGAGGTCACAACCAAGTGCTGTTTTTGAATACCTTCAATTTGGACTCATGATGGCATACCTATTGAGGATTTTGCTTAAAAAGCTACTCTGGGTCCTGAAAAACTCCAAGACAAAGGCAGAGGAGTGGCTGGTATACAGGGAGTTTGCAGTCTGCATCTTAATCAAATCCACCTCTATGAATCACGGGTTTTGCCAAGTGTAATTCTCCTCCCAGCAACTCATAAAAGTGTTAGGTGGAAAAACTGCTGATATTCCTTCCAATTGTTGATGTGAATGCAAAAGAGGAAAGACATGGTTTGGCACACCTGACATGGTTGCTGGCCATCAGAAAAGATAGGAGATATCAGAGGTGTGCATTTACAAAGAGCTTTATATTCCACATGAGTGACCACGACCTACAGCACTGTGCCCAGAACAACAAGTTGCACTCCTTCTTGCCCACTGACCTCTGTTCTGCTCCCACTTGCACACCACAGATGAACTCACCCTTGCAGACAGCTTTACTGCCAGAGCCAGCACAGCAGTCAAAGAGAGAGTGGAGATGAAGCCTGCAGAGGTGGTATAGCCAGGATGTACTTCATACTACCCCTGTTCCTATGCAATAACTCCCCATCCTATCCATGCTGATCGATTCTATCATGAGGGCTTTTCTGGAAGGCAGCTTTTTTCAAAGCAGGCATGGGCCTCTCATTCTCAGGATTCTCTTACTTTTCCTTATGAACCAAAGAACAGTGATTTGCATTCACAACAGGACAGAAGAAAAAAAACACTTCTGGCCCAGATCCATTCCCATTCAAACATTGTTACTGACATCCTTCAGATATCTGGCTTGAGCATTCTAATTCAATATAAATGGCTATTGACTTTTTGTTTTATTTTAGCTTTCTCATGTAGCTTCTATGCCACAAAAGTGCCTTTTTCAATTTTACATAACGTTAAAAATCACCATCTTGACTCCAGCATAGAGGGTGTAATATCAAAAAAATCAGTATCCACCTAAGTAATTTTTAATGAATTGAGTCTTTTGTCCAACAACAGATGAACTTGTCCCTTTGGCAGGGTAATATAGTCTAATCTTTTCCTATTTTTGGACTAATTTCAAAAACTGTCTCTCTGCATTTGAGAGCTTTCACTTACCCTTCTATGTGCTATTTTTCTTTCTTAAAATAAACTTTAAGCCCTATTTTTACCTTCATTTCTACTTTCTGCTTGGGGTAGGGGGAAGATGCCTTACTCTGAAAGGCCTAGAGTTAAATTAGAAATCCTTTCCAATATCTAGTTTTATTTGCATTTCCCTTGCAGAAATATAAATAATGTATTTCTTGTCCTCACTTGAATTATGCAGGCCCTGAGATATTCAATCTGTGGTTTCTACTCTGATATACATATTTTTTGGACCCTAACATCCTTTTACCATGTAGACCTTCAGGGAAGTAGAAGACAGACATTGGTGTTGAAACATTTTGCAAAAAAACATCTGATGTGCATGTTTGATTTATGCAGGACTTTAATATCGAAAGCTTTGGCTGTCTCTTTCCATTATATATATATAAAGCTCTAATAATGAACACAAATAAATACATATTTTGTGTATTAAATTATATAGGTCATAAAAGTCTTTAAAAAAAAGACAAAATTTATTTTGAGTCTGTCTATTCTCATGAGCCTTCTTAGATTTTCTGTCACATTACAGTTCATGACAAATTTCTTTGTCTCCTTTGCATGATATGGAGCTATTTCTGTTTCTGTTCACCCACTGCCAGACTCTGACCTCAGTAACATTGGTGTTATTCCAGTGTAAATCCAGGGTGGCCCCCAGTGTCTGGATGAAAGTCTGATACTTGTGGTTCCATCCAGATAAAACAGTAGTAATGCTTGCTGGCAGAAGGCAGCATTTTTGGGGATTTGACAAGGACTGTGACCAGACTTCAGACTGAGAGCAAACATGTATATCCATCTGTTGTCAAGACAATCTGCAGTCCCAGGGTCTGTTGGGTTTGGCTGCGAAGGGTCTGCTGTTGGTCCCCTGGGCAGGACTTGCTGGCCATGTTCTCAGGATCTTGCACTCCGGCTTTCTTTCCCACTACTGTCTGCTGCTGTGGGTCCAGCCCCAGCCCCAGTGCGCCATGCAAGAACTCTCTGGACCAGCTTCTTCCTTTTTGGCACAGGCTCTGTCCTACCCTTCGGCAATCATCTCTTCTGAGCAGTGCTCTTCTGTGGGCTCACGAGGCAAGCTGTGCCCTGCAGAAGAAGGGGACTTTTTCAGGATGTTGCAACACATCCCAGGATAGATGTGCAAACCCCCATTCAATATATTTAGTTATCTTAGTCACACCACAGAGACTACAGAAAGTATACGAAACTTTTTTTAAAAAAATTGAATCAATTATAGTGTTATATACACTGAACAACACAGACATTAACTCCAAACTATATCTTTGAGCTTTCTGACTCACTGATGGCACCATCCCATCAATGTCTTTGTAGGCCAAGAGAAACAAAAACAATTGTGCTCTGACTAAGCATGTCACTCTTAAAGGAAGGAACTACTGCTAGAGAAGTATGTCTTGTTGGGCTTCTTTATTAAAAACTGGAACCTTTAAGAAAAGCCAGTGGACCATACCTAAATTTGAGTCAATGTCAATGGGCTGGAACAACAAAAATCTGTTTTTATTATGTCCTGCCTTTTCAATTTCATTCAACCCTTCTACTGTAGCAAAATGCTATTTCCTATCAGTAAAAGACAAATTAGGTTTTCCCTGCTTGACACATCCACAGATATACAGATTTGTTTCATTTATTGTGGTCTTCCCTCTTCTGGTATTTCCCTACTGTACTGTTTGTATTCCACAAGTCTTCTAAAATATCTTCCTTTACTCATCTCCCTTTACTGACTTACTTCCTAAGCCTCACTTTTGCTCTGATTCCATTACAGTTGGCTGTATACACAGTCCTGCTTCCAGTGTCCTCACATTGCCTAGATCCTTCGAGGGTCCTAGATTGCCTAGATCCTTAGTTTTAACTGAAATCTGTATCATTTTTTCTGTAATGTTTGTAACTTTTCCTTATGTAATTTTTCCTTATGGTTGTTTATCAGACACTAAATGGACTTCTAACTAGGGGAGAAATCGGAGCTACTTGTGTTTCTAATATATCTATGCCAAATAAAATCAATACTAGAATAATTATATTACCATAACCTAAGAACTTCCTGAATCTGCGGGCTGGTGGAGGAAATCCAAGGCCACTGCATGCAAGTATGACACGACTGTCATTTCTATTTTTGTCCATGCCAACCTAGTGAACAGCGGTAGCTGACAGGCACTGGCTGTTCTGGCACCCTCAGAGGGTAGTATTTTTTAACCAGATTCAGTGGGCCCATTACTCAGCTGGGAATTGCACCAGATACACTTTAAAAAAAAAAAAAAAAAAAAAAAAGGGAGAGAAAAGACACTTTTAAATGCTTGTTGTAGTTACAAATCAACATAATGCAGAGTGGTGTCTGCACACACATGCTACAGATGGGAGTGCAGAGCACAGCTCCTGGAGCTTTTCAGCTGTGCCCCACAGCACAACCACATGCTCAGTCTCACAATGCCCATCTTCCCTGGGCCTCTTCTCCCAGAGCTTGGGCAGGCATACACAGCTTCTCTCTCTCGGCACAGATACACCTGCAGCCTGCCAGAGGAGCCTGGCAAGGGCTGATTCAAGCAGTGTAGGGGGAAGAAGCATAACATACCTGTGGAGTGGCTGCAGTCTGGTAGACTGACTTAAAAGCTGAGACGTTGGCTGGAGCGCTGGAGCAAGAACTGTGCTCAGGAGTGAGACATGTGGAGCTTGGTTTTGAGATTTGGGGTTGGTTGTTACCCTGTCATTGTTTTCTACATTATATAATCCAATGTGCATGACCTGGAGATTTTTTAGGCGGCCAGGTGGAAAATAAGTCAGAAGTGGAGAGTCAACATTTTAATCTTGAGGAAGACAAAGCTGCAGGCACGGAGCAGGAAGACCTCACAATGTAATGGAGATTGAACATGCAAAGGTTTGCATCCGTCCACTACGTTCATTGGGCAATGACAATGTGACTGAAGGGTGGTACACCCAAGGTATCCAACTTGCCAATGTTCTCAGCATCATGGAATTTCTATCAGTTGCCAGAAGGAGCCAGGGTTTGGGATCAAGGAATATCTTCAATTTCTTTGCCTATTTCTCCTCATCACCTTTGTCTGCCAAAATGGTCAAGCTGTTTTATGTGGCTTGAGTGTGACACTCAAGTTGTGGCTGAGTCTGTCTCGAGTCTGACAGGATCAGCTACCTCCAACTCATACAACTAGACCTCAAATGGTTTTCAGAGAAAAGTCAGGAGAATATGATTATTTTCTCCAAGACACTGCACTTTACAAAGTGCATGATTGGATTTTTTCACACTATGCTGCAGCCAGCTCATAGATCTTTCAGAAAGGTAAGTCAGAAAGTAGCAGAGAAGGCATCAGAAGGAGAGTCACCAACCACGATGGTGCCAGAAATTGCAGGTTAATATGATGAATCACAGGTCTTGTTGCTACGAAGGCTTCTGAAAAGAAGCCCAAAATGTGTCTATTTCCAGAGATGAGAATGCAATGAAGCACTGCTTAAATGAAACCCTCTTCCCACACTACGTCTCGCACCCAACACACCTCCTAAAATCTCACCTTAAAAAAGGAGTTTCTGAAATGACTCTAGGAGGGAATGTGGTATCTTTCTTTTTTTTAGTTAGACCATTCAACACATCCACCATACCCTGAGCTGTCTAGTGTGGGGATGTACTTCTCTGATCTTCTAGGGACAAGCTGGATACAACTGGTCTTACTTGGCCTTCCAGGCTGACAGTAACAGCCATCACTGAGGGTTTTGCTGCACAGTGTTGTGTTGCTAACTTGGATCTATGGCAAGCTGCACCATGAAACTGCAAAAAACCTGCAATGTGCCTCCAAAAGTTCTGCATAAACAGAAATAGTTTTTTCTTATTCATTTCTTCCAATACATCGATGACTTTTTCTGTGAACGTGTAATCAGGTCTGCATGAAATGATTGTAATAGCAGCCTGTAGTAATGGGGGGAAAACCAGCTTTTATTCGCTTGCATAAAATGTCAAAACATGGATCAAACTGGCTGAACATCCAGAAATTCTTTCCATCGGATCACCAGATTTGCCAGCCATTCTAGGATGTCTTTTTCAAAAAATGAAGATGACTTATGAAATTGTCTAGCTTGAGTAAAGAGAGATGAGTGTTTCCAAAAGGAGGGGTGAGTTTATTTTTGAGTTTTATATTATCTGTTTTTAAAGTCTTATATTTAGGGATTGCTTTTCTTTCCAAAATAGTCAAAGATGCTTTATGTCATAGCAAAAGGCTCGTAAAATTGTATTTGTTTATTTAAATGGCACATTATCTTATTCTTAGCATTTAATACAATCCTTTTTGAGTCCATTAGATCTTGTCCAAGTTGCTGATCATGTAAAATTCCAAAATATTTAAACAGAGACCAGCAACAGCACAAAGATTATGAAATAAAATATGACTATTCAGCTTTATGGGCAAAATGAAGTGTTCATTTGGGTATTTCTTTTTTCTTATGTGGGTACAAGGAGAAGGGGAAAGAAAAGTTGATCATCCTTGCAGAGGGAAACTGGTGAAATTTTAACTTACATGGCAAATAGCTCTTTAACAGTGAAACCGAGTGGGAGAAAAACAGGTGATGTACAGTCTTCAAAGACCTATCTATACCTTTCTGTCCAGGAATTTTGTGCATGCATGTAGCAATCAGAATGAAAACTGACAGGTATGGATTACTAACTCAATTTAGTGTTGCATAAAGCAGCTGGTAGTGACAAAATTCTGTCAGATTTCTCTGCTCTGTATGCACGATCAGCAGAACTTCAGGAAAAAGCAAAAGAATATTTGGAGAGTCTATGCTGTACCTGCTTACCAAATGTAAAGCTTGAACAATCAGAGATGTGGCCAGTGAGGAAAAAAGCTGCGGCATATACACATACGTGCATGTATGCATACATGTACATGCAACATATGCATAGACATGCTGCACTGAATAAGCAAGAAATATTTGCCATCTGGAGAAGTCATAGATGAAAACTGTGTTCTGGAACATCCATAAAACAGTAAATCTGACATTATTTTTCCTACCTTTGTCACTAGAGTTTCTCAATGTGTTTTTCTTTGGCAATGCATTTTAGTGTCAAGACACCCAACCTTTAAAGCCCTCAACTTCTTGCAGTTATTGACTCTCAGATGAAGGCAGAGTCCATCTGAGAGTATCTGCTGTGATGAATGCAACCAAATACCTCAGCCTGAACATGAAGGAAAACAGCACTGCTCCTGAGCAGCCACCAAACCCTCAGACCAGTTCTGGTTAAACCAAGATTGTTCTTCAACTTCACTGCACACATTGTCTTTTAAAGTTTACCAGGACCATACCAATGCTTAAAACCATGCGGTAAGTCTCATATAGCAGCACTTCTGCACTGCATTCTTCACTGCCTAGCTCAGGAGGTGAAAAATGGTTCCACTCAGCCTGGCTGCCACTGTTTTTGCACAAGTACAGTTCCCATGGTGGCAGGGAAGTGCATACACTCCAGTTTCATGCTTGTGAGAGCCTGGATCTCTGCAGTAAGCTGCTTAGAAAAACTGTACTGCTTTTGGCCTGAGACTCGTGCTGCTAGGGACAATACCCCACATCACAGGGGGATGCACCAGCTAACCCCTGAAACCTGCCAGACTTCAAAGCTTCAGGGAGCCAAGGCTGGACCAGATGGGCAACCTAACAAGTGGGAAGAAGCATCACTTCTTTGTCAGCCTAGCCAGAGGCTCCAGGCAAGAAGAGAAGGCAAGGCTGAGCTACTGTTGTGGGACAAGAGGAACTGGAGGAGGACACAAACCCATGACAGAAGGACAGGAGATGTCACATATCAAGAATCGCATGCTTACAGATTGACTGGAGTAGGAAAATGCTAGGTTATTTTTTTGTAGGTGATAACAAACTTTTTCTTTAACAGGGAAGTTAGTGCATGTACTCTCTACAGTATATAGTGTATCATATAGGCCATGATTTTCCCTGGTCAGCTGCTTCCCCAGATGCACTTTCCAGACTGAGGATAAAAATTCAAGCCCATGAATACAGAAGTAGCTGCTTTTATTCAGTCCTTCCCAAGAAAACCAGGTGGATGCTTCAACAGAGCTGTTTTTTTTTTTTGTCAGAAGATAGATTTACAAGGGAAAGGTTTACCTCAAGTGACCTTAGACTAGAGATGTAATGCACTCCTCTCTGTCCTTCAGTTTTGTAGTGGTGGATTTCTCTAGGCGGAAACAAGCCAAGATTCAGGTGTTGACTCCTGTGGAGAATGATTTCAGATTTCAGAACACAGCTTTATTCATAGAGACCATCTAACCTGAGTATTTCAAATAAATTTATGTTGCTAAGATTTAGTATGAGCAACTTTTCCATGGGAAAGGTGATATTTCAATTGGAAATTTCCAATTTCAAATAAAATACTACAGCTGGAAAAATATACATACTGAAATTCACAAAATTCCCATGAAAACAAGAGAGTAAGTCTTCTCCTATTTGGAAGTTGTATGTGGAAAAGACATTAAATACAGTAATAATCTGAATTGAAGCCTGATATCTTTTATCCTGTCATTAATGTGGAAAAATCAGTGACTTAACGGGTAAAAATAATGTCTATATGAGCAGTCTTCAGCTTTTTATTTCAGTTTCTCAGAATGTGGAACTTAAGGTACTGCAGTGGAGCACATGGCTGGAAAATTCAGCCTAGAAATGCTACTGTTTAAAGGCACTATCCTAGAGAAACATATAAAATCTGATTGCGTTTTTTTTCTTTTCTTCATAGCAGGATTTTAAGTTCATTGAGATCACAAAGGAGGAGAAATAACACAGAGCGTTTTTTGACATGTTTAAGATTCAGATATTTAGACAAATCCTAGCTAAAGATCCAGATTTTGAGATGGCAAGTTAGTCCAAATGTTCTTATATTAATACATGATGCAGGTGATGGTCAGTATCTCACTGAATAAATCACCAGGAGCAAGTCCACAGAATCACATGGTGCTTTGATTTTATTTCCCTACAGTCTCAGAAGAAATGCCAGATGTTATGATCTTACAGAAGGGAGCATGTGCTTTATATTGCCTGAAC
This sequence comes from Chamaea fasciata, assembly GCF_029207755.1. NCBI lineage: Eukaryota > Metazoa > Chordata > Aves > Passeriformes > Sylviidae > Chamaea > Chamaea fasciata. The sequence goes on along the minus strand of NW_027094088.1, from coordinate 80,667,109 downwards.
ACTGTGAGTAAGAGCAGGAGTTCAACCAGCAATCCTACTTAGAGTAACCAACAGTCAAAACCAATTGAGTTCAGTAGGTTTTTGTGTGAAATATGCAAATCCTGAGGATTTTTCCAATTCCTGGTTAGCGGGAGTGTAAAAATTAAATGGATCTCAGGGGACTAGAGGAACACAAAGCTATTGTGACAACTAAAGAGAAACAATTGTGCACCAAACACACTGAGATCTGGAATGTAGGGCTTCTCACGGATGACTCTTTTTTTTTAATCCTTAAAGAAACTGGGGGCATCCTGGAGGAGCTGAGATTACCAGGATTACTACAAGTAACCCTGCCCTGGAATGCTGGACACCTATCACTGGTGGAGAGGGAGCAGAGGAAGCTGAGCAGTAAGCTGTTACCACAATTGTTTTTAATTGCTTCAGTTACACAACAAGAAACAGCTCTAGCCCCCATTCAAACCAGTGCCAAATAATTGGTCGGATTTTTTTTTTATTATTATTAGTTCTCTTGCTTTTATAAAAATTAGAGATTTCTTTTAATGATATTCTATTTCCTCATCAATATTCTGCTCTCACTTGTTATTTCTTGGCAATTCTATAACCACATATGGTTCAATTTACAGAATCAAATATAGGCCTCTGTGACACTTTCCGTTTTGTGCTTATTATCTTTCAGATTTCTCACTACTTTTATTTACGGATTTTAGTGATGCTCAGTTTTCCACATTTTCCTATGTAATTCCACCTGCTGCCATTATCAGTTTTCCATGAAGACCTCAGGATTATATCATACTCTCCAGTACACTCAGCTGCCTAAAGGAAATTTTCAGCTCAGTTTTCACTATGAAGAAAAGAATTTGCTGGACAGCACACGAAGTTCCAGATGTGACAAAGTCTGACTCTTCAGCTCCCTGATGTGAAGTACAGCAAAGTGTTAACAGTTTTTCTGAGTAGTCAGCTTGAAAAGGAATAGGGGATTTAAGGCATCCTTTATTGGTAGAAACTCCAGACAAGTGGGCAACTCTCAAAGGTTTTTTGTGAGGGTTTTTGGTGTCTCATGACCTATTGAATTTTGCATTTGTATTACCCTGAGCAAACTTCTGTGGTTCTCATTACAATTTATGTATAACCTGCACTGTTTGCAGCCAAGGCCTCAAGATGAGAACAAATCTCTGAGGAGTTAAAAGTAGCAAGAAGGTAATCTGACCCCAGAAGCAAACAGGAGAAGAGTGACTGGGAACAGGGCTGGTTCAGGTAAAATCTGAACTGTCACCCATTAAACATGCCAAAGAAATGGGGACACTGGAAACAGTCTCCTTCAAGCCTTTTGTAAAAAGAGAGGACTACAGATGCCATGTGATCAGAACACGCTCTCAAAATTAGACTTGTAATACTAAAAACCTGTCTATTCTTTCATCCTGTTTTCTACTCTCCCTGCTAAAGCCAGCATAATCTGCAGAGAATGCCCAGATCTAGAAAAGAGATTTTATGAGAGTGTGATGTTCTTCCAACAGTTTCCATCCTTTAGTCCTGGTCTGTGAGGTCATGGAACTCCACAGACCTGCTATCTTTCAATAGGTAGTTGGTTACTTGGTTCTTGGGGTCAAAGTCTGTGTGTGGAAGAACAGGTCAAATGGGCATTTTGCATATCAGAAATAAACTAATACTGCTCCAAGAAATGTTTTCAAACTCCACTCAAGCATCAAAGGAGAAGGCAAACAAAATCCATTGTGTGTCTGGGGCTGCCAATATAGCTGGAAGTTAAAATGCAATGTGAAAACCATGTCACAGATGAGCCTCTGCAACACCTCATAAATTGCACCCGCTCCTCAGTGGACTTCATTGTTCATGGGTTACTAATAATTTTTCTTTTATTACAGTCTTTTTTCAGCAAGAGATGCCCTAAGCACAGAACTACACTGCAGAACTGGGGAACAAAAACAAAACAAAATGAAGCAAAAAGCCCAAAACCCAATCTCAAATTCTGTTTGGGGCAGCATTAGCCACCCAACATAAATAGAAGAGGAACATTTAGCTGCCAGGCACACCAAAACCATGAGGACACACTATGCAGGAGATGGCAAAGAAATGGAGGAAAGGGGGTAGTTATTCAACTGTGATGGGCATCATGGGAAAAATGAGAAAAAAAATAAAAAATTATTTCAAGGCATAAAAACAACAAAAAATGCAAATAGTTGGAAAGTAGAGGAAGAATTGGAATTTATTACCCCATTTTGGAGAAGCTAATGGTCAGGACTACATCTCGGATGTATCTAAGGAGCTACTCTGATAAGAAAAGGTATACAGTAAAATAGATGGGAAGCAATGTAGAGCACATTGCAAAGTAATCTCAATAGCAAGATACAATGCAGGCAGCAAATTCTCTGTATCCATCTCCAGTAACAGTACACACGAGGCAATTCTGCAGGATTGAGCTCTGATATGCCAATTTTCACACTGGCATAGCTCAGAAGAACAAAAACCCAGAGAAGGAGTCACCTTGATCAGTCCAAGTCTCACCCCTACAGTCTTCCCCAGAACTCATCTCTCTTGCTCAGTCATCTGCTTTTAGGTTTTACATCATGTTTTTGTCTCCTCCTGGAGAAGAGTGATCTCAGGGTGGGAGGTGCTGCAACCCTGCACAGGTGCACAGCCTCCTGAGCAGACAGCTGCACACCGAGAGCCACACAGCAGGGACAGCAGGAAACAAAAATTCAGCAATAACACTTGATGTCACTTCTCCCATTACTTTTTCTCACTGCCTTAAGCAAAAGGCCTGTACCTTAAACCAGCTTCTTCCAGATTCAGTGCTGAGACAGTCCAAGGGCTCAGAAGTGCTGCAATTCCATGGGGCACACTGACCTGCTGGCTTGAAGTTTTCACTTTGCTGATCCTTTCTTTCTGCATCTGCTGCACAAACCTTTTCAAAAGAAATCTTTCCACTCCTCACCTCCTGGGTAGGTCCTGATGAGATGTATTGGTCCTTTGCCTGTACCTATCCCCAGCACACCTTGCCTCCTGCTAGTTTGAGATATGAAATGCTTATTATCTGACAGCTTTGGAACATGGTGGATCTCTGTCATGGTTTAACGCTGGTCAGAAAATCAGCCCCACGTAGCTGGTCGCTCATTTTCCTTAGGTGGGTAAGGGAGAAAATCCAAAGGGTAAAAATGAGAAAACTCACGAGTTGAGATAAAGATAGTTTAATGGGGAAAGTAAAAGCCATGCACACGAGAAAAGCAAGCCCAGGAATTCATTCCCATGGGAAGGCAGATGTTCAGACTTCCCAGGAAAGCAGGGCTCCATCACACATCACAGGGACTTGGGCAGGCTAAAATTGTCACTCTGAATGTTTTTGCCCTTCTCTCTTCCCTCAGCTTTATACAGTGAACATGACACCATATGTTATAGAAATGTTCCTTAGTCAGTTGAGGTCAGCTGTCCTGGCTGTGTTGCCTCCCAAACTTCTTGTGCATGCCCAGCATCCTCTCTGGTGGTGCGGGGTTAGAAGCAGAAAAGGCCTTGCTGTGTAAGCACTGCTCAGCAGTAACAAAAACATCCCTGAGTTATCAATATGTTTTCAAAATAAGTCCAAAACATAGTCCATAATGGCTACTCTGAAGAAAATTAACTCTCTCTCAGCCAAAGCCAGCACAATCTCCTTCGCCTAGCCCTGGCAAGGCAGTGTGGGACATTTGCTTACAGCTGCCGGCTAGGGAGGGCAGGGGATTCTAAGGGCAAAGGAGCTGAAATGAACCAGTTTTCTACTATCCTGCTTGAAGGATTTGCTACAAGGAAATATGTTAGATATTTGTTTGCTCTGTCTGTGAGAGCACAGTAAGGAAGAGTTTAAGGACAGCTGATCCTGCCTTTGGGCAAGGGGACATTGCAGAACATCCTTGCTGCAATACAAGGATGCATCCACTAGAATCTCATGCTCTTCAACAAGTGCAAGGTGCAGCACCTGGGTCAGGGAAACCCCCAGAATCAATACAACCTGGAAGATGGACAGATCAAGAGCAGCCCTGCCAAGAAAGATGGGGAGTGCTGGTGGATGAGAAGCTGGACATGAGCCAGAAATGTGCACTTGCAACCCAGAAAGGCAATTTTATCCTTGGCTTCATCAAAAGCACTGTAAGCAGCAGGGCAAGGAGGGGATTCTGCCCCTCTGCTCTGCTCTGCTCTGCACTGGTGAGATCCCACCTGGAGTCTCTGGGGTCTCCAGCACAGGAAGAACACCGAACTGCTGGAGCAGGTTCAGAGGAGGGTCACCAAGGTGATTAGAGGGCACTTCTCCTATGAGAAATGGATGAGTTATTCAGCCTGGAGAAGAGAAGGCTTTAGGGTAACCTAGTTGCAGCCTTTCAGTTCCTGAAGGGAGCCTACAAGAAAGATGGAGATAAATATTTTACAAAGGCATGTAGTGTTAAGACAAGGAGGAACAGCTTCACACTAAGGATAGGTTTAGAGTAGATATTGGGAAGAAATCCTTTATTGTGAGGGTGGTGAGGCACTGGCACAGGTTGCCCAGAGAAGCTGTGAATGCCCCATCCCTGGAAGTGTTCAAGACCAGGTTGAATGGAGCACTGAGCCACCTGGTCAAGTGAAAAATGTCCCCACCTATGGCAGGGAGGGTCTAATGAGATGATCGCTCAGGTTCCTTCCAACACAGGCCTTTCCCTGATTCTTTGACTCTATAATTTTCTGTGCTAAGGGGATCACATGGACTGGCAGTTTTAGAGTTGAACACCGAGCACCAAGCACAGGTGTAGAAACAGATTATATAAAGGCCCTTTGCTTTTGTTTTACATCCCCACCACCCTGCTGCACTCCAGCAGATTCCCAACTGGCCGTGACCCCTGGGAGGAGCTGAGCTATCCACCAGTTATGCCAGGTATTCTCAGGGTTTGATGTGGTTTCTGCACACTCCCCAAATCACATGGCTCATCAGTAGGAAAAAAAACACCTGGTCCACAGCAGGTCTGCAGCATCATGAGGGAGGGAGCCAAAATCTTTGCCACTTCTTTGGTAACATATTCACAGACACAATGATTTCTTGCTAGGAAGCTAAAAATCCTGATGTGGTCTTTTTGACAGCAGACATCCTTTTGTGGATTATTGCCAAAATCCACAAGCAAGTTGTAAAGCAAGCTGGGAAGTGTCCGCTGGGGAAAGAAATCCCCCCTGCCTTTCATAAGAAGTTAGTAACTGTCACAGGAAAAATCTGAAGACATAATAATGGCTGTGAGGATTAACTTTCTCTTACAGCAGCAGTGCCAGATTATTTATTGGAAGTATATTTTTCCTCTTTGAGGTTTGTTTGAGGGTTTTTCCCTTAAAAAGAGATAACCAAAGGTTTATGAATGAAAGACACATTAGGAAAAAATCAACTTGACACATAAAATATAATTTCAGTGTCAAAACCCTTGGAGGTAGCAGAGAAGGAAGAAAAGCATTTCATGCAGGCATCCTGCTGCAAAAAGGAAGGCCACAGGAGATTAATGAGGAAATAAACGGGAGTAATATATGAGGGCAAAATAAAGAGGAAGTTTAGGCCATAAGAGATTAATGAGGAACATACGCTTGCTCTAGCTTTGCCACCAGATGTATGAATGGAATTGTATTTTATGGCTTTTAAGGTAAATTGAAAGTGACTGAAGAGCAAAGAAACTTTACAGAGAGTTTTCACTCATAGTCCTCCTGGGACTCTTCCCCTCGGAGGTGGGAAAGACTATATATGCTAACTCTGCAGTTCTTGGTGATGAGCAGAGGAAGTCTCTCTGCAGAAAGCTTTGTTAGCACATGCTTCCTTCTTTTGAGCACGAGACAACCAGTAAAAAGGCCTTGGTTTTGCATAGAAGTCACTGAACTGCAGCTGAATAGGCCTTAGTTATGTTGCTTTTAAAATCACATAATTAAATGCAGAAACAAAAATCTTAAAAGGCATTATCCAATCTTTATATTCTCACTGCCACGTGTGCACACACATACAAATGCACTTGCTGTCAGAAAAATTTGCTATTTCAAAATAAATTTTGCCCACAACTTGAGATAAATATTTAGACTACAAAATGTCATAAGAATTAATATAATTATAGTTTGGAAATCACTCTTTTATTTCTACATTGGCTTTACTTTTTAAAATAGCATAAAAAGCATATTTTAAAATAATAAATTGCAATAAAATTATCTGTACTGTTTCAGATGGAATAAAATGTCTCGAATGAAGCTAAGACAGACAAAATGAATTGTTTACTTATCATTAAATCCCCTGTTTCAGTATCAATTTTCTGCATCTTCTACCTCTTCTATTCATTTTCACTTCAGTGCTAACCTAAGCCATTTTCTGTCCCCATCTACCTTCTAAGGTTTTGTCCCAGAGCCAAAATATGCTTTCCTAATTGAGCTCTCAACTTACTCATCATGTCCACTCCTGACATGGGCTAGCCGTAACCAGGAGTGCCCCCCATGGTATCTGAGACCCTCAGCTCTGCATCATGGCAGCCCACCACCATTTCCCTTGGTCTCGTTCCCTGCATGCTAGAGGCTGTTCTTTTTTATTTCAAGTTCCTACCTGGGTCCAAAGATGGGAGGAGGTGCATTGGAATGGCTCTGTCTCTCAGGACAGCCTGAGAGAAACATGACCTGCCATGGGGGTAGCTGCTGGAGTGCTGTGTGGGCCACATATGAGACTGGAGTCTCTTGTATGTTCAGTACAAGAAAAGAGCCCAGGCAGGGCTGCCTGAAAACCCTGGCCACATCAGGTTCCATTATAAGCAGTGTATATCCTGGATTCCCCTCAAGTAACACTTGGTTTCTTCCTACAGTTCCATCAAAGTCCAGCTCTTCTTTGTAAGAGGAAAATATGCATAATCCAGATCTATTGAAAAAGGATTTCATAAGTCATTTTTCCCCTGGTTCACATCCAACAAATGAGGTGTACACCATGGCTACTGCACAGGTCAAGGCCAACTGCATGGTGACCACATCCATTCCAAGATCTTCTTGTCAGCATCTGGCAAGGGCTGTAGAAACTGAGGATGGATTCTGGCCACAAAGCTTTGGGGTGATGAGAAGTAAAGAACAAAGTAGAAAGCTGTACTTTCTAAGGCAAGTCTCCTTCTAATTCAAGGGAACAGGGCAGAAGGCTTTTGCCAGCCCATGTGATTTTTGCCCTCATACGCCCAAAGAAGAGAGTAGAAATTACATTAGCCTCCTACTATGTAGGGAGTCTGTGCCATGAGCTGTCACTGGTCTTTGGGAAAGTCAGCTTGGACCAGTATGAGAAGGACATTCTCTATAGCAGACTAGCCATACCTCAGATTAGTGAAGCAGCTGTTTCCCAAAAAACCAGTGGGAATCTTCATTTAGATTTACCAATTTCTGCTTTTACTTTGTTTAAGAAAAGCTGGATCCAAAATTATTGGTGAAAACTAAATAGGTCTGAGTCTAACTTTTTCAAACAAGAATGCTTCTGTCTATTGCACAACCAAAATGAGCAATATTTGAAATACTTTTTCAAAAAAAGGTTATCATTCTGGTCTTTCTGGGCATGTTATTTAAACAATACCTAAAAAATCAATTCATTTAGAAATCCATATGCCTTTCAGAAAGTAAATACAGTTCCTATTTGAATAAGCTCCTATATTTGATACCAAGCATTCAGGGAAAATGCCCACTAATGTTTATCACAATATCAGAGGCATGAGCCAAACTTTTGGTAATGCACAGCATTATACTTTGGAGTGGGAGGGATGGAATTATATGTTTAGAAATAGCTCCTATTAGGCATCAGTGTTACTGTGAAGAGCTGCACGGAGGAGATTGCCCACAGGCAACTACTTCTCCCAACCGGCAGCATGACACAGTGCAGTAGCCTGGCAGGGGTACAGGACAGGGAGCTCCAGCCCAAAGTCTGAATTTCTTGCCTTTGGTGGGTTTAAGCCATATGTGGACTCACCTAATTTGTGATGGGTGTTTTAGAGCTGAAATATAAACCCTGAAACGGGGAATGATGATGAAAACACAGACTATACCATGACCACAGTCCACAGCTCTTGTTGGAACTATCACAGTCACAGACTTACAGCTGAGTTTCAAATATGTTATTGGATTACAGAAAGAACTGTTATTAGGCTCCCCTTCCCTTCAGCTCATTATTTACAATGGTTTTCCATAATTAAACCTTCTTTCTAACAACTTTTGTCCATATACAGCTTAGCACTTCAAAATTTTCCAAACACTGCAATTTGATATATTCAGGAGGAAACACACATTCAGTGAGACTGTGTGTTCCAGGATAATGATTCTCTTCTATCAGTTTAAGCCTGGGACACTGCTGATTTACCACAGTGAGTATTATGGGGAGGTCGACTCACCAGCTGACTGGTGCAGGCAGCCCTGCAAAGTGATCAATCTTTGCTTGTTAAGGAAATTCCTGTAACTCATGCATTTTTCTAGTAGTTGGCCTAAAAGAAAAAAATGGTATCACCTTTATAGAAATTAAAAAAGCAATAAGCCCGGTCAGGACACCCACTCATTTGGGGGAAGGTCAGTTTCAAGAGTTTCCAGTTATGGGCTCAGTTTCTTCATCAGGTTTGCTGGTTGTGGCTCTGCAGTCACTTAATTTTGCTGCACACTACTCCTCAGTGTTGAATTTCACCTCCTGAAGTGATTGAAATTTAAGATGGAGGGAAGAGAAATGCACCAGTGTCTGCATTGACTATAGAACTGATTTTAGGTCTCTGACAAAAATTATCACATCAAGTACACAGCTTTTTAAAAGAGCAACTGGGTTCAGTTATTCATGAAGGCAAGCTGAGATTATGACATGACTGACTTACCAGGTGAACAAATTTACAGAATTCCATAATATTTCCTGAAAATTGCCTCTTTGGAAACAATTTTTGCAGGTTATATTCCATTTCTTAAAAAAGCAAGAGCCTGCCTTAAGCAAATGAGTTGACTTACTGTGAGACAGCTAAAGGAAAAAATAAGCTCATTGAAATCTCCACAGAGAGAAGCTCTAAGGGACAGGACACGCACAGGGGTGTTTGCACAATGCCTGGTACAATGGGTCCTAACCTGGTCATGCCCTTTGATTGTTACTGCAGAACAAACATTTGACAACAAAGAAGTAGCAAGTAATGCCCAGGTCAAACTCAGCTACCAAATCTGCATTGTATGCTCCCAGCATGCCTCCTCAAGCACTGAGGCAGCTGCTACTGCTGCACACAAAGACTGGCTAAAGGCAAAGTCAATTGACACCAAGCTTCTGCTTAGGTGTCTGATGCATTGGCTGGAATTTCATCAGGTGCTTCCTGTCACTCATGGATGTTCCCACTGTTGTGGGAGGGCATTTCTGTGATGATGAAAAATCTTTGTCCCACAGGGAAGACTATCATGAAAATGTCTTGACACAAAAGAGGGAGCTTTTAGCAGTGAACAGTATCTGCTGGGCACCTTTCTGCTATAGAGAATACCCTCTGAGCAGTCAAAGGGAAGAGTTCAAAGAGCACTTCCATGTGCATTGGTCAATCATGTGCACCCATGACAACTAAAATGCAAGTGATGCAACACGTGATCTGTGGCAAATATGTCTGCCCACAAAACTCCACAAAACAAATGCATCATGTTCAGCATTGAGCCAACACTGCATGTGCATTTCTCAGAAAGACTGACAGTAGTTCCTACCAGAAATGGAAGCTGTTTTTTCTCTCTTAGTAGATGACCTTTGGGATGGCCATCAGTGCAGCCCTGCAGAGTCCCTGCTGCCAAATGCATTGTCTTCCTAAGAGCAACAGCAATAGCCTGATCCAAGGTATATGCTGTAATCATCAGATACAGATATTCTTCCTGGGGGCAGAGAATGGCACGTGACAAGTTGTGTCTTGTAAGACACTGGTCACAAACCTGGAGCTGTATGGGTTTAGGTTTGGAGGAAAACTGATTAGTTTCAAGTTCTTGGAACTTCTGCGACTTTAATAACTTTATGAAGTGTTGCATATGTAAATGTCTATGATGGCTGCAGCAAAGGAGATGCTTCTTCCAAAGCACCTAGCACACAGCACAAATGCCTCTGTGTGACCTCACAGGGGTCCATGACTTCAGCAAAAACAAGCAAGAATGGTTTTGCCAGACTAGAAAATACAGCCTTAAATATTTGACATTACCGGTGACAGAGGTTTGGGAAGAAATGAAAAGCATGTCAGAAAGCTCAGTCTGCAGAAGATGCACTATTCAATTTTACAGTTCCACAAAAAATGCAAAGGAACCATTCACAGCTGGTGAGAAGGAAGCCCAAACCCTTTGTTTCACTTCTGCCACACTGGCTGACATTTATAGTATTTTACTTATAAACAGCACTTACATAAATCAGTCAAGTCAGTTTACACCACTATTGCAAAGCCAACCACAACCATGTATTCGTTGCTTCCTAAACAACAACAACTGAGGTGAGGAACAAGAGATGCAAACCCTTTTTTCAGTGGGTAATTTAACCCAAAACAAAGTGCCTGGTTTGCAAAGCGTATAAGCAGCCTGCTGAAACCCAAATAAAATACTTCAAGCTGAGGAAGAGCTTCTCTTACTAGTTTGCATACTGACATTTTAATAAGTGCCATGCAGTTCATTTTCTCCCTGATTTAATCATAATTGTTGCTTTGCTAAATTTTGAATTAATTTAACTGCTATTCTGCACTTCTTGAGATGTTCAAGTAACTGTATAAGGCTGTATGACTAATTCCCCACGAAGAACTGCTAGTGGACAGCTTGGTTTGAAATATTTCTGAAGAGCATTTCACAGGACACCCAGGGCACCTGGTTGCACAGAGATGTTCCACTCCTCTTGCTGAACCTCACCTAATGACCCATCTAGCACTGACCTTACATCAGTGGCTCTCAAACACTAGAGGCCAGCAGAATTACTGACAGTCTGAAGAGAAGCATGTGGTGCTGGTCCCTCCTTCTTCTTCTGCAAGAATCAGGATGAGAAGGCAGCAGAGAAGCAAGCAGAGAACAGCAATGAAGAAGTGAAACTCTGAGAAATTACTCAAGGACAAAAGATTAAAAATTAAAAGGACTATATGGCTTCATCTTTTCCTCAGAGCATTAGTTAAATTAAGATTGGTTGTGATTACAGAAAGGTTTCCTTGCAATTACTTTTCCATATCAGAATGTACTGCAGGAACTCCACAGATGCCTTGGATTGAGGGAATAAGCCAAAAAAGGGAGTCACACTTAAAACGATGGCCATACAGTCACCACATACACATGAATCCTCTTCAAGCACACATTGACTAAGGAACGTATTCTCTGAGAGGAAACTATCACAGAGCCATGCACATGTCCCTCAGGAATGCCTGTCTGCCTGCTCCAGGCACCCCTCATCACCTTCGTTCAAGCTGCAGAGAGGCAACCACATGTGCACACAGACGAGGATGAGCTAGATGTCTCCAAAGCGCATTCCTTGTCTACTGTCTTTAGCTCTGACTTTAGAAGGGACACTGTTTTACAGCCCCCAAGAGAGCAATTCCAGAGAAGAGACACTGTGTAGGTTAATATAAGAGTTTCATTTTTTAAAACTGATGGCTGTTCTGGGTTTCTCCATTTTCAAGAAGAAAAATTTAACTCAGGAGAGTTGTTCACTCATAAAACTTTTTCACCCCTAAGTCCAAAAGAAAGAAAAGTATGTTTGAGAACAATGTCCTCTTGAAAAACAGCAATTTATGCCCTCGAAGTCATTATGGGAATCTAAGGAATGTTTTCACCATAGGGAATATCCATGTTGTGCACCCAGTATTTAGGTGTGTATTCAGGACATAGGGGTTTTTCCCAAACAATGCAAAAAAGAAAATTTTCTGCCAAGTTCTGTCATTGCACTTTCTCGTGCAACAGCCACATGAAATAGTGAAGTTTTGCATCCACAAAACACACTCTCTGGACAGCCTAAGGCTATGTAAGTATGTAGGAGATGAGTCTGTTCGTGATAGCTTATCAGGTTTTTGAAAGGTGAGTATTTCTTCTCTATTGTACAGATTTCGATTTTGTGTTCTTGATCCTTGCATGCAGACTAGAGCCCCACTGCAGAGCTGCTTCTGACACACACCTATAGATATTCAGGGCAGTGCTGCAAAACTACACCAGCTCAAATGCGACAGCATATAGCTATGCTTTATGTAAGTACATATAGCCACATGCACTTTTACTAAAAACACATACATAAAAGGGAGGAGGTTGCTTGGTGGCAGCTTCAGGAAGGCATGACTAGATCCACACAAACACTTGGGAAAAAGGTGTGTGCAACTTCTACAAAACTCTCTGCAGAGGTTTCACAGACAAGAGCAAATGGCCTCAAGTTGCACCAGGGGATGTTTAGGTCGGATGTTAGGAAGAAATTCCTTCACCAAAAAAGTTGTCAAGCATCAGAAACTGCTGCCCTAGGAGGCATGGTGGAGTCACCGTCTCTGGAGGTATTTCAAGATAAGTAGATGTAGTACTTAGGAACATGATTTTCTGGTGAACTTGGTGGTGATGGGTAAATGGTTGGACTTAATGATCTTAAAGGTCTTTCCAACCTAAATAATTCTATGAAAACTAGAAACCCAGTTTCATTCCTGAGTAATTTTTTTTTTTTTGGCAATAAAATAAATACGTGCTGCAGCAGCCAAGGAAAACTACAGACTGTAACTTATCTTGATAAGTGACAGCTTCTCTGATCTGACTTCTTTTAGCAGGGTGAACAGAAATCAAAGACTTGAGCTATTTCTCTTCTCCTACTGTAATCTATCAGTGTGTCCTCCAGCTTTCCACGGTGTTGTTGTTCAGGTGATTTCCACTGTCCCACTTTGCTTTTCCCCTCCCTCCTCTTCAGTACTGACCACTTCCTCCCTCCTGAAAATCACAACATTCTAAAGTGAGCATTCAGTTGACTGTATCCGCAACACACTCCTCCTCAGTTTGGGAAAGAGGACTCGCAACGCTCCAGACACTCAACTGGCTCTCAAAAAAATCCCCCCAAATTTAAGCAGAGAAATGGGAATTAACTCACTCCAAAACATAAGAGCATCCACATCCATCTGGGCTTTGATTATGATATACGAGCAAAAGCATTTAGATTTAGATGGTTTCTAATCCCCCAGTTTCCATCTGTGTCTTTGGGTAGTTGCCTTTGTCAAACTGCCTGAAATATTTCCTAACTGAGCAAGTTAGCAGCAGGAAAGGTTAGGCCACGTGTCCCTCCCTTTTCTGGCAGAAACATGGGAAGAAAGACGAGGCTGTATGGGCAGGGATGCTGAGTGCATCCCCCCCTCCTGGCCAGGCTGATTTCAAAAGAGGTACTGGGCAGAAGGCACCCAGCATTCAGCAAGCATTCACCCAGCTCCTGTGCCTGGAAAATTGAGCAATCCCACTAGCTTGTTTGGTTGTTTGTTTTTTTGTTTGTTTTTTTTTTTTTTTCAGAGGAATACAGGTTCACTCATCATTACAATAAGCATATTCACACTCCCACTGAGCCTGTTTGAGACTTCCAAGACCAGCATGGTGTATGAATGAGCCTAGTAAGAGCTACATACTGCAGACTCTTAGCCAATATTTTTCAAATTTGGGTCAGTCTGAGGCACCATGGCTGAAAAAGTATTGCCACAAGCATTGTAAAATAATATTTTATATTCCCTTGAAGTGCTTTTTGAGGAAATTAGCCTTCATTACTGAAGCATCTCTCCTGTAAACACAGAAAACAGAAAATACCTCTGCTGACAAGGGCAGCATTGTAGGGCAGGGAAGAAGAGTAAACATTGAATCTGCAGGAAGAAGTGGACTGATTCAGCAGCTGAATCAATCAGGCATGTGAATCCCTTCTCCCCAGCAGAACCCCAAGCTTCAGGACCTGCAGCACCCCACCAGCTACAGCTGGCACCACCTTTACACCCAGGCAACAGTACACCATTGCCCCCTGGACCTACAAAATTGGTAAGGTGGAGACGTCAGCCCCTACCAAATATACCTCAAGGACAGCAGGACCCCCACATTCCTGCCAGCATACTGGTTTGTGGTGCGCTGATCACAGCCATCATAAAGCCCCAGTCCCACAACCTAAACTGGGAGGGCAGTGAGGGCGTGGAGTTGCCATGGCACCGATTCATTTTCGTGTTTCAGACCATTTGCATGGCCCAACTGGTGCTGGAGTGAGTATTTTTGGCAGTGGCTGGGGAGGTTCCTCTGCAGCTGAGTACGGCCAGCCAAACTCAGCTGGCACGAGGCAGGACTTTTCAAAATGTCTTGTGCTCCAATCAGAAAGCAGCCGAATGCTGCTCTTCCCAGAAAAGTGCTGCCCTTGTCCTCTTTTAATGAAAGCGAACTTGGTATTCAGTAGGAGCAGGCCAGAGCTATTTCAGACACGGAAGACAGCAGACACAAATCAATAGAAAAAAATAACTTCTTTTTATTTACAAAAAAATCCAAATATTGGATGCTGTAAACAAAATTCACAATCTGTTCCCTCTAGAGTCTGTTTTCCATCAGCTCTTTTTCTGTCTGTGACAAAGCCTATAGTCAAAATGTTCCAAAAGAGCAATCCAAGGAGCAGTTTGCTGCAACAGGATGCCTTGCAGAAGGCAACAGTTGTAAGGAAATTTGAGGGAAAGCAAATCTGCACAGACTCCTACAGACTGCAGGAGCCTGCAGTGCCTTTAGCCAAGCTGTCTTGAAATTTGCAGGCTATTTTTTTTACTATTTATTTTGTTAGCAAACCACTATTACAACAGCAAAACAGTACACTGATTTTCTTTCTTGCAAGGGAAATTCTCTGCATAAAGAAAACCATACAAAAGAATATATTCAAATAGGAGCTGAATATGCAAATACAATTTTTCCTTTTCTGTGCAGTTTTATCTAACACACTTCATTTTCTCAATTAAAAAAAAAGCGCCTTTTTTGAACCGGTAGGAGCTTCTGATGTGATGCAAACCAAGCATTTAGTAAGAGCTGTTTAGAGGATTTGTGTGAAGGCCTTTGTGCAAGATAAAAAATATTTTAAGTGCAATACGAGAAACTAGAAAAATATCATCTTTTTGGTCTTCTAATTGCCCTTCTATTTGTAGAAGAAATGTTCTTGCATTTTAGAGAACAGCTACATCTAAGAAAAAAAAAAAAGAAGAAGAAAAAATCCCATTCAAAAGCTCTTGGTTTAATCGATCGTTATATTTAACCAAGTTTAGCGCCCTG
Organism: Chamaea fasciata; assembly: GCF_029207755.1. Classification (NCBI taxonomy): domain Eukaryota; kingdom Metazoa; phylum Chordata; class Aves; order Passeriformes; family Sylviidae; genus Chamaea; species Chamaea fasciata. The sequence continues at coordinate 80,651,887 of NW_027094088.1, read as the reverse complement.
TTGGTTAGCAGGAAATTCAGCTGTGGCACAAACAGTTTTACTGTAATCAGGTCAGTGTCTTTAATCAGTTCAGCTCTTTAAAAGGGGCACTGTCTTCTGTAGCACAAGCTCTAACCTTACAGCTGATTGGATGGGATAGATCAAGTCTACAAAGCAAGAACACAGTTATTAACTTTAAAAGTACCAGTGTGCTGAAGAGGAGAGGAAAAAACAGTTAAAAAGAAGTCAGACTTTATGGAGGGAAAGGTGCGCAAACCACAGAAATAAACCAGCTTTGAAAAGGGGTTCTTATTTTACTCTTGGCCTGAACTCATGCCTTCTTCCCACCTCTAACACCAGGCACATTTTAAGCCACCAGCCACAAATAAAACAAAGCTCCACCAGTTCCACCACTTGGTCATTAACATATGTAAAACAGATCTGGAATACCTATATAATATATATAAAAACATATTATATATGTATCAAAATGCAAATGCCAAAAGGTGCGGTTTAGCTCAGACCCCTGCTGTATGCACTATAAGGTAACTAGATGCTGTCAATCAAAAAAAAAAAAAAAAAACCAACCCACAATAAGATTTGAGCTGAGGGGAAGTAATTCAAAACTTTCTTTCAAGCAACAGCAAAAATAAAGGGTTCTTCAAAGGAAAACAGCACTGTATCATGTATTACCAGCATTCTGTGGTTGTGGCACAGCTATAGATTCTCAAACCCTTTTAAAGGGAGCATGAGTCATTTATTTGCTGTAAATAGCTGTGGGAGAGAAGACATACCATATTACCAGCTGATCCTATTTCCCCAGCCCTCCACTCGCTTCCGCTTGCAAACCAGGAGCAGGAGGTAAGGGGAACCAGTGGACCAGGAGCACCCAGCCCGGACCCTCCAGTGGGGGATGCAGGGAACCTCACCGGGACAAGAATCCCGTGGGAGGCTGTAGCCAGCACGAAAGGAAGGGAAGGTGGGGACAAGGTCTGCGCGTCAATGCCAGGAATGGCAATGGACCAGCTTTTAAGTTTCCTGAAGGACTCGCAGGGAAGGTGCTTCAGTAAACAAATCGGGTTCCTATTAAAGTGCCTGCAGAGTGAAAAGTACAAAGCGTGACAAAAATAGATGTACCTTACTCGCTCCATAGGGAAAATACACTGCCAGGACACGAGTCCTCTCCCTCTCTCTGCCCCTGACTCCAAAGCCAGACCGCACCTGTGACCAGGAAGGGCACAGACGGATTTCCTTCAAAAGCCTGAATTCCCTTTTTTTTTTTTCCCCCCCCCCCTCAGAAAGAAAAAGCAAAATATCAGAGTCAAGTGTCACTTAGTCATTAGGTTTTCAAAGCACAACAAAGAATTTAACACCTTCAGAGATGGCACTGAAGTGAAAACAGCAGCGGAGGTTGGTTTTTTCCCCCCTGCTGGTCTTTCGGGAGAGGAAATGAAAGTGAATAGCTATTGTTCCAATGTAAAGTGATTCCATTTAAATAAAGTACAGTACTAAAATTGTAAATGCAGTGTGACAACCAGATCAAAGATGTTTAATAATTGCATAAAAATATATATATATAATATATATATATAAAATATAATTTTAAGCAATCCTGCAACACTCTTAAAAAGGGTTCATTTCACATTTGCTAAATTCTAGTGGTCCTGGAATGCATAATGCATTCTATTAAAAATACTCCTTTAAATATTAACAATTAGTGTTCAAATTACCAACTAATACAATATTCTTTAGCTGTCAGGGGGTTTAAATAAACCTATCTTTGATCCACTTTCCACTGAAATTACACATCATGGAGGTATGCAGTCACAACATTAGTGGGTTAAATGTCAAAATGGCATTACAGTACAAAACAGTTAAAAAAATCAGCTTGTCATACGTTTCTCCGTCTGTGGAAGTATTATGGCTCACAAGCAACCCACTGAATTACTGTAATCCTTGTTCTTGCAACCAAAGACATTATCTGAATCCCACCTTAATCCTGACTGGTTCATTTACTCCAAATTTCTCAGGTGTGGGTTAAAATTTTACTGCAAGGTGCCCACTGTCCTATGAAATCCTGTTGCAAACTGGAAAACAAGTAGTACTTTATTTAAACATTCCTTAATTGCTACATTTTCCTAGACCACATTAATATATATTGTGTGTGTATATATATAGATATACACCAATAACATGTACATATATACACACACAAACATATATACACACATACACACACGTACCTAGGATAATAGCACACCGACAAAACATTTACTCTATACAGGTATTTGCCAAGAAAAAAAAAAATAGGGCATTTCCTCCACCACTTATTCACAAGCTTATGGGTTGGTTTGCTTTTTTTTTTTTTTTAATCCTTGTGTCCCTGATAAAACAAAATGCATGGTTAAACCAAAAAACTATATTTTTTTTTCTCACTTCAAATTTTATGAAGGCATCAGGCACTTTTGATTACTATTGGTGTGTACAAATATAGGAACATCTCCTTTTACATATATATATATTTATATATATATACTCTACTGTATCTTCTTTGCTTGGATAACTTTTTTGTGAGATCTTTGGTCCTTAAGTATATACTTCTTGCCACAGCTGGTTTTCCAGCATTCTCACATTTTTAAAATGTGAGGCATGCACACAGCTGGAAATAATGGACTTTGTCATCGTACGTGTTTCTGTTTTTATAACTGTACCAATCCACTACTGTTCATTTGGAGCAAGCTGTTTCTGGTAAAGCATTCTAGTCAAGCAAGCTATACATTCTACACGGTCAATCCATAGACGGCACTTGCTGCAAGCCCCAAATGCAGTAATTCCAATATACATCTTTATTCAGCTTATCTCTGCTTTATGCCTCTAACTTTTAACTCCTGAATATATATAGAACTGGTTTTTGTGAAGATTTTTTTTCTTTTGTTGTTTTTTTGTTTTGTTTTGTTTCTCTCATATTCTCCCTTTTACAGATCCCATTCTAGAGTAAGAATAAAAATAAAAGAAAATAAGGCTTTCCCACCTTCTCTATGCCAAAGCTATGGGAGCAGATATTGCCAACCCATATTGTCATCAAGCATTCCTCCCTCACTTATTTCAGGAGAAGCTGGTTGCTTTTAATGACAGGCCTCTTGTGCTCTGGGGTAGGATCCAATTATTTTGGGGTTCTTTCTTGATCATGCTCCCATTAATTATTAGAAGAACCACAAGCTTGACTCAAGCTTGAAAACTAGAGCAGATCACCACTGCACAAAACACCCCATTTCAGAGGGACCCGTCGCCCCTTCCTACATCTTAGAAAAAGTTCTCCTCAGGGGGTCTACTAATTTCAGTTCTTAATTACAGGGCAGCCAAGTGGAGTATGTGTGCTGCTGGCAAGGGAACACCGTCTGAACCTGGGCAATATAGTAATTGCTGAAGTTGGCGTCTGCTACGTAGGGGGCTGGCTGGTAATAGCAGGTGACATTGGCCACGTTGGGGATGATATTTTGCTCAGCTAGGACCCGGATGGCCAGCATGGTGATCAGATTCAGAGTCTGTCTCCTCTCATGTCCCATCAGACACACTGTGCTCTCATTCACCACACCGTGAAGGGTCATGAGATAGTCATACTTGCGGTCTTCTAATCCCACAAAGTGGTTCTGCAAGTAGGACTCCAGCTTTCTCTGCTGTTCGCCAATATCTGAGAAGTCAATGAAAAACCTTGAACACATGTATCTCTGCAGGGATTTAATCTCAGATTCAGAGGCTGCCCTAAAGCCCCTTACCAAAAGGTTGCAGTACTTCAGAAGACCACCTCCTCTGATTTCTTCTGGGTTTCTGGTGGCAATTATCTTGTTGCAGAGGTGATCAAAGGCTTCCTGGAAATCCCCATAGACGCTCTCACCAATGATAGTTGGGTGAAAAGTTTCAGTCATCAGATTCTCTGAGCACTCATAAAAAAGCAGCAGGGAGTCCAGCTTGATTTGAAAGGAATCGACGCTGAATTCAAACTGCCGCCTCAGAGAGTCCACAAATTTCAGCTCCACATTTTTGCCACTGTTGTTGGACAGGGAGATAAGACTCCATCGGTCTGAATCATTGCATACTTTTACCATTTTCTGCACATAAGCCTCCTATAATCAGAAAGACAAAATGAGCAACTCAAGACAAAGATCCAAGAAAATTTTCCTTCCCTGCATCTGCTCACCCCTTCCAAGCCACCCCAATACTTCCATTTCATAAAAGATTTCCTGCAGTCTGCAGATACAAACCAGAGAATAACTGCTTAATGTGAGAGCTCAAAATGCTGTCACTGCAAGGGTATGACAGGGAAAGCTGTTCTGCTGGGACTGTGTCATGTAAGGTAAGCATATAGCAAGACTATTTTGTTCAGTCACTTCTAAATACATCTACAGACTAAGTCCATGGCACACCTGCCAAATATGCCTGCACCCATATGCAGAAGGTCACTACTACAATCTGATAACAAACCTTATTTATTGGTTTTCACTTCTTTCTCTACTTCCCAAAAAAAACAAATTAGCAAATGTTCATTCCCCTCGATCCTACCAGTGCAGGTTCCATAAATCAGTCCCATATTTAAAAAAAAAAATTCCTCTAAAAATCTGAAAGGATTTGGATTCAGCCTAATCAACTCAAGCGAAGTGTCTTCTAGAAGAGGGAATATGCCTCCCCACTGGGGCACTTAGCACACCTGGAAGCATGCCTTGCAGACGGGGTTTCCTTCTTGCAGATGTTAAATCCATCTACGCTCCCCGTGCACCCGGGAACCGGGGCCGGCACAGCGAGCTGCCGCCGAGCCGGGCTGGGAGAGAGATGTGCAGCGCCTGGCACACCCCCCAGGTAAAACAACGCTCCCAGCAAATCAACCGGCAGGGAGAAAAAGCTAATTAATCCTGAAGAGCCCCGGTCAGGGCGCTTCACTATAACCTCCTCCACGGTTTTAAGCGTGGGGCGAATAAATCGTTCGGGGTTCCTGTGGCTCGCGGGGGTGTGCGGGGGAGCTGCGTCCGTGAGCGCACCGCTCCATCCCCAGGGGGAAGGTGCCCATTGCCCTCAGGCAGGCGCTCACACCTGCCCGCTCCGGGCGCCTGGGCAGAGGGCAGGTTTACCTTGAGTGTGAGAGGCGTGATCTTCTCCTTATTCACCCCCTCGGGTAAGAAATCCAAGAGGCAGTCCAAGACCACGTCCTTCACAGTCTGAAATTCGGCTTCCCCTTTGAGGTCGGCGCAGAAGATGAGGTCCAAGTCCTTGTAGCCCAGGCCGCTGTCCTGGTGGAGGACGTGGCTAGCGGCCGAGCCGTTCAGCCGCACGTCCCGCAGGCCGATGCCCTTCTCTTCCAGCCGGCTCCGCACCACCTTGACGATCTGGCGAGGCTGCATGGCCAGCGTGGGGAAGTTACCGCGGCCGTGGATGGGGATGGTTTCGCTGAGGATGCGGTCCAGACGCTGCACTTGCTCCCAGCTCAGCACATTGCACTGCGCGCTCTCGCCGCCGTCCGCGGAACTCCCGCCGGCCTTCTCATCGTCTGCCATGGTGAGCGGCCGCCGCCTCCCTGGGCTGGATCCAGGCACGGCTCCGGCTCCCCGCCGGCCCCCCGGGGCCTCTGTCTCTCCGCGCCTGGCAAAAGAGGAAAAGCCAGCGGTCAGCAGCTGCGTGCACCCGGCGCCCGAGCTCCGTATCCCTGCGGCCGCCCTTTTCAGTGGGGAAGCGAAGGGACGCACCTACTGATTAGATTAAAAAAAAAATAAACAAATGAAATGGGGGTGGGGAGAAAAAGCCCCCCGGAGCCAGGTGGTGCTGCAGGATAAGGGAAGGTGCCCGACCTGCAGCGCCGCTGCCTGCGCCGCTCTCCGCGCTCTCGCCGGGGCAGAGGCCGCCCCGCGCCGACGGAGAGGCCGCCCCGCACCGCCCAAGAGGCCGCCCCGCTCGCTGCCGCCGCAGGCTGCCGTCGTCTCCGGAGCTTTCGTAGTTCTGGCCGGGAAAGGTCCCCAGTAGTTTTTATACGGGGTTTCTCCGCGCTTCCGGGGCTCCGAGTCACGGCGCCCGCGTCCCGCCCCCTGTATCTGCATGGCCGGCCTCGGCGATGCCCCCGGCCCGCCCACACCCCGCGCACCCGCGGGCCGCCCTCCCGCCCGCCTCTCGGCGCCGGCGGAGCGCCCAGCGCTGTCGTTCCGCACCGCTCCGCGCTGGGACACCCGCGCAGCACAGCGCAGCCTCCCCCGCACGGCTCCGGGGAGGCAACAAGTGCAGCGGCGCTCCCTGCTCCGAGCGGGGCGCGGCCCCTCCCGCTCCTGCCGTGCCTAGATGCGCGCCCAGGGGCACCCGGCTCCGCGCTGCCATTCATTCCCATTTTTTTTTTTTCTCTGTCTTTTTTACTCCCCCCCGTCTCCCCACACCCCCCCGACATTCCCGGTCATCTCAGGCTCAGCCAAACTTCATACCAGAGCGACGGAATTTGGCAAGGGCCCCTCTCCAAGCAGATGCCGAGGATCCCGGGCCGTGTGGTTTGCGCTGCTCGGCTCCTGACCGAGATTTCCAGAGCCGCCTGCGGCAGCGCAGCGGCATCACGCCGTGCCTGCCCGGCCCCTGCCCGGCCCCTTCCCCCGTACCCGCCCGCTCTCCTCTCCGGCGAGGGGAGGAAAAAGGCGTCTCGGACACCACGGAGGAGCCGGTGCCTTCCATAGGAGCATCCTGCCTATAGAGTACAACTTGGGTAACCGCGGAGCCGTAAAAATTACGGGGAAGGCAAGCATGTTATATAAACATAGCCATATATTTTATTTGCATTTTCTTTTTAATAATGATAAATGCATCTAATTGTTTTTCACCTGTTAGGTACATACACATAACATGTAGTTACTGTTTAAAATACAGATAGATACTAAATGCATATCGATGCTATTTCAAGACAGATACTATTTAGAACATATACCTACTATTTGAAACAGACTAAGCGCACACACCCGATGCACGCAGCAGCACCCGGGGCCGCCACCACCTCAGTGCGCACTCCGCGCTAGCGTAGACAGCGGGTTGCGCGGAAGGATGCAGTGCTGGGGGACACGGGGGGGTCATGGACGGTGTTGCGTCACCGCTCGCAGCTCTGTGACGCGCGGCAGGAGGGGCTAAGGGGGGTGCGCGGCGACGTGACGCGCGATTCCCTCAACCGAGCACTTAGCCGAAAAGGGGGGGTGGGCGGCATAGCCCGACGGGGGTTACTGTCCCCTCCCCCCCGTTTTTTACTCGCCCCCCTCTTTTCTCCCGCGCCAGGATGGGGTCAGGGGTGTGGGGCTGCTCGGGAAGCCTCCAGCCCGACACGCTCCATCCCACCCCACACAGCGGGCGGGGGTCCCGCCGTGCTCCGCCCGCCCCGTCGAGGCGCTCCCGGCCGGCGCAGCGCGGGGCAAGGGCGCCCCCTGCCGGCTGCCGCGGGGCGGGGCGGAGGGGGCCGGGGGCGGCTCGGGCTTTGATCCATTGCCCACATTCCCTATGGCTTGAGCAGCTCGTGTCTGCTCCTCACTCCGGAGCAGACACGGAGCGGGGCTGACTCCACCCTGCGCCCCGTCATGCGGCACCGCCGCCCCCTCCCAGTGCCACTCAAGGCGCGATAAAAGTGTTTGTATTGCTCTGTGTCAATGTGTTACAGGGGAAAAAAAAAAAAAAAAAAAAAAAAAGAATGTAGAAAGCTTTTAAAATCCGAATGTGTACAAGCGACTGCAGCTTAACAGCAGAAGCAGAACGTTGTACGTCTGCCAGCATATTGAATAGGGTCTGCCAGCTTATTCCTTTATATAAGGTAAATATTCAGACTAAGCGGCCTGCTGGCAGGGGAGCCTGTTGAGGGGAGCCTGCTACTGGCTGCTGGGCACCTGGGCCGCTGGCTACTGCTGGTGGGCACAGGGAGCCCTCACTCTCCCCCTGGGTGCAGGAACAGCATCTCCTCACACTGACCATGCATGCCGAGAGGAGAGCGACAAGCACTGCCCGTCTCCCTGTAGGGCAGAGAGATGCCCAGGGCTCCTCAGGCCCTGCCAGTTGACGGCCGAGGGCAGGGGCTCACAGGGGTCCCGCCACGGGGGATGCCTGCCTGCAGCACTGGGGCATCACTTCCCTCCCTGTGCAGTTAGGAAGCTCGGAGAGGTTAAAACATTACCCCATTCCCAGACTGGCATCACTCAGGTGAACCACAGTTCACTAGGGCACATAATTTAATCTTTCAAAAAGGGTAACTATCACCTTATTTATAAGCAAATTATCACTATCAGCAATCAGCTGGATTACTGATTTCTAGAGCAAGGACAAAGATCAGACTTGGAGGCGCATCCTGTATTAGGCAAGGCCAACTCCAAGAAACTGAGACAACTTCCTGTCTGGGAGTAACCGACATTTCATTTAACTTGTGTTTCTCAGCATGTTGCAATGAAATTTTAGCAGTATTTTGAATACTGCAGAATGTACCAGTGCATTTACACCGGTCAGTAGGATTTAATGTTATATTATGTGGATCTTGTTTCATTTCCCCAGGAAGTGTGACTTTTGACCTCTCTTAAGTTGCTATCGCTTATCGCTATCACTTTTCTTTCATAAATGAAAGAAAAATGGTCATAAGTTCATCGTGTAGAGCACTGATTTGCTAAAGACAAGGTGAATTTGGCTCAGTAGGAAGACCTTTACACTGTGGGGCATTGCTAAAGGAAAAGAGCTAGCCAAGCCCTGTCCTCACCTCACCCTCCCTTTCTCGGTGTAAGCACTACGAATCACCTCCCACTCACCTGAAAGAAGAGAGGAAATCGTTTCCAGTCAGAATCACTGCATTTACTTTTTTTTCAGCTCAAAAATGTGCAAGGGATATTAATCATTACACTCTTTGTATAGATTAGGAATTATTTGCACAGATGTGCAATTCTTTTCACTTCTCTTTGCCTAATAAATGGACACCAGATAAAAGGCACTTTATATATATATTTAAATAAACTGTGTTAATAGAAGAGAAATAGAACTCTATCACTGTAGTACTTTACCTAAGGTATACATACACTATGGATGTTTTTCTACTCTGTCCTACTTAAATGTGAAAGCCCACATCACTTTAAATCATTAGAAATCATTAAGAATTGTAGTAAGAAATTGAATTAGGCTGAATTTTGTTATGAGAAATTTATTTGTATGAGTTACAGAGATTATTCTAATTATGACAGATACTGGTAACAGTGCTGCTAATAAAAGCATTAATTCAGCTCATGAACACACTCCATCCCTTTAATGACCAACTTACTTTTGGAAGGAAAAGGTGGGGTTTTTTTAAATTGTCAGTGTGAGCAGTAATTCTTTGACAGAATTTTGATTGTATTACTCACTCAGGTTGTTTGTGCTGCCCAAGCAATTAGTAGGAACGCAAGATGTGTGACGTGAATCGTGTCTTTCTCTATGTTCGCACAATATTTTTCCATTAGTCCCTTCATCTCACCCATACTCTCAGTCCTACTCTAGAACAAGTGAAAATTAATAGCAATAAATGTGTTTCTTGTGTATGCATTTGTGTTTATTTGCCTAATAAAGCCATCAGTGTGAGCTCTTCATTCAGCTTGGCCATGTAGCAGAGAGTGTACTCTCCAGGTGAGATCTGCTGAATTTAGAAATTTAAGTATTTTATTGACTGAACTACATCAGCTGTGACTGTAATGTTGTTCTGCCTCCCTTCTGCTCAAGATGTGGTGCCTAAAACAGGAACATGCTTTTTCTGGCAGAAAAAAAGAGCCAGAAACTGTGACTCCTCGTCTGTGCCTGGTCTAGGAATTGGCTCCCCTTTGGTGCCCAGCAGGAGCAAAACTTCAAGTTTCATTTTTTTCAAGAGAAACTGAGTTTGTGTGACAGAGCTGCTTTGCCAATACTGCCAACATACGTTACCTACAGTCAGGGGATTCACTTCTGAGCAGGAACACTACTTCAGTCCAAAAACTAGTGTTGACTCAGACAGAGGTGTTTGTTTTTGTTAAAAACCTAACAAACATCAATAGTGCTATCATTGCTACACATTAAAAGCAGCAGCCTGGATTGGTTTGACAGGAACAAAGAAGTCTACGAAGTCCTAATAACAGCCTCAGAAGAAGTTCAGAAAAAACGTTACAACACAGTTTTATCACAATTGTGTCATGAAAAGTTTGGTAATGGTCATTGCTTCTTTCTTTTATTTTTTTCCTAATCCTTCTATTAAGAGAAGTTATTCCTGTTGGAGAGAAAAACAGCAGATGATTTTCCCTACGTCCTCTTGACAATATTAAAAATGCAAATAGATGTTCAGAATAATAAAAAGGCAGCAGTCATAGCAAGATGGACATTGAGAGCCACAATTTCCAGGTGGCAGAATGTTCAGTGTGTCAAATGTGGATGCACAGGCTGTGCAAGGGGAGCCCTGGGGCCCCTCGGCAGCCCTGGCTGCAGTGGGAATGCTGGCGGTTGCACAGGGATACAGCAGCGCTGCAGCTTCCCACCCAGGCCTAGCACAGCAGCTCTTTCTGTCTCTGCTCAAAAGTGCCTTAGCACAGCTGGCTTGTCCTATCTCATACACAGGCCAATGGCAGCTAAAACACCTAAAATGAGATCTTGACCTAATTTTTGCTCTCTGTTGAAATGGAAAGACATTTCTGGGCAGCATTCACCGGAAAAGTTCTTTATGTTATTCACTGTGTTGCTACACAATTATCTTTCTAGAAACAGCAGCTATAGGACCAAAGAGTATTCATAGTTGTTCTCCACCCAGATAGCACATGAATGTATCAAATCAGCTCCAGACACCAAATTTCTGGAGAATGCAGGCTGCTGTACCCATTTCCCACCCTCCTCATGACCCCATGTGCAGCTGCTGGAAGGTGTTCTGGGCAGCTGCCCCCCGCTCCATCCCACTCCCTTGCTGCTCGGCTGGGGAACCCACCGGAGTGCTGAGTGTGCTACAGCTCTTCTCTTCTGCTTGCTGCCCCAGACCAGAGAGTGGGCAGAGCTCAGGGAGCCATCAGCCAACAGGACAAAAGTTCAGAGAACTTGATTTAGTTGGGAAATCCTGGGAACTAACACAAAGTCATCAGATTAGAACAGAGCCCAGCCTCACACTTGCACCACACATACACAATCCAAAAATTAGTTTCATGAAAAAAAGTAAATGGAGACTTGCTAGAAATACCTTTGAGTACCAGAAGGACTAATACTGTTATTGAAAATACCACAGAATAAGGTACCTTCAAAATAAACTCTTAAAGTCTTGTGTATAGCAGACACACTTGCAATCCGTTCCAAATTTTGTTTGATTAATATCTTTCCTCAGAACTAGTCTGAGCAAAGTTTGAGCATGGGTGTGGAAGCAGAGCTCAAAGTCTGTTTTTGTTGGGGTTTTCTTGTTTTGTGTTTTTGGGTTTTTCTCACAAAAGTATTCCGATCTGATTTGATTTTTTTTCCAAGGGCTTTCTCTTTCTCTTGCATGCATGCACAAAGTAGTCTTCTGATAACTTGATATTCTATAGTTCACAATGATTTATTTCCAAAATTTATTTCTGTGTTTGACATTTTGTGATGGAATAATCAATACTAGGAATCAGTATTAGTATTATCATCAACTGCTGGAGTAGTCAATACCAATGTTCTTTGAATAAAATAAAAAACAGAGATACTAGAAAATAATCTTTCAAAGATAAAGAAATTAAATCTTTGTGCTTTCAAAGTACTACTCTTTTATTAGTTTTATTTTCCTTCTGCCAGATTTTACTGGAAAGATGTTTTACTCATCCTGGGAAAAAAGTCTATGTTTGGACTAAATACTGTGATGTTTTGAAAAGGTGCAGTTTGAAGAAGGCCAAATTATCAGAATTTTCTGATGGGCCTGCCAGTGGCTTTTTGCAATGCTGCTGAGAGCGTGTTAAATGAAATAGTAGCATTCAACACATGCATTGCTGCAACAGCCATTGGATCAAGAGATCAAGGCACCAAAAGATTCATCTATCAAAATACCTATTCCTGCCTCATCTATGAAATACAGCAGTACATTGCAGTAACTTGTATTAGACAAACCCATCAGCATTTGCTCTTGAGCAGGATTTTTCAGAGCTGGTGCTGAAACAGAACAGGAAGCCTCTCATTTCCGCCATGCCAGCCTGCAAAGCACAGGATGGTATGGTCCCTTTTTCTCTAGGTCACCTGCATAAAAATAGCCATGCTCTCAGGTTCAGTGATGTTCTACACTCAGATATTGTTGTGATTTTGCCCATGTTGACCCTTGGGATCGAAATGCGATAAAAAATGAACTCCACAGAATCTTCAGTATTCCTAGTCATATGGAAGTCAAGAATAAGACTTCCTTTTTCCTTTTTTTTTTTCTTTTTGTTTTTGGTTTTGGTTGTTTGTTTTTTTTTTTTGGGGGGGGGGGGGTTGGTGTTTTTTTTTTCAGGAGGCTGCATTTTTCATTGGTATGTAGGAGACTTTAAAGCTTCAGTGTTTCTATCCCCATAGGAAAGACACCCCTGCAATGTTTCATGACTCATGCATTCATGCAAACCTATTTGTTTCTGACTTGTAGGATTTTATGCTGATTTTACTTTTTCGTGTTTTGTTTACCACACAATACATTAAGCTCACATGGGAATACTCCAGTGAATTACAGCATTCCGCCTTTTATTCAGGGGAATTGGAGATACTCATCATTTCAGATTTAAACAAGCTGTTCTGCTTTTGGAACAGCAAACTGTGGAGTGAAAATACGCAACATGAACTAACAGAAATTGGGTTACTGTTCATTCAGACAGAATTGATTTCACAGAGTCAAAGCCATAATAGAGTTTCACCTACTACAAAACAAAACCAAACCAAGTGCTTTCTCTGCCAGGACTACGACTCCTGATGGAGTCAGGGCACCTTTCAGTCTAGATTACAGTCCATAAATGCTGGAAATTAACTGGATTACTACTGAAAATGTGTTTTATTACCCAATTAACTTTGCTGTTTAAAATGTGCATTATATTCCTAGTCAGAAGTCAAGTTTGCACAGAATGGAAGTGTTTGCGTTGAAATTTGCTGTACACTGAAATTACATGCATATTCCCAGAATGCTATTCTTACTATCTATAAAAAAGTGAAATATAATCTCCAGATTTGATATTCCTCCTGTTAAAGCTGCCTGTTGAAGTAATACTGACAAATACCTGCCTAGAGGCACAATAAGAATTCTTTAGCTTTTATCTCACCTGAGTCTGCTGAAGCTAGCAGGCTGCTCTTAAATAAGGTCACCTATTTCTAGCTGTTCCCAGGGAGGCAAAATGTGCTTGTTTAGAGCCAATATATAACCATTACACATACTAGAGAAGATTTTGTTATCTAGAGTTCTATGGATGGATCTTTGGCCTAAAGGCAAAGAATCAAAATACTGTGAAGATGAAAGAATGAAACCCAACATGTTAGGACTGTGCAAGTGGGAACACAACCAAAACTCTGTGTAGCAGTGGATCAAAAGGGTGTAAGAGCACTCATCCAAAGAAGCAAAGAGCTGGAGAGGACCACAGTCTGTTTGTGCATCTTACAGGAGATGACTAGGGGAGCTGATGGCCCCCTCTGCTACCACTGGAAAATTTTGTGTCAGACGTCTTAGAAAGCCATAACTTTTCTGATGCCCATGGAATGCCACCATGCTGGGCCAGTGACTGCTGCCGTTGTACCTGAATTCTGGTGCTGCCTTGGCATTTCCAGAATTGCAAGATGTCAGTAGGCATCCATTCTTAATCTTCATAAACATGCAAATTTGTCCTTTTTCTTAATCCTTTCTTCTTTCCCTACCACTGATGATTCTCTGCTCCCTACATGCTAATGATGGCAGCTGGATTAAGGACCTTGTTTGGAATTGCACTACTCCCACAAATGAGAATAATGTGATGTACGTTGCCACAGCATCAACTACAACACTCCTTTTTTCTTCCATGGGTCTCCTTTTCTTTCGCAGGAAAACCTGCTTCTCCATACCATGCCCTGTTTTGGTATGCTGGGTTCAAAAAGCAAAATGATGACAGACATGAGTGTCTAGTCAGAGTACAGAGAAAAAATAAACTAGGCAATTTATCAAGTACATTTCAAAGCGAAAGCAGTGTATTAAAAAAAAAACAATTTAAACCAAGCTAAACAAAACAACCATTTTTTTTCCTAATTAGAAAGGAAGCATGTCATGGGTGCAAAAAAAAAAAAAAAAAAAAAAAAGAAAACAAAAAATAAAAGGATGTTTTTTCCCATGAAGGATTTTTCCTCCAGGAATGTGAAAATTATGCATATCAGTACCTTAGGCAGCTTATTTTGTAGCACTATGCCCTGCTACCACCTCAGGAGAAGGGAAGAGAGCCACCACTTATGAGAAGGCTTCAATCTGTGCTGCCAGTTCTCTTGCTGAGACCCTGCAGGATTGCAAATGGAATGAGCTGCATCAAGAGCCATCACCTACCACAGCTGCAAGTTACCACCAGTCTTTGTGCAATGCAAGCCAAGGACCCTGGGACTCCAGCCTTCCTGAGCACCACCAGAGCAGTGCCAGCACTGTTTACTGCTGGGAGGGATGGGCAGCGGCACAGCAGCAGCTGCAACCCAGTTTTAGCTCAGAGAGAACAACAAACTCTTGCTGTGCAGATGGGAGAGTTGTTGCTTCCCTGAGGAGCACTTGCCAGAGCACAGAAATCTTGACTGAGCTGTGCCACTGAGGCATGGGTCTCATTGCCTTTGAAGATCTCAGAAATCAGCAAAACCTAGGAGTCAGAAGTATTTGCCTGACTGGGAAATGACCGGACCAGCTCCCGCATCCATCTCCTGCTGATTTTGGAGATCAGCTGCTGCCCCCTTCCCAAGAGGCAGGAGCAGCCTCTTCTTCAGAACAGCAGCTCTGGTGCTCAGTCCTGCTGAGCTCAGCAATATCCCAGCTGAGCTCTGAACCGTAAGCTGGCTTTGTGCGTAGATAAAAATAGTATGGCACAAATAACATTAACACTGAAATAAGGGCAACTATCACATTTATGCTCTTTTTTTTTTACTGTGAAGCCTTCACAAGGCTAAAAGGGCAGATACTAGAAGTCCGAGTGCAAAAACTCTCTTAGTTGCAGGGCTACATGGTTCTTTTAGCTCTGGTTTGTTTCTTTTTGTTTTGTTTTGTTTTTTTTTTCTGGACAGATTCTTTGGATATGCAAACCTTCAGGTGGGCACTGCTAAGGAGTTAGGAGGAGTCATCACAGAATGCAACCTCAACCCACCACTGGGTTTGTAAAAAGGCACTGAACTGGGAATGGAACCTTCCTTTCCAGCCCTGATGTTTAAATGTTCCCCATCACAGTGAAAATCCTCTAAGCTTATCTGAGCCAAAATGCAGAGAACAGTTTGAGAAATTTTGCCCTTTTGAAATAGAACCCTGAGCTTGCCTCCTACTCATATCCAAACCTAATCTTATCCTGAGCAACAGCCTCAGCTCCCTTGCAGTCCAGACTCCTCCTCAAGTCTTCTTCCCCAACATTAAAGAATTTCTTGTGATTGTACCACTGTGCATCTGAAAGTGCTGTCAAGTGTTACAGTCCTGCAAGGTGGCCTGGTAAATGAAGTCAGAGTGAGTGGTGTGGAAATATTTTAAGTCTATTAAGTCTATTTCTTGTTCCTCTGCTGAAGAACAGTCTTTGTTTTCAAAATTAACCCCCAGAGGTTCTTATTTATCACCGTAACAGTTGTTTCATTTGCCACTGAATTCCAAATATTGCTTTACCCTAGAGACCTGTTGTACTAATGCAGAGCTTCAGAGAAAGATGTCTATTCCATGTGCCAAATGTTGCTATGATTCCTACTAGAATAATAGGGGAAGAATTTTGGCTCTACATGCAGTAGATTTTATGAAGAGACAATCTGTGCTTTTACACAGAAGGCCGCACAAACAACCCTGGATTATTTCTTGAGGTGGTTTGCAGAATTTCTCTATGTGAAAGGGTTGATTCCCCATCAGTCTCTTCCCAACAGTTCTAGGACTTTTTTTGGTAGGAGTCTTGTGTCTCTGGTGAGCCCACTGATGAGGCAGCTTTATATGAAAAAGCTTCCTGTGATAGGTGTTGCTCTGCCAGCCATCCAACATCATAATTCACAGCAAGGAAGCAGAGGTGCATTATTCCTTTTCTGCTGCTTACATCACACCGTGTGCCCACTTGATGCAGTTAATATATTTTTATCTGTCTATGATATCCACCGCATAATTTACAGCTCTTTGTTGCTCTGAACAACTGTGCCTTGATTGCTGTTCAGTAGCGGATGCCCAATAAACACTGGAGTTGCACACATCCTTCCAGCATCTGTCTTAAATCACATCATCTTTAGAAGTAAACCAGCAACTTCTTAAAAGCAGCCAGTCCCCTGGAGGCAAAGTGACTTGGTGTTCCTGTTAATCAAAGTGTGCAGCCTTTCATCACTCACCACACTCCACACCTAAATTTCAGTCTTCCAGCAACTCAGTGTTTAATTACTAACCACACTTGCCCTGGCTGTGCCCAGAGGACAAAGAAGCCCCATGTCATTCTGTGCCAGCCCTGTGAAGAGGCAGGGGCACTGGCATCCCCCATTGCATCTCCACTGACCTCATGACAAGTCAAAGAGAAGCCCAAAGCAGGCAGCAGGGCAGGTGAGCAGGCAGGTGGAGGAAGAAGCCCTGAGGCATAGGAGAGTGGGCTGATCAAAGAGGTGGTCACCAGCGGCAGAGGAAACCCAGATCTAGCTGAGGAAAATACCAATGCCATTTCTGCTTTGACGGCAGCTGCAACTACTCCACCAGCTTTCATCTCTGGCTGCCTCCTCCTACGTTTTCTCTCCCATGGGCGGTGTGCCGGGGACTGGGATGGAAGTGCCAGGAGGCTTCTCGCA
Source organism: Chamaea fasciata (assembly GCF_029207755.1). Taxonomy (NCBI): domain Eukaryota; kingdom Metazoa; phylum Chordata; class Aves; order Passeriformes; family Sylviidae; genus Chamaea; species Chamaea fasciata. The sequence continues at coordinate 80,634,994 of NW_027094088.1, read as the reverse complement.
GCACTTCCAGCAGCTACTCTAGCGGTTCTTGCCTCTGATTGTTTACATGCTTGTGTACTGAAGGCACAGAATTGTCATGTGCCCTTCAAAACACCGCACCTGGAGAATGCACAAAACTAGGGATGGGCATAACTGCTCTCTGCTAATGACAGCATGGGAATACTGGGACAAAAAAACAGCCTGGAAATGATTTTCCCATTTTGCCTCTACTAAACTGTAATCCTGAGCTGATTTGTTTTTAAGGAGTTCTGGCGTTACTCCAAGGGGCTGCATTTTCCAGAGATGAGCTATCCATTTCCTCTGGTCTTTTTAACATGGCTGCAGCTGAACTTTTAAGCCAGATCATCCCAATTTGCCAGGCATGAGATTATTACTGGTGTGCAAAATGAGGTGGAGAATTAAAAATAACCATGCCAGTAAATGTGCAGTCAGTTGCTTTAGGGCTTAAAGGTTTATGTGTCATTTGGAAGTACATGAGTTCCAGAATAGATTGTTCAGTAAGTCTGTGTGGTGGGGAGCCACGCACTACGGAACTGACTCCTTTGATTTTCACAGATTGTCTTATGATATAGAAGCATGAAAAAACACCCAGGCACTCATTTTAGAACGGAATAGGTCAGTGCTTTAACTGCACGTGATGAAAGCCAGAAGTGTACTGGGTATACTTAACTCAACTTAGCTCAGATTAATGTATTGTGCATGTGTTTGGCTGCTTTATACAGTGTAGCACAATGAACATGTGGTCCTCAAAGGCAGAAGTGACTGACTCCAGCCATTTAGAAAAGATGCTGATAAAATTTCAAGAATCTGATTTCCTGTTTGTTTGTTTATTTATTTTTGCAAAAATTAAATTTTTAAATGAGGGCATTTTTGAATTCCTGATTTTTACTGCTGCACTTATGTCCTACATTTAAGTGTAGTTCATAAACCCTCTGTACTCACTAATGAGGAAAATATTTGTAGCCCTCAGACACAGCCCGAACAAAGAACAGTCACCCAGCAGCCAAAGTTTTTCATGTATTCTAAGTCCCTCTTATTCATCATCTCTTTTTTTGGTGTATGTGTTTGTATTCCTATATAAAGAAATTGAACTTTCTCTGGTCTTTCAATGCAAATTTATTGCAGAAGAGATTTACTTCACATATCTCTTGTGCTGTTGAATACAGTTTCTTTAGTTTTGGACATTAGAATACATTAGCAATTAATCTCAAAACGTGTAATTGAATGTATCATTTTGCATTCAGATATCAGTAACTTTTTTAACATTAAAAAACTTGCTACATTATGGTCAGCTTGCTGACAACCCAGGTCAAGAGCTCCTCATCACCTTTTGCTTTGAATTGTGCCTACCTAATGCCTGAGCCTCATGTGCTTGGACACCATGGTCACTCTTTAGCTTGCAGTTGTTTTTTAGAGGAGAACTGAGGGATGTTTAGCTCCTTAAAACAGTTTTTCGTGGAGCTGAAGTCCTAAATTAGTCCTTTTTACTTAATAATTATGCCTTCTTTTCCTCTTGCTAGCTAACATACATCTTCTTTTGGTGTCTGCGATGTGCAAAATATTAAAACTAAACTTCCTACTCACCTTGAATAATACAAAGGCAGCAGTCACTTTTAAGCATCTGTCAGTTTCTGCCCTGTTCCATCTGAAATATCCACCAAGGATTTAGTGTTCTGGTTCTTATCCTAAAGGAGTGGCACAAACCACAAGTGTTTGGGTTTGTTGTTAGTATCCAACAGAGGAAAGTACCTCTGTGCCCCTAGGAGAGGACCAAGGGGTTAATAATCTTTCTGCATGGATTATTTGACTTCTAATCATTTCATTTTTATGTGCTTTCCCCAACCCTGGTCTTCTTCATCATGACCAGAGTGAACACACATCTTTATAGCCCCTACTTGTTCCTGCCAGCATTCTGGGAGTGGCATCTGCCCAGCCTTTGTTCAAAGCCAGGTACCACAGCTGCAGTGTCCAGATGCTGCCCATGCCAGGGCTCTGGCAGCTCTGGGCAGTAAAGCCTGCTGGATGGGTGACACAGGATCTGCACAGGTGGGTTATCCTGAGCAGCTCAGCCAAAAATGCATCCATTGTTCAGCACTCCCCAGAACAGCTAATCTTGCTCCCCTGTGCCAATTGCTGTCCTATTAAATGTGTACTTTTCATAGGCGTAGTTCTGTAAATTCCTTGTGATAAGTCAAGATCAGTAAAAATAAGGTCATTTATAAATATCACCTTCTTCTTCTTCCTCTCCCTCTCTGACCGCCTCCTAGAGATATGCCTGTGGGCAAGGTGAACCCTGCCTGTCACACACTTCATCCACTTCACTCTAGACCAAACAATAAGCCATGAAAGGCATAATGGTGGTAAAAAGTTAAAGGCAAAAAGAAAAGGGAAAAGCAATGAAAGAGAAGCAGCTGTAAACCTGTTGGTGCATTTACAGCTCACCCAATATGGACTAGAACCACCAAATACATTTCTGTGCCCCAATGTAGAGTTTTTGAATGTCCGACCCTTTTTGTGTTCACATGTATTTTCCGCAAGGTCATTTTAGTTAATGTAGCCCATTGATTTCAAAATGTGACATAAAGAAAAGGCTCCTCTGAGGCCTCAAAGTTATAGCAAACTGCGCTGTCTCAGTATCAGATATCTTGATTGAAGCTTCCTGACACACAGGGTGTTTCAATTCTGCCAGGCCAGTGATATTCTGGAGTGGTACAAGGACTGTGTACAGAAATATACCATTGGCCTTGTCTCTCCCATCTACAGTCACACCAGCTGGAGACTTGGGCTTCTGACAAGACACCTGGACTCACCTGGCAGGGACTGTGTAATTTCAACATGCCATCTGGGTGCTTTAATAATTCTGATCATTCATGTCATAGAGAAACCCTGAAGAACAAGATGGCATTTGTATGCTGTCCTCTTTTTTTCTCTCTCTTCTACCTTTCTGCTTATGTATTATATGTCAGAGTTGCAAAGGGTTGTCATTCATAACAGTAATCTGGTGCCAATCATGTAAAAACTTCCTTTTAACAGAGATAATTCTGTCTACCAGTTCTTTAACTAAATAGGATTAATTAGCAGGAAGCCGGCTGCTTAATTCACCACTGACCTGCAAACCTGATAAGAACGAGGTCACTGGACATAATAGAGCTATTTAGGAGTTTAGGTCAAACTCTAATAGCAGAAAACATAATTTAAAGATCAGTCTGATATAAGAAAATTCTGGGCTAACAAAGTATTGCTTATTAAAGAGAGATCTAGTCTTTAAAATAGTGCACTCAGTATATTAAAAAGTACATTCCTTCCAAAACAAGCAATTGCAACATCTAAGTACAGTCAGTGGACACCAGACTTTGACATTCAAACACATCAAGCTTTTATATCCTTTCCCCCCATATTTGTTATATAAAGCTCACTTTTTGTGACCTTAAGATCTCACAGGAACTTCACATTATGAGAACCTTGTTTCATATTTCAATGTGTAAGAACCAGTGCTCCTCTGAGCTTTTCCTGAGTAATTGTCTTGGTTGAAAGAAGCTTGTCTAAGGATTAGAAAAAATAAATAATGTGCATACATTTATACAGCTTCCCAATTTCCCTTCAACTTCCACCTAAGTTTTCACTATTTTTTTCTGAAAGCAATTGTTTGCAAATGACAATTTGTATTACTAATACACATGTGCATTTGTATAATTTCTGCCAAAATAATGTTCCAGTTTACCCCCAGAATTCCTGATTTCTTCCCAAAAATTATGTCTTGCCTCTTCTCCTCATTAAGTCAGGAAAATCAGGCAGGGTTTCAATTGATTTACCTATAGTAAATCATATTATAGTGTGCAGACTATAGTTTGCAAATGTAGCAAATTGTAGTGTGCATGAACTTTCAAAGGGCTTGGTCCAGAACCATATGCAGATCAGAAATACCACCTGAAGGCACTCGTGGAAACTGACTGGACCTATTTTAAAACCTTGCAGTCATGTGAAAACCAGACACAACATCTGAGACAAGGAACTTAAAAAAATAAATTATTGATTTTTATGTATCAGGCCAATTTGTGTTTCTGATCCCCAAACAGAGAGAAAAATGGTTGCACCTTAGCTCCCCATCTGGGAACAAGAAGATTTTCCTCTTTAATTTTTTTCTCCCTTTTATTATTCCCTCCATCTTCAAAGCCTTGTAGTAACTGGCTAGTGTCCCACCTTTCCTTGGCAAGGAAGTTTGAACATATTTCTTCAGATAGCCAAAAAGGTTGTTATGGTTTGGAAGAAAATATTTCTTCTACCCAGGAGCTCAGCACACCATGTTCCCATTTCTTCAGGCTGCTGCCAATACTGAAAAGTGAGATTGCTTTTCAAGCCCACAGCTCAATAACGAACAGTTTTGTGAGTCTACTACAAAAGATCAGGAAGCCAGACCCACTTTCTTATTTAATATACGGAGCCAGATTCTCAGCTGGTATAAACTGAAGCAGCTCTACTGGTGTGAAGGAAAATATACTGATTAACACCTGCCAAAGTTCTGCTCTACAGATTATGTTTGCAGAGTCAGTGGCATAAATCATGGAAAATGTACTTAGTTTTTCCATTTTGAGACGTTCTTCTTCCAGTACACCCTGGGAAAACATTGTACCCTTTAATAAAGTGCTAAAGATTCAATTAAAAAATGTAACGCCAAAGTGCTTACAGAAAACTCAAAAAAATATTCTAGAGCATTTCATCACAATTACCTCCACAGCCACAGAGACAATGGGATGAATAGTTCCTCATCTCTAATTTTTCCCTCCTGTCTTGTATAAATATGCCAAAACTGCATTTGTGAAAGGAGAGATGCACACACATGATACACTCCTTCTTGTTATGCACTGCTGTCATTCTCTCTGGTATATAGGGTTCAAGCTACTGGAATTCCTACTAGTTCAGTCTATTCAAATGACCAAATTATTCATCCACAGAAAAGGAAAACTTAAACTTTGCCTGTCTTTTAGAGAATGTTATTTATAAAAAGTGTTGCACATAGGAAAAAAATCCATATGCTGCTATCTTTTATTGAATCAATCTGTCTTACAGAATAACAGTGCAGAAACTACATATATGCGCTTTTAAACAGGTAATGTCAAGGGTTGTTATGATGCCTTAAGTTTTAGCTTTCATATTTTTCAGATTCGGTACTGTCATAGCGAGTGACTCTGGACTTCATATAAAGTGTTAGCAAGTTCTCTTCACGGGGTAGCTAGACAAAGCAATCCTTTTCCTTGGTTTGAGAACCAAGGACAACCTTTACAGCCCCAGACCCAAAAAGCATAAACAATGTCAAATTGAAAAGAGCAAACCAGGAAGATGGGACTTCATAACCTGAAGCTGTAATTGGACAATTAACCCAAATATGTAAATGGAACAAAACTCATAAAAGTGTGAAAACTCATGATCAGTCATCCATCTTGCATCTGCCTTCGGTCCATCCTGGCTCCATCTTGGGCAGAGCCCCAGCCAGGCTCTTGTACTGCCCAAGGTGTATCCTTGGAAGGCCTTTTAATAAATACCTACTTTATTCCTTTAACCCTCTGTTCCAGGTCAGCCTCTCTAGGCATCAGTTAAATCTGAAAACTGATGTGGCTTTTTAGTCTCATATTGAAGTTCATGTCTTCAGAATCTCCTACTCATGTAACATTTTGGCGTATGGATGCAACTTTACAAAAAGGAATGTTACTTGATGGTATATTATTAATCCTTTGATTCATTTTTTTTTTTAAAGTAGACATACAAATCACTGCAACATTCAGAGTGAGCAAACAAATATTTCCATGCTGCCAGAGAAGACAGGGATATGTGCAAGCTGATAGCACAGCTAGTTTACTTTGAACTTCAGATTAAATAAGCTTTTTTTTTCTTTTCGTAGATATCTGAGATGCAGAATGAGAAGGAAGAATGAAAGACGAAGCCAGGTAATGGAAATTTTGAGAAAGACTGTGAGTAGTCTTTCCAGTCACTCCTGACAGCTTGGGATAGGGGAAGAGGGAAGGTGAAGACAGAAAGGGATCATGTTGCTACAGTCTGTCCATAAGCAGAGAAAACCTTTCCAACAGTGTTTTGAAATGGATACACTTGCAGGATTTCCAGTTCCTACACACCTATCTCTGTCATCCTAACTAAGAAACAAAAAAATAAACAACCTAACAAACTGTCACTGACATGAAGTCCTGTTGCTTGAGATTAATCCTCCCCTCCATGCTCCAGTTGCTCAAGCCATAGCTGGGAAAAGTTTAGTAGCCTTTGAGAATATCCTGGCTATGACAGATGCAAGACCAATCCTAGGGGAGGGCCAGGAATTCAGAAATGACTGAAGTTTGCTGATGTGCCTGGTTCATGCAGCACCTCACATTCAAAATTATTATTTGCCTCATTCCCTCTCATTTCCTGTTATGAGCAGGACTCAGATGCTTGGTGAATTTGTTTGTCCCAGCAAAACCATCCATGATTATCCAGGCCTTGAGCATTGAACTTCTTGTCCAGGGCAGCATCATGCCCCCAAGCCACAGCCAGGACTGGTAAATTGGATCAACTAATGGGAGACCTTTTGCTGGTGTCAGGAACTCCCCAGACACTTCCCTTTGTGCTTAAACTGTTGTATAGGCTCCACAAAAATACAGGTCCCCATCTTCTCCCAGGATGGCCCATGCCTCAGAGATGCCCTCTCAATGCCCTGAGGAGGGATATCCACCCCAAGCTCCTCCTGGGCACTGTTGGGGCACATATATAGCAACTAAATACTCAGTCCAGGGCCTGGTGGAGAGTTTGGTGGTTTAGCTTCAGAGATACACACAGCTGTTTGAGAGTCACTGCTCCAGCCCTTTCACATCCAACTCTATTTTTTTTTGTTCCTTGCTGTCCAGGAGATATTACATGTGTCAGCTCTGTCAGCACCAAGGTTTTATTTTCCCATTTTGTTTTTCCCCCTTGTTACCCATTCATCTGTTTTCCTCCTGCCGTTTCTCTGCCCTCATGAACTCAGGAGCCTGGAACTAACACTTATATCAAAAGTGGTGGTGAAGCCATAACTGAAAGCAGATTTTTTTTCCAAGCCTTGAACATCTGTCAGCAAACATTACAGGGGAGTGCTTGTTACCATAACAGGTTGTGTGGAAAAACACAGCCATGTCTCTCTCATCTCCTCACAGTCTTCCTCAGATCTGATGAATGGGGACTGTCCTTCATCTAAGGCCTACAAGGTGGGTAAACAGATCTTTATCAAATCAAAATGAGGGGTTTAGGCACTAGGCCATACAGCTAAAGATACTACTGGCTAAAAAAAAAACCCTGTTCTGACTAGCTTCAAGGACAGAAATCATTGCAGCATGCTGCTACTATCAAATCTACTAGACATAACCTCATTTATTACTCGTCATGTTGCCAGTCATGAGAAAATGAATGAAAATGCCAAACAAAATCAGGTTTCAAAAGAGAAGTCCTGAAAACAGGTGAGTGATGTATCCCTCTGGGAACATGCTGGCTTGAAGGATCAGTTCTGGCACAAAGCCTTGTATGTGAGAAACCCCAGTGAGGAAAGGTCATTAGAATACACAAGCCCTTCAACACATCTGTTGAACTGTATCAGTCTCACATGTGCCTTTGGTTTACTTGCCTTTTTTTAATTAGAGGTACAAGGTGCAAAGCAATAAGCTGCACAAGTTATTACACCCAGGAGTATAACAAAGACCCCGTCTCATGCACAGGAGCAGCCCTGGATTTTAACTGTAAGGTATGTGACTAAGTGTAGTTTATTTAACCTCAGTGACCTTTCATGGAGGTGCTCTGTGTACTGCTGCAGCAAAGGAAAAGTAAACATTGTTACTTCATTAAAACCATTTATCTTAGGAAAAAAATGACCAATACCCTCCAGGCATCACTTCTTGGACGCACACTCTGAGTTTGCACTTGCACAGCAAGTGTTTTGATTTAGAAAAGAAATTTACCCCAAATCCAGAGCCGCTATGGTAGGCCACCAGAGCACTTCACAGAGTATTCTGCTCCTCCCCCCGTTACAGGTATGTTACAAAGGACTTTGAGACCAGAGTGTGATTTTCCACCCACTTCACTGGGCTTCAGACCAGGATTACTACACCTTTCTCTCTTTGTCTCCTCAGTGAATTTGGCACTGGCCCTACCCAAATGTGGAAACTGCCTGATAAAGGCTGACTGGAAATTGCATGATCTTAACTTAGAGCAGCTGTCTTTGCCAAGCCAATATTCAGATTTTTCTGTATGCTTAGTTTAATGGAGGAGCTGGCTGTTGATAGTGTATTTACTGATAGACATTTGCCATCATAATTTTCAAGGACTAGGCTTCTGAGCTATGAAATGTCAGCACGGAGGAGCTCTAGTGTGGATTATTGCTCCTCAAGAGTGACCAAACCTGGGACTGTGTGGAGACAGCAATTGAGGAGGAATGTGGCAGGGAAGGAAAGAGAGATGGCAGGAAGGAACAGAATATCTCTGACCATATTAATTCCTCTTTCTCATTGCTTTCTGGACAGTGTTACTGTAACTGGATTTCCATAATATCAGCAAGGTCCACCCACTTGCACTGCTCTCTTGTGTCCCAGTGCCAGAGAAGAGCTAGCATTAGTAGATGACATACTTGTTTTGCATTGTGTGTGCCATAAATAACACAGAGACTTCACCATGTTCTGGAACAGATTTTATCCAGTTGCTGTATCTGTTGTATGAGGCAAAAAATTAAAATAACAGTGAAAAATGCAGAGGAAGCATGTGATCTTTTCACCCAGGGGCTGTGTCTATGTGCTACTTGCTCCCCTTTTCCTGAGCCAGGAAGCAGCAAGCTTAATTTCTGGGGTTTGTGCCAGATTTGATCTGTAGCACTACTGCGGGTGTCCAGGTTGTGCTCAGTGTTAGTAAGTGCCACTCCCCTCTGGGTGGAGGTCTGAGCACTTCAGCAGCCAACTTCTGGGGGAGCATTAGCCCCTTGGTGCTCGTGCCTCTGAGCAGCATGGTCCCGTTAACTTTTATGCCTCTTTCATTGATTCTCCTTAGCCTACATGTGTGATGGAGCATTCAAATGCAGACTCTATTTCCAGGACAGGTCATTAGTCCATTCCTTCCTTGGCCAATGAAATGGATATACACTGCTGTTACACTATCTGTATTTTTGTAGTGGTTTGAAAGCAAAACAAATGAGAGGCTCTAAGTTAGAGATACAATTTAATAAGGAAAAAAAAAAAAAAGAAAGTAAACTAAAATAGATGCAATAATATAAAAGACTACTGACAGAGTCAGAATACAACCTGAGCAGAGTGATGGAAGCAGTCCAGATGAGGTGGTCTTCCTGAAGCAGTGATCCTGTAGAAAGGTCTGGTAGCTCAGGTCCTCTGGGAATCCAGTGGGTAAGCGCCCCTCTGGTGTTCAGCGTCTCAGCTTATATCCAGGCTGGAATGCTTGGTTCCTCCCTCTGGGCGGAGCATCTCACAATGGGATGGTGAGTCATGTGATAAGGCCTGATGGGCCCATTAACAGGAGGTAGTCCAGGAGGGGGTTATCTGTGAGCTGTGTAGCAAAGGTGCTGATGGGCCCATTGACAGAAGATAATCCAGAGTGGGTGAGGCAGGGAGCACTGCCTCACCTGGTTTCAACAGTTCATGAAGATGGTGATAGAATATTCTTCAGCCCAGGACAATTTTCCAAACTGCTTTGCCTTTCATCTCCATGGTGAGCTCTCCAGCTGAGGTAGCACTTGGTCCCCCATAAACATCCTTTCAGCCAGCAGGCAGAGCTGTCCTCAATGGAAGTGTCCTCAATGAGAGTGAGCAAAGCCTTTTATACCTCTGTTCCCAAACTTTCCTTGTCAGGCAGAGGAGAAAATTTTTTGTTGTTGTTGTTGTTTGTTTGTTTTCCCCACAAAGTCTTAAATGACAACATAAATTCTAGAAAAAGTTAAATTTGAAAGGCTCTGAAGGATTTAGGAAACTGCTGCCTCCTATCTTTTCCTTGCCTCCAGATAGGTGAGACTTGAATTTTTACATTGGATGCCAGAATCAGGGGGTTTTTTATCAGTAATCCTTTGACTGAGTGAAATATGCAAAATCAGACAGTTTTCTGCAGGGGAAATAAGTGAATCATTGCTGCCTTTATTGCTCATTCTGTTTATTAAAACTGCTGGGCCAAGATTTATTTTTAATGAACTCTGATCAGTCACAGCCAGTGATTTCACAATTCATGTTAGTGTTGTAGGCATTTGTTGCACTGCAAACAGCACACTTGCTTATTTTATGGAAGATGTTTTTCGTCTGATTTGAAATTGGTCACACAGACTTCTCTGGGATTTTTCAGGATAAGTGTATTTGTTCCCATGGATAGAAGCCATATGTCAGAACCCTTTATTGTCACCAAAGGAAAAAAAAACCCTCACCTTTATTCTGCTAAGTCTTTTCCTTTTTGTTTTCTTTTTTTTTTTTCTTTGCTGTGTCTTGACATCCTTCCTCGTTAAACCATATTTCATCCTCGTGTTTTCTCTAACATGAATGTGTGTGTATAAGGGAAAATACATAGTTTACAGATGGGAAAAGATAACATATAAATCAAATTGTATGCCAAAACAGGGACAGTCATAATGAAAGCTGTAGAATCACATGTCTGCCTTGTATCTTCCATGTAAATGAAACTGTGAAGTAGAAATCAATGTGCTCAGTCCTTGACAAAAAAAAGCTAAAATTCTGCAAAATTTTGTCAGTAAAACTGGATGTTTTGGACTGACCTTTGAAATGGCAAGCTGTTGCAGAGCAATGCAGAAGTGCTGCACAGCAGGGTTGGGCTGACACGAGTCCAGTGCCTACCCAGCAGCACTGCAGTCAGTTCCTTTTTTTCCTGCCTGTGTTCCCTGGGATCCAGGAGAATGAACCCACTCACTCCAAAGAGGTGTTTGCTTTGATTTTCTGAAACAATTTTAAAGCAGCTGCTGGAAGATGTTTAAAAAAGTATTTCAGAAATGGCTTCAGATGAGGTGAGGATCACTGTGTGGTGCTGGAACCAGATGCCTGTTTGGGACCTGACTGCAGATGCTGATGAAAGTCCCCAGCTGAGGATGGGTGACCACCTGTAGAACTTCACTCACAGCTCAGGTAGTTTCATCCAGTACCCTCATCCTCTCCCAGAGTGCTATCAAAGGGGCATCACTCTTATAAGAAACAAACTGTACTACAACTCTGCAAAAAAGCACTGCTTTAAGAGGATGTTCGTGCCAAACCTCCCTTATTTCTTTTCCCTTGTCTCCTCCTGGTATGGTGCAGCCTTGTCCTTCATAGGAAACCATGGCAGCCGCATTCAATGCAATAACTACTGTATTAGTCATTCTCTACACCTTTTTTCTCATTTACTGCCTCAGTGTCTGTGCCAAGGTTGCCTGCATAGCCAACAGCAGTGGTATCTAATGGTGTACTAAAGGGGAACAGGATTGACACATGGACAGTTCATCTCTTTGTCTACTCAGAGGCTGACTTGTAGCCAAGATACAAATTTGGATGATCTTAGAAATTTAAACTCCTGTACCTGCAGTGTAGAGTCAAATACCTGCTTGAATCCCCATAGACTTCAGTATTTATTATGTTTTCTATGTCATCACGGGTATCCACTAGTAATTTGAATAAACTCTCAGAGTGAAGTCCCAGCCTCCCTGTGGGGCCTGGCTTTGTTTAGGCCTCAAGCAGTGAATTATCCACTCTATGTCTAGGAAGATGAGCTGGAGTGGTATTCAGAGCAGAGTGGAATTTCCAGCTTGCCTCTGAACTATGGTCAAGGTATAGACACTTTTTTTGTGGAATGGGTTGCACTCCGCCTTCAACATCTGGTTATCCTCACCTTGAGATGCACAGAAACATGGGCTCCCTGGGCAAAACCCAAGTATCTGGGATTTCTACCTTGTCACTTGGGCTTTGTACTAGTTTACATTTATCTAGGACTACCAAAACAGTAGGTTCTGTAAAACGATTTTGAAAAGAAAATAAAACTTATAAAAATATTAAAACACTTGAAATCCTATGTAACACAAATATTTGCACAGCAGAAGCTTATTAAATAGAAAGATTCATCTGTCTAAAACACTAATATTTGCTTTTACATTGTAGTACTCTAGCACTTTAGAGATTCGGGGGAAAAAATTGTCGGCAGCAAATGGCATAGCCTTGCTTGTACTACAGAAAATAATGCCTCTATTTTCAGACACCAAATCAGAGACAATCCTCTGTTTTCCTTTTTAACATCAGTGCATGAGGAGTTCACTTGATATTGGAATACTCAGACATGACTAAAATTCTGATTCATTCTTACTCGGTTTTCACGAAATATAATTAACAGAAACAGAGTTTTTTAGCCTTACTTTTCTAAGACATTTCATATGGCCTCTCAAAGAAAACTCCACATTTTTCTCTTTTAAGAGTTCTTTCAGAAAAAGGTTTGCTTTTTAAAATATTAAAATAAACAGCATAAATTTTATCCTGAGAAGTTGCTGTGGGTGCTGGAACTATGGCTGTAGCCACAGGAAGACCAGATATCTAGGGACAAGAAAGAGGACAACTCCTTCCCCTACACCAGCACTCCGACAAAACCATGTACAACCAGAGAAAAAATCATTGCCATTTTAGGCACTCCTCCCAGAATAGCCTGTTAAAGTCTAATGTCGTGGAGTGGCTGAGAAGGAGTAACACAAACTGAATTGTTCTTGACGCACATGCAGATCATCGCTGCCCAGTTAAGGGACAGCTCCCCTAAACCTCTTCTCACACGGGTAAGTCCCTCATCCCTTAGGTAATCCCATTAACTTCCTCAAAGATCTAAATTCCCAGATAGTCAAAGAGCCCAGAATGTTTATACCTATGGTCATTTTTCAAGCTGGGAAATGGAGAAAAATCATATGGGTTTTTAGAGAATATGGGTCATCAGGTAGAGAACAACCTCTGTATTGGAAATCTGGACTATGACAGTTCTCTCAAAGTTAGTGGTAGCTGTGTTTGACCTGAATTAAGCCCTGTTTGGCAAGTACTGTGTCTGACTCAATGAGAGAAAGGTCAGAGATGAGGAAACACCTTGTGCCCTGAGAACTGCATCAGTTTTTTATTGCAGAGTTCATAGTTCTCTATTGTCTCAGATAGATGAAACTTTTGGCCAAGTCAGAAACTCCAATTCTCACTTTGTACACTCATCTTTATTTAGAATACAGAAGAAGTTCTTATAAATTTTTCAACAAAACCCAACTAAATTTTAAATATGTAACAAACCAGCTGAGTTTTGGGTTGTTTGGAAAGTAACAACCTCAAATCTGGAAGCATTTTATATGAAACATGCAGACCTGTTTCAAAGCAAACATTGCAATAAATTCAACACTGAAGTAGTTGGGCAACTTAATAGACCTAACTTCCTCCTTTATTAAATGAACTACTTACATGGGACAATTAGTCTGAAACTGCAAACAAAGCTAAAAGAAGGCCAAAATTGCTTTCCTCTTTTCCCTGCTCTTTCAAAGCATTGCTTGTGAGTTTTACAGAAATCCATAGGAACGTACGAAAATGTTCCAATGCTCCCCACTGCCTTTTTGTCTTCACTTCTGCAAATTGATTTGCTGCTTTTTTATTTGCCTCTTAATATCACAAGGACATTAATTAAGGCTTTAGGCTTCCCTGCTTGCCAGGTTTAGCAAAAAAGCATAGGGACTAGAAGCTCATTATCTCAAAGTGGCATATTTTACTACTTGGAGCCAAGTTTCAGGCTGATTCACTTGAAAACACTAGTATAAAAAGTGCAGTTTTGCATTGGAAATCTGAACACTTGGTCTTTTTTCTATATACTACGCTGATAATTTAGTGTCCTGTTCTTTCTCAGATTCAGTCTTAACTACTAATTTTAAAATTATCAGACAAGCACCATATGACTTCAAGACAACAAACATAATTTATTTGTGGTTTGATCCCAGAAACCTCATTCAGTTAAAACTCCTACTGTTCCCTGGGAGATTTTGCCAAACAAGAATTCAGGAGAGAGTGTGAGAATCTTCTCAAGGCACAGGGCTGAACAGTCTTCATAGGGTAAGTGGTGGTCACCAGCAGAACTTGCTGAGGATGAACTCACTAAAGAGTGTCTCATCATCATCCACATGCCCGAGTTTCAAAATGAAAGGAAGTTCCAAGGTGGAACTTATGATCAGAAAAGTGAGCAAAAACCACCTGGACCGGGATATTACACTGACACAGGAGCCCTGGATTTCAGTAATGGAGACTGTGGGTTCCTGCTGCTCATCAGGCAGAGAAGACACTTCAGTGTGACTTTGTGCAATCCAAAAACTCTGGATATTGACAAGTTGTTTTTTTTCTTGACAAGTTAATCATACAACGTTCATCCTAATGTAGAAAGGGCCTACAGTGTTGCTATGCACTACAGGCAGCATGTCTTCAGTCCATGGTTTAGTTACCTCTTGTGTAAGCAAAGCAGCAAAGAAAATTTTGAAGTGGATCAGCAACTTGTTTTGCAATGGCCTTTTTTCTGCATTCAAGGCAGCGTTTGTCCAGCATTTTCCTTATGGCATAACAGTGAAATTTCAGACACCCAACCCCTCTCCCTATCAGAGGGGTTGGGTGTCTGAATTTGTTTTAATTGCAGAAGTGTACTGGCGGTAAAAATGAGAATTGTGAGATAATTCAGTCTTAATAAAAAGTCACACATTTCAGTAAGAGCATAAATATTTTGACTGTAGTTGGCATAATTTCTCTTGGAAATAATAGAAACAGTACCAGTGTGCAGTGTGAAGAACAGCAGTGACCTGCCACAAGTGATTCTTTGCTGCCATAAATTAACTCCCCTTTTCCTTTTTCCACGACAATATTATCCGAGTGATTGTAAAATCCCAACAATTAATTCCACTTGACAAAAAAGTCCAAGAAGTCCTAACAAAACTGTGGTAATGTAGCCTTATTGAGTGACATGACAGTTTAGCTGGGATATTTCTGAATTAGTATTTAAGTATTTCGGTCAGGAGATGTGCAGTAAATGTCCAAAAGAAGCAGTTCCAGCAGGCTATTTATTGCTAGAGCTGTGTGGGGGTGTGTTAGCAAGACAGCAAACCCAAAAGGCCTTTCTGAATAATTTTTCAACATTGATAGATAACTGATGCTGGAAATATAAAGCACCAACTAATCTCTGAAATAGCACAAAACAACAGCCTCAAGCTTAAAAGTACTGTACCATTCTCAAATGAATTTTTTCAGTTCAGCATGCTGTCCTCTAAACCTTCCTTGTTGCCCTTTGTCAGGTTAGACACTGATGTAAAATGTGCCACAGAAACAGGCCAGAGAAAATAATCTGAAAATGACCAGCTGCCTTTTCTTCTGCACATGTCCAGTGGCACTCAGGGAGGTCCTCAAGAAATGAAAGCGCAGAGCAGCAATCTCTTCTGCTCTGGTGTGGGGCACCCTAGGCAGTTTGTCTTTCCACTCCCCAGTTTGCTTGTGGAAAAGCCAGAACGACTGAAGATTTTTGTCTCATCCTGCACAGAGACAAGGACAGAGGATGCTCTCAGGAGAGCTACCAATGTGCAAATAGATGGCGGGCAAGCAAATTTTGTTCTTTGCTTAGGTTCCATTTTGGCCACACAGAACTGACCATGTTGTCCCTGCTGCTCACTAAGCATAGATGCTCAGATCTAGACACAGCAGCAGAACAGTATTCAACTTGAAAATCTCAGTGCAGGACTTTCCTACGTCTTAATCCCTGCCCCTGGTTTTGAAACAACTCAACCTCTCTTTGTTCATTTTCTATACTTAGAATTTTTCTTGTGCCACCAAGCTAATTCTGTTCAAATACTTATTTCACCAAATGTTTAATTTATTGATTTACACTGAGCAATATGTCAGAGACCTGAAAGGAGTACTACACAAAATTAAACTCAGTAAAATATTTTTTAAGAGTGATTAAAGACCTCCTCTTTCTGCTGAAATTTAGCAAAAAAAATGAGGTAATTCACTGCCCTTGCATTCAGAGGCTTCAAGGCAATTTGTGAATAAGTAGATTTCTGTCTCTTTACAATATGATGGAGGAAATTGAATTTAGTGGAAATTACTCTGGAAAAGATGGATTATACCCCCTGAAGTTGGAAGTGTTGTCATCAGAAATTTGTACTAGTATAATTTTGCAGCTGGGCCTAAGCTTCTTCACTAGCTAGAGACAGTGTCAAAAACAGGCTTAAGGATCATTATGGCATTTAATCTATTTCCTAGCATTTAGTGTAGATATAAGTTTATAGTATCTGGAAGTCAATCTCTGAAAATCCAAAGGCAATCACTGAATACTCAAAATAAGTCACAATTATGCTGCCTGAATTCTTTAGTCAGTGGGGAAAAAAGAAAAAAAAAAGAAAAAAAAAAAGCTGAGGAATCTGAAAGTATTTGAGGTAGCTTTGAAGAAAGGTAAATGCTCATGGCTGGGTACAAATTTGGGGGCTAACTCATAAGCTGCAGTTTCAAACCAGTGAAATAATGATTAGGAGGCAGGAGTTACTGCAGTCAGCAGCTGGAATTGCCACACTCATGGGGAGAGGCAAAAATAACATCTCCTCCGAAAAGGACTGTAGGATATTTAGGTCAGCAGTCATCCACTTAATCTTATAAAATAAGTAAGCATAAAAGGAGGAAATGTGTTTCTTCTTTGAGCTGACAAAATATGTACCTGCCGTTGTTTGGGCACCATAATTGATAGACACCAGCAAATGAACAACCACCCTGTTTGTAAAGACAAGATAACCCAAACTTATGAAGGTCCCTGATTTATTCCTGCATGTGTCCTGTGACAGAGCACAGAAGAACCCCCACCTGTAAGGAAGGTCATCTGCCGTAATCTTTTAGAAAGTACTAGAGGATGCAGATGCAAAATCTGAGACCTTTATTGAGGGACTTGGTTCTTTTAGGGTGATCAGGCTTCCTGAAATCAAAGTATCTTTCAAGTGCCCAAAGGTGAACAACAAACACCATAAGTCGGTTCTAAATTATAACACAAACATGTGAAACAGACACGCATACAAATGGCTACATGTATGCGGGCATGTGCTTGCAGTCCCACCCTTGGAGTGAATTTGTAATGTGTTCATATGGGAGAGTTAAAATAAGACAATGATTATTTAAATCAAGTGTGCGCTACACAAACACTGTCAACTAATTCTGGACAGCTACAGTATTGGCTAAAATAATTGTTTGAGGGTTAGAAGGAATAGTTGTTGAGATTCAGTATAAACAGATCACAGCAACAGTGCAGTTGCTCAGAGGGCTTTGCTTCAACACTCATGCTGTGGCTGTAAAACATACACAGAGCATATAAAGCATGGAATATACATGCAGAGGCAATGGCAATCAATTGCTGGATTTCTCTTTTAACAGAACACCAGTATTCCGAGTAATGGATATTCACCTCTTCACATTTATTTCATTCTTCCTCAGACTAGTATGGCAGCCCTAGAAGATAGCATGTCAGTGAACCTGTGCTAGAGATATACTCAGTCATACCTACTCCACTTAATCCTCATTATCTGCAAGGCTTCAGGCTGGGTAGTGAGGGGGAGGCAGCCACGTCCAGCTGCAAGGAGCAATGCTCAGCTCATGTCACATAAACAACAAACGGGGATTGCCTTGGAGGTGAACTAAGACCTCTCCGGATCTATTCACACACATGTGCTTTTTTGAAACAAAGCCAAACCCTTGTAGACAAAGTGTCTGTGTACAGAAAGTGTCTCTATCTTGTTTGATCTTACAAGATGTTACTGCTAACAAATGCAAACAACCCACACCCCATATTTAGCGTATTCTTTGTTCGCTTTAGCCTTTCTGAAATGCCTGGAACCTGGTTGTGTTTGGCATAGACCTCTGGTGCAGCTTTGCACAGGTGAAGGGCCTGAGTCCAAGAGGTCTCGTAGGAGTAAATTTCCTTCATGAAGAGCATATACAACAAAATACTCACATGCAAACTTACCGAGCTCTGAAGGGGCATCTATTCCCAATGAAATAACAATGTTTGTGCTCTCAGTAGGCAGAAAGTAATTCCATTCCTTTTTAGTACTTTGTTACAATTATAGAGAGGCTTTTTGGTTCAGGATTTGCTTTTAAAAACCATTTGGTCCCCACTGCTTGCGCCTGTCCAGTTAGATTATCTTTTATTGCGTAAGGGTACATAAAAATTTGAAAAACAAATGGAAATTCAGCTATTAGCGCAGTTACAAAAAAGAAAGCAACACAAACCCTGGACGTGTTAAGCATCTCTTTCATCAGTCCACCCTCTTGTGTTGGACTATGACCAATAAAATAACGTAGAACATCAATCTTTTTCAAAAAACAATGTAATTCTTGCAATGTCTAGATTGCTTCTGGGATTTGAGACTGTTTACTACACTTTCTGAATTGTTCAGACAATGTTTATGTAAATGAAAATATTTATCTAGGTTACTGCTGTTAAGTACCCGCTGAGAAACATTTTGCATTTATAGATGACCTTAAACAACAATAGCAGAAGAAATTACTAGCAGGCAACATTTGGGATAGGCATGAAACCCTACATAAATCTAAAAAACAATAGTCCAGATTCTACTGTGAGGGACCACCTGGTCCTCTTAGTAACACAGCTTTAATTCCCATTAGAAACATAGAATTTGTTTCTGGATTACAATGTTCAACCACAGAAATTGAACTACAGCCGCTTTTCTGACAAGCAGCAATGCTATTTCATGTCATCAGTGACAAGTTTTATAGAAAGTTACTGCCTATCCTTTTAGGCAGAGTTAGGAATTTTTTTAACATTCCAGTATATCAGAATTATGGAATAACAGCACAAAAATAAATTAATATCAACTTACCTGCTGTGGACTACTGTGATATTGTAGGGCTGGATGTCATATGAAATAAAATCATGAGTACATTTATACCAAGGGGTGCAGTTTCATTAGCCTTATAAAAGGATTTGCCTGGATGAAAAGAATAAAGACAGTTAATCTAAGCATTTTAAGTGGGCCTGTAAAACTTTTTTACAACAGTAAGCAGACAGTAATGATGAGAATTAAAGCAGTCCTCATTAAATTTAATTTGTTACACTTCCAACTGAGCTTTCAACTGATGATAAGTATGAACTTGCTTGCCTTTTGCAAAGCTTACAGAGAAAGACAGTGTTTGAGACCAAGTTATGGCCGACAGTGCTTTAGGTACACCTCTTAGATGCATGCTTTCTGGCTGAAACAATGAAAAGACAAGGAGAGAAATCATGTATACAGATTTGTTTATCTGATGTACATAAAATTGCCATGAGTCTTCTTGGGAAATGGTAATGTTGTTTTGATTGTTCTTCAGTCCAGAACAAATTGTAGTTTCAGGATGGTGAACAGAGAGCTCAAAGCAGCTCATGCACAACCAAGAGAAGAGAAGGCATTGAAGCAGTCAGTATCTACATGCTCATCTCCATCCTTCCAGCACAGAACTGCTCTCCCAGACCACTGCGCAGGATGCCTTCCTCCTTTCCTGATGTACCAGATGGAGATTCAAATGTGCATGGATGTGTGTGCCTGCAGGGGTGGCCCACACAGACTTTGACTCCACCACTTCATGCTTCTCTTCCACCACTGCCAGCACAACTGCACTCACATGGGCCAGGTGGGCAAATCAATAAGGATAAATCAGCCAAAAAAAGTGTATTATTTCTCAGGCCAGTCTGTTCCTCAGTCCACAGTAGAAAAAGCCAAACACATGCTCCTGGCACTGTGGGCTAAGGGAAGAGAGAAGAGGAGAGGTGGCAGAAGGTGATGGCAGCTGGGTAAATGGCAGTGCCTAGCATCAGGAGCCTATTCAGCCCATTGTCATTCTGTTTGCCTCTCAGTGCTTCTGATTATAATTGCTTATACCAGCACACACTTCCAAGCTTGGCATGACACCAGAGATGTCTTTATTGGCCATATGCATTTGCAGAAAGTCATCACACTCACACCTGTAGTTATCATGTGGCTCTTCTATCATAGAATCATAGAATCATAGAATCATTAGCACCGGAAAAATCTTCTGAGATCATCGAGTCCAACCTTTGCTTGAACAGTACCACAAAAACTAAACCACAGCATTGAATGCCTCATGCAGTCATTTCTTGAACATTTCCAGGGACGGTGACACCACTGCCCTGGGTAGACTGTTCCCGTGTTTAACTACCCTTTCAGTGAAGAAGTTTTTCCTGATGTCCAACCTGAACCTCTCATGACACAGCTTGAGGCGATTTGCTCTTGTCCTGTCAGTAGTTGCCTGGGTGAAAAGGCTGACCCCCATCTGGCTACAGCCTCCTGTCAGGAAGTTATAGAGAGCAATGAAGTCTATCCTGAGTCTCCTTTTCTCCAGGTTAAACACCCTTATCTCCCTCAGCTGCTCTTCACAGAACTTATACTCTAGACCCTTCACCAGCTCTGTTTTCCTTCTCTAGACATGTTCCAGCACCTCAATGAAATGAGGGGCCTAAAATTAAATACAGGATTTGAAGCGTGGCCTCACCAGTGCCAAGTGCAGAGGGAAAATCACTGTCCTGGCCCTGCTGGTGACACTATTTCTGATACAGACCAGGATGCCATTGGCCTTCTGGGTCATCTAGAGTACCTATGAGTACATTCCCTTTGGCTGAAAACTTTTGTGCTTAGGTGATTAATCCCAAAAGCATCTCCCACATGCAATGTGAGAGAGAAACAGCCTACCTTTATCTATGGAGCCCTGAGCTGCCCAGGCACTGCTTCATCCCTTGCCTGGCAGCCCTTCCTGCCCTGTCTTGTGCAAGCAAGTGACACTGGCTGCAGTCTTGGTAGCCTTTGGGTCTGCCCATGGTGTCTTTACTGCCCAGAATAAGCTGTAATGTGTGCTGGCAGACCTGTTGTGTGTATATGTATATGTATATATATATATGTGTATGTAAATATATGTGTATGTAAATATATATATGTATATATGCATGTAAATGAATATGGGCATGTGAATCTACAGATATGTGGATGTGCATGTGGATGTAGATGCATACATCCATATATATATATGTGAATATATATGTGTATATATATGGATGTGTGTTTGTGCATTTATACATTCACATAGATGTCAACTACCAAAGCACTTGAATTCACAGTGGTACCAGAAATTCTTATGAGATTTGTTAAAATGTGTTTTTTACAGTCCTATTTCCACCTACAGACCACTCCACTGGTGTCATAAACTGTTTTCTTACCCTAAAATAAAGGAAATGTATCTACAATAAGAATTACATCTTAGGTGATGTAACATGACCAGAAAATTTGATGCTTAGAAGAAAATGGAAGTTTAAAGCCATTTAACACTCGTGTTTAGGAAAATTTCACTGGTTAAAACTCTTTAAATAACCTTGCTTTCTGAGACTGTCATTTTCTCAGAAAATATCACACTCTGAAGAAGGCATTTTACAGAAAATTCTCTAGTTAAGGGATACATTTTTCAGTAATTAAACAATCCTGACAACATATCCTCACCATGAGGGTGGTCAAAGAATGTGGCAGGCTGCCCAGATAGGCTGTGTTGTCTCCATCCCCGAGGGTTTTCAAAACTGGACTCTCAGCATGACCCTGAACAATTTCCTGCCTGGAGCAGGAAGCTGGACTACCCCTACCTTGCATTTTTTGTACAAGTCTGTGATTTTCAGCTAGTTACCACATGGAGGAAGCATGCAGTTTATGCTGGCCAAATGGCAGGCTTTTGGGCTTTAAAAAATGAAGAGCTGTTTCTGCAGCCCTCAGTAGTGACTAGCATATTGTTAAGCTTGCAAAGGATCCTTACAGATTCCTATCCTCACTTGTCATAGAATCTCATATTGAGCCATGTCTAATTTATTATTTCCTGGCTAGCAGCATGCTGAAGGATGAGGACCTGACTGAAATGGTCCAGACTTTTGTAGCTCTCAGAAGCTCACTGAGGCACATGGAATGGGAGTTGGCAACAAGCCCCTCAGAAGCAAATTCAGCTACTTCAGTATCCTGCCCAGGAGCAGAGACAGGAACACATATGCCACTTGGTCCCTGTTGTGATCTTACAGAGCTCTGGATGGCACTTGCAAGGCCTTACTCTCCCCTGTCCAGCCTGACATAACACCTTTTCAACACTGCAGTAAGTGAAACTCATTCCTCAAGTCGAGGTGAAGGACTGCAAGGGCCAGTTCTCTGTCAAGGGACCCCAAAGATCTGGCACCTCAGTGGGTCCATTGGGAGGATTTTCAAGGATCAATCTGCCAAGGTGCTGAATGATTGTGTGTGGTACATACTTTGGCTACACTTCACGTTTCTCTTGATACTCTCTTATTTTTGTTCTCTCACTGTCTTTTCACTTCTGCATTTTCCATCTTTCATTTTCCACTTGTGCAAACAAATAAGGAATAGTATTAAAAGTAATTCATTTAGCAAAATTGTCGCCTTGGCAAAAAGGGCCATTTTCAAAGAGAACTGGCAGCAAAATAAACATGGAAAAGAATAAAAAGGCAGTGCTGCTTTTTTTCCTGAGCTGCCAAAGTTGCCTTTGATCTTCTGTAGCTAATTTTTATTCAGAAGACAACAAGAAGGATCAAATGCAGGGCAATAGGGTCAAGTTTACCTAGAAACTCTGTATCTTACAGGAGGACAACCATATAATTCAAAGTAGAAAAAATCTGACATTCTTCAGACATTGTGGTATTGAAGGGAGACAAATTCACAAGAGAACTAATGTGAAGGAATGAGCACCCCAACACCAGCCTCTAACCGCTATTTGTTCTGCACTTCTTCAGCAAGAAATGAAATAGTTTGGTAACAGCCAAGAAAATTCTGGCTTGCACGTCACCATATAAGCAGGAAATTCCAGTAATGAAAATATAATCCTGCAATAAAAGAACAAGCAGATAAAATAAGAAAAGCATATTTTCAGTTCTGAGTAAGGAAGGAGAATTATGTAGAATTGAAACACCTTTCTTGCACCTGTTAAATGCAGTAGCAAAATCTTTTAGTGCATGACTTTCTTCTCCTGAAGGGACTAATATACTTTAGCTTTTTCTTATTGACAGTGCCTGTTATAATAATCCCTTTGTTCACAGCCTCCTAACATTCTGGAAAAGCAACTCACTTTGGGGACTAAAAATTCTTTAAATCTGGTCCCAGCCCAGAGACACTTCTGAAGAATTGAACAAGATACTGTTGATTGTTTCTGAATTATGTGTAGATGTCTGTCAAAACATGTATTTCCTTAAAAATTTCTTTCCTTTTTCCTCATTCACAATTTACAAGAAGACTTTTTTTTTAGCATAAAATGTCTCTTCTATGCCTATATACTTCCATGGACAAATAAATCATCTTTTTTTTGAGTGATTTGAAAAATTATTTTTGTTTAAAACTAAAGGTGGCTATGATTGCCCTATGAAGTTAGAAATTGGAGAAGTCTTCTGTGTCAAAAAGTCCACTTTTCTAGTTGTTCAACAGTTCAGAGGGGCCACAGCGAAATACTTCTGTTATTGAAATTCAAGTTTCTTTAAGGAGCATGTGAACACTGGGGATCCTTTACTTCCTGCAGAACTAGAAGTTTTAGTGGCTAATGTATATCTGCACAGAAGTAACATTTTTTCATTAATTGCATCAAATTCACAAGGCCCGTGCTCGGTGGAGCTTACCCAGGATGGTGGGTGGGTGGGTGAGACTCAATTTCCTGCTTGCTGTGTCTGTGAGGCTGAAGTGTGGGGCAGAGGCAGCTTGGAGAGTCCTGACACAAGGGGTCTCCCAAAAGAGCCCCAAAATGCTTTTATTCCCAGTGGAATATGTCTGTGATGCTGGAGCTGGAACCCTGCTCTTACTGTAAATGCCCTGTGATTTTCAGTGACCACAAGTGATGAACATCTTAGTTTTAAATTTCATCTATAAGTTGGGACAGGTTCACCAAGATCAAAAAGAAAGAGGAGGGAGAGGGCCACGGATGTCTGGGAAAACTAGTCCTTAGAGAAGAAAAGAGCTGAAATTCCCCAAGGACTGTCTGGCTTTGTGTTTTGAATGTTGTTCACTTAAATTGGTCTCCTGGTGTAGCTGTATCTGCTATAATTGCAGCAGATTGCAGTTGCTGAAGCATCTCCTGTATGTGTACCCTTTCATTATGGCATATAAGCAGAACATTTCCAGTAATTTAGAGGCAGCTAAAATCTCCTGTTCCTTGGAAGCTGCTTTCCCTGTAGTAGTTCACACAGCATAAGTGGAGCAGTACAAACTGGAGGGATAGAGTAGTTGCTATGTTAAAATACAGTAGTTACTATGTTAAAAGTTTATGTCACTAGTTAGAAGCTCCTAGTTGGTATTTAAAGAAAAAACTCTGTTAAAATTCAAAAAAGTAATACACAGAACTGTACTCAAAGTTCAATTAGAAAACAAACAAATAAACAAAACACTGTTTTTCTATCTCATTGAAGTGTCAATTCAACACTTTGTGTCTAGCCCACTGAAGACTTGTGATACATGGTTTTTCTTAGCATCCTTTGAAGCAATAACTTGGTTTTTTAAGGTTCTTTGCCATGATATTGTTTCATAACAATTTGGAAGATGGTATGATTTATGACAAAAAAAGGTCTAGAGTGAGCAGTTTGAAGCTACCAGATCATAGTGATCTCTTGATCATCAATTTTTCCAATTTTCAATGTTCTCGGGAATCACGCTCTACTGAAAGTGTCTTTCATTAAAATGAGGTAAATTGACAGCTTTCACGGTTTTGAAAGAATAGTTGAAAGTCTGAAGTTACTTCAGAATCTTTTAAGCAATTAAAAAAGAAAAAAATATTTTGATTCTCATGAAATCCTAAAACAATTCCACGATTTCTTAGATGAGTTTTTTTCTCACACAGCTCTTGGTACTGTACTCTTTTCCTAACTATTCTGTGGCTTCTTTTCTCCTTGTTTAAATGAAATATTTCATGCTTCAATAAAGAGCCAGTCTTTTGAGTTATGCAATTATAAGAAAAAATGTTGGATCCCTCTTCCCCCTCCCCAACACTGCAGACAAAATCTTGAAAATATAAAGCCTAAAAATTATTGTATGAACACAAAAACACTGCAAACCAACACCGAATAATTTGCTGCATTTTTCTTTTTAAATAATTTCTCAATGCTTGAAACTTAGTCTTGTGAAAAGCTAGCTTGTTGATTTTTGGCACAAGGTGAGTACTACTGCAAGTTAGCACCCGAAAGAGGAGTTATATTGTATTTTTTCTTCTGCAGTGTTTGAAAAATGGAAAACACTGTTTTCCAACAGTGCCACGTATTGTTTATACTTTTATATCCCTTTAGTTTTTTGTGTTACTGTAGTCAGAAAGCCTGCAGTAATCAGAAGTCCATTAGTTATAACACACAGCATGAGCAAGCCTCTTTCCTAAAGACCCCAGTTAAAATAGAATGTCATGGTCAACTTGTTCAAATAGGGGGATTTTTATTACACCTATTTTTTATAGTGTAGGGATACCAACTTTGTTTTATTCAAAAATGGCATGAGGGAGAGAGCATGACTTCAACCAGGAAAAGGGAGGCAGCACTCAACCCTCACTGGAAGAGGTTCTCAAGAGTGGCCGAGCTCTTATTCCAGGTGGAGCCACCAGCACGCAGGGAAAAGCAGAGGGCTCTGCTGACTGCTGGGGCACAGCAAAGCAGAGCAGTACATACAGGTGCTTTATCTACTCCCTGGCTATGCTTTATACCATCCTCCAGGGACTAGATACACATACATACAGCATAACCCAGAACAGGGCCAAGATACAATGGCATCTACCTGATACTGAGGCAGTACCTTGGGCTTCCTACAGCCACTGGGGCTTCTCTGTTGGATTGGATAGGGGCATTCACGACAGAACAAAAATAGCATACAGCCTTTGTGTCCCAAGCAGAACAGTTGTGGCCTCTCTCTTCCTCTATCTAAAACTAAATATAACTCAGGAAGTTTAGATAACAGGAAATTAAAAAATGCCCCCCTGAAATACTAACCAGAATAGGAACCAGCAGTGTAATAAGGTTATTGGTTTCCAGTCTGATCCTCGTCAGGTTTTGCAAGACCTTGCAGCTGCCAGCCATTTACAGACTTCTCAAAGCAGCTCCAAGCCATGCTCAGCTGAAGAGCTAAAAACTAGAAAGCTGTTAACACAGGAGTTATTGGTAGCAACTGTCATCTGCCCAGCAAGGAAGATATTTATTTATAGAAAAGCCTTTGAACCAGACCACTCCATTTTAACGTAGTAATAACCAGTTACACTGGACTCAAAGAGCAGTAGGGTGTAACACAGCCATGCATTATATACCCCATTGTAAATGGTCTCAGAGGGAAAGCCTGTAATTTAGGGAGGCTTGAATGGCCAAACCTGGGTCATTGTAAGAGATACTTTTTCTTAGTTATTTTTATGGAAAGGGTGAAAAAGAAATACTGGCCCAAAGAAGTCAGTCAGTGTGTGTTTTCATTCAGCCTCAGTTAGCTATGAAACCTCCCAGAGCTCAATCCCCTCTTGCCCAAATATTTGTTTTAAGATTAATTGTTCACACAGGAACTAAACAGCAACTTGCTGAATGTGAAGCTTTTACAAAAGATTTCTTTTCTTTCTCAGGACATATTTATCATGTGTTGCTGGCTCTTTTACATGTTCTGTCACCTTTGGGGAGTAGGATTCATGCAGAACTAAGGAAATGGCTTTTCTGTTTGTTTGTGCATTTTTGAAGTTCATCCACATATGAAATGGTTTTAGGATTAATTTTACGGGAGAACCTCAGAGCTCTGTTCAGAGGTCCCTGTTATGTTAGATCATTTCACTGCAAGCACTCAGTAGGCAGCCAGCATACCCCAGAGCACAAGGAGAGAAAAAGCTAGCAAGTGCTGTCCCCACAGTGCGGCACCACCTCATGCAGGTGCCCTGCATGTCAAGTTGAAAAACAGAGGCAAGAAAAAAAATGTGAGGAGGGAAATAGAAGCTCAGGATGACAAATCCTGGCTGCTTGGAAGATAGTGGTGTAGAACAACTCCTGTGGAGCCAGATTTTTGACCAGGGCTTGTCACCTAACTCAACTGGAGAGCATGGAGAAAAGCGTGCCCTTGTTCCTTGTACAGTCCATGAACTTTTTAGACACCTCTTTCAAAAGCCAGTTGCACCTTAAATCCAGCTCCTTGAACCATAAGTCAGTTTGGAGCAAAGTATTCTTTGCCTTTTCTGGCCAGATGCACACATTCACTGCCTCATTCTAGTCCTTGTACTTGCATCTTAAGGTTTTTAGGCAGTTCATTTTTCACTCCCTTTCTTCTCTGTGCAGAGGATATGTATCACAGGCAATTTTCCTTGTTTTGTCTGAGGCTGTAAATACATATTCCTCAATAAGTACTGTCATCAACAGGTTAAGGTTACTGTCCAACGACCCTGCTGTGGGTAGGCTTTAGTGTATGGCTCTAGAAATACTGGGGCAAATGTTCCTTCACAAATATTAGAGTTAAAAAGTGAGAGAAGCAACCAAACAAATCTAAATATTATAAACTAAGATATGCAAAAGAAAGAGTTCTTCCAGGTTATTATTAAAAATTAGGAAATTAAGTGTAAGCACATGTAGTACAACTCTGCTTCTTTGT
Source organism: Chamaea fasciata (assembly GCF_029207755.1). Lineage (NCBI taxonomy): Eukaryota > Metazoa > Chordata > Aves > Passeriformes > Sylviidae > Chamaea > Chamaea fasciata. Next base: position 80,607,333 of record NW_027094088.1, on the reverse strand, counting down.
CACTAGAAATGAATTATCTTCAAAGGAATTTAAGATCTCATCATCTCCACCTGCCTCCTATTTAATGATGCACTAACCAGAAGAGGTTCGAACTTTATCTGCATGATTAGTTTCAGCTCTCTCATCCTAACTTCCTGATGATACAGAATGATCACAACTATGAACTGGAACTCGTGTGTGAGAAGAATACAGATTTTTTGTCTGTTTTTCATGGATTATGTTTATAGACTGAATAAATTAGAAAAATAAAAGGAAATATTGACTCAACCACGACTTTTATTTACCCTTGTATTTTGTACAAGAATTCTTCAAAGCCCTTGTTCTCTTCTTCCAACAAACACTTGATTTGCAGTCAAACATTCAAAACCAACATGAAGATATTAGGTTTTATCACTTGACCCTCAAAATACTGAAAAAAATCACGCTCATTTAAAATACTACAGAGCAAGCTGTTGCCATGTTTTGTAGTTCAAATCAACATCTGTAACATCCAAACTAGTGGAATATTTGAATATTTGAAAATTGAAAATCTCCCTTTTTTGTTTTTCTTCTTTCCTTTTTCTTTCGGGAGACATGCAAAATGATAGGACTACTTTGAATATCAGCATAGGCTGAGGAACCCAGCAGTTATCTACCCATGACACCAGCTGGAAGGGAAAGTGTCTTTTGTAATTGGGTGTTTTAAAGTAGGATGAATACAAGGCATATCTTATGGTGAGTCTGACTCTCATTATCTATAAATCACAGCTTCATTAATCTGCAAAGCAACCCTCCTGAAAGTGAATAGTAGCATGAAATGAGAACTGGGCTCTTGGTTATTGAAACTGAAGCCAAAACCAACCAACCAAACAGAATCCAGACACCATTCAATACACAGGGCATTGTTTCAGATAATACCCAGAAAGCAATAATTAGCTGCTCTTCCTAGAATGCCTTGAACCCCTGCTGTGTAGTCTATTGGTATTAGCATTTTCTTTTGTGTTAAGATGACTATTTGGATCTAGTAATTGGCTTAAAGGAACAAACCACTGATTCAATTTAACATTCACTAACACCGATTAAATGTAAAACATGACAAAGTACTGCCACAACAGTGCAGCTTTTGGTTGAAAAAGGATGGGCAAACTCTAAGTGGCAATCAGCATCTCTGTGGGTTCTACTGTCAGAGCGTGGGTTCTGATGTGAAACACATCTTCATGACTGAAGTCCAGAGTATGAGGTCTGCTGCTACATTGTATGGTTTGATTTGGTTTGATGAGCATGATTAAATATTTTTTCAGGATCTAAATTAATAATATAACCATCATGCAGTACTGTCTGGAGCTTTTCTAACATTCACATGGAAAGCACAGTCAGGTTTGTGCTCAGCATGAGTTAAAGGCCTTTGCAAATGGAGACTGGCATAGTTTCACATGCAGATCCCTGCTAATGTCTCCCCAGCAGTCCAATTTAACACAGCAAGTACACTATTCATACTCTTCTAATACAAACAATTCAATTTGCACTAACAGTCACTCAGCAAAAATTGTTTACCACCTAATCTCATGTTAATATTGATATTATATAAATACGCTAAGTGATCAGAAATAAATTGCTCACAGCCAGTGCCCTGCAGAAAACAAAAAGAGTCATTAACTAGAAAACTTCAAAATACATTTCTTTTCTCCCACAGCCTTTTGAGACTAAAAAAAAAAAAGCAGAGAAAAATTGTGCATGAGAAGTGACTTGAATTTGGCATAGATTGAGATCTGCTCTATGAAATGTGGGCTTTATTTAAAGCAGGTCATTAGTGCAGTGGTTGAAAGTGTTTAAATCTAATTGCTACTAAGCTATGTTTTCAGAAAGTAGTATTTTGTGGGTATCATTCTGGTCACAGAGCTGTAACACAAAGATAAATATTATTTTAAATATTTATTTTACACTCCAGAGGTGCAACAAATATATCTAAATCAGACATGGTTCCTGGCCAAGATGATGACTGGAATTGATCCAAATATGAAAACAAGTGCAGCTAAAACCATGCAGATGTTTTCTGGATTTGTGAGTGAACATGTCAGCCTTTGCCTTATAAATGCTCTTAACATTCAAGGGTCTTTCCGTACTTCCTTTTCTTGCCTAGCCTCCCTTTTTGCAGACAAAGCATGCAGGGAGCATAAATTGTCAATAGAAACAGTAGCTCCAGCCCTGGGACAGGGGGAAGATTGGCCCATGCACAGGAGGACACTTGGAATGGCAGGATAAACAAGGTTAATCATGTCTGACCAGCTGCACTAATGTTCCCCACTGCAGCACAAAAATCCTGGAAAACCAGGTGCTTCTGAAAATGGGACCATTCAGAGCAGTGAAATTTATGCCTGTACTGCATCAGGACTCAAAACCAGTAACATCTTGTTTCTCTTTGTTATCTACGCAGGGAGACCTGCATGACTAGGTTGGATTTAAACAGTTAATTTTTAACTTCTGAAGTTAGGTGTGATGAAGCCAGTCTGAAGTCAGCACAGGGAAAAAAAGTGCAAACTGCATCATCCAGTTCTGGGCTGGATTAAGGTAAGGGTGTAGCTACAATAACACTCACTGGGAGCAGCCAACTGAACCACTGGTTTCAGCATGTGACTTCTGCATCACAGTCCTTCTTTTGCATCAATATACGTGGTGTTGCATTAATTTTGTCCCTGCTCAGGAGAGAAAAATGCAGCTTTCTCGAGGTCTCCAACTGTACTGCCACAGTACTGCTCTAAGTAGGACTGTTCTAACCATCTGAACCATACTTCCACCACTGCTTTTGCTTCAGTCTTTCTTTACTAGCACTCCCTGTTCCACTAATACAGAGAGGCATAAAATACCACATAATGCAGGGCAAAATGTTCTTTAAATGATGGCATTTAACTCTGAAGTAAAATAAAAATATCTAAATGCTAGAAGTTGGAGGAGGCTGTTTTTGTTGTGGGTTGGTTTTAAAACTCTCTTAAAAATCATATTCAAGTAACACTGGAAATTTTTAAACTGATCTGTCCTGTAAGCTAAGAAAATTACAGACAATTCATTGAGGAGAGACTATAAAGACATTGTTAATTCTCTAGTGAGCCTTGTTATTCTGTAGTAAGTTGATTAGTCATCTGGCAGCCCCTGGATTTGATCTAATCATCCACAGAACACAACTGGCAGAAGAGCCAAAACGCATCTCCTGTGCATGGCAGTCTCTCAAGTCTGAAACTTGGTTCCAAAAATAGCAAGAAAAGAAAATAAATTAGACATACTTAGTACCAACACCAAGATGAAACAGGGGCCAGGGGGAAGAGGAAAGATGGCTGAAGATTCATCGCACATGATTTTTGCACATCTTTTCACTGGTGCTGTGTTTTGTCAAGGTTAGCCTTTGTGAGTCCTCATGGGAAGATGGATGCCATGAAAAAGCAGCTGCCTGAGTGTTTTTTATGAGGACAACTCTCAGATGAGGCAATTCTGACAAGAAAATTCAAGTTAAACCCTCAAAGTGGGTGCCAGGGAAGAATAGTGCAGTGCAGTAGCTATATATGGAGAGTCAGGCATGGGAACAGGGCATTCCACTTTGCTGCATATGCTTCACTGCTTCCCTGACAGCTAAAAATAGGATGTCACGCATGGGCATCAGTAGAAGCAAGGTTTATTAGGAGAGTGGAAAAATAATCTTTTTTTTTCTAGTTATCTTTCTTAACTTGACTGCATTAATAGCCAGCCCAAATCTCCATTCAAAGACCATTTTAAAATACAGATTTTTCTCCTATTATATTTAATGAAATTCATCTATAAATTTTCGGTAAGTCCATGTGATGCTGTGGTATTATATGCAAGTTGATTCCAATATTTCAATTTATCACAGCTTAAAAAATAGTCTAAAATGCCAAATTGCATTAACAGCAGTATTTCAACTCCTGCAGACAAATCTTAAGCCTAATCTTCAGATTCAAAATATATTGTTATCCAGAGAACTATTTCTTGGGAAAGAGTAGATTTGGTTTGGATCTGATTTAGTGGGAACTGCTTACAAGCAAAACAAACAACTTCAGAATTTATTTTTAAAAATATCTGCTATGTATGAACTAAATACATCCAGGAAATAATATGATAATATTTCCCCAAAATAAGCATGAAATATTTTCACCAAAATGAACATAATAATTTAGCATAATTTGATCAAATAAATATGCTGTTTCTGAATCATCTCTAGAGCAAGATATGAGGTATTATTTTAGACTTTGAAATATATACTTTGCATTAACATATCCACAGTAAAAATTGTGTATGTATGTAATACTTGGTATTGAATGAAATAGAAAAAGTCTGCTTTGAGAAAAAGTCTTTAGGCAGAACTATGTCACTTCTGCAGTAAGAAGAGACTTCCACTTGCAAGATATATTATTTACTTTCCCTTTAAAGGCATCTAATTTTTTACTTCTACCTTCCTGGCTACCCTATTTTACCACCAATATTGATGCATACAGCCCAACTTGGCTTCTCTCTAGGATCCATGGAGGACTAATGCAATTTGTTCTGATGCTAATCCAGGCTGTTGAAAAGCTATTCACTAAGAGAACCTCATGACTGGCCAGGCTGAGGCCTGGTATGAGTGAATACCAGAGTATTGAAAATTTAGGGATGAGATCTCAACAGGAAAAAAAAAATGGTTCATCTCTTTGGGTGTCCAGAGAAGGAATGCAAATGGCTAATCAACATCACCTTTGGACAAACTCGGCTGAACTCAGCATGTTCCACTTAGTACTGGTAGTGACTTAGACACTCAAAGCAAGCCCTATTCTGTTCTAAACAAATTCTAGAAGTTTACATAACTGTACATGCAAATATCATGTCAGCAAGTGACACAATGATGTCACCAGGGCTATATGCTGTAGGAAAGTTACAGCTTATGTAAGTGTTTGTAACTTTTAGCTGAAATCCACTCAGGGATGGGACTGCGATTTTACTACGCAGTCCCTGATCACCTGCTGAGGCTATAAGACTTCTTCCATATTCCATTTCCACACAGAAATTCTACTCCATAGGAGTAATATTATGGTTATGCATAATGGCACAAGGCAGAAATTTGAAGGACAGTCTAACAAAAATCACACTCAAATTACTTAGGATTCCCTCTCACCTTAATTATTAAGGAATAAAGTGTGGAAATGAAGTGAACAGAAAGGTAAGACAATGGTGATCAAAAAACACCATTAAAATTAGATGTAGTCATCTAAATGTAGTGGCTGTGACCCTGACTAACTTACATTTTCTCTGTAACTATGCTCTCACAGCTCTCATGCAGAGTTTTGAGTTACAATTTTTAAAAATTCTATTAAAAACTCCTGTAATGGGGAAAAATACTGATAATTATGTGTGTTCTCAGTGAACATCCAAAACATGTAGCAAAATGCTGAAAAAATGATGTTTTCCTGTAAGCAGTTAGTTGCTAGCTAATCAGTCAGGTTTTATAAGTGAATGGTTCACAGGATCCTCTCTCATGGCAGCTGCAGCATTTTGTTGAATTACTTAGTGTCAGACATAGAGCGATAAATTTTCGTACTTTTCTATTTAGAACTTGGATTGCAGGAAAATAAAGGATACAACACTTTATCTGAGATTAGACCAGTTACGGATATTGCTAAAAAAAAAAAGTTACTTCATGTTTGTTTTGTGCAAAAATGTGATCCTTTTTATTCTAGAAATGGAGAGCTTCTGTCAGTCAATCCATTTTATTGCTCATACTTATTGTATGTGATACTTGCCCTCATGACATTTCACACATCAGATAAAATTTTGCTTTTCTCATTTCTCATGTTGTTCCTGCCATCATGAAGTATAACACCATCATTCAAGGAACAAGGAGGAGTTGCTTATTATCCCTTAACTGACTCACACCCTCAGCTTCTGGGTTTCAGGCACTTAAGCTCTCTCAGATAAATACCATACAGTATTTTAAATTCATTTCTTTCATTCTCATATAGACCTTCACATACACTGAAACCCAGAGAAAGACTTCAGCTGGTTTCAATAGGCTTTCAGTCAAACCCAAATCACTTTCAATATCAAACCAGAAGTACACCAAGAGATTCTCAGTTAAATAAGCCAGCTTCAAAGCCAGTGTTCTCCTACATTAACATCCCAGAGTAATCACAGCTATTCATCACACTGCAATTCTGCTCTTAGCAGATGTAGACAGCAATTACTGCATGAGAGCTGAAGTGTCAGAGTAGGCACACACCTGACTCAGGAGAAAACCTCAGCAGCAGCCCAGAAAGGAAAACAGGATGGGTCCCAGCGAGAGTGTAGTTGCACTGAGGCAGCCAAGGAAGCAGCCTTGCTCAGTTGGCTGTGCCAGATAAATGCCTGGATAAAGCACAAACGCCCTGGTGTGACCTCCCTTTCTGCTGTGCTGCCTTATATGATCACCATACTTATGTAATGTTTTCTGCAACAGAAGGGTGAGAAGAAGCTGCTATATTTTTTTTTTCCTGGCTTTCTTCGGCTCTTCAGAACTCTGTTATTGAACTGCTGTGAGATGAGGTCAAATCTATGGATACCACTACCCCTCTTCTTCCTGAACTTCTTTTAGGAGGCAGGGAGTGTACAGGTCTATGGGGCCCAGAAAAATCTCTCCCAACACAATTATCATTAGCAGGCTTCAGAATATTAGAGACTTGCAAACATCTTCTTTACCTCTCTTGTGCTTCAGTTTCCCAGTCTAAGTCATAACTCACAAGTTCATAGCAGGCCTTATAAAGGGCTTTCACATCCAGAAATCTCAGTGTTAAAAATATAAAATTCATGAACCTTCAGAATAATACTCAAGTACATCTCTGGAAGTGTTCAAAGCAAGGTTGGATTGAGCTCTGAGCAATCTGGTCTAATGAAAATTGTCATTGTCCCTGCTCATGACAAGGTGTTGGAATTAGAAGATTTTTAAGGTCCCTACCAGCCCAATCTCTTCTATATCACAAGAATGAGAAAGTGCATAAGGAGGCATGAATCAGTTCAGACAAACAAGCATTTAAAGCATCAGTACAAAATTACACTAAATTCTTGGTAATTAAAAATATTTATTAAACACTTGAATAATATCTATAGCTTGCATGAAGCTGAAACAAGGTTACATTTTCCACAACAATGCCAACTGTATTCCTTCTTCCAGCTTGCTCTATAAAGAGGAGTGGTTTGGCAGGTCTCTTGAGGAAAGAACACCAAACAACTCCTTTGTTGCATTGCCATGGAAATACAAATACAAACAGAGAACCTCCTGCTTCCACAGGCTCCAGCCATTCACAGCTCAAAAGCACTATAAAGCATGAGATGTGGCAGACCCAGGTAACAGCAGAATTCAGTTGCTGCCCCTTTTCTGAAACCTTTCCTGGAGTGCAGATCATTTATGTGAGATTCAGCATGCTCTTACTGCAATACTGTCATTATTTTGAATTTATTTGTGACTCTACCCTTCTCGGTTTCAGCTGGGAATAGAAGCAGGAATACTGAAATGCCACACGAAAGGCTATGTGTTGTTTCCCTTTTTTTGATGAGAAATAGAAAACTCCAGAAACTTCTTGAGTAAGCCTGTTTTTATAAGGTTCTTAGCCTGTTTTCTGGATAACAAAGTCTTTCCTTCATTAAAACACCATGTCTTTTGAGGAGTGGCCAATGATCCACAACACTCAACCTTCATGTTTTCTTCCCCCTTTTTTCTTCAGATGTTTTGTGGGAACATTTCAGCCTGTTTCATCAGGAACCCTAATGCCTCCTCCATATCTATATGCCATGAAGAGGAACTGAACCAAGTATTACATGGAAGAGTTATCAGTGAGATCAAAGAGGCAAGCAGCTAAAAGTCATTATCCTACAAATTAATTGGAATGAGATGTGTAAGAAGTTGTTAAAGTAAATGAGAATTGAGGAAAACAGTGCTTTGTAAAATGCCTTCAATGAAACTACCTGCTGCTGTTTGTTTAGAGATAAAAGTTCTGAACTGCCTATAAGTACTCTTTATCTATATTTTTATTTAGTGGAAGGAGGAGGAGCAGTACTGTCACCCTGCAACTAGGCAATTTGAATTCTTTTTTATACATTTTTTGCTATTTTTCAAACTAATAATCTTGTTCAATCCTCAGATGCGTCCAATGCTTCAGACTAGTTGGACTCTCCCCCAGAACAGGATTATGAGTGCTCACTGTGGAAATATTAAATATTTTACATACAACATTTACCCCTACACAACTATAATTAGCAGCCTGTAGCCTTCTAAGAGGCTCTCCTGGGCTTGGCAACACCTTTTTTAAACAGGCAGTTTATCTTCTGATAAGAAACAGAAAGTCTTCATTTACAGTTGTTTAATGCTGTTAGAGCCGATGCACGCAGTTTCCATAACAAGATAGGAAAAACAAGCCAAGTCTTCTGCGTGGGATTTTTCTGATCTCCAGGATATAGGAACACACCTATGGTATCTTGGTGTATGAGTCACTGGGTTGCTGATGTCATGTAGTACGTACTGTTAGGCTCGAGTAAGCGATAGAGAGAGTTCACTACAGGACAATAGCTTCTGGTACTCTGACGTATCACCTGCTTTTTTCAAAGTCGTAGCCAGGTAGAAAGTTATTTTAAACATATAAAAAATTACATTTCAAGACCGAAAAGCAACATTCTATTTTCCATTTGTAACACCATGCTATTAAACCTGTGTCTATAGTGGTGAGCATGGAAAATCAAAAGCTGCCCTGCCCTTTGCCCGCCCCTCTACCTCACTGCAGCTGCGCTCCCTGGGCACCCTGCAAACCTGCAAAGCTTTGGCAACCAAGATGTGCCACAGGCAAGGAGTACTGCAGAAAGGGTTGCCAATTTTACTTGTTCCTCAAGGTCTTGAAAAGTATTCTTAAATACGGCTCAGCAAACAAAGCAAAAGCCACACCTCTGAAGTATTCGCACCATTTAAATAAGAGTCTCGCATTTACTATCCAAGCGTGCAACTGTGTGGGTGTTGTCAGAATGTACACTTACACATCCTGGCACACACAGGGTGAGGAGAGAAAGCAGTTTATTTCAAGGCAAAAGGCATCAAGATGTTGCTGAGCCCTTGGGCAAGAGAAAATGAGGCTGTGCAGGAGTCCCCATCACAGGTGGGAACACATACAGGGTTCCAATGGTTTGCAAGGATAACTATGACTGCAAGAAAGGAAGCAAAAATCAATACAGCTGGCTACTGCCATGAAGAGGAATTGTTTGCCTACAAACCTATTAGACATCCTAGAATATCCATCAGCCAGCTATTCTCTATGCATACACTATAAAATACCTTTTTTGAGACAAAGTCTAGTAAAATACAGTGACTGTTCAGTGTCGAAGTCAGGTTTTTCCCCTTATTTCCAGTATTGTCTCTTAAACTCTCCATCACAAGATCCATGCCTGGCTCCCTGGGATTTCCAAAGGCTTTTTTTTCTTAACCTCTTCTTTGTTATCCTATGGAAAATGGTACTTCAGTTACTCCTTGTGGCTCATGAGGTGTGTCCATTCCTGTGTCTTTTAGGTTCCCATTTATTTTCTGCAAATAATCCTTTTTCCCCGTTCTTTGTGCTTTCACCTTCCAAAGAATTGCCACCAAGCAACCAAATTCTCATTTGCTTTTTTCACTCTTTCCTTAGAAATCAAGACTAGTAGAAAATAGTTAGAAAGAAGCCATACACTCAGCCACATCTTAACCTTCATTCTAAGTAAAAAAATTCACCTTATGTCATAAGAATCATCATCCTTTTCTGGAAAATTTGCAAAGAAGGGGGAAATGGCTAAGACTAACAAATATTCACTATAAATAGCACTTCCTATTAGATGCATGGGTGGTTTGATGGAAGAGCAGAACATGTTCTCTAGAGGATCTCTAGATAACTCCTTGAATATTTATGGCTTCATGTTCACAGACTGCACAGGCCCTTCTACATAGGCCCTTTTTACTCATAACAGAAATGAAGATATTAGGAAAAAATTCTTCACCGAAAGGATAGTCAAACATTGGAACAGTCTATCCATGAAGATGATAGAGACCATACCTGGATGTGTTTAAAAGATGTGCAGACATGGCATTTGGGTTTTGGCAGTGCTTGGCTAAATGCTGGATCTTAAATGTCTTTTCCAAGCTAAACAATTCTAAGATAAATTACACAAACTGGGGATGTATTGTCAGGAAAGGGTCTTAAAAGATTTCCTATAGAAGCAATTAGATTTCTTGTTTTGAAAGGGGAAATAATTTAGTCAAAAAGAAGCAAGGAACAAATTATACCCTGAAATGAATGGTGAGAAAGAATACATTGCTTGATCTCAGGGCAGATTTGTGTTGTTGATTTAAGGTAATTGTGAAAAACAACATATAAAAAAACACCAACCAACAAAACAAACAAACAAACCAAACAAAAACCACCAGCCAAACCAAAAAAACCCTGCAAAATACAACTCCAGAATGCTACAGAAAAGTAATTTCCATTATTGAATGACTAATAATATTCATTAGGTTCTCATCTGAAATAACTTGATTATGAAAAGAAGCTGGGATAGATGCAGAGAAGCCTACTGAGATGTCTGAAAAGTGAAGAGCCAATCCAAAGGGAGAAGGCCACAGAAATTATCGTACCTGTTTGCAGAAGGTTGACCAGCAAGATAAGGACTGCTGTCTGACAGTGCCAGAAGGTAAACAGGGGAGTCACGGAAATAATCTCAGCTCATCAAAACTAGCTGTGAAGGAAGCATTGTAAGGAATCAGATAAAAGTTTTTTACCTAAAGGCTGATACTCTATAGAAACAGAGTAGAATATCAATTTGGTATAGAGTTTTTCAATAGAAAATCAATTTGGTTTCAATCTTGAGCCATTAATCAGTGAGGTGTAAATGTGTTTATTGTGATAGCAGAAAACAGGCCTTGAAAATTCAGAAGTTCTCCTCTAGTTGTCTTATTTAGTATTCCTTGAACTATACTCACAAACCTGAAAAGAACATCAGCAGGATACAGAGAAAATAAAGGAGTCACTCTAATGCAGTTCATGGGACTTAGACAAGTGTTTAAATACAGCCAGTTGGACCCATACTGGAAGCCAGGGTTGCTCTCAGGCCTGTGTGATCCTCAAATAGCTCTTTGTGGTTCATAGATGCCTGCTGGTTCTGCTAAGCAGGGAAGCTCAGAGATGTGTCTCTGGTGGTGGTCACATGCAGTCACCATTCTTCCACCTTCAGCCCCTCCTACCACCATGACTTTAGGCTGCTTCCCAGCAGGAGCAACCATTGTCCAGCAAACACAGGGTGCCTGACTTTCAAACTGCAGATGAATGCAGGGATTTGCTAATATTGATTTATGGTTGAGAGCAAAGTGTTCATAATCAAGTTGGCGAAGATACCCATGTTCATTTTGTTAGCAAAGATTTTGTTAGGCCAGAGCTCATCTAGGCTATATGATTTTAAGTGCTTAAAACAAATTAGGACCACTAAATTTCAAATATTGTAAGTAAAACCCAGAATTTTACCCACACACCATCCATTAACTCTTTCACAACCAATTTTCTTTGGCTAATGCTAAATTAACTATTAATACACATTTCAGAGTTATAATTCTGAAGCATAATCAGATAAATAGATATCGGAACACATTCAAGAATCTCACTAAATCAGCTGGAGGACTCAGAAAACACATGGCAACTGTGGTGACAATTTTCCAACAATTATTCAATATGCTGTTTTTACACTTCTGCCAAGATCCTGATTAGTTCAAATACAAAGCCCAGGTTACAAGGCAATCTATAAACCACACAGCTAGTGAATGAAAAACCATAGTTGAATGAAATCCAGAAAAACACCCCAGTGAGATATATAACAGTGAAATACTTAGCATTAATGGGTCCTGCAGTATGAATGCAAATTCTGCAGTTAGAGAAGACTTGGAGAAAGATGATAGAAAATAGTCACTGAAATAGCAAAACTGTTAAACCTGGAAGGCCTGCGAAGTGTGGGACCATATGTGTTTGAGGAGCTTCAGACAAGTTATATTTCTATTCGTTGTCAGAAGAATAAGAGCAACAAGCCATTTACCTGTATCAGGAAGTAGCAGATATAAATCTTGTTATGCAATTTGTTCTTTGAATTTATTGCTCCAGGATGTCAGTGATGCCAAATATCTAGGTAAACTGAAATAGTAAATATATTTTCAGAAAGGGAAAAATATCCGGTATTGTAGCAATCCATGTTAGTATTACAAAAGTATACTAAAGGATATGAAATAATTTTTCATAGTTTCTTCCCATCATCCACATTTCCTTGGGAAGAAAGGAACTCCCGTCAATCAGATGAGGTTCTTGCATCTTTTAATTATTAATACTTTTTTTCATTATCTAGTTCTACCCATCTTCAGAAAAGGCACAGGAAGTTATTCTCTTATACTGGAAATTTCAACATTAAAACTTTCACTCAGAGGAGGAGGAGGCAACATAGAAATACATAAGTGGAAGAGAAGATGAGTAATATTTTTAAAGCTTAATATTTCTTCTTGCTCCACTGAAGGCAAGAAAATCCTCACTATGCACTCTACTGAGAAATACTTCCAAGCCTTTGCTGTGTTCCAACGTTATGGATGGATGAGGATATGGCACGCACAGCTACGAGCATCTCCCTATTAGCCTTGCAGGTTTACTGAGACAGTCAATACATCAGATTTGATGGCAGTACTTGGTGATAGTAGGTCAGGCTTTTTGCCAGCACTTACCCGCTAAATGCATTTTAAAAGGGTAAGAAAAGTAAGAGAAATGGCTGTCAGGTCAAAATGGATATAAATTGGAAGGACAGGTGGCTTGAAATAAAAAATCGCTGCAAGAACAGTCCTCAAAGATTTTGAAGAAGACATGTATTTTAATCTATTAATTCCTCCTCTCCAATCTCAAGAAGTTATGAATTAAGCTTGTGGGAGGCAGGACTGGTATGTGGACTGGCCACAGGTATGGGGTGTCCTCTGAGATGCCATTTGAGCTGGTGGATATAGCCTCCCACCCATGGGAGGAAAGCCCATCTGCCCTGGCAGATGCCAGTCAGAGGCCAGGCAGGCTCCTTGAGGGTATCTCATATGGCACCAGATATTTGTGGATAACTTAATCTGGTCCCCAGGACATACAGCTTCACTGGTTTAATAGGAAAACATTAATTTATAATGTCTGAAAGTGCAGTTGAAAGTATGATCCAAAATTATGACACAGTGACACAGCATAATTAAAATGCATCTGCTACCAACATTTTTTAATAAAAAACAGGTAGAGAAGTATGAACACCAGTCTTGTACATTTTGCTAATGCCATTCTGCGATGAGACTTTAAAACTTTAGCCTTGGCTCTGCATGAATATCTTATGGTGTTTATCAGCATAAGGTTACTTCCAGTTCTTTGAAGGCTTACAGAGGACGAGAGGAAAAACAAGAATTATGATCATGTTCTTAACCTTTTGAAACCTCTATAAAAGAAACTCATTTGAATTTCTTGACAAATATTACGTAATTCTAAAAATCCTGGTTAAAGCTAAACAATACTCTCACAGTTATTTTTATTAAAGTAAAGTGAAATCAGCCAAACTTGTTACGTCCAAAGTAGATCTTTTTTAATGTTTGTGCTTTTTGATAGTCAATATTTACTGAATTCGTGACCAAAATTGTTGATCCAGGAAAGGCACAAGCATCATGGAGTACAATAATATACGTGGAATAACCTTCAATTGACATGATTTTGCATATTCTTTTTCTCTAATAACATGAACTGAAATCACACTCTATAGAAATCAAAGTGTTACTAAACTCTGGTTTGGGGTCAAACAATCTCATATACAACACCTCTCTCTGTATGATATAGTGTTTGTGGCTTAGTGATCACATTCTCATCTCCCTGTTGAAAAAATACTTTCTTCTTGCTGCTATGATAAAAAACAGTACAAACAAGGAATTAAATATCCAGGGAAAACAAGAAACAAGCAACGCAAGGCACTACAACATCATGAAGCAAAAACGAGAGAGGAAAAAAAAGGAAATATGTATTAACTGCTGTTTTGCAAGTGTGTGTGGTTTATTGCAACAGACGAAGGAAAACTTTTTTGACAGAGTTGAAGAATATTTTGAAAAGGAAAATATCTCACAAGCACAAGAGAAGACATTTCAATAGTGCAGATCAGAAGGGTCTTCAGCATGAAGCTTCTCGTTGTAAAGTGAGATTTCATTTTAGTTGCTTACAAGAAGTCACATCAGTTCCATGATCCTACCAATGTGCAGAAAATTAGAATATGAAGACAGATAGCTAAATCTATAGTGAAATACAGTGTGTGTGTGTGTGTGTGTGTGTGTGTGCGCTCACATGATGACAACACTGAAGGAATCATGAGCACTCCTGATGACAAAATTGAATAAAAGCCCATATAAAATACTGGTAACAGATGTCATTCCCTGTGAGTGTCCTGATAGTTTACCGTTTTCCTCATTTGACATTATAATTTGTTGAAGCAGAACATAAAGCTCTACAAATTCTAAACATATGCACCAAAAAGCAGAAGCAGCCAAGAACCAAGTCCCTGTCAATAAGTAAACTTTGAGCAGAAAAGCACACTTCTCCCTGTTTTCAACCTTTCAACATGCTTATCTGGAAATGGACTTTCTCCTCTCCCTGTTTGCTAGTCTCACCCTTCCTCCCCACCCAGAAGTTAGAAGAGTCTTGCTGATTCCTAGGTACTGCTTTTTCTTGTTCAGTGCCTACAAAACTGATCTCCCGTCCTAAAAGTCAGCTACACAGCAAGGAAACCAAAAAGGTCCAGTTAACCCTAGTGCATAGGGAGCATAACAAAGCACATTGTGTCTCCTGTGAGTGTCTGCTGTCTCTCCTCTCAGGCAAGGGTAAGTTTACTTGCCTTCACTAATTCACCAACCAGCCTATAGCTACACTGCTGTCCTGAGGGCAGGCCGGGAGGGCATTAGCCAAGAGGATGATGGCTCTGTACAAAGCAACGTAAAGGACTTCCCTCCCTGACTTCTGTCATTTCTAAAGAAAAGATCAAAATGTAAGTATTTTTTTCTCAATTTCCTCTATGAAATCTTGCCGAGATATGAGAAGACTGGAGCAGCAGGTTGAGCTCTCCACTCTGAGCACTGATCTTCCACCTGCCTTACAGAACACAGCTGCAGGAGTTCTAAGTGTGCTGAAAGGTTTCAGCTTAGCTCTAAGGCTTCTGACATTACGTTAGCAACTGCACACTTAATGGCACACCCTTGAAAGAACTGAACATCCTAAGTATAAATTAATCTACTTGGGGATTTCAGAAACATCAGGAGAAACTCTGATCTCAGGTTTGTTGCTCTTATCAAGGTAGTCAGACTTACCAATCATGATGTCATTATCAAAAAAGTTAGATAGACCAACAGCCAATTTACTAGTATCTCGTGCTAGAAAAATAAATCTCATTTGGATACCATGAAGCTGTATAGCGTTTTCCTTGCCAAAACAGCTAGTGTTTGCAAATCACTTAAATACTAATACTTGAAAAAACGTTTAGAACTTGGGAATTGTTAAGCATTCATCCAACTTCCAACAAGAAATCTTCCAACATCCTGCAAGAAATCTTCCCTTGCCAAACACAGGCAGATACCTGGGATTAAAGACTGAAGTTTTCCAGTCGCACCTTCACAATGGCCTCTGTGCCTCATCTTGAGGAAATCCCACATCCACTCACTTGTTTCTTTTGCTTGAAGTAGGTAAATTCTATATCAAGATTCACAGAGTTCTAAGGGGAATCATTTATTTGTCTCTGTAGCAGTGTTTTGTGTGCTGGCATAAGAGTCAAGAAAGAGATTTAAATAAGGCTGCTGTGATTTAGGAATAGTATTCTCCCTTTTAGTGTTCCCACTGAAGCACTCCAAACCACGCACCCCTCTCTCGCTCACTCCCCCCTTTCAGTCCCCTTGCAACAGAATGGAAAAGAGAATTGGAGGCACAAAGGGTAAAGATCACAGATTGAGATAAGAGCAATTTACTGGAAAGAGCAGTGGAATAAGACAAACAAACAGCAATAGTATCAGTAACAGAGGGAACTGGCACTACCTGCCCACCCTCTTCACACCATTCTTACTCAACCAGAAGGGCCCCCAACCTCAGAAAATGACATGAGGTGGTGTAGAATAACCTCCAGGTCCTGGCCACATCCCCTCCTGGCTACTCAAAAAGCTAACCTTATCCTGGCCAGAGCCAGGACTGACCTTTATATGAACCTGTAATATAGGCACCCAGGAGAGAAAGAATGGCAAAACCAGCTCAGCCCCTTTTAAAGTGAAACCAGCCCTCCTCACCTCAACATTTCTGGGTAATAAAAGGGTTGACTCCTGCTCCCAGTCAGCACAATTATGTAACATAGCTGTCCTTTAGTCAATGCAGTTTTGGATTACACTCTCTAGTTGGCAATATTATTACATTTATCTTTCCACTTATCAACCAAATATCTAAACTTCAAATGCCATATCCTTTCTAGTTGGGTAACAGAATAAACAGCATAATTATATGAAGGCAATTAAGCAAACATTGCACAATATCAGCACCCGAGGTTGTCAGTCTAACAGATACCTCATACTGTCCCAGCTAACCTAACTGAAATTTGAAATAATTAGGAAAGAGAATGAAAGTCACTCCTGAGCTGTAGACAGGAACAAGAAGCAGCACTAGATGGGTACAAAATGGTGACTGTGGATGTTGTCGGTCCATGTCAAATAGATGGAAGAGGCTGGGAGAGGATGTCACACAGGCAGGAAGCACATGTCATTGCTGCCAAGTCTTCCTGAGATTTTGGCAAGGGCTGCCTTTGGGTTAGGTTTTCTGGTTTAAAAAATTGCCCAGAGAGCAATATCCATTTGTCTTTTAACTTTTCTATGTTCCACCCTTATGCAGGCAAAAATTTTGAGCCTTGAACAAAAAAGGAATCAAATTATATGTTATTGTACCTTTTGAAGCAAAATGTTTAGGAAGATTGTCGAGGAAACAAACTCCTGGTTTTATGTCAGTCAGAGCTAGGCTGTCATAAAGCACTGAGAAAAAAACTGAAGTACAAGAAGGGAGAGGTGACAGAAAAGGCAGAATGAAAAACAAAGAACACTTTCCTGTCTGAAAAGATGGTAGAAAAGGGTGCTTTATTTATCAGATGAAGAGTTAGGCAGATGCCCTCTTAACAGGAACAGAGGTCATACAGGATAAGATGGAAACACTCAGCTCAAAGGAGTGCTGTACACACCTGAGAGTCAAGTATTGACCAAGGCTGAATTTCAACCTGGGGAGACAGACATACTGACTGTACTAACCACCATATGTAAAGGGAAATATATCTAGAATTTACATAAGTGAATGCACAGAAATCTAATTGATTCCTTAATCAAATGCATATATCTCCCTCTAAAATTGTTTGGTTTGTTTCTTGTTCTTTGCCTACCCCAATATTCTATTTTTCAATTTTGCTGAGTCTTACTTTGAATACAATACAGTGAAGGGTTTGCCATTTATTTCTATTAAATATCTTGTGATCGGAACAGACTTTCTCTATATCTCTGTTATATTCATCCTTGCCGACAGAACAGGTCAAAATAGAATGATTTTTCATCTCTTCCTTTCCCCATATTGAAATTCTGAAAATATTCAGGCAGTTCCAATTCCTAATTGCCTCCTTTTATCTCCTTAGATTACTCATCTGGTACTCTGCAATCCATTTCCCTCAAATGCCACAAGTAATTAGGTGTCCCTATGGCATTATTTACCTGTGATTTTTGTCATTTTTTACCAAACCATATCCATTACAACTGCATTGCCCTCTCCAAGTTTTCTGCAAATTTTCTAGCTAAAGAAATGCCTGGAAGCAGCATTCCAGGAACAACTGAGTGTGAGCTGGCATAGTAACACCTCACTTTTCTAGGTCCCACTCAGTTCCCCGAGCTCTTATCAAAAAAGGCACATGCAGCATATCTCCCAGGCGTGCCTCTCTGAGCCCTCCTCCATTGCGTCTTCCCAGCCAGTGCCCTTCAACTCTCATGCAAACAAAAATGAGGCCATAAATTGGTCTAAATTGGGATAAATTGGTCTACTTGGGATAATTTAACACAATTGCAGACAAAGCCTTTTCAGCAGGCTTGGTATCAAAGCAGTGATAATTTTACATTTGTTGTTATGCCGCACAATTCACAGCCTGTGGTTTCTTCTCCAGAAATTTGGGCCTGCCTGGGTGCCAAGTTCCTATCTCTGAGATGTTGCTCTTCCTCCCCAGCTGGGGTCAGCTCCTTGTGGCAGAACTTACCCCCACACTCCCAGGTGTACATGAAGTGTGACAACTTTTCTGTCTCCCTGATATGTGCAAGGAGTGAACTTATCATCTTCAGTCATTCTTGTGGGCCCCCACTGCGCCCTTCTGCCACCGCCAATGGCTCCCCAGCCACAGCTCATTCCATGCTGCCTTTTCTGGAAGGCACTCACTGCCTTCTGCCAGTCTGGGAATGTCTTTTGATTCACATAATTTAATCAATCTGGATAAACGTTTTTGGTGTAAGGTTGCTGCTGCTCACAAACCCTGAGACTTCTAATGTGTACCAAATGTTCCTGCAATATGGCAGGCTCATTCCACATTAGCATAAAAAATACATGCTGCAAACACATCCAATCTTTAACATCAAAAGGGAGTTTTCCACTGATTTTTATAAAAGCTGAACTGAGGTTTGTGACCCTGCTACAGTGAAGTATTTACACACATGCCAGACCCTAAGTATGTGAAGAAGCCCCATGAATTCAATATGCTTCTCAGATGCTCAAACACTTCAGTCAAGGCCTCAATGTTTATTTTAGGCTGCTCTAACTATGCCTCTGTTATATAAAATAAAATCCATGTGAGAGTTCCTTTGTTTCTATGAAAGAAGGAATAGGCCTTTACATTACTATAGATACATACTTTTAATATGCCTGTTTATACACATATGCACACATATTTACATAAAAATAGTAGCACCTTTTCTGCTCTTCATATTCCTAAAAGTAAAAGTTTCATCTCATTCATAAAATTAACTGCAAAATGCAGCATTTGAGTCCACATTTTTTTACAGTGGAAAAAAAATCCTTTTAAATGCCCTTGTCCCAGTGCTTACGTATGCTCTCCAGCTCAGGAAACAGTCACACAACAGACAAATCAAAAGCCTTAACCTGAGATGAAGAAATATTTGCCTTGGAAATATATATACGAAAACTCACAACAACAAAAGAAAGAAAGAGAGTTGGACAACATGGTGAAAGATTTACCTCAGAGAACATCAAAAGGAAGAATCATTTCCTTTCCTGCTTTAGGGCAATGTTTATTTAGATTAAAATTTAAAAGGTGCAGTGGAAACAAACATCCTCATTATTTTCCATAGAACCTTCAAATTGACCTTCATCTTAATATGGCATACAGGGGACATTTTAGGCTCTCCCCATTCCTTTTCCCTCCTTTATCTCTTTCCTCTTTTTTTTTTTTTTTTTTTATTTTGGTCTGATTTGGTTTTTTTAATTTATAATATGCAGGGTTCAGCCTAAAAATTCCCTACTGAAATTGAGTGAATTCATGCATATATATGCTGAGCAGCTGCAATCACATGTGACTCAGACAGGGGCAATGCAGCATTTCAACTGCAAAGTCTCCAAAAATTAAATGAGAAAAATGAGACTTTACCTTGGGGTAAAGGCTGGCAGACTAACACCGGAAGAGACAGAAACAGTATGTCCCCAGCTCTTCTGTCTCTTATGGAAAAGACCAAATTCTTGCATTGCTTTACAGAAGAACAGATTCCTCCAAATTCACTGTAAGTCACTTAGAGCAGTATAGAAACAGATGGTTAGGTAAATACAATTTTGTCTTTACTGCAAGTTGTTTCTGCTCTATTATTATTTGATTCTCCACAACTCAAATAAAATTAAATCAATAACATCTGTGAACATGACTGCCCTTCCGCTCACATGAAATACCCCATAACCTTCCATAACTTTCTTTATTGCTATTGAGCCTTATGTCAGGTTATCTTGAAACTCCTAGTCCAACAGGAAATAATGTCTGCATTACAAACACTTGGGTTTTTTTTTTTTTTTTTTTTTATAGTGACAGGCAGGCAGGGAGAGGACATAACACTCAAAATCAGGAGTATTAAAAGGATTTTGATAACTGTTGGAGTTTGAGGGGTTTCTTTGGAGTCTTTTTTTCTCTTTCAAGTGCAAAACACCTGGAAAGGCAGCCAGCCAGGAGGGACAGGCTCTGGGAAACTTCAAATCATCAGAGAAGAGCACCAATCTATCCTGCCATATCCTCTGTTATAAACTTCCCAGGGGTTTACTTCCCATGCAAGTGATCTGTGGATAATGTGAAGTCAATGTGAAGAGCAGCTGTGACTGGTGTCAGGACCTGAGTTTCATCAGTGGCAAAGCCACTTCTGTACCCTCAGTGAATGGAGAGGTAATCACCACAGCAGTCCAAGAGCTAGTCCAGAATTTCATGTGTGCTGTGCCATGTGTCATCTGGAACTAAAGAAGCACAAAAACATTTCCAGAAGGTGGCTGGCAGAGGCAAAGGCTGATAGGGAGAGACTGTTGTGGCTGGTGAGGTCTTGTAGTGTGGCTTAACAGACGCATTGTGTTACACCATTGTACTCCCAGCTCTGCTGGGACTGTCACTTCTTAAGAAGCAATTGTAATTTTTTTCCCTTTTCTCCATCTAAAGGCTCTGAAATGGGAGGGATGTGGTCAGTGTTCTGCATGCCCTGGGTTCAGCAAGAGGACATCTTTGATGGTGACAAGGTTTGGTTTGACAAAGTAGAAGACTGAATAGGATAAAAGGAAGCTAACTTTGTTGCAATTTCACTCATATCAGTGGTTGGGGTCAGTGTCTGTGGTGGAACGTGACATCAACCATGTTTAGGTGCTGTCTAGGAGGGAGGGGGTTGGGGCTGTCAGAAAGCAAATTAAGAGCTAGCTGATGATCTAGGACCTAGTTCTTGAGCTCATTCCTTGGCTTTTCCTGGTCATACAAAAATATCCCTCTCTCCACTGAAGGGAAAAGCTATTTTCCTTACTGCTATTAGTTTTCATGCCTTTATATACCAGGTATTTATTTACAGACCAAAATTCATTTATGGAGTAGATGTGGTAATGAACTGGATCTACAGTCTGGTCTCTGGATGATGCAAAAATTTATAATGGTAATGGTCACATTATTTCCCAAAGTTTATTAATTTCTCCATGAGAGATCACAGGGAGCCTTTTACACCCATTTATCTGTTTTATATATCACATATAATCTCTTTTTCCTGGGTCACTACTTTCTGACTTTTCACAGGAGAATCAAAAGCCAGAAATGAAACTCATCCTACACAATTATGTACATCCATCTCTGAATCTGAACATGGAACTAAACACACAAAAAAGTCATATGCAAGTCAATTTTCATGTAATCCTGAGGGATAGTTGAATCTGGTCAAGCTTCCCAGACCTACGTTTGAACCTCCTGTAGCTGTGGTACATCAGACACAAGCATGCATAGGACACAAAGGTCAGAGAGATTTCATTAAGGGACTGTGCTGTCCACAGTAATTTTGGAGCAAGACAAAATGGCTGAAGAATAAACACAAGCAGTGTACACCAGGGAAAAGGCAAGCCCAGCACTGAGAGCAATTTAGAATAACCTCTGCTTCTTTGTCCTCAGTCCACTTGAGGCACAGATGTGTAAAGTTCTATTATGCGAGACTGATGAAGTAGCTCCCCAGGCTTCAGTCCTCATTTCCCAGCTGAAAACCAGTATTTCTGAAGCCTGCACTAGGCAGGCTTTGTGAATGTTAACAAGCAAAAGATGGGTGTATTCCAGACATTTTTCTTGTCTTGAATGACTTCAGGATCCAGTGCTCTGTGTGTAACCCTGCAGCCATATCCTTTTTCAGCATTATTTTCCAAACTCACAAATTACTATTTGTCCCTTCAAAAGTGTTTGAGCTTTGCATATTACTCCCCTCCTATATTCTAAGGAAATTTGAATACATAAATACAGTGATCTAATTTGGCTAAAGAAACTCACAAATGCTCTTATCTCTTTTTATCTGTGCAATTTCTGTTTGTGTAATGATTTTGAGCATATGCTTCTAAGATGCTCAG
Source organism: Chamaea fasciata (assembly GCF_029207755.1). Lineage (NCBI taxonomy): Eukaryota > Metazoa > Chordata > Aves > Passeriformes > Sylviidae > Chamaea > Chamaea fasciata. Next base: position 80,585,143 of record NW_027094088.1, on the reverse strand, counting down.
GGGCTTTACTGTCCAGATCCATAAAACATGATCCAGAAAATCTCGTCTATTTTCAGCAAGCTTAAGTAAGTTTTTGCAGAGATGCACTAGAGATTTCTAGTGGTGAGCAAATGAAAGAAGGTAAAAACATATTAATGTCCATGTCAAAATTATTCATTTCACTTGATAATTATCATGTACAGATGCTGTATCTAGTTATCTATATTCAGTGATGTGTTAATCCTTGTTTGTCTAGCCCTTTGTTTTTATCACCAAACACATAGACAGTATTTCTGAAACAAGAATAGACATCACATATCTAAAATCTCAGTTTTGTTGGAAAGTTCAGAAATTAGATAAAAAAACCTGAAGCCATAGGTTTATTTCTTCTAAACAAAAGATTATCACAGAATCTCATGATTATTTTTCATGCCCCTCTTCTTTCTTACTTGCCTACTACCTCCCACACCCACCTCCTGGCAAGTCAACAAGCTCTGAGCAGTCAGTCCCCACTTTCGTGACTCAGTCTCAGAGCATTAAAGCCTTAAGCTTGGCAGGTGTCCAGGACAAAGAAATATTAACAAATCTCCCACAAAGAGCACTCTAATCATAGCAAGCACTGAAGCCTTGAACATAACATTTCCTCCATGTATAGGATTTCCAATTTGCTTAATGGTCTCTCAAACTTTGCAGTATGATATTGCAAATGTTTTTTTAAAAACTCCAAGTCCTACCCAAGCGCATAGCCAGCATGTACACTACATAAAGAAAAAAGATCATTTACTCTTCACTTTTGGCTTCTGCCGAGAAATCTTCTTCCAAGTCATCATTTATTGGAAAATAAAAAAGAAATACCATGTTCAAGTTATCTTGCAAAGATGCCTCATTTTGTAATTCCCAATGCAACAACAGAGGCACATACTTCCATGAAACACTGTTGTTTATCTCTTTTTGGATGACCTCATTGAAGGTTATTTGGATGAAGATGGAAATGCAGACTGATTTATTGGTTGCTGGAGTGTAAATTTCACTCAAAAGTTCAAATGGCAGATTTTATAACTACAGCTAAAGGGTCTCAATATTGTGAGTTGTGAGTAATTTCCAGAAGTCAATGTTGTCTGCCCCACATTACACACTCAGCTCTCCTGCTTTCTTCTAGGATGTGAACTGACACTTTTTCCAAATAACTACATTCAGAGCAAGGATTTTTACAAATAAATGCAACTGCACCCTTTTTTGTTCACACTGAAGGGGTGTGAACGACATCCAGCTAAATCCAATTTTAATGCATTATCTATATTTAGGCTATGGTAGAACTGTAGCAAATACTCTGAACATTGTTTATCTAAGGCCTTTAAATTTATTTCTATGAATAATTACAAGTTAGTTACCAGGGAAACACATATTATAGCAGTCATTCTCCTTATTCCTTGGCAAAGTTATGTCTGCCACTTTACAGACAAAATGTATCTAAGTGTAGAACTGCATTAAACAGTAATTTCAGAGGACTTTTCAACAGATATTTTTCCTAAAAGAAAATTTTAAAAAAAGAATTTTTCCAAAACTCTTTCTTAAAAGTTCCCCGGTCTACACTACTGAAATCCATAAATTCTCTGATTTGGGGCATTATTTGTTCTTTGAGCATTTTTCTTTAGTAGAAATCTGCTCTATGCTGTGAACAAGCATTTTGTGACACGAGTGTCATTAGTCTTCTATAAAAGGTGGACAATTGAAGGTTGAAGTGTCAGAAGAAATACAAAGGTACAAGAAGAAAGCAAAGCAACACAGTAATTTATGCAGTGTATAAATTCAAGTCACAACAAAAGAGTACATTTCCCCCTCTCATACAGATGCATGCTAGTCAAAAAGTACATATCAACCCTACCTAGCCGGGTTTATTTTAAGAAAGAAGGACTATGGCCAGCTCTGGAGGAGCATGAGAGAATTCAAACTCTTTCAGTAAGGAATACTTCTGCGCATCCAAAACATGTGAAGTGGGGAACACTTGCTATGTCAGCTAGTATTAACGGAGAGAGGAACACCTATGCTTCAGTTACTTATGTGCTATAAAATGTTCCAGTTGGGTACTTTAAAGCTGCTTAATGATATTAACAGAAAGTCCTTTCTACATTCCCCAGTTCAGGTGAAAACATCCACTTCACAGCAATTCCACACTATGCCTGACATTCTGCAGCCCCAGGCTGAATGTGAGCTACTGCAATTCACCCTCAAGCTAGCAAAAGTTCACTCTTTGACTAAAGCCAGCACAACTTTGTATCTTATATTGTTTTTCACATTTCCACAAACTGCTCATGCTAAATATCTGTTTTTTCTTGTACCATTTTTTTTTTTTACATCAGTGAACAAAAATGCCTTTTTAAATTTTTCACCATTTTTAAACATGGAAAAATAGTGTCTAGAACACTTCATGCAGACATCTCCCTGAAATCTGATACAGTCATTAAAAAAGGGTACAATGCACAATTCAGTAAATATGGGAATAAAAAGTTTTGGTGAGTCTTGAGTCATCAGTAACAAAATTAATGAATGAGATGTTCAAAACCCACAATTTCCAAGTTCAAAACTGATGAGCAAATACTTCCCTTAAATGATTCTGACTGGTTGCCAGTGGCCAGTTCCCCACATCCTAGACAACAGTCATAACTTCAAAATACAAATAACCCTCTTGGTAGAATTGGCATACATACTTCTAGTGGGGTAATAATATTTGACCATGATCATTGAGAAATAGATTTGTCCCTTCCATATAAAAATGAGGAGTGTTTTAATTTGAAAACAAAATTGTTTGTTTGAAAATCTTATATCCAGCTTACATCTGAGCATATTTAGATAAACACATGTTCTTAGGAGCAGAGCATGGAACTGGAGAAGATGAAAGAACAATTAAAGAGCTAAGGAAAATTAAGCCCCTTGGTTATACTAATAAAAGAATGATAGTGATCATCTCCCCATCTAGTCTTAATAGCTGTCTTTCATAAATTTTCCATTAAAATCAAATTAAATTTTGAGCATTGCCATTTCAATGAAATTCTTTGCAGCTGTGTTTCTCTCAGCCCAGTGTTAATATTAAGCATTTAGTGACTTTCTTTTAGAAGTTAATTCAATAGTGCTTGCCATTATATAGCTACTATCTCATTTTCATTTAATCACCAAGATGTTATGATCTTTCAGGACGAGACTGTTTCAAAAACTATAAAGATTGTTTTCTGAAGTTTAATAATACCCACTTTGCCATGAGCATTAATTTCAATGAATAGTCAATACTTTCTACATGATACTTTCTACATTCTACATCCTGACATTAAGTACCCACCTATTCATTTGCAAGACACCATAATCTTTTTATTAAGCACCTTTTGCTGCTGTATGTCCCAGCTTCAAAGTAACATGATTTATGAGCATCTAAGTATGACCTAGTCATAGCATCTAAAAGAAAACATATTTCAAAATTGGTAAGATCATTCTTGAATTACATTTTTGGAAATAATTTAATATGACTAGTTCAATAAAGGGTTGAAATATTAGGGATAAAATCCTCACTGGTTGATTTAAGATACTTTTAATGTCAACTCTGTCTATAAATATTTCAAGATTGATTTTTCTCTTAAGCAGTTCCTCCCAACAATGTGGAAATGTGGACTTGGGTTTCTTTTTGTATCCTGACTATATACACTGATTTTGAGATTATTTTCTTTATCAAATAAGTTTAGAGAACACATGCAGAAATACTATGTTTTACAATGTAGATTTTTCTCAGCTACTTTCATGATCCCCCCAGTAAAGTATTAGATTGCCACTTAGCCCTTCAGAAGCAACAAACTTCATCTCAGTTATGTGAGGTGGTTCTTGCTCTCATTTCACAGCAGCACACTTTTGGAAATCCTGGTGCAGAAAAGAGTCAGACACTACTTTAGGATGAGAGGGACTTGTGGAGATTATCTGGTCACACCTCCAGATTATCAAGGTCCTGCTGTAAGGTGGCTTTGACCTGCAGCCTCCAAACCACCTCTGTAGCCTATGGCCTTTCTGAGCTGGGATTCCCATTGCTCAGGTCACTGATGAAGAATGCTAAGCAATGTCAGCCTCAGGTATAGCCCCTTAGGAAAATCACCAGTACTCAACAGCCAGCTGGATTTCAAACCACTAATCACAACCTTTGAGTCCAGCAGTCCAGCATTCCAGCCGGGTTTTACCCACCTATAATTCACACGTAGTCCTTATCTCACTGGCTGAACTGCAATGATGCTATGGAGAGAGACTGTGTTGTTAAAGGCAATGCAAATGCCATCCACTGCTTTTCCTTCCTCTTATAAAAGACACACTTAGGTCAACCAGACACATTTTTTTCCCTTGATGTATCTGTGCTGGCTGTTCCTTCTCACCATCTTGTTTTTCATGTGCCTGGACATGACTTTTGGGATCATTTGCTCCATAGAATCCCAGAGACTGAAGCGAGGCTGGTAATTCCCTCAGTAGTTTTTTTTGTGGGTTTTTTTTTTCCCCTTTTATTTGGTTTCTTCTTGAAGATAAGTGTGATACTTGACTTTTTTAACCTCCCTCAGTGTTCTGACCTTTCAAAGAGGATAGTTAGCTCCCTCAGTAGTCTCCATGGATTTGTATACATCCAGTTCCCTTATTTGATCCTGAATGGGATCATTCTCTACTGTAGTCAGTATGTCTTTCCCATAAACTTTGCACAGAGATCTTGGAGGCCTTGCCAGGAAACAGACCTTGCCAGGAAAGAACAAGAGAAACACTGAGCACATCAGAATTTTTAAGCCCTTTTTCATTAGATTGTCTCCCCATTCAATAGGGAAGTGTTTGTATATAAATCTTCAGGAGGACTGGGACCCAAAGAGAGGCAGAGCATCAACACAAGGCCACGAGAAAGTGTGAGAAATGATTCCTTAAATCTATCCCTGAGACTTGAAAGCTTAACCTTATACGCTTCTTTTAAAACATGACAGGGCAGCCATTTTAGTTTTGGTTGGTTTTTTTCTTGAATCAAGTCCATGACTAACACACTAACAGAATATGAGAACCCTGGGTCCTAGGCTGTGTTCAGTAAAAGGAGTTTAAGCCCTCCTCCTTCCCACTGGCCTGAAAGAGTGGTATCATAGCAGATCTACAGACCATGTGGGGTTGAAGAAAACATGGTGGGTTTAGTTCTTTCCACTGGAGCTGTTCCACCTTTGTAAAGGAATTCAATATTTACTAGGCCAGGAATGTTACTTTCTAGCCAAACCATTGAGGGCACTCTCTGGAAAATAGGAAAACCTGAGTCTCAAACTCTGCTGCTAGAGACTACTTTTTACATCAAGCTGCCATTTGATAAAACATACAAAGACTCCAAGGCAAAGTATAACGCTTGTGTCTCTCTGCCGGTACCTGTGCAGCAGTCCAACTGAGAACATCAGCCTTCAGGCAGAATATCTTCAGAGACACACAAAAGCTTCCTTCAGCAGATTTTTCTATTTCTTAATCTAGCTTGAATAGTCTGCTCCCAACCAGAGAGTCAGATTCTCCTCCACAGCCAATCCCTTCTCCCTGAGTTGTTCTGTGTAGCCTGCTCTTTCCAGCAGTGACACTAACTACGGAACTGATAGATTTTCTGGCATGACATGTGGAATGTACCTGTTCTCTTCTAATCACAGTATGTCTGAACTCATATCCTAAAAAATGCTTTACTACTAAAAATAGACGCAAAGAATTTTTGGAAAAATACATTTTAAAAGAAGCAAAAAGCAAAAGATTAAATGTCTTTTAGAGTTGTGAATTGCATAGGATGTGGTAAATTGTCTAGTCAGTGTTTGTCTACATGTGGTTTGAACATTCTTATGGAGATCCTGGCTTTAAATACATGTATTTTTTGAATAAAGATTAAAATCCCAAGAGTTGTGATGCCCATAGCAAATTACAGGGCGTTTTCTTCATCTACAACATCACTAGCTTTTGCCATTGGTTTTGGGTACTGATTTACCCATAAATATGAAATGGAAGAGTCACTCTACCAGAGCCATATATTGTGTTTTCAGTACAGCTGAGGAATTTCAAAGGAAAGCATACATAGGCACATTTTCTCTGTTCCCACTGCAGTAAATATACTTAATTTTAAAACTACAGGGTACTTTGGCCGAGGGTGTTTCAGGAATTAAATATTTTTCTGTAGTAAAGGAAGCTTCAGAACCACTCAGCAGTTTTTCATTTTGATTTCTAATTTTAATCCTGACAATATCCTTTTTCCTGAAATGACAGAGTGAATTTTATCATTTCACACTTTCTTAGGTAAAAGAAATAATCATTTACATGGGCAAGGCAAGATGCCTTTATTCATATGTTGTTAGGTCCCTAAAATGCCTCCTATTAAATTTCATAAGTACTTCTAAAGCCCTGCTACCTTAAGCAGGGAAAGGTCATCTTTTTCTGCCTAAAGAAATGCAGTCTTTCCAAAGAAATGTAACAAATCCAGAGTTTAAAATATTGCTGGCAGGGTAAGGTTCTTCAGGCAGATTTAGGCAGATGCAGATAATTCACAACATTCTTTGGGAATTCCTACCCAGTGAGCATCACTGCCAGAATCTGTCCTAAGATTATTCTTAGTATTGTATCTGTCTTTTCCATCTTTTAAGTGTTCAGATTTAAATAGTTATAAATGCAGCACAGGATAGTGATACCAAACTCGAAACAAGCCCAGTCAGAATATGAGAGACAGCACAGACAATTCACTAAGCAGGCTTATTTGCCCTTCTTTCAAACTATTGGACTTAAACCTGCTAAGCTTATACTCAGTGTTTCTTATAAGTGTACTCAATGTGTACTCTTAGACCAGAACATGGAAGGGTGAATAACATGCCTGCAACAGAGATTAAAACCATATAAATACTATTCAGGACACTGCATACTTTTTTTGCCCTAAATTTGAGTTGTATTAACATCACCATTAGCCTGCATCAACAGGAGATCTTCCTTCAGCTTGAAACCTGCTACTGTAGAGCAGATTAACCTACTTGGTTAGTCAAACCACTTCTGCTCTCTCAGCACCACACAATTATTTGTGTATGTAGTGTGTTCATTTTAGAAGTGGGATTTCCTTCCTTTTATCTTGCATCAATTTAATTATTCTGAATGGAGAAAATACTACAGACTTACTGAAGAATGCTAGTAATCACTACAGGTCTACAAACTCTCACTAATCCTTGCTTTAATACAGTCCCAAATTGCTTAGCAAGGTATTTCCATATGTGGTTCAGACACTATCCCATGCTCTGGATACTTTAAAAAAAAAAAAAAAAAAAACCACACTTTTTTTGCTCTTTCTCTAAACTTACCAGAAATTAAATTTTTCTACTAAGGCCTTCTCCATCCAATTTTAACATGGTTTTTGGGACCCTTTTATGACTTGGCTTAAGGTAAATGGTTTCCTAGGGTAACATGAATCCAGAGACAGCATTTCCACAAAATATAATGGCTAACACTACTGTGACCCAGAAATTGCACACAGGCACTACTCTGTGCTTAGGAGAAGCATGACCATAGGAAAAAAAATGCCCTCAGATGCTAAAAGTACTCGTGACAAGCTGAGGTAAATATTTTAATCAGAGAAAATTTCTCAGAAATCATGTAAAAAACACTGACAAGTCACAGGCACTGGAAATGCTGCATCAGATGCAGGAGTTTAGGGGAGCATACTCTAACTTGGCAGGGTCAGAGGAATGTAGAGGCAGTCCTAACACCTATATGAGACCTGTGCCAGGACACCTTGGAGGCAAAGTAGAGGGTTTTCTATGAGGAGTGCTGTTCTGAACCACCACTGAGTTAAACTGGGAGCTCGCAGAAATATTATGTTGAAAATGGAGATCTTTTAGAATCTCTATGCCTTCTTTCAGACCTTGCTTCCCTTTCTTGCATAGGTTCATTCTCATGTCTGATACCTCTCCATACACTAAAGCATAAACAATGAAAGTGAATGGATAATAGACCCAGGTGGGTGACACATTCAGACCTATTCAGCTGTAAAACTGAGGAGAAAAATGACTTTGAAATAGCTAAAAGATTACACAGTGCATTTCTTACTCTTATCTGCATGTATTTCTGAATACACTGAATAACATCAGGCTATGTGCTCAAGCATTATACCCTCAAGACCAGCTGTGGGACATGGAGGGCGAGATATAAAACTAAGTATAGCTAATGAAATATTTATCCTTGAGAAACATGTTGACATATTTCAGGGTTAATTAACATAAAGAAAGTATGTACCACACTCAGCACTATCAACTTCAAGGAGGGCATTATGGCATTCCAGTGGTAAATATTTATCTCTGTTTACCCAAATACATAAACCTAAAAAATTGCTACTATTGACTACAACATCATGATAGGAGTCAGGGACTTGTGCTTGAACAGTGCTCAGCCCTCTTATAGTGAGCATTGTGGTCAGAACCTGCTGGCAGTTCTTTCAACTTCTTCAAGTATCTTTTTATGACTATCATTCACTTTCTACTTTCACAAACAAAACATAGCTATCAAATGGAAATTAATAGATAGAGATACACAGAATTTTCAAACTGCAAAGATGCACTTACATAAAGCAACGACATTCCAACAATTACTAAGTGTTCCCCACTTTATCCAAATGAAAGAAGACAAAAAGACAGGTGAGAGGAAAGTCAGTACAAATAGACATACAAAGCAGAGGAAATGCAGTTCTGTGTTGCTCCTGCTGCTCCATTGCTGCCATGACTCACTGCAGTGTCCTTGTTCTGTAAGGACCACAGCTGAGAATGTGATGTTCCACGTCCTTATGCTAAACCCATGCACAGCAAGACTAAGACACAGAAAACAACTTAGTTATACTTGTGTTTATTTCTGATAAGTTATTATTTTGTGCTATTGTTTTTCAGTTGCTTTGTCAGTTTAGCAGGAATTGAATAACTTCAAAGTGAAAGGAAAAATACTATGTGCACATGAAAATAACCTATAGATTATGGCTGTTGCAATGGGTCAGACTTAGCCCTGAAAACTTTTTGTGACTTTCTGGACTTGGACTAAGCATGAAATTAGTTTGTTCATTATAGACCTTAATACAAGAACTGTTTGAGGACTAGACTGGAACAGATTCTTCTAAATCATCAATACTGTCTGTACTTACTGTATTGGTTACACTTTGCTTGGCTGATTGCTGAAGCAGTGTATTACCCTCTTGTTGTAATTATATCAGTTGTATCAATGTGTATTTTCATATAGCATTCCTGAAATTAGTTTTAAATTTTTGCTGTTATCTAAGTTGTCTCTTCATTTCTAAGAACCCAGTGGGCAAAAATCTTCCAGATTAGACTTTGTCATTTCTGAATGGAAGAAAAGAAAATTCTCATCAGTCAGACACTAAAGTAAAAGTTTTCGGTGTTGTTTTTGCAACAGAATTGGTTACTCAGCACCAAATTAATTTTTTTTACCATTTTTTTGTTGTTGCCATTCTGCATTTTTGAATCAAATTTCCTTATTTGCTTAGCACAGTACACATCTCACATTTTGTGGTGAGTTGAGGACTAGAATTGAACAGATTCTTCTAAACCATCATACTTGGCCAGCACTCTACCTATTTTTGATTGTCACAGATGTATATAATTTCAGAAAAATAGTTGACAGCAAGGAAAAGCTCTCAACATATCTAACAGGCACAAATACCACGATTAGCATTTGGTTAGCTAACAATAGCTTCCTAAGTTAAATAATAATAATATTGCTGGGCATGCAAGTTAGTCTTACACAGAAATGATAAAGAGGGAAGTGCAGTCCATAATATGAAGAACTGAGATGACTTCTTGTTAGTAATATTTTTGCCAAGACTGAGAGCCTAAAAAGTATTCTTTTTAGTATCAAGAAGAAGGGAAGGGAAGGGAAGGGGAGAAAAAGAGAAAGAAAGAAAGAAAGAAAGAAAGAAAGAAAGAAAGAAAGAAAGAAAGAAAGAAAGAAAGAAAGAAAGAAAGAAAGAAAGAAAGAAAGAAAGAAAGAAAGAAAGAAAAGAAAGAAAGAAAAGAAAGAAAGAAAGAAAGAAAGAAAGAAAGAAAGAAAGAAAGAAAGAAAGAAAGAAAGAAAGAAAGAAAGAAAGAAAGAAAGAAAGAAAGAAAGAAAGAAAGAAAGAAAAGAAAGAAAGAAAGAAAGAAAGAAAGAAAGAAAGAAAGAAAGAAAGAAAGAAAGAAAGA